>NW_024962265.1:3776867-3817526 GCF_019238085.1 Lagopus leucura | reverse complement strand
GAAAAAAAGAAAAAAAGAAAAAAAGAAAAAAAGAAAAAAAGAAAAAAGAAAAAAAGAAAAAAGAAAAAAAGAAAAAAAGAAAAAAAGAAAGAAAGAAAGAAAATCAAACCTTCTCATATTTTTGCTTACTTGGTTTTGAAATGCCCTACTAGAGCATGATACTAACAACATATGTGGGGTTTTTAAAGACCTAATCTAACTTCCAGGGTGTCCACTTCCCAAAATGTACCTTGTGAAAGAAAATGAGATGATAAGACATACCAGGGTGTTCATCGTGCCAGGATGAAACAAAGAGAGTTAAAAGGAGGGGAGTGGGAGCCAGAGAGAGAGTGCTATATCATGGATCTATCATCTTTTATTCTTAACCCTCCAGTATGTGGTACATTTGGCAAAGCCACAAGGACTCTGTGTCTCTGTCTCTGATTGAAAATTCTGCTTGGATATTTGTTTTTGTGGCTATTTTGAGGCATAGCCTGCAAGAGGTGCCAGAAAAAAAAATCTGGCACAGGCAAAGAAAACCTACATGACACTCCATTCTAATGGGATATATGGACAACAGAGCAGCCACCTCCTGAGGGAAAACAGTGAACTCCGTTGACTCCGAACTATAGGGAACTAAAGAATGTGTTTCTGATAGACATCTATTTGAGCCCATTAGGAGACTTTAGTCATCTACATGTGAGAAAGTAGAATTCAGGTTGAATAGGGATTGCAATGGAAAAATTCTGCTTGCAGGAAGATAGATCATGATCTCCTTGTTGGGCTTTGGCATAACCCTCGACAAGAATTAGTAATAAAGGTTGTGCTCCTTATCTTGACCATATATTCTAGTAGATTAGATACAGTGAAATGTTATTCAAAGCCTCTGATGCCTCATCTGTTTCTTCATTTCCATCATCACTCATCCCAGAAAAGATGAGCAGACACTAAAGATGTCCATGGTCCTGAGAGGGCTCCAGTCTACGCCCAGAGACTCATTTGGGGCACAATAGAAACACTGTACCTACAGAAATATAGATTTTCTTGCCTTAAACAAGCAGTGATTTGTTCATTATAATCTTCAGGAATAGGATTTTTCTCACCAGAAAAAGGTCTATATGGTTACAATTTATCTCCCTAGGATTTCTTTAGAGCCTATGGAGAGAAATAGCCGTTCCTGCTCTTCAATTCTTTAAATTGAGAAGAAATTAACTCTGCATATAACTTTTGAAGAGTAGATCTCAAAGTTCCCTGTTTACTCCTATTCAGTTCCCTATTTACTCCTGCTCTCTTGGAACCCAGAAAGGCTTGGAATTTAGAGCTATCACACATGTAGGTGTGATTTTGGAAAGGGTCCAGAGGAGGGCGACTAAGATGATCAGGGGGCTGGAGCACCTCCCCTATGAGGACAGGCTGAGGGAGTTGGGCTTGTTCAGCCTGGAGAAGAGAAGGCTGCGGGGTGACCTCATTGCAGCCTATCAATACCTGAAGGGAACCTACACCCAGGAGGGGAGTAAACTCTTCAAAAGGGCTGATAACAGCAGGACTAAGGGAAATGGTTTTAAGTTGAAGGAGGGAAGATTTAGGTTGGATGTTAGGGGGAAGTTCTTTACTAGGAGAGTGGTTAGGCCCTGGAACGGGCTGCCCAGGGAGGTTGTGGATGCCCCGTCCTTGGACGTGTTTAAGGCCAGGTTGGACGGGGTCCTGGGCAACCTGATCTGAATGTGTATGTTTGGTGGCCCTGCTAGGCAGGGGGGTTGGAACTACATGATCCTTGGGGTCCCTTCCAACCCGGGTGATTCTGTGATTCTGTGTGATTCTGTGATAGCTGTGCTCAGGACTGAGGCAGGAGGTGTTTTAAGAGTATTTATGTTAAAAAATGCCAATCTCCAACCCCTCAAAAAATATAGTTCATATACATATACAGAAATTAATGATATCAATCACCCTCTTATCCATCCTTGAAATATCTACAGTCAATTTTGATCCAATGCCCTTGCTGAGGACATCACTCCAACACGAAGCGGTTAATTATTTTTCCTCTTCCTTTTGCATTCCTTTCTTATTTGTATCAAGAGAACTGTGATATGTCATAATCCTTTTACTGAGACCATGGAGGTTTCTCCCAGCCTTTTTGATGTCAAGGATGTAGTTTGGAAGAATGCTGATCCCTCCTTTTTCTTGACAGATCTAGCAATTTCTGGTCTGGAAGTGACAAGTACATCATGTACAGTTGGTGTTTGCAAAAGGGAAGGAGTACCTAAAAACAATGAAAGCCTCAAGTCTTTTATGGCCACTTCCAAGACAATGCTGACTAGAGCAAGACCTTTGCACTTTTGCTTTGTAACATGGACTTGTCCAAATCACATGATGGCAGTTGGCAGAGCTCAAGAGCGTCAAGAGGCAGCATAACAATTTTATGATGGAAAGTCCACAGATTGCTGAAGTCCATGCATTCTGGTGTCAGTCTATGCACGCATTCTTTCTTATCACTGAGGTTTATTCCTACCACTACCTTTCTTTACCTTTCTCTACTGCCCATTCTTTTACTTCTTTCCTTCTCTCTCTAGCTCCTTCCCTTCTATCAGCAGGCTTGAAAAACATAAATAATAAGTTATTGGAAGATAATATGTATCACCACACTGTATAGCAATGATTCAGAACAGGTCTTGGGAAAACAGAATGGCTTGATCCCTCAGGGAAGAAAAAACAAGAAGTCTGAAAGGGATCATTCAGCATTTGAAGCAAAGCCAGCTCACTAGTAACATTTCTCTTTAAAAAAAAAAAAAAAAACTCCTTAAGCCCACTGTGACTTGTGCATACAAACAACAGGATTTGCATTGGCAAACATCACATACTCCTGAATATGGAGCATAGCTGGGTTTGCAAAGGTTTGCAAAGAGACTAGGTTGGAAAGCAGAAGCCTTGCCCAATAAAAACAGTAAGGAATTCAGCAGGAAACTTCTCTTCCAGGGCATTGGGTCAATTGTGAAATAAACACTGCTAATGTGGGAAATTTTTACCTGCTATTTCTATACTTTCATGGCAAGGAAAATAGAGCGTACAAACAAACACCTACTCTAGGGCAGGACTTTACTATTTAGATATTTCTAACTTGGTGATGAGGCTGGTACAAAGCAGAGTAATCTGAAGCATATCTGAAGCATATTCACCAAAAGTGAAGACTGCAGATATATAATTTTTTTCTCTCTTCATATATATAGCATCTTATTGGATGAAAAGTCTGCAATAGACTCAGCGACCAGTTCCTTTTCTTGAAACGTGTCATTTCTGATCCCTTAGTGGCCTCCCATCCCAATCTCACACAGTCTTGCTCCTCACTTCTTTGGACTGTGATAAAATCACACCTTGAGACAACAGAGCCATATGATTCCTAGGCACCAACTCAGCTGGCATCTGTTTCCAGGGCACAGCTAGGGCATACCACTGTTCCCCAGATGCTGCAGGAAGCTGTCCTTGCTTGGGTTATGGTTCAGTGATCATAAATTTTAATTATGAGATGAACAGAGTCAAGAGGTTCTAAATGGTCTGTGTTCTTTGCCCCTTAATAATGTAGGGCTAATGCTAAGCCTAGATGTGGCTTAATATTGTGCTTAGAAAGAGCTGACCTCAAGGCAGAAACTGGTGGACCATAACAGAGCCAGGTCTCCAGTGGTTGTGTGCTTGACCTTTTTATTTTACCACCACCACTTTATTCTTCCCTTCTGCAGAGATCTTTGGACTTCAGAAAAAAATCCATCTGAGTTTGCTGAGACACTGTGGATGTGTCTGGCCTGTTCAGCGGTCTCAAAGAGGTGCTCAGCTTACTGCATGGACAAATACTAAAACAGTGCTGTACTTAATATCCAATTCTTGAATTTAACAATTTATCTTGCCTGCAGTCTGCCATGGGTCTTCTTATTCTCTCTTCAGCCTCGAAGCCCTGGTGCTTCCCCCTCCATTCCTCAAACTCCCCCAGCCTCCCACCTCACTGAGGTTCAATCAGTGCTGCAGAGCCCCCTAGGTACACCCCGCTAGTGATAATCACCACCGTTCTCCAGCTGCTTGTACTGGATTAAGTACTTCAAGGCAGCACTGAAAGCCTGCCTCCACATATCCCATTCCCTCTACTGGGCAGCAATAATCCCTCCCCAGCTTCCAGATCCCCCTATGTCTTGGCTGGGAAGCAGAGAGCTGGAAACGTGCTACCAGTGCATTAATCATTTCCCAACCATGACTGCAGAAGGGGATTATAATTCCCTTGGTATAGCAAGGTCTCAATATTATCATTTTCTATTCGTCCTAAACCAAAGACATGCTAGTGTGGCTGAACTTTTCTGTTTGTGTGTGTGTGCATATAATGAGAGTACTACAGTGACATCGATTTTGTTTTTAACTGCAGAGATATGTGTACTGAGGTTTCGTGTGTTTTTGTGTGTATATGCTTGCCTGTGTGTATACATGCACTCATGTACATACAGCTCTATGGTCAGAATTATATCTATATGCTATTTTTCAACCATAATAATAAAAGTAGTCCTGATTCCTTTCAAGATCTGACCAAGTCCCATTGTTATTGCCTTCCTGTACTCTTTGCATCCAGAGACTGTCAATAGCCTACAGATAGCAGCAGCCTTTCCCCAGTCCCAGGGTAGCTCTGGCACTAGCACCTGTGGTATTTCAAGGAAAGGTCAATAGAGGCACAGACTCATAAGAACAAGATGGTCATTGTGTCCAGAGAAAGCTTGAGGTCTATGTTGACTCCAGGGGCTCAGACTGGAGAGAACACAAGCTGTCATCCTTAATTTTAACCACATAAAAGTGAGTCAAAAAGTAAGTAGTTTTGAGGTTTTCTCTGTGACTGACTGAAGGAGAAAAACATCTGTAGACGGAAATCCAATGTCTGCCTGTCCTGGTGTCTAACAAGGCTGGCAGCACCCTCTGAAGATACTCATGTCTCTGTGAATCATAGTCATAGAATGATTAACATTGGAAAAGACCACTAACATCATCTAGTTCAACCATCAGCCTATTCCCACCATGCCCACTAACCATAGCCCTCAGTGCCATATCTACCCCTTTCTTGAACACCCCCAGGGACATTGACTTTACCACCTCCCTGGGCAGCCTTTGCTAATGTATTACCACTCTTTTTGACAATAAACATTTCCAAATATTCAACCTGAACTTCCTCTGATACAACTTAAGTCTGTTATCACTTACACTATAACTGTCACTTGAGAGCAGAGGCCAACCCCCAACTCACCACAGCCTCCTTTCAAGGAGTTGCAGAGAGTGGTAAGGTCTCTCCTGAGCCTCTTCTCCTCCAGTCTGAAAAATCCCAGTTCCCTCAGTGTCTCCCCAAAGACCAGTGCTCCAGACCTCACTGCATTGTTGCCCTTCTTTGGAGATGCCCCAGGGCATCAATGTCTTTCATGTAGTGAGGGGTCTAAAACTGAGCCCAGTACTAGAGGTGTAGCCTCACCAGTGCTGAGTACAGAGGGGCGATCCTCTCCCTGGTCCTGCTGACTCTGTGAATATGATAATCCAATGGGATGACACACAAGCATTCCAGGTATCTTCAGTTCCCATTCTGTAGGATGCTAAGAATCTCCAGTTGCCATTTGCAGGATACACTCAACAACTTCCAAGGCTGAATGCTAAACTCATCTCATTCCTCATGCTGAGCAGAAACTGGGTTGCCAGCCACAACACACCTTGCTGTAGGAGTGTTCCCCATACAGCTTCATCTCTCCTTTCCATTTGAATGTGTTTTTTTTAAATAATGATGCATGTTTTAAACTTCTTTCTTTGCAAAGAAATCCTGAGATGAGCTGGATGTGAACTTAACACTTCTGAAGACAGAAGGCAAAGAGAAAGACCCCGAATGTAATTTTACAGCAGTTTCATGGCTTTTAACCCAGTCTTGTAATTTTGAAAAGCTTAACTTGCGATTTCTAGACCCCTAGGGTGAGCAGCGCTGAAAGTAGGAGGTGTATTCAAGTTCCTCTGGATGTCACAGTTCTAAAGGATGCCCCAAGGAAATGGGAGGGAACAGGTAGGGCACAAACCGAAGGGCAGGATGCAAGTGAGAAATGTCTCTTCTCTGCCCTTCTGCCTCCCCATTCAGCCTCACTTCTGGCACAAGTTAACCTCTCTTTTGAGAGGCAAGACTTTTGTTGTAGCTGACCTTCAAGCAGATGTCCCTGGAAAAAGGTAACTCTGGGAAGAAATGTCACAAAACAGAGCCCCACTATTGAAAAGCAGGTCCCTGAAAAGCTGAACAGATGGCTCTGGAGCCTCCCAACTCCATGGTGAGGACGCTTGGCAGCAGAATGAACGCTGAGAAAGAAAAAAAAAAGACAAAAAAGAGCTGATTTCATCAGCTGCTCTGTTAGGGCCATGTAACTTTGCCTTGGGTTTCTGCTTTTACCACCTCTTTTCCTGGAAAGCGCAATAGCTCTTTAAACAACCTCCCACAGACAAAGCCCTTTCATAGGCTTACACTCATCAATCAGGAAGCCTATTACCTATATTTCTTTTTTCTCCAGGCCTACTTTTGCCTTGCCAGGGTAATCAGCTGCAAGACACTGTCCTGGACCTCTGCACATGTTTTCTTTTAGAAATCATTCTACAGCAGAGTGTGTGCATCTCTGGAAGTGAGAATGTGCATAAAGACACCGCTCCCTTTTTCAAATGGTTAAACATTTACAAGAGACTAGAAGTGTTATTTTCTCCCTCAGCTCCAGGTTTTTTCTGCCACATGAAAAGGCTGCAACATTGCCTTAGGCAGGCATATCACGAGGACACAGAGCATGCCAGTAGGATGCATGCGCCTGTGGTTTGCTCTTTCAGGGAGCTGCTTATTCTTCACTGTTCACCTTTCTAGTCAGCTCTGCTACTGGTTTTCTCCATGTCCTTGAGCAAATCTCTTAATATTTACATTTCACCAGTTGATACCTGAAAATTTTCATGCACTTGAGATTTGATTTGTCTTCTGTTGCAAAAGTAGGGAGGGTTGGAAAGCACTCTTGCTTCTCTGGTATCATGGAAGAGTTAATTTATTTTTATATTAAGATATAGATGTGGAGGGGAGGCCTCTGAAGCCAGCATAGTTAGTGCAACTAGTGGTTTAGATGAGAGAAAGCAATAATTAGACAGAGGGGGAATCCCATTCTTCAGCTCATCCCTGTTAGGTGAATCATACCTGCAGTCAGGTGGGCAAACCAGCAGCATAGGACTCTGCAGTGTAGGGAGTGCTCCTTTCTCTGATGATACCCTGTGAATCAGACAATCATAGAGTCATTAAGATTGGAAGGAGCACTAAGACCATTTAGTCCAATCAACCACCCATCCCCACCATGCCCACTAACCATATCTTTCAGTGTCACATCCACCTTTTTCTTGAATGCCATCGGGGATATTGACTGCACCACTTTCCTGGGCAGCCTGTTCCAACACCCCACCACTCTTTCTGAGAATAAGTTTTTCCTAATATCTAACCTGAACCTAAACTTTAGTCTGAACCTATGGACAGAGCCCCTGTCTTCCCAGCCCATAGCATACAGCAATGCCTCCAGTGCATGAGATCCTCCTATGTGAGCTCCAGTTCAGTGCCAAAATGCCCCCAGGAGAGACTTAATCCCTATCACCAAAAGAACACTCTTGTTGTTGTTTTTTCAGCCTATGAGACTGTTGTTTGAATGATGTAATGATGTTAAGGGTGAGGCACTGAAACAAGTTACCGAGAGAGGTGGTGGATGTCCCATTCCTGGAGACACTCAGGTCAGGCTGGACAGGGCTCTGAGCAACCTGATCTAGCTGAAAGTGTCCCTGTTCATTGCAGGAGGATTGGACTACGTGACCATTACGGGTCCTTTCCAACTCAAACAATGATATGATTCTGTGATTCTATGATTCTATAATTCTTTGTCAGATAGCAACTGGTTGGCTAGCACTACGTTTATTCCATGCAACTTTTCAATGGGACCTTAATATTTTGCCAGAGAAAGCAGAAAAGAAAAAAAAAAAAAAAAAAAAAAAAAAATCCTCAAAAAGAAGACCAGAGTAATAAATCCCAAAATTACTATCCATAAACTCGTATTTTTAATTACAAATGCACAAAGCGCCCAGAGAGACTGATAATGAATATAAAATATGGTTGTCATTAAAAAAAAGTCTCTGTCCCTTTATTTCAATTTACTACACTATAAATCACTGAGCCGCTTTATCAAATATTCTTCCACTTTAATTGTTTTATCTTGCTTTTATGTTAAATTTCAGTAAGTTCTCTGGGCACTAGTCTTCACATTATAGAAAAAAATGTCAGTGGATTGGCCTCAATTAGTACAAAATTCAAACATTGATTTAGAGCATTAGCTATATTGAAGTAAGCTCCTGCAATTTAACTGCTTCAGTGAAACCAAGTGAAAGAATAAAGCAAGGAAAAGGAGGCCTTAAGTTGGCTTAGAAAAGTTAGCTGTCTGTCTATTGTCAACTTTTGGAATGAGTTCCCTTCATTTTCAACATAAGAATAATTTTTTAAGTCTTTTGAAAACTCTCACTTTCTGTTATCCCATGCAACACTAAAACTCTAGATGTAATTCTAAATTCCTCAGCCTTGCCTTGGTCCTCTTAAAAATTGCAGATGCTTGTCTGGACTAGTCCAACCTTTCCCATGAGAAAATATATCAACACAAAGTCTATAAAAGTCTGGGCTCAAACTCCAGTGTTTGCCATGAAGGGCATTACCCTCGTATTGTGAAAAGACAAGAAACTGTCCCTCGTGAGTCATTTTTGTTCTGTAAATAGGAGGGGAATGTTTCTTTTGTGTTTTGTTTAATTCCCTGTTATCGATTGATACCTTCTTGAAAAGGCCGCAAGGGATACTTTATTAGTCAGTGTTACTGATAAAGCACTGCAGTTGTGATTTAGGGATGATCTTGCATGATGTAGATGTACACAATATGGAAAATTACAGACAGGTGTGAAATGTTGTCTGTACTTTGCATTGCTGACATTTGCCCTGGTTTTGGCAGCTAACACAGGGTAACTATTTTTAAATCCCTGACTTGCTCATGTCTCTGAGCTTTTTATCTGGGAAAATACCCACAAGGAGGTCACTGTTGCAGATCTGGTAGTCTGAATCCATACGTTTCTAATGGGCAGACTTCTTGGAGAAAGTGTCAAGGCAAGATCTAGATTTGGAATGATGCATCCTTCACACATTCTACCTGGAAAAGCAAGAGATATTCACCAGATCTCAGGAGCATCTATGTTAGCCTCCAGCTGGGCAAATCTTTTTTCTCATGCATTCTGGGTTGGAGGGAATGGTCCATCTTTTAACAATAAACCGACATCGAGTGGATGGTCAGCAGATCAAATGCTGCTCGTGCAGCACTCAACATCATAGAGCTGGAAAAAGACCTAGAAACATATGCAAGCATGTGTCACGCTCACCTACCCCTGCACAAATGCACTGAGATAAGCAAGGCCATGAACAAATTCAAACCCATGAGTCTCAGGAAGAGTGGAGAGCTTCATTTCAGATAGCTCTCTCCAAATGTTACATACACACCAGGTTTGGACTTTAACCAGCAGTGAAGCACTGACGTGCTTAGTTCCAGGTTCTGCTTTTTTTGAGCCACACAAGTACAACCGTCTGCATCAGGGGAAGGAAAAAATCTCCACAACATTTACATGGAAGCTTTTGAATTACAAAGATCGTTTTTTAATAAGGCAAGAATGAGGAAGTCTAAAGATGTGCATATCTGCTTTACAGTTGTTAGCCTAATAAATGCAAATATTTCCAGTAGCAAAAGGTTTTACCCTGCAGTTTTACCTGCTAACATTTCCTTGTTTTGAATTATGTAGATCAGAAATGGAGGAAAAACACAACACTGGTTCTAAGGGTATGGAGCTGTCATCTAATTTTAGCTAAATGTTCTCCAAAGCAGAAAGATGCGTAACTGTGGGATAAACTGTGAGTGAGGTTTTTATTTTTTTAAGGATCTGTTTACAGCTTTCCAGCCAAACTTAGGGGGTAAAAAAAAAAAAAAAAGAAAAAAAAAAGAAAACAGCAGGAAGCAGGAATGTTGAATATTTAAAAAATTTAAAAAGATTCATGTGTGAAAAATATTGGGTCTCAACTTCCATAACTACATGGTTTTCAAATATAGGTCACAAAATTTCACTTGAGAGAAAAAAAAATGTGCAATATGTGATATGCTGATTTTATATTTGAGGTGCTTTAAATTATCCTTGACCACAGTTTTTTAAGGTAGTTAGAGATCTGGGGTGTCTTGGGGTGCCTGCTTGCAAGTTCCTATTTATTTTTTTATCAGAATGTGGATTTCAGAAAGGGGGCACTCAAATCTCAAAAATCAAATTAGAGACATCTAAGTTCCATTCTTCCAGAGATTCTGACAATCAGTAATTGTGCTTGGAAATTCAGACCTTTGTATTCCAAATTCCAATAAGTTACTCATACCATCTTATTAATCCAGGAACAGGTCACAACCTGAAAGAAAAACCCTGTAGATGACAATCTTCTTGGTAGTACATAGTAGAAGGATCAAAGTTATATTGCCATCATTTGAAAATAGGTCTGCATTAAAGTCAATTAGATTAAAATAAGTTTGATAAGAGAAAGTTGTTAAGGATGATGGATAGTGGAAATGCTTATGTTTGATAGGTCACTACATCAGGTCTATGGCTGTTGTAGTTGTTATCATAGTTATTGCTGTTGTCATCATCTCTAGCAATTCCAGCCAACATCTGCCAACATTTCATTAGCTGCTTTACGTGTTTATGGCAAGATACAAGATCTACAGAAGGCTGTGTAGTCTAATCCCTCTACAGACCAAGAAGTGAATGGTCCTTATCTCATATAACTTTAGACATTGGTGCATTGGCTAGTAGCCAAGGTTCCCTTTATAGATACTGGAGAGATAATATAAATCTACATCTACATGTTTCTTGAACACTTCCAGAGACAGTGGCTCCAGCACCTCTCTGGGCAACCTGTTGCAATTATTTCATCACTCTTTCTGAGAAGAAATTTTTCCTAAAATCCAACTTGAACCTCCTCTGGCACAACTTAAGGCCATCACCACTTACCCTATCACAAGTTAACTGGGCCAACCCCCACCATTCAGATAC
The DNA here is from genome assembly GCF_019238085.1 of Lagopus leucura. NCBI lineage: Eukaryota > Metazoa > Chordata > Aves > Galliformes > Phasianidae > Lagopus > Lagopus leucura. The sequence goes on along the minus strand of NW_024962265.1, from coordinate 3,806,387 downwards.
TTGTAGAGACAATCTGTATTTACTGAGTGTCTCTCTCACCTCAGTGACTACATAGAGAATCCCAGCCTGTTCTCCTCCATGTTGTAAACTAAACATAAGTGTGATGAATTCTGTGCAGTGCATTAGATTGAAACAAGACAACTGAGAGACACTGTCCCCTTGAGATATATAACACAAGTCATCCTAAAACTTCTTAGCAAAGTCAAGGGTCAACAGTTGAGCACTCAGCCTTAAAATACAGTGTGAACATCACTAGAGGCATCTTAGAGGTATACGATCCATCTAACTATGATATAAAGCTCTTCTATCCACATTGCGTAGCAGCAGGGAGCTCCATGTTGTATTCACTCCCTCAGCCAGCTAGCTGGGGTGACAGCAAATATGAAGACACTGTCACTGCCTTCAGCAAGATTTTCCCACCCATCAACTCTCATGAAGACTTTGTTGCCATAACTCAACCATGATTTTTCACCGACTTCTCTAGGTTGCAACTCATCAGCTCCTTGAGGCAAATCTGTCTTGCCCATATATAGTTATACAAGGGTATTAAACAAAATCCCAAAATTCCCTAGGGAATAATTTACTACTAAACAATATTTTTTCTTTGCCAAAAGAAGTGCCTCAGTATTGTGCATTTTTCAGCCTTCCTATCTCAGCACTTCTGCCTAGAAGAAGTCACATAACTGCAGGAACTAAACAGGTTCTGCACTGTTATTTTTAAAGATGCTGAAACAGTTTGGGAATCTCAGACATAAAAGCTCTAGAAGTGCAACATATGATGATGCAGTGATACTCATACTTAACACATCAGACAGGAGCTGTAAAGGCCATATATGGCAGTAATTACCACATCCGTGCATATCTAGCAAGAAGAATCTGATATTATAAAAACAAACCTAGAGGACATTACAAATGTATCTCCTAATGGAGTTTTGTGATCAACAGACAGGTATAATATTTGAATAACTTTCAGAAAGATTTGTTCTTCTGGCAATGCTTGTATTTTCCCTCCTATAACTAAAACTGGTCGTTAAAATAATGTATGAGGCAAAAGAGGAACTGACCTTTCAAGATAAATGAGTTGGAAACTTCACACTGATGTTAAGGTGATTTAAGAAATGCAAAACAATTATTTCACAAATGCATATGTTAAAACTGTAAATTGATATATCAAAACCACAACCTGAATATAGCAATTTGTCTTTTTTCTTTCTTCCTTCCCCTCCCTGTTATAGTATATTCCACAGCTGCCTTCCAGATAATGTACTGATTGCAACTTTCTTAATTTACGGAGTCTTCAAGTCTAATCTCATGAGCCAGCCTAAAGGGTTTCTTCATCCATTGGAATGCCAGAATAATTGAAATTGTCTTCAGCTGACAGTCAGGCAATAATGAACATTTTGCTTTGCTGATTGCATGTCAAGGCCACATGTACACTGCTAACAGAGCTAATCCTGTGGATCTTGAGCCAGGCTCTCTGGCATGGCATGTGCTTCAGTTTTTTGGTTCCTCTTTCCATGAGTGGAGAGACCAAATGCACTGGTGAGCAACATAGGGTGGCCTACAGAGCATTGCTACTGCAGCTTTTCAGAAGCACTGTAGAGGCAAATGACAGTCTGGGAAAGGTTTTATTTAAAGGTTTCCCTGAAGGGAAAACAGAGAGGGAGGAGGAAATGCACAAGTAGTAAGTCAAAAAAAAAAAGGGGCTGGGTGGAAATCTGTGGTATGGCATGAAAGAGGCTTCTGTGTGAACCCATTCTAAATAAACTCAGACTTACAGCACAACCACACATGGATATTTCCTATTCCAAAGTCAATGACTGAACAACAGAATGTAAAATGTTGTCAAGAACTATGACGGCAAGAAAAAGTATTGCTACTCTGCTGAAGGAATTAGAGCAGCTAATCACGTTGTTTTTCAGTTTGTTGGTTTCCTTTTTTTTACCAAACAACCCTGATCATCGCTATTTTGGAGAAACAGAAGCTTCTGGAATGCCCGTTTAGCAGGGTGTGCAAAGGGTATCACAAGGGATCAGCCTTAAGCACACAGCTCATGGTGTAACTAGAAGAAAATGTCACTGACAAAGCATTGTTCTTGACAGCTGTGTACAAATACGAAGAAAATATGGACAAGGGCATGATTCTGTGACGCTGGGTCTACACACACACACACCTTTCAGCCATGCATAGCAGCACATGCACCTTATCAGGAACGTGCCCCCAATACAGTCATTTCCATAGTAAAGAAGGTGAAGTCTGCGTTTAGGAGACAACCACACCATGCATGGACAGCTGGACAAACAGTGTTCCAGGGTTTATGATGACTCATCCCACCAGGAAAATATAGATAAATAAGAGAACAAAACACTATTCCTCCAGCCCAGAGTCCTGTCAGTGACAACCCATTATTCTGAGTAGAGTATAATAAAATTGAAACCTTGTCATTTTCCCCCAGGGAATATTCAATTTCTGAATTTCATAAGCCATGAGTGATTACTTTCATGTGAAGGACCTCAGTGTTTTTTTCTCCCATGAGTCGCTCCTACCATACTCTGAATCAAAGAAAATGATTAATATCCATAAAATCCTACAAGGAATTCCACAGTTTAAGTGACCTTCCCCCATATTTTAGGAGAATTCAGTGGCCTTGTTCTGTGATATCTGACCCTGAACCCACACTGCCATCTTCCCCACATCTTAAAAGTATCAGGTCCTAAGCCACATGTGCCCCGAATATTTCATCCAACAGAAAATAACTTACTGTGATTACATTTTGATCTGATTTTATTTCAGCTATACAGACAGTAAGACAGAAACAGAAAGCTTTGTTAGAGGGGAAAGGAGGAGGACGGAAAATGCAAAACAGCTCTTGTTGGGAAGAACAAATGTGAAACTTGGGGGCAGCTTAGTTCAGTAGCACAGCTTCTCAACCTGAGCAATCTGGAAGATGGTGCATTTGACAACCAGCCAGCTTTGTCTTTGGCTAACCAAGGAACCAGAGAGCACAAGTCAAAGAACAGTTCAGGAGAGCAGCAGTCCCTGTATAATACATGCAAATATCCAGTAATCCAGGTACAGCCCTGAGAAACCCCACCTGAACTCATGGCTGGCCATGTGTGAAGCAGGAGGCTGGACAGGGACCTCCTGAAGTGCTTTCCAAATTAACTCATCCAGTGATCCCATGATCCAGGGAGTACCAAGGCAGCCTGCCAACCCAACATCCTTGGATGCAAGAAGCTCTGTCAGAAAGCTACTGGGGAGCTGTGGGGGGAAACAGGCGTTGGCTCTGGGAAAGCCAACTGTAATAATAATAAGAAACAACTGGCTTCTGTAGATAGGTCAGCCTTTAACTGGGATGTCCTGCAGCCTTCTTGCTGGGGAACAAAAAACCTCTCAAGAAATCTTATAGAGAATTCTCTCTTTCTTCAGTGCTTCTGTGAAATCAGCAGTCAGATCCTTCACTTCCATTCAGCTTTAATATCACACTTAATCATATGCTTTCCTCCAGCCAACCGCTTGCCCCAAGCAGCTTCACACAGCTTTGACATTGGATGTTATTCACTCGTCTCTCATCAGTTTGCCAACTCTGTTGCCAGTGTGAACAGCCCACAGCCCACCTCAGCTGGAGCAAACCCAGTCACATTTTACTTTTTCTACCAGGGGCTTTTTGATTTGGATTGAGAGCTGCAAGTAAGAGAATGCCTACAGAAGTCGACCCCACCAACACCACCAAGAAATGGCTTCCAATGGGGTCACTGACAGAGAGAGTCTATTCCACTGGCAAGGCAATAATGAGATAAACATGGGCATACAAGCTCCTTAATTCATAGATGAGTTTTTCTGAGATAGAAATTGGGTAAGAATTTTGGCCCTTCAGTTGGGCTGTCTAGTACTCCTCTATGTAACAGCACCAAAGTAAGAAGGAAGATGTTGCTCCACAAAGGTAAAAGACATTGAGAAATCTCTGCACCTTAGCTGTAGGAGTAAGAGCAAGCAATCAACAGACACTCCTGATGTCTCCATTGGACTCAGTTTAACCCAATGAGTGTTTAGAATCTTTTTGTTTTTTTCTGGAATGAGACCATGGTTATTATTCAAGGCTGTAAGCCATGACTCTGAACAGCTGGCTGGTCAAAACTGAATAGGATCTCAACAAACAAGATAGGAAACTGTAAACACAAAACTGTCGAGCATGTGTGCTTTTTCTTAATGGATTTGCCTTTCCTTCAGATTTTGATTTGGAAAACTCCATCCAGAAAGATTCATAAAGTGCTGAAGGTCCTTGACATACACTTAAAAGCTCCAGGGCAGATCTTGCAGCTGATATAAATCATTGTCAGCTGCAGCAGCTTCAGTGACCCAGGCCTTGCCTCAGAATACAGAGTTAGTGAGAATAAATCAGTGAATTTATCAGTGTGTCCCCTTCGCTTAAACACAAACACACTTGAACTGATGGATTGGTCCTTTCATATTTCTTCATTATTGTGACTCAATTGCATACATTTGTGCTCTCTCTGCTGTATAATAGATACAAATAATGAATAGCTGTAGGAATGCAAATATAGGTGGCACAGTTGTGTGTAGTCATCTATACACACACACAAGCTATCTGCAGCCAGCAGCTCAGTCCTGTGGGTCTGTTGAACCTACATTCCAGTTGAGGATTAGGTTTATTCCAGGGAAATAAGACTACAGTGCACGATTTCTAATACAATTAAGTATATTCAAGATCACAAAATAATATGATAACCAGATAATATACAAAGAACTCACTTTAATCCAACATGAATGGAGCTATGAATGAAATTAATACACTATCTGAACCCACTGGCTTTGTATTAAAAGCTATACCCTACCAGAAGAAAAAAGAGCAACAACTGAACCTCTGCCCAACATTCTGTGATTATACCTCCACAGGTATATATATACATATACACATGAATGTATATAACAAGTAATGTACAAGGACCACTCCCCAACGAATGTCCAGATAGCCCTCCAAGCAGCAGAAGAGACAGAGAGCTCCAACTCAGTTCAAAACTCCTTGTGCATAATGCCATATGGTATGGAATATCCCTTCGGCCTGTTTAAGTCAGCTATTCTAATTCTGTTCCCTCCCAGCTCCTTGGGCCCTTCACAGTGAGTAGCCTTGGCTCTGTATGATGCTGCTTAGCAGCAACTATAAACATTGGTCTGTTATCAACATTGCTTTTCTCCTAGAACCAAAACATAGCATCATTCCAGACACTCTGAAGAAAACAGTTTTCTCCCAATGAAACTAAGACAGCGACCCAGCTTGGGAAAGGTAAAAACTCAAGAGAGAGGCCAGAATGCAAAAAGCATTAACTTAACCAGGAAACATTTGTGCTTTTCTGAGCTCCAGAGGCAGGGTAGCTATTTCTACAAGACAATACAGCATGTAGGTGGACACACCTGCCCTGAAGAAGAGAGGGAATGACTATCACAGAAAAAGGATCTGGTTTAATCACGGGGTCAAATGAGAAAGAAGGGAACCAACTGCAAGAGAAAGGCAGAGAAAAGAACCCTGAATGCCTGTGATAACTCTGACCAGCCACATACTAGAATGTATTTTATTCTTGCTGCCTGAAGTAATGAATGTTTCATTCCTAAGGGCCCTCTGAAAAGCCTCCTCATCCATTTGCTTCTAGTCATGTGTTTTGGAGTTCACTGCAGGCCAAGATGTCTCTGATGATAAAACACAGGTCCCAGTTCTGTGAAGGACTAAGAAACAGTGAGCTTCGGTGTGTGTAAAGAAGATAGGAAAAAACAGCATTTTTTTTCTTCCATGGGCCAACAAAAGGGCTTATCTGGACCCCAAAGACTGTCGTAGGGAAGATATTTTCCAGAGGGATGCAGGGCCTGACTAGAATCTTTAAGCTGTGGTCTGGCTCCACCTTCCCTCAATCTCACATCTGGACAGCAGCTCATCCTAAAAATGGCGCTTCTCAGCTCTGAAGGATTTATTTATAAAGTCATTCCAAATGCAAAACCAACAAGAGATGTCAGAGCCAAATTGTGTTCACAGGGTATTCCTTGAGGAATCTTGTCAAGTGGGCTGCTTCCTCAGTCTGACTTTGTGTGGCTCATTTCAGTGATGACACTCCAGATTCATCCATTCATAACTGAAAGAACTGGGACCTGAACTTAAAACTAGAGCGTGCAGCAATCAGCAGGAGGCACAGCAATTGCAAATATATCCAAGGAAATTTTAAAAATGCAAATCAGCATTCCCACAAGCCACTGCCATGGTCTTTGGGGTAGATATGCATTTAGGTGATTTATAAAGCGATCATTATTTACCCAGTAAGCTGTGGCAACTCCTTCAGCAGCTGCCATGCTCGACTGACTTAATACATATTTAGAGTATGCAGAGTAAGAGTGGGCAATGCAAAGCAGTGCTGAAACATCTCAGTATTAGATACCTCGGGGGGGTGTTTCTCCATATGCCAAATTAGACAATATTGTGGATTAGTCACTTGCCAAATTCCTTTTCTTTTTTTTCCTCCTTCTTCGCCTTTTTTTTTTTTTTTTTTTTTTTTTTTTTTCCTCCTTTTCTTTTAATCTGAGCTGTTTGAATTAAATAAGAGCCAAAAAAATATAAGCATGTTCATCCAGGAAACATCTTTGCATCAACAATTTAATATATTTGTTTCTAAAGCAAAACATTTCTTCCTAAATAGGTTGGAGCAGGCAGGAGGAAATGCAGCCTGACACCTGACACTTCATTCTGTCAAATTTTAGTCCAACATAGAGTTTGTTCTCAAACTCTAACCCTTCCAGGCGCAAAAGCCCCATGAAGTCAAAATGTTAAAGTTCAACAGAAGCACTGGCAGTGACTGCAACTGTAATACTGAGCCTTGTGCTTAGCAAGAAGGCTCCGAACCTCACTTCTTTTTGATTGTGCCTTATGTAGGACAAATCCAGATTAAAGGCTAATTTCTTTCTGACTTTGCTGGGTTTGGAGCCTGTCTCTTACCCCGGCTTTGTTGTGCAGTGAGGTAGAGTGTAATTTTCTGACTCTTCCCAACTCTTTGGTTTGAGACAATAATCCACTCTGTCTCCTCTTAATTAAAGTAAATAACCCAGGCTCACAATAGCAGTTCAGAAAGGGCCTTAAGTCTCCTCATTCCCTCAGTGCAAGGAGCTAATTGATTTTCAAATGATAATGGTGTTTACATTAGAAAGCCCACATCCCTCTCTCCCCCTTTCTTTTTCTCTTCTTAAACCTTCTTCCATCTCATGAATATCAAATGGCCAGGATCCCTCCATTGTGGCCACCAGCTCCTGATGTATGTGGTGTCACTCCAAAATGCTTAACAAGCTAATGGAGTGATTTCTGATTTACATGCTCGACTCTTGTGCCCTGTTTGTTATCCACACACCGAGGACCTGCAGGAATGTCCCTTTTTTTTCCTTCCTCATCCCATTGTCCAAGGATACAGAGGCCACAGTCACAGGCCTGGAGGCAGGACTCCTTTTCAGTTTGGTGGAATTTTAAGGGTGAATGAGAAAGGTCATTTAAATGGCAGCTCAAGAGAAAGATGGAAATATATGAAAACAGGAAAGAGCCGCCAGAGCTGCAGGAAGAGAGAAATGAAGAGAAACCTGCAACTGCAGTAGCAAGAAGCGCAAAGCAGGATGTTCACTTTGCGCCTCCAGAAAGAGTGAACGGGATCTGAAAAGTGTTACTTTCACAGTAATTTAGCAAAACTTCATAAATCCACTACATAAATATATGCTGCCTATCTCATGTGTTTGTGTAAGGAGATGAAAAAAAAAAAAAAAAAAAAAAAAAAGTAATAAATACATCAAACAACTGTAACTCAGATTTCCAAGTCAAGCATTCAACACTTTGGAAGTTCCAGGATTAAAGCTGCTGTTCTGCACATATCCATTCTGCAAAAGAAATGCAAATATGCACTCCCTCATTTCTCTTCTCATAAGGCCTGAAGTAAGCAGTGCGGAGGCTGGACAGAGCTCTCAGTAGTCAACAGTTCTGGATTTTGTTCTTTCTTCCCATGAAATGCATCACCCTCAGGACAACTTTTTGTGTGTGTTATCCCAGTTTTGCCCCCAGACAGAACAATTCATTTCCAAATGGGCATTTTCTCAATGCCCATCACTCCTGCACCTGAAGGCATTGAAAATGTTTATTTCCTTCTCTCTGTAACACTTCTGTGAGAGGGTTCTGTTGGTCACATTTTCCCCCACAGGAAGATTGAATGGTTATGTAGAAAAGCAGTTTCAATGTAAGAGCCAATTTGGGTTGGCTCAACTACTATGGCCATTTTCCAGTGTCTTTTCTCAGGACAACACCATGCTGTACAGTGGAAGAGTTTCAGCTTCTTTAGGATCCCTCCATAGCGGGGAACATGCAATAACCAACTACTTCTACCAAACTGATGCAAACCAGCACACCTGCAAGGTCTTTAAGTGAAGCTCTTCTCCCATAGGCTGCAACAAGATCTCTACATCCTTACTCTGCTCACCTCTGCTGCAGGTCTTTCTGTGCTTTGAATAACGTGATTTGTGGGATGGAAAATGCATTATATCTGTCAGAATACATTTATGCCAGGGAGCTGAATCATGGGGGCAAAGGGAAATACATTTCTCATCTAGGGGAATCAAATTTTCCTTTTTTTGTGTGCCTCTTTTATAACATTTGGCATGCAAACTCTTTTGTGTTTTTTCTTCCTGCAGACTAAAAGTAAAAATTCCAAATACTTTAAATTTGACATCAACTTCTATTCTTTTCTAAAGCTTATGTAGAAAAGCTATTTCATTTTGGGGGGAAAAAAAACGTGAAATCAAAAGAAAACAGAATTTTATTCTGTATATGATAAAAATAGGACATTCTGCCAATGTTTAAGTGCTTTTCTTTGACTCTTTCTACTTCAGCACAGCTTTTCAAATTATTAATCTAAATGAGACTTTTTTTTGTTTAAAATGTTAATGATACCTTCTAAATCAGCCGTGTTTCCAGGCTACAATGGTAGGCCCCCACTCCTAACTCAGTCATATTATTTTAAGACAGGGCAGGGTGTGTGTGTGCATGAGTTATTAAATATACATATAGATGTAGTTTAAACAAGTAAAACACTATATATGTATATATTTGTAAATATACACACATATACATATGTGTTCCCCTCACAGTGACTTAATGCCAAATGTTGTTATTTGAGCATTAGATTATAGGCTCAGGGTTTTCTAAGATTAACTAGCTCTTTAAGTGGCTTGGGATGAAATAAGACATTAACTGGAGCATTCCAGGGAAGGCCAGTTGTTAGTCATTGAACAGCCTGACTGTGAGAGGCATAGTCATGCACATCCTTCTCCCTCCTCCTTCCTTCCCAAGCTCTTTTTTTTTTTCCAATTTATTAGTTTTTATGTTAAATTGAAGCCTCACCATATTTGTAAAACTCCATTTTGGATCCCTCCTTGATCAGTACATAGGACCACAGGTTCAGCTCTCATCTTTGCCATAACACATGTGACCCTGGGCAACTCAATACCTCCAGATCCCAGTGCTTCACCTGCAAAATAAGAAGAATAAGTTCCTTTTTCCTCTTCTTAATTCTGTCCATTAAAAATGCAAAATCTTCAAAGCCAAAGCTGTGTGTTAATATGCTTCCCCAACCTAGCGTGATAAGGTTTGGATCTTAATTGGGCCCTGCAGGTGCTGCCACAGTACTAGTAATTAATGACACTAATTATTTGGTGTGCATGATCACTTTTTTTTTTTTAACAGGCACTTTTGTTTTCTATAACGTGTGAGATACTATGACAGGATCTCACTGTTGCAGGGAAATTGAGCATGAGGTATGGACTTCCTTGTACTGAGCTATCTGACCTCTAGAAAATAAAATCATTTTCCAAAACACAAGAAGCATGAAAAGGAGACAAAGATGAGTCTTGGGGTTAGAAAATGCAGAGACCTTTGGCTTCAGTTTCATCTGATGAGAAAATAGAAGAGGGGGCAGAAGAGCTTCCCTCCAGCAGCACCTCTTAGCAAAGTGATGGACACCAAAGTGACAAGTTACCACTGCCCTTTGCTTAGGCCTTGTTTCATTCTGGTATTGCCTGTTCTATCTAGAGTCACACCTGAACTGGAGCCTCTCCCTTTCTCATCCCATCGGTGACAGTGATTTATTCTTTGGCCTCAGGCAAATCACTTAACCTTCTCTGTCTTGTAAAATAGTGGTGGTCACATGCACTTCATTGGTCCTGTACTGATTAATGCATTAAAGCACAATATATATTCTCCAACATAACATGATGTTACCATCAGTACGCAGACATTATAAATATTTTATGTACATATCTCTCTCTCTATATATATATATAATAATTTTCTAGCTCTATTTTCCTTCTCTCTCCAAAACCACCACTAAAATCTAAGGGGATTTATAATCTCACTGTAACACCAAATTTGCAGTTGTCCCTCGCAGGAACGTTGATCCTATCTCAAGCAGACAGCCATGTCTCCCAGCCACTACCTCTGTCACTCCCATCACTGCAGTTCCAGCTGCCAGAGGACAAGATTTCTTCAAGGGGAATCTAAAGGATCTAGGGTTCATTTATATAAAGGATTTGCTTATAACTGATGCACTACAGGATACAGAAGACATTTATAGCTTTTGTTTGTAGTTCATTTCTATGCATTTTTAAGCTTTGAGAGATGGGAGTGTTGCCTGATATTCTCCTACATTAAGCTGCTCCTTTTATGCTGTACAATAAAGTGAAGTAAGGGGTCACTTCCTCAGATAGGGCACATTTGCCTAGCTCTTTTGAAGTCAACAAAGTCAAAGAAGATCATCTTTTCTGAAGCCAGAGTAGCTCCACCAAATAACCCCAGGTGCAGAGTAGACATTGTGAAGGGAGAAAATCAGCCATGGCTTCATCAGTTGGGTCTAAAGTAGGAAAGCAGGACATTGCCACTGGATATACCCAAGGTATAAACTTTAAAAAAAAAAAAAAAGTCAACAGATACTGCTAGAAAGGATTAATCTTTCTTTTGTTTAGATCTATGAAAAGTAGCTATTCATATAGCTGAGAGAGCCACCTCCAGTTCCATCAGAAGAGAAGTGGATATTTTTAGGATGCTATTCTGCAGATATGCATCAGCATGATGATAAAAAAAAAAAAAAAAAGTGTGAGTAGCTCACAGACAGCCATAATCTATTGGATATTAGGAAAAATTTCTTCTCAGAAGGAGTGGCGAGGGATTGGCACAGGCTGCCCAGGGAGCTGGTGGAGTTACCATCCCTGCAGAAGTTCAAGAAAAGGGCAGATGTGGCACTGAAGGACATGGTTTAGTGAGTATGGTGGAGCTGGCTGATGGTTGGATTAGATGATGTTAGTGATCTTTCCCAGCTTTAATGGTTCTATGATTCTATTAGAAGGAGTTGGGCATATTCTACCACAAGTGTCACCACTATGCTTTAGAATAGCTAAACTCAAGAGTGGGCTGCTGATGGCCTGCACTGGATCACCTTCCCCTCCTCATTTCTTTCCATCTACGCCCAGAACAAAAGTATGTCTCCACGCCAAGACACTTAATCTCTTCAGACTTTCCTTCTCCAAACAACCGTGGTGCTCATGTAAATTATGCATCTGAGTGCCTACCTATACATAGATAACATTGATACAGAAGCTGGAGTTTTTCTCATTCCTTTACCAATCAGTGGAAAATGAGGAAGTTAGGGCCACAAAAATGATCCAAGAGATGGAACTATATTCAAACTAAAAGAGGGGAGATTTAGACTGGATATAACAAAGAAGTTTTTTTATAGTAAGGGTGGTGAGGCACTGGCACAGGTTGCCCAGAGAGGGGATGGATGCCCTGACCATGGAGACATTGAAAGTCATGCGAAGACAAAGCTCTGATCAACCCCATCTGTAGGTGTTCATTGCACGGGAGTTAGACCAGATGATCTTTAAGGGTCCCTTCCAAGTCAAACTATTGTATGACCCTGTGACTCTATGATTTCTCCCCTTTAATCTGATTAAAAACAGTGCTGGCACGAAGACCACCTGAGATATTTCAAAATCTGCTTTAGGATGTTACAGTGGGTTATAAGAGGTGCCAGATGCTACACTGACCGATCTGTAATTACTAAGAGGGAGAAGCAAAGGAAAAAGCCAGATGACCCTCTGACAAAGCAGAGATCCAAGAGAAAGAGCACATGAGAGACTTATTTACTTATGTACTTACTGATGGAACAGAGAGTGGCACTGCTGAAAGGTGGACCTCACCCATTACAAATAGATCCATCAAACAAAACCCTTCTCCCAGCTACCCCAGAAACAAAGCTGGAAGAAGGGAGAGCAGCAGAGGGGGAGGGAAAGGCAGATAGACTGCTGAGGAAGGACGAAGAGGACGGGAAAACCACAGAAACTTTGGGGGAGGGGGTGAGAGGGATAACAGCGAGAAGCAAACATTGGCCTCGATAATTTTTAAGAGACAGGAACTCAGAAGCAATTTTCATAAACTTTTAAATATAGCTTTAAATATTAGTAAAGCTTAAGCCAGTGCACACAAAGGCAAGTTCCCTTTGAAAGAGTTCCAGAAAACCATGAAATGCTGTTGATAAGACTGTGCCAATTTGTAAAGCCTGCCACAATCTCTGGCTCACGTTTTCTCTCTCTCTCTCCAATTCTCTCCAATTCTCTCTCTTTCTCTCCCCCCACTCAATTTTCCTCATTCTTTCTCTCCTTCCAAAAGCTCACTGCGCTTTGTGAGTCAGAGAAGCTGCAATGACAACAACAACAAATTTTCATTGCTGAAGCCGAAGCATCTTCTCAGCAAGGAGAATATGTCGTAGTGTCTGCATTTGATTGATTCAGTAAAAATAATGTCAAAGTGGCATTTGCAGAAACAGATAAAAGATTCTGATGGAAAGTGCTCAGTGGGAATAGCGTAAGTAAACTCAATCCAGTTTCTTAGCTTTTATTAGCAAATTGTGTTCAGCCTTAATTATAGGTTTGCCAGGGCCTGACACTTGTCAGTGTATTTACATGGAAAGATTGAAACGTTGATAAGGGTCTTTTTGAACTGAAGGAAAAGCATGGAGGGGGATGGGAGAAGTCCCTCCAAAGGGGTATTTGACAGGTTCTCTCTCTCATTAGTTGAAGTTTTCAAGATTTTTCCTTTTTTTACACATGAAGATCTAACTTGGAAGAAGGTTTGGGTATGCTTGGTTCTGTGTACACTCAGTAAAAAATCCTAAATTCAAAGATACTGTATTTGAGCAGGCAACTGAGAGGCTGGAGGCACACAGGCTGGAGTGACTCAAGGTCACACAACAGGACCATCTTGCTGCAGTCTCAGCTTAAAACTGTGCTAGCAGACCAAGTCCTCATCTTTTATCCCTCTCCCATAACTTCCTGGGAATTTTGCCTTCTGCTTTTACGCCACCCCTGCTGCCTTTCAGTCCCAGCATCAGGTTGGTTCCTGCTCACTCAGATCACCCAGGTGATAATGCATGAAGAATGAAAAACAGATTAAAAATGTATTAAAATCCAATATAAGAAAGGAATTAACAAGAGGTGATTAAACTGAAGCTTGATCTTTCAGTGATATGAGTTCCCATAATAGCTCTCCTGTTCTGTTACTCTCCCCTGGGTGGGGTGGTGGGGTGTGCCGCAGACAAGGAATTCTTTTGTAAAATTTTGATTTTGTCATCTCTTGGAATCTGCCCCAGCCCATGGCCCAAGGTCCGTTTGAGCAAGTTGGTGGGCTTCAAGAACACAAAAACCTCACAAGGTTTCACTTTGATATGTTCAAAGATCAGCATCGTGCTTTTGCCATCAGAACAGACTTCTTGGTGGGAAACGCAGGCTCACAAAAATAAAAACAGCTATTCAAATAAGAAAGCTGGACACAAAGGGACCAGCTACACCATTGGTTCAAAAATCATAGCATTTCAATGGATGAACATCCCGCTGCGGCCAGCTCAAGAATTAATCCTGGAATTAATTTTGGCTGGGTGCAGCTGGAAGCCAGTTCATCTGCAACAGCACCTCAGCACCCAGACCACACAGGGTGCTCTGGACCAGGCTAAGGGGGATTACAGTGCATCTGTCCCTCCTTATAAGAGCAAATCCTCTCATACTATATCACAGCAACAATAGATAAGCACAATCTGCTCATACAGAAGTGCTGTGTTTCCTATTTTAACCTGTCTTGGCTTATCTTGTGAGACCTTGGGGGATGGACTTGGTGATCTCCAGAGGCTTCTTGCAACCGCTATGATTCTATGATTCTATTATAACAGATGCCTTCTAAGTGTGGAGAAAGTTTTTCTGTGTGTTTACCAGCTCTTGCTAGCTCACCACCATGGAGGCAAAGCTGGAAGGTGGGGAAAGGTGCAGAGCTGGCTTACCTCTAGAAACAAAGGGACAAAAGGTGGATGGGACCTCATCAGAGGATGTGTAAGGAAGCAGTGGCGGGAGCAGCTCTCTTCCTTGGGATGAGCATTGACAGGCAGACAGTTCAGCATTTACCAACATTGCATGTGGACCTCATGTTCAGAAGAGATGTCAGAATGCTGCATGTTCTAGGGTACAGTCCACCCTCTGGAGCCTTCCAACAGTGCCATGATGGCATTCCAACCCCACATTGCACCCCCTGGTGTGTCCTGCAGCTATGCTGTCCAACGTTGACCTGTGCCCAGGCAGGCTGGCTCAGCTCCATTGGACACAGAATGACTATCATTACACGACCAAGACGTCTAGAGGCAGCCGCATCCCCACCCTGCATCACATGAAACATTGTACAATGGGTCAGGAGAAAGCATAGAAGCCTACCCTTTGCCTAAGGCTCCCAACTGTAATGTATAAGATAATTATAAGGCTTCTTTCATACAATGTGGAAATCTGATGTGCATCCATACCCCTCCTCTCCTCTGGGGCAAATGCAGAAGCCTTTTAACAGCCAGCAGCAACACTCCCAGAACATCACAGTTCTTCCAGAGAGGAACATTTTGTACCCCACGCATAGCAACGATGAGAACTGTGCACAGCATAGCATAAAAGCACGAGGGGCAGCCCATGTGTAGAACTGCAAAAGAAGTTCAAGATCCTTTTTAATCCCCAAGAAAAAAAAAAAAAAAAAAAGATCAGGTGTGTCAGATGCATTGGACATGGGTTTTGCTGTCTCCTAAACAGCTACATGGCAGACCTAGCCCTATCTTCTCAATAAGCCACCCCTCCCTTCCATAACCTCCTCCTCATCTAAAAGCCTTTTATATCTTCTGTAAGAGCCAACACTGGCAAGAAGCCACATATCTGGTGTAAATCTATGCAGCTCCAACCATGGGTGGTGTTTTTCTGATTTACACTGGTGAAAATGCAGCACATGCTTTGACCACATTGGTGTCTCCATCACTTTTAGATTCCTGCAAATTGTAGGATATTAAAATCTAGTATGTCTAGACACATTAGGCATATGAGGACATCTTCAGTTTGGATTAGGTGTGATGCTTCTCAAAGTAGTTGAGTTCAACATGAAATTATGAGCTTTGAGCCTCCTCATTGCAAACTTAAGGCATTCAAATGAGCTAGGCTATCTTGAGTTGCTTAATATCCAAATGTTCCTCTGATCCTACCTGTCTCCTCCATCACCTAACCAAGAAGATGAGAGCCCAAGCCTTCAACTCAGCTGTGTGCATAGCATTTCACAGTGATCTTGGTTCTCCAAATGGTCCAAAGTTACTGGCTACAGTGTCTTGAATTTCTCCTTTCCGTTTTTACATTACTGTTCATCCTTACCTCCTCCTCATAACACACTGCACAGAAAGTTAGAGAAGTTCCTACTGCATAGGAAAGATGGCCTGGTTACTGACTTCAACATGTGAGTTCAAAACGTGTATGAGGGACTTCAGGGCAATTTCATAGAATGACTGTAAAAGAGCACTGAATGTTTAGAGCTCCTTCATCATCTCAACAGCTGCCACATCTGTAGAAAAGGGCATTTTCTTATGTTTGCTTTGGGAAATACTAAATTCCCACTGTACAGTCAAAAGAATGATAGTCTTCACCGAAGCAGTGGTTGTTCTAGAAAGAATTCTCTCTCCTCCTCCTTTTAAGAAGCTTTTTCTCCTAGTACTGGAGATTGTATCAGTTACACCCCATGCTATTTTGGTGTGTGTGTTTGGTTTGGACTTCACTCAGATGTTTACCTAAGATCAGGGAGGCAAAAGGAAGACAAGGTTCAATGAACTACAACTACTTATCTGAGGAGAATTGCTTGCTGTTCTGTTTTCTTTCTTTTACTGCTCCTTTTCTTTCTTTATTTATATCATCTTCTTCCCTCCCTCTCTCTCTTCTTTCCTTCCTTTACAAAGTCAATGGAAAACCTCTTTAAGGATGCTGTAAATCTTCGGATAATTGGTGTTCTGATTGACATCTAAGGATGCTGAGGTGTCCATTCCGTGTCGTAAGTTTTTATTCCTATTATTCCTTACCCAACAAAACAAAGATACATAGGAACTTTGATTGATTCAATATTTTGAGGGCCCACACATGGACTTCACAGTGCTAGAGTCTTAGGTAAAGAAAAAAAGCCGCAGTGAGTGCCATCACTGCACGGCAAGTACAGCTGAGTCACTCTACAAAGTCCGTTTGTATATAAATGTATTTGAATCTGAAGTCAAATCTCTTTCACAACAAATACCTGGGGTCTGAGCCTATGTTAAACCTAGACGTGCTTCATGGCCAAAGTCTGATCATAAGACCATGTGAAAACACAGAATCAAGGTGAGCACTGTGCCTCAGGAGTACACATCTGTATTAGAAACATGATGGGTATAAATTGATCCAGGTCTACCATTGCGAAGTCACACAAGTGAGGGCATAAAAAACAAATGCTCTGAGATCTTTTCCAGTAATGACTCAAGACCACATGCAGATGGAATCCGCAGGAGCACTGAACAGCTTGCTGTGCTGCACCGCATAAGGGCACCTTGACTCCACAAAGCTAGGTTTGCTCTCTGACTTATCTCCTGAGATACAAAACCGGCATAACCAAAAAGAGCAGCAACAAAGGCCGGGCAGCTGTCCAAAAATCCAAAATTGCCCCTTGAATGCTGCTATTTAGTCATAAATAATATGAGAGAAATGGATGCTTTCTCCCAACCACTAGCTTCCTCATTTCTCTTTCTTTCCCAAAGAATTTACAACTGGAGAAAAGAATCAACCCCAACATTTATTTTCCTCAATGCCAAAAAATAAGGTATGCCTGAACTATCGGTGCTGCCACTAGCAGAACATCGTTCTGAGCCCAAAATTCCTTTCAGCAATGCAAAACATTCCAGTCTCTCCTTAAGGTATGCAGCAAACTGAAATGCAATGGAGTTCACCAAGATTACATGGAGTTTAAGGTGCAGGGGTCAGCAGGGCTTAAAAACAACTTTCTTGCAACAGTCAGGTTGTGAAATTGAAGTAGGAACAAATCATAAAAACTCGGATTATTTGTATTTCTCCGATCTCTAACAGAAGGAAAGTCTTAGATGGGAGTGCTCCTATAAAGAATATTTTATTGTGCTATTGATCATGTTTTTTGTATTGGTACAGTTTTACAAGCATTTATTATTTGCTGAACAAGAAAAGTGCCTACCTGGAGGCATGTTATGTATGATTAGGTTTCAATCTAGATTTGTAACAAAGGCCACCCACACCCTTCTCAGATCCAGGCAGGTATTCAGTGATCCAGCTCACTCCAAAGGGCTGGATTTGGTTCTAGGTGCCTCAGTCCTCTGGTCACTGGTTGCAAAACATTCCTCAGAGATGGGCTTGGCAGTATAGACATCTAAAACCTTGGTGATACTTTGAATCATTTGAATCTATGTGATTTCTGAGAATGGATATGTTATTCTAATTAATTTAGCCCAACAGTTTATGTTAGTAGATTTTAACCTATTGGTAATCATTACTAGCTGCTTAGTTGGATTATTTGCCATTATTTGATAGACCAGCTGGGCCAAGTGATATTTTCTGTGTCAGTTGAGCACATGATGATGCTTTTAAAAAAGAGAGAGATTGGGAATGGAAAATACATTCACTTCAGGTGCTTTTGCCTGGCCCAATGCATGAGGAGTCAGAGGTACAGCAGCTACTCTTTTCGGGTTTTGTATTCACTTTTTATGTTCCAAAAATACTTTGAGGTATCCTGCATATTCAATCCCAGCAGCAGTTTATCCCACCTAAGGCACTAACAGGATCACCTAATTTAGATGGGTAGTTGCTCTGGATGGAAGATAACAATAACCACAGAACAATTCAGATATGAGATAGGATGAATCACCCTCAGCAGCTGATTACTGAGCTCTGTTGACAATAGAGGAAGCATAAGATGATCATGGGACATGCTGCCAATAACGCATTTCTAATATGAATATGAAGCTTGAAGAAGTAAATTTACATCTAGAAGGATTCAGAAAAGCAATTTTTATAACAATTCTTCTGCTGTGTCCAGCCAGCTTCATCAAATGATCATCCAGACTGATTTTATTTCAAGCCATCCTTCAAAGGCAGTCAGACAAGACTTCTATCAGATGAGCATTTTCCCTTCAGGAGATGCAAAGGTGGGTTGAAACAGAGAAGGTGGGAAAATAAATATATAAGGGCATAATCCACTATTAGAGAATTGGGAAGAGTACAATAATTGCATGACTGGTTTTGCCCACCTGAAACATCTATTGATGGCTTGCTAGAAATCTAGGAAATGTACTTGAGCTGGAGGGAAATCAAATACACGCAAGTTCCCACTCTAAATTACAAAGATCAGCAGCTCCATCATGTAGGACATATTTCAGAGTATGCTCGAGCACTCATCTGATCTGCCCTTGTAATTCTGAAATCTTTGCTCTCCCCACTCTTTCAAATCAGCAAAGATTTTGACTGGATATTGACTTCAGCAACACGGGTTCAAAACACTGAAGAAAGGGAATGCTTTTTTCCCTTCAATGGGCGCCATAAATGAATGTCCAACTTTAATGTTTCAGCCATCCTTGGTATTCCATCTGAAGACATGATAAAAATTGGAGAGATAAATATGTCCATGCACCAGTGGCTTGCTGCTTCTGCCAGATGACTACTCTGCATTTGCCTACAGAGCTTACACATTACATTGGGAAGCAGAAGATGTGAAGAGAATCAAGAAAAGCTGAGAAATGGAAAGATCAATCGTTAATCCCCAGAAAGTACCATTTGTGGGCAGCACGGCTAAGTTTAGAAATCAAAACCTATTTCTCATAAAATAATCATCACTAGAACAAAAAAGCCTGCAGCATAAATTATTTGCTTTGGACCCCATAGCGCAGAAATGCTATTTCTAACTAATGTGTCGCTTGTGTTTTCAAACTGTGTCAAAGTCCTTCATATCAACACCATATTAGATAGAGGTTATTCCTCTCACTGTGGAGCTAGCTGCAGATACAGTATCTACATCGACATCATGGTTTCTACCTAGCAAATTAATTCAGAGCATGTCGGCAGTGCGTAATTTTTTCCTTCTTTCTTCTCTCATATTTTCTTTGTGTTTATTTCTGATTCAGTTATCACTAAAATACACATTTTAATTGTATTGTACAAGATTCAAACTTCCCCAGCTTTGAACATGCACATAAACATTTTCACTCAACTTACCTTCACAGCGCCTGGAATCCTTGCCGAATGTTTGAGTGCCTGTCTGCTCTGCACAATACAGAGGATTTTTCCAAATGTGCACATTTCTTTCTAATATATACAGACCACTCAGATGTGCATACACACTCACATTTGTAATATAAATACAGATAAGTATAGGTAGGTATAGGTATAGGTATAGGTATAGGTATAGGTATAGGTATAGGCATATAGTGCTTGATCTAGCAGCCAGAAACCCAGACTGCAGCAGGGGTGTTGAAACTAGATGATCTTTAAGGTCCTTTCCATGCCATGCCATTCTATGATTCTATGATTCTATGATCTAGAGGTATATTACGGATATATCTCTATAGTGTTTATCCATAATAGTTACACAGGCAAATTGCTTAGACATCCATACCTATCCACTGAATACCTACACAGATCTAAAGAATTATAAAGAAGTCCAATTCTGATAGCAGTGACTCCGTCTATGTGTCCTATGAGAGGTATCTCTGAGTACTACCTGTGTATACAGAACATCACACAGTAATAAAAATCTACTACAGATATATTCTTACTTTTTATTCTTTTATTCTTCTGTTATTCTTACTTCAAGTGTGGTTTAGACAGAAACTTTGCAAACAACCAGGATAAAAGACCATCCAAGACCCCATTTGTTTCAGTGGGCATGGAGTCAAACAGACAAGTGTTGATATCGGGCAGAAAAAGCCTTTTGTATGTATATATAATATTAATCTAATTGCCTAAAAATCAATAAGGTGATTTTTATAGGCTTCAGAGGCTCTCTGTGACAGGATAGAAGTTAGGCAGCTTGGTAGGAAGACAGATAAGTACACAATACTTCCTCCAATTCCTCCATCATATTATTTCTTATTTATTGATTTCCATTCAAGCCAGTGTTCAGTACAGTATGCAAGTGCAAAATATCAATTCATCTATCTACCTGTTCTTTAATCTACTTATCATTTTATGTGTACGTGCTTATAAATATGTTGCAGCAAGACACAATCTTACTTGCACGTAAAATCAATAGTTATTTGACAACCAGATGTTAGATTAGCTGAGGGCAGCAGGATTTCAACCTTAAAAGCTAAGAACAGAAGGGTTGGCTTAACCTGGATTTAGCTGGCTCTGCTCCACCTTCCTCTTCTGACTCCCAGGCTACCTCTCACCTCCTGGAGCCAGACATCTCATGGCGTCCCTAGTTATGCTTTAAAAGCACCTTTCAAATAAATCTGATGTCAGTCATCCCTGTTTTCTTCCCCACAGCATTATGCAGCAGCGCTTCCCGCTGGGGAAAGGAGAGGATGTGTGTGTGGGGCAGGGAGGGGAGAGGGAAAGCAGTGTATGACTTCAAAAGCAGCACAGTTCAGAGCACTCAGTCTAAAGCAAGAAATTCAGAGCCGTGCTTCTCCTAGATGATTGGCAGCAGAGAAGAAATCCATGTGGTGTCCTCAGCACACATCCTACTGGCCTGGTGTCTATATCATAGAATAGTAGAACCATAGAATCATAAAATGACTTGGTTGGAAGAAACCTCAAGGATCACGAATCTCCAACCTCCCTGCCTCAGGCAGGGCCACCAACTTCCATATTTAATACTAGACCAGGCTGCCCAGTTCCCCATCCAACCTGGCCTTGAACACCTCTGGGGATGAAGCATCCACAACCTCTCTGGGCAGCCTGTTCCAGCACCTCACCACTCTCATAGTAAAGAACTTCCTCCTGATATCCAACCTAAATCTTCCCTCCTTCAACTTAAAACCATTTCCCCTTGTCCTACTACTATCTATCCTTTCAAAGAGTTGGCTCTCCTCCTGTTTGTAGGCTCCTTTACGTTACTGAAAGGCCGCAATGAGGTCACCCTGCAGCTTTCTTTTCTCCAGGCTGAACAAGCCCAGCTCCTTCAGACTGTCTTTGTAGGGAAGGTGCTCCACCCCCTGTTTCATAAACAATGCAGACTGTATCCTGCATAGTTCATCTCAAACCTACCAAGACCCCCACCAGTGGAGGAGACACTTGTACCTAAGGAGTTAGAAGCCCCACAACATGCTTCCACCACCAGGTCATATCAATGTCTGGCCTTTTGGTTCCAGCAGAATCTCCATGAAAAAGTGATCTAAACTGATTAATACATGCTCAGTGAGCACCACACTTTCAGCTTTGAGGGAAATGTTGTCATTATGACATGATGATCTAGGTCCAAAACATATTTCCATCTTTATGTGCTAGCAAACATATTCTTATCCCACATTCTTAAAGATATTCCTTAAAATCTACTCCTACAGATACACGGAGTATCTCCGTGGAGTCTTTCTTGAAGGAAACAGGGATTTGCACTGACCAAAGCACTTTGGAAACAAGCCTATGATCAATCTTACTGATATAGAAATGGAGTGCTCTGTTACTCCTTTTCTTGTTTTCTACTTGCAGAGGTAACACACAGTTTCCCCTAGGAAGCCTGAGGAGAAAGAGATCCTCATGGTAAGAGAGGGGCATGACTGGAACAAATTTCAGAAGGAGAGCCCTGGGGTTAGCCCTGCAGTTCCCATAACTGCTTGGGCTCGCTGTCTTTCACAGGGCTTGTATTCTTGTTCATATATTATTGTCCTTCCCTTGACAGCCTGCTTTTGCATAGGCAAAGCAGTTTGCAAATCCATGGCCTTTTTTTCATCAGCTGTGGCAATCAGCGACATGACTGTGTTCAGAGCAGCCCTTGGCTTCCTATCACAAAGAGAGAGGACAGACAGTGCTCTGAACGGCATGTGCTCTCACTGCTGCACACTTAGTATATTGTTTCTGCAACCACAGATAGATAAGATATCCTAATAGTGAGATGAACATTCATGATACAGCTCCCTTGCTGTCCTTTCTGGCAGCGTGCTGCCAGCTGACTACACATTGCCACTCCAGTCACTGAAAGGTAATGTTAACTCAAGCAATGAGTCAGATTGACAGGAAGTTTCACAGCTTGTCATGTGCATTTCTTTATTACCATGGAGCTGAACTGTGTTTAATAGCACTACCTTTCTCCCTCCCACATGAGTGAAAAAGGCTAACTCATTCTTTCTTTCTCCTACCCGTACTACCAGCTTTACACATCCTCTTTGCTTTGGCTTTGCTCAGGTCTGACAATATCTTCTGCTGCTGCTACAACTCTTTTGGCTTTACAGGTGGAGAAAGGGTGATTTGTTGGATTGGATGTTGTCCATCAGTTCAGTTTCTAACCCAGGCACAGTGGTGATGAGGGAATGGTGGAGGTGGGAAACTTAGAACATTAAGGAATATGGAAAGAGGAAGAAAGAAGAGGGGAAAAAAAAAAGAGATTCTCACCCTGTTTTACTGTTAGATCAGTAGATTTTCCAGTTTAACTTTAAATCATTTCTGAAATAATCTGTTGTGGCTTGGTTCCTGTTCTAATCCAAGAAAGTAATGGTTCAAATTCATCTCTGCTTTGAGAATAATATCACTTTCTGAATGGGTTGAATTTATTTTCAATCCTTGCTGCCAGGCCAAATTTCCCCCACTTTCCCCCTCAAAGAATTAAAACAGGATTTATGTGAGTCTGAGACGATAAACACACCCATTCCCTTTTCCAAGCCCTTTATAACATGCAGGTTTAATAGAGTTTTGCTTTGTCTTAATATCTGTGTGTTTTTTATTTCCTCATCTGCTTTACTTTAAACACATCATGATGTTTAGGAATCTCTAAATATACAGCAAATATAAACAAAGAAAAAGAGGAACATGTATAATACGTAACAGTAGTCTAAAACATAAAGTGCACAGCAATAGCAAAAAAAGAATGAGATATTTTTTAAACTCCAACTGAAAAACTGTCTTGTCAACCAGTATTTCCCCAGTGTTTCACTTCAATTGTCATTTCAGTGGCAGCCAGTTTATCATCAGGAAAATTTTTGTAGAAGTTAAACTTTTACAACATGAGCTTTTTTTTTTAATTTTGGTTCTAGGGAAGATCTAAAATGATATTTGCAGCAATTCAGAGTTTTGTGTAACAGCTACCAGGTCAGCCTTTATTCATGGACTAGCACTGTTACTTCTGATGATGCTGTATGGAGATGTGCTACAAAAATATGGCTCAGGATCATACCATAATTCCTGTTCCACCTAGCCAATTCAGATGATAAAACATGAAATTATTATCTGTATTGATCCACTGCAATTTGGAGAAAAAACTGTACTGTCTGGAGAGAACTGCTTGGGTCATGAAAGACCTTCACCTTCAGAGTGCCTCCTAGACCCTTTTCACAGAATCACAATCACAGAATGGCCAGGGTTGGAAGGGACCTCAAGGATCATGAATCTCCAACCCCCCTGCCTCAGGCAGGGCCACCAACCTCCACATTTAATATTAGACCAGGCTGCCCAGGGTCCCATCCAATCTGGCCTTGAACACCTCTAGGGATGGGGCATCCGTAACCTCTCTGGGCAGCCTGTTGCAGCACCTCACCACTCTCTTTTTGGTTCCTTTGCTTGCCCTGATGTACCAGGGCTAGTGACCAGCTGATCTTTCCAAGCTCTCATCCAGACTCTAAGGTGTTAAATTGCCTTGGTCCCACTGCCATGGCAGATAGAAAAGATAACACCCCTTGATCTGCTGCTCACTCTCATTTTAATGCATTCCAGGCCACCACTGACCTTCTTGGCCACAAGGGCACACTGCTGGCTCATGGGCAACCTGTTGTCCGCCAGGACAGCCAGGTCCTTCTCTGCAGAGATCCTCTCCAGTAGATCAAGCCCAAATGTGGTTATTTTATGAAGGACTCTACAATTGCCCCTGTTAAACCTCATAAAGTTCCTCTCTGCCCAACTCAGCCTGGACAGGTCTTACTGAATGGCAGCTCTTCCTTCTGGTGTGTCAGCCATTCCTCCCATCTTTGTATCATCAGCAAACTTGCTGAGGGCGCTCTCTCTCCCTTCATCCAGGTCATTGATGAAGATGTTGAACAAGACTGGACCCAGCACTGACCATGGGGAACACCACTAGTTACAGGCCTCAAACCAGACTCTACATCACTGACCACAGCTCTCTGAGCTCTTCCAGTCAACCAGTCCTCAATCCATCTCAGTGCCCATTCATCTACCCCATGCTTCTAAGCTTACCTACCACTGGACCGAAGCTTTTCCCAGCAGCAGAAACCCATTATCCAAAAGCCAGCTGTACATTTCCCTCATAATGAACAAGGTAATAACTGAAGGTATGGCCTTGTATGGCATCCTAGCAAAGGATGCTGACCTCAGAAAATTCTTTGCAAGCCAGACTGTACAATGGCAGTGATGTATTGCTGGAAGTACAGTTTTTTGTTCAGGAGGAAGTTGCATCTAGTAAAAGCACTGACACCTGATTTGCCTGCAAACAATGCAGACGTTTCTGCAAGAAGTGTCCCAGCAAGTGGGCTGGAAGAGGAGAGGCACAGCAAGCAAGCTGAGGAAGCCAGTGAGGAAACCAAAAGCCTAAGCAACAAATAGTTTGAACAAAGAAAAAGAACTAGGCAAAATGCCTTCACATTCATCAAAAACAGACAATCCCAAAACACAAAACTCAGATTTAGTCTCAGGTTCAATTTGGGGAATCATCATTTCAATGTATTTTAATTTATTTTTGGGTCTTTTCTGTCTTCAGATGGGATTTTCCTTTCAAGTAGGACTCGGATACTTTTTGTGATTGGCATTAGGTTCAGCATTCAGTTATATAGTGTAAACACACCAAAAAAGTTTCCACCTGTTCAACTTGAATATTTGTGGGCTGAACAGCCTTGTACTTTTCCTTTTCACTTCCTTTTATCTCATTGACAAAAAGCACCAAAAGTTTTTTTCAGATCAGCTGAAGGCAATTCTTAAAACAATTTGTCTTATCTGTGCCCTCCCACCCAATATCCTTTATTCATACACTTGAGGTAAAAATTTCTGTATGCCTCAGAAGCCATAACCTTTGCTCTGAGTATCTGTATCATCTACTTCTAGGAAAACTGTGTGTAACCCACTACTAAACAAGATCACAATCAGAAGTTTAGTTCCCTGTTATTTCTTCTTTATGTTTCTCATAGTACCAGTATTGTTGCTTTCTTTGGGATCTGTGTACTGATGGAGAAGCACAGCTGTGAGAAACTGTGATTTCAGAAAAGGAAGATGAAACTGTTTCCAGTCTGCAAATCCAGAATTTAGAAACTTACGAAAAAGAGACAGCAACGGACTACAAAGAAACATTTAGAGCTACTCTGATTAGATCAATTATCCAGTTATTTTAATATCCTGTTTGTAATAAATAAATGGAATAAATGTTTTTTACAGTGAATGCAGATTATTGTGAAGTGACCATAGATTTTCCTTCCTTCTCCATAAGTATAAATTTGTTCATGCCCAACAAACTTTCCAAATGTATCCCTTGCTTATCTAACTTTATGTCCATCTGATTTCACACAACAGTGTGTAAAGTGTTTATAGGAAGTTATCTTCCCTTACCTGAGAATTACCATTTTTCCACTGAAGAAAGTAACTGAGATATGGTAGCTTAAAATATTCCCAATTCTTTCCCCTTTACATCAGCTAAGGTTATTCAATAAGAGTGAACTAAGTATTATTAATAGTGTTCACTAGCTTAATACTTTTTGTACCTCAACTGTGGCCAGCTGCTTGTTGGGTTTGCACCATTTAAACACAACCTAGTTCAAGATTATTTTATTAAATAATTCTTTTTTTGTGTGTGCTTTAGTTTTCATTTTAATCCTTCTAGGATCTTCGCCTTTGTAAAGAATATGGCTCTTGGTCTCCAGAAGGAATAGGACTGGGATAAAAAATCCAAGATCCATGCTATCACATCGGTATCAAGTGAAAATACACTGTTATCTTTTAAAACTGATTTTAATTTTTATTTTATTTATTTTTTTTTTTTTTTTCTAAAAGTCCTCTTGTTTTACAGTTCTGATAGTCCAGCTCATTTTACGTGTCCACTTGATGTGCTTGCATCTGTTGGGTTTTTTTCTTCCATCATCCTTGTGTTAAGCAGCTCTAATTCCTCTCAAACTTTTGCTGAGAGGACGCATAAGAGGGTAATGTCCAGGACTGTACAACCAGAGAGCTCCTCAGAAAAAAGGTCAGAAGGCAAACAGAAGAATGACAACTTCCAAAGATGAGGCAAGTTTACCAACCCAGCTTGGTCAAAGTCAGCCAGATGCAGCCTTTAAAGAACAAAGAAAGTAGGAAGATTGCTGTTGTATGCTCTGAATACTGAGTGATGGTCTTAGCTCAGAAAAGATGTGCAACTGGACATTTATGAATGTGGACATTTATGTGGTTATGAGCTTCACAGGACTTCCTTTGTGAAATTGCATCTGAGAACTTGCAGAGAATGTGGAAGGACAAGCACAGAATTTATTTTAACAAAAAGACAATACAATTATGAGCTAGTCCACATTTCACTTAGATGCCTAGAAACATACTAGAGTACGTTATTCACCAAAACGTTTGTTAGCAAGACAAGGGATACAACAAAACAGGAGTTTGCAGAGAAGAAATCATGTCAGTTCAATCTGATTTTTCTAATGTCAGGATTCTTTGTATAATGGATGGAGGGAACATGAAAACTCAATGTGACAAATCTTTTCTAAGGTTTATAACACATGCCTGTAAGTCACTTTCATCAGCAAACTGAGCTCCTGGAACCTGGGTATGACCACTGAAAATGAGGTACAGGACTTCTTGTAAAAAGTACTCAAAAACACTATCAACAGCTTGGAGACATAAAAGGGCAATTTGCTATGGGCAGTATGGTGGAGATGTCCCCACAGATGAAAAGTCATCTGTAACAGACAGAGCAGTACCTATTTAGAACAAGCATATGGTATTATGTAAAGAACATTTTTGGAAACTTCACAAATGATCAAGATTCATGTTTTCTTGGCAAACTACAGAAATGGTCTGAAATGCAAAGAAGTTATTTTTAACTGAGACAAGCACAGAAATGTACAACAGAAAGTGCAAAGGCATACGAGTCCAAAAGGTAGGAGCTCCCTTGGAACATCACCACATATCAGGATCTGGAAGCTACAGGCAACTTCAACATTCAGTCATAGTAACAAGAGACAAAAATGTCATCCTGCAGTCTTAATACAATATTAGAGATAAACCTTTTTCTTCTCTATTCCATAATGGTAAATCTTGGCATGGAATGTTGTGAATAGATTTGGCCTTCAGTCTGCACTAGGGATATAGATGAAGAGATACGAAAGTAAAAAGCATGACCTGCAAGGAAAGGTTTCAGAAATTGTATTTGTTTAGTCTAGAAAGGAGCAGGTTCAAGCAGGACAATCTATCTTTCCTTCCATGCGTGAAAGGTTGCTTTAGAGATGACAGCAACTATTGTTCTACAGTGTCAATGAGAGTAGGTCAAGAAGAAAACTAGTTCAATCTACAGCATAAAGGATTTAGGTTATCAGTTCAGAGGATATGCTGGACCTGTAATCACAGGGAGTTTGAGACAGATTCTGGAATCTGTCATTTCCTTGCCTTTAAGTCCATGGCAGATGGCAGACCTAGCCAGGGGCTGCCTAGGTAAGCTTAAATTCCAGAGTGGGACTCACATCATCTTGTTTATCTGTACAAAGGCATGAAGCAGCTGCCTGGATGGAAGTCAATGCACTCTGTAGCTAAGCTATGCAATTTTTTTTATTTTTTTTATTTTTTTCTGGCTGATTCCAATGCTCTAGCTGAAGGAGACTTTGCTTTGGATTTCTGTAATACTATAAAAGCCCCATATTTATCTTATATCATTCATTGTGTTTGCCTTTCATATTTTCACTTAGAAGAGGCGGGAAAAGTAGAAAAACTGGATTTTTTAGAATAGAATCATAGAATCATTTAAGATGGAAAGGACAAAGGGACCTTTAAAGGTCATCTGGTCCAACTCCTCTGTAATGAACAAGGATATCCACAGATAGATCAGGTTGCTCAGAATCCAGTCCAGCAGGAATAGATTCACATACAAACTCTTCTGAGGGATAAAAACAACTTTGTATTGCCATGATCTGATTTATCTCACAGAACTGGGACACGTTCACATCGGCACCAAGACCAAGTTGATTAAGTGAAGTATAGATTTCAGGAAGGTATCTGGCATTATTATGGAGAAGCATGAGAAGAAAATAAAATACTTTCTTAGTTCATCAGTTTGTCCCGAAGTTAACCTCACTAGCTAAAACAAGAGTGAACACTGTAAGCTTTATTTTCCAACTGTGTCTTTTTGTTATGCTTTTTTCATCTGGATTTCAGATGCCTCTAGAAATTAAGATTTCTTCTCATCACAATCAAACTCATCTCAGGATCTTCCATTAAGAAGTTCTTCACATGCTGACAGTCAGGAATAGACGCTACTGCAGCTGCAGTATCATTCCATTAATTTTTCATTTTTGGCCAAAGTTTAATCTAGGTTGTAGTGGCTAAAGGCAAGTTTAATTCTCATTGTGCATTCAGTGAAAATCCATTGGAAGACTGTCATTCCCTTGGCATGTGATTTTTTTTTTACTCTGTGGTACTATAAAGTCTTCAATTCCATTTCACTTTACAGTCTCTCCATTGAGGAGGGGAGCGAACAAGCAAACACAATATGAATAAAGTCTTTATGCTTTCTCATCTGAGGCATAACCAAAAGGCTTGAAATGGTGCTTGGGAATTCTACGTTTTTGGTCTAGATCATCTAACAATATGTTCTGATAATTTGCTGGAGTGTTATTTAAGGGGATCAGAATAAACAGAAAGCCAAATATCCCATGGTGGGAAGTAACTGAAAGAGGAGAGGAGAGGAGAGGAGAGGAGAGGAGAGGAGAGGAG
>NW_024962265.1:3734291-3774365 GCF_019238085.1 Lagopus leucura | reverse complement strand
AAAAAAAAAAAAAAAAAAAATCAATTCATCCTGGAAGAATTCTGCTATTTCTGGTACCATTTCTTAGGTCCAGGTGTCCCAGTTTATTTGTGTCATTCCCGGAGTGGGAAACAGAGAGTGTTAAACTGTTAATTTGGTGGGCTGTGTATCAGGAAAAGGACAAAAGTCATCTAAAAACTGCCCAGGAAACTGGCCCTTTTCTCTTGGTGTTTGTTTGGAAAGAGGAATTAAAAACAAATAAATAACTTCCCAGATTTTCAATGAAATAAAAGCTTAAAATCAAAATGTATTCATTGCTAACAGGGTTGAAAGGAACTCAGGTCATTATCCACAGCAGTGGGCTTTGGGAATGTGAGTGAGACCTGAGCATCTTCAGAGACAAAGAAATGGGCAAAATAAGGAGAAAGGAAGGGATAGGTGGGGAAGGAGCTAAAGGCTAAACTCAGGTTGACCAGCAGAAGAAGGATCTATGTTAATGTGTTCCCACTAGAGTTGTAGAAGAAAATATAATTATTTTCCAGAGACACAGGATGCAGGGATCCCAGCTATTCTAGTGGGCATTGTGGTGAGGTGTTGATGGTCAGACTACATAATCTTAGTGGTCTTTTCCAATCTCAACGTTCTATAATTCTACTATTCTATTCTCTTTGCCAGCACTACCCAGTTATTAAAAAGAGAGTCGAGAAATGATCTGTAGCCCTACAAAGAGTTGAAGTTTCAAAAGGAAGCATTTCAAATGCGAATCTGCCTTTCTGTTCAAAACTAGAATAACAAGTGCTTTGCTGGTGCTGATGTCCATACCCTACACAACAGGGGTGGTACCAAGAGGCCTCCACAGAAAACCAGTTCCTAAATGCCACTTCACAGTGGTGTAGGGCAAAGGACTTAGTCTCCTCAGGGCACATCAAGAGAGCTGGGTCCTGGAGCTAACTCCTTGTATGCTTCACACAAGGAGAAGCTTTGCAGAAGAAAAAGCAGACTCAAACTGGGAGTAATTTAAAATACTAAACAGCTCCAGAAACCCTTCTAGCTTTGGCTTCTTGGCCTCCCTTAGAGTTGAGGGCCTTAATGCTTGCTCAAAATCTTGTGCTCCAGTCTTTAATCTCTGTAGACTTCATTTCTCCACCCATCAAACAAGGATACCTTTGCTCTCCAGCTTATCTACTTAAAGTTTACCCCTAATGTAGCTCTACTGCCTTTCCTGGAATTAGTCTCACTTTATGCTGGAGTTAGAAGGTAATTAAAGTCTTCCTGTACTTGTCTAGCTGTGTATGTATATCAAGTACATATCCCTCAAGGAAAATTTGACAGCCTCTGTTCTCCTGACTATTTTCTAGTCAAAATAAGGAACAAAAATTCTTTCCCTTTTTTCCTGCCTTTTTTTCTCTCTTCTAGTTCTGAGTAACAAATGAAGAAAATGGGAAATGATGATATTCATACCTTCAGAGAAGGAATCCCAGGACAATTAAACATTTCCTGCCTCCTAAATTCACCTTCTTCACAAGCTCTCTTTAAGTACTTGTACAACAGATGTGAGCTGCCTGTATAAAATATTTTCACAGGAGAGTCTGAAGAAGCAAGTAGGTCTTTGGTCTTTAGTGATGTAGCATTAATACTTGAGAGGAGGGAAATTTAATCGTTTATACTGACACTTGTATAGACTGTAATTTCCCTGTTTCAAAATGACAGGAAGAATTAATTATGAAATACAGTAAGCAGCAGAGAAGTGTCCATACTCAACATATCTTTTTCTGGGTTGTTTTAGATTCATAAAAACATACTGATAAAGTTTTGGGTTTTTTTGTTTTGTTTTGTTTTGTTTTGTTTTTTTTTTAAAGAGTAATCCATTATTCAGGCACAGGGCACAGGAAACTAAACTAGATATATTTTGGTTTCTGATTGTCTATAAAAACGACTAAGAAATATTTTGATCTAAAATACCAGATTTAGCACAGAGGAATGTTAACACTATCACCTGGAATCAGTGTCTAACAAAACTTGGCTGTGTAGTAAGTATTCATCTGACCTCAATTTCTTAAAATAACCTGTCCAAAACAGACAATGACAACTGTAAAGTAGCACTGATAGGTAACTACCATTAGTGTCAAGAAAAGCTATACAAACAAGCGGAGAATGAGGCTTATATTATCTTGGCTCTCATCTCCTGTCAGATAAAAAGAAACCTAACTCCCAACAAGGCAAGCTACTAGCAAAAGGTCTTTCCCTAGTCAAATATCCATAGTGCCTTGATTAACCAGTGATGGTGGAAACAATACCAGTAGCAGAACTGGTGAAGTACGAGCCCTTTGTACTTAGCAGAGCTTTAATGAAAAGTCAGAATGACACCTCTGATCATAACGTCTTTATTGCTTCCCCAGCAGAAATTTGCCTCCCTTCCTGCAGACATACATATTTCACATTGTTTATCCCCTCCAGTGCTTTGTGAGCTAGATAAGAACATGGACATCACAGTCTTTACTGATCTAGAAGTTAGTTACCTAGTCAAAATCAATTGTGTAGGATCTCTCTATGCTTAAAGGAAGAAAAGGAGAGAGGTCATTTATCCTACCAGTAGGTGTTTTCCCCAGGAGAAAGAATTTACCTACTGAAGTGTCTGAATATAAAAGCTTAATCTCTCTGGTGAAGAGTTTGACTGGGAGACAAAATCCCTCATATGGGCTTGTGTAGTCAGACACTAGGAATACACTGTATAGTTCAAAACTATGGCCCCAGTCCTTTGATTTAAACCCATATTTCATGGGTCCTCTAACTTGAATCAGTTAATCAGAGGCGGATATGAGTAGGAAGAACACAGTGATGACACTGCATAGTTTTTGTTAGCAACACAAAGCTGGTGAATTGACAGGGATCATTATTGCAAAATAAGCAACGTGTGAAACACCAGCCGACAGAAGCATACAGTGTCAAAGTCTCAAACATACATACTAGCACTTTTCATACGTGTTGAATTAGATATCATGGAGTTCGTAACAAAATTAGGTACAATGCATGCTAAGACATCCTAATTACTTTTTCAACAATTTGAATTCGTTCTTCAGCAAGTTTCTTATAATCTTTTCCCATTTAGACTTTCAGGACCTGAGTTCCCTTGAGGTTGGATTTCTCTACCTATCTTGAACCATCTACAACACAGATGCCTACATCTAAGCTAGTCACCTTAGGTTCTCTTTACAGTCAATAGAGAGGAAGAGGCGTTTAGAGGTGATTCATCTCATCCTAATATAGATATCAAACAAGTATCAGATTAATTGCTCTCTGGAGATACCTGTTTATCTCTGCTGACAATAAAAGGAGCCTAGAGTGACTAACTTAGACTTACCTGTCTGTATTTTGGTTTCCTACAGTTAGCTGAGATAAATCCCAGCCAGAGCTTCCTTTGATCAAGCAATCAACCACTATCACAAAATCAAAAGGATAAGAAGGGCAAGAGTGGATGAACGGGAAGGACAGAGTAACTGTGTGTTACCTGATCAGAAATAAATACACCAGCGGAGGGGTTCATAATCTTCCAATAGCCCAAAATCCCAAAGATATCATGCTTTCCATTTCTCCAAATTGGACCTGAAAGAAAGGCTGTATCTGTCCTCGGAAACGTACTCATATCTTCTTGTGGCAGCCTCTATCAATAGGTCAGACCTGGATCTCCTGAGTTGACTGGACTCACCAAAGCTTCTCTCAGTGAGTTTGAACATGTGTGTGAATTACGCCGCCAAAGATCTAGCCTCTGACCCTCAGTTTCATGATTTAGCTGATTTATGCTTGGGGCTCCAATTTTCTTTTACAATCATGTCTGACTGTGCTGCTACTCAGATGGGGAAAAACAGAAAAATCTCAGAAGCATGGAGGCAGAATGAGGGTTTATCTTTCTTAGCTTGTTGTTACACTAGCAATTACCATTGTCACAACTTGAGAGTGATGCTGCAATGAAAGAGCATGGAGCAAATCCACATCTCAGTATGCAGTTCTTAAAGTCTTACAGATAAACTCACCCTCTGTCCTGACTGGGAAAAAACAAGCCCAAGATCAGTAAACTACTCTACCTAGAGTGCTTCTCAGCTCCCTGAGAGAATCTGCTCTTCTACTTTTTCTAGACATTGATTTTTTTGTTGTTATTCTCATCCTACCAAAACAAACAAACCAAAGGACCCTCAGCCTGTGTTGACTGTTTGAAAGGGAAGGTAAAAGTCTGACTTCAAAAAGTTTTGACAGTTGGCATGGTAACGAGCCATTCCAACCAAAATGACTTCATTGCTGCTCATTTTTCCTGGCTACCAATTGATTTACGAACCTATTTTAACATCTAGAGAAGTGTTAATGAATCAAGTGTTTAAAAATAACATGCACCAGGAGGTTGTAAATTACAGCCCCAGCATCCTTTGAATTCACCTCTTACATTTCTATAACCCACCTGGTACCCGTCTGCTGCAAGATGGGTGTTCACTCCAGGGCTAAAATTTTTATTCTCAAATATGTATTTGGGGTTGCACCAAGTCTTGATCCTCAACATCCAGCTTTGCTGTCAGATCTGACACAGTGGAAGAAGAGGGTGAGGGAAAGGTGAGCAAGGGGGAGGGGGCACTGCTCAAAGGAGAGGAAATAAGCTCAGAACCCAGACCACCCTAAAGGCAGCAGTGTCAAAAGAGGAGCACACAGTACTCAGTGCTGAATCAATGACCTCACACATTTCAGGCTTGATCTTGAACAACCAATTGGATCAAGTACTGCTTAGTGCTGTTAAATAAAGCACTACTGCTAATAATGTGTTTGGTATGGATCATTTGCATGAGCCAAGATTTGCAGAGTGAGCTCTTAGGTTGGAATTCAGTTTGCCTGCCTGTCAGTTATGCGAACCTAAGAAGTGGAGGTCAGCTCACAGACTGAGACGCCAGTAACCTGATATTGTGGTAGGAAAGAAAAAATATTTTTCTGGACATCAGCATGCGTGTTGCGTGTAATGTGAAGAAGTTAACCATTCAACTGTACTTGGGATGCCAGACTTCTTTGGGTTTATGTGTTCTGGCTGGGTGTCATTCTTCAAAAATGATGCTGACAAACTGGAATGAATCAAGAAGAGAAATAAGGAAGGTTAAAAGTTAACAGAAAGTGACCCATAAACAAAGGCTGATGGAGCTGGGCTTGTTAAGGTTGAGTGCAGCCATCTCATCTATTCCCCCTGTAGTTGTGAGATGGAGCAATAAGTATGTGTCTGAGCTGGGTTTAAATAAACTAGCTCAGACAATTTGTGCACAACATGGATCACATCTACTTCACCCTGCTACACAGAGGACTTTGCAAGAAGAGAAATTTATACTGCACACTAAACAACAGCCAGAACCAAACTTAAAAGCAAACCCCCATATGCCTACCCTTTCTCTGCTGTCAAATGAGACAAACCTGATGGGTTCAACCCAGCCAAAAAGAAAAATCAAGACTGGAAAAGTACTCTGCATGACTCCTGGGAACAATCAAGTCAGTCCTTCTCCCAATGATGTCAATGGCAAAGCTTGCACTGACTGAGGTGGCAAAGAACTAGGCTTTAAATCTCCTTAATTAGAATATGAGAGTAATTTTTGTTAACACTTTGCTAAGTGGCATATATACATGATTGTGTGTGTGTATATTAAACATAAATATCTACTTCTTATGAAGTGGTTGGATTCTCATTCCATACCTATACACTGGCACTCAGGAAACCAGGCTATACTAGAAAACATATCAAGGACAGGGGAAAAAATGCACAGAAGACATGGAAACAGTTGTATTTTGTGATTCAGTGAGAATTATTGGCTCAATAAGCTAAAGCTTTTTCTCCACCATTCCACCACTATTTCCATTCCTTCCATTCACTCTTCTGTTTCATCATAAAGGCAGAGAGGTAACCAACGCACTGATTCAGAAGGTCATCTCACATTCATCTGTGATTTTTTGGTCTTCCCTTGGCCACAAAAAAAAGAAAAAAAAAAGAAAAAAAAAAAAGAAAAAGAAAAAAAAAGAAAAAGCTTATGCTATTGAAATATCCAAAGTATGTAAGATTATAAGTGAGTGACCAGCATGCTGCCATTGGGGTAATACCACCATTTCAGAACATGAATCAATTTTTATCTGAAAAAGTCACAGTTTGAGACTGTGAATACAATTATTCTACTGTATCCTAGAAAAAATGAAACTGTTCCTGAAAACAAAAAGACAATCACAGTATGAAAGCTTGGAGATAATAGCTTTAATGCTAAGTGCCACTATAAATTTTGTTTCTGCTCAAAGTAAGCCTTCTGTTTTCACATACATAGATGCAAATGGTAAAAATTATCAGTTTTCTTGACTTCACTGCAAATGTCAAGTGGTATAATAAAGTAGTGGATTTCACTTATTATTATTTTTTAATCCAAACAAACTCTACACAAAATAAACTCATTGAAGAACTCACTGTGGGACCAGCAAATAAACTCACTGAAGGGCTCACTGTGGGACCAGCAGCACCTGTCAAACAAACAGAATTTCTGAAGAGTAAAAAAAGGGACTAACATTTTTAACTAAAGTCGACAAAATTTAAGTCTTTGGTTAAAATGCCAAAATACCTTCGATAACACATTTACACACCTATGAAAACAAAACTTCAGTCAGAAATTCCAATATGGTCCTTAGGCTGTATAAGAGCCATACAGCTGCAAAAACATCAAATGTATCTCTGATATATTTTAAAGTAACAGTCTGGGAAAATTCTTGTGCACGACTTTAAACTCAGTTTTATTTTATTTTATTTTAATTTGAACTTCTTATTAAATAAAAGGAAATGTTTGGCCCTGCAAGGAGAGACAACACACTGTCTTCAGTCTGAAATTTCTGTGTAGACCTCAAGATGTGTCAAACAGAATTTATTCTTCATTCAGATAAATACAGGACAGGAAGAAATGAGAAATAAAAATGGAAAAATAATTGCAGGTGAAAATGGCCCAAAATCACATCCTCATCTGATATAAATCAACTCAATTCTAATGAAGTGTGCAGGGTTACATCGGCTGAGGGATTAATCCAGGTCTCACTCTGAACACAAAATGAAAGCTGAGAAATGCCAAATGCCCTCATGATACGAACACACTGAGAAAATAAAAACGTAAACTGGAATAATGAGGGAAATCAGCTTTCCACATTAAACAAGGCCCTGTCATATGCTCAGTGATGTCCAAGTCAAATAACAGATTCCAAAACAGCTTGTTAGGTGTACAACGATTTTCAAAATGTTTACATTCATATTTTACTGGACAATGTATGATCTGAGTTTCTATTAAGCCATTATTACATTTTGCAGACGTCATTTTGACACATTTTTGAACAGGCTGGAAGCCCTTGTTTATTCAGCTTTCCCCTTGGGCACTTTGAGAAGTTATTCTCCTCTAATTCCAGTTCTGCTTTGCCTAGGTACACCTTTAACAGTCCTTGTTTTGTTATTAACTCAATGACTGGCTGACAGAGGTGACTAGGTTTTGAATCCCTGCCATCAGAGCCGCTCTGTCAACACAGTGATGACATAAGAGTTCATATAAAGGAAGCTTAAAGGGAACAAAAAACTTTTCAAGCAAGAAAAGATATATGTTATTGGGGCCAACAAAATAACTTCTTGCCAAAAAAAACCAAAACATAAAGAAAGTGTAGATGGGCTACCAAAAGATTTAGCAACATCCTTGGCTCACACAGCAGCCATAACTTTTCTGTCTTTGATGTTCCTTCATATAGAATAGCAGTCCTGTCAGATGGACCTGTAGACAGACCATTAAGGAGAACTCATAGTCCTCAGCCAGACAAGACTTCATGGTGTATGCAATATTGATCATTATGCTCAGGACTTAGTGTTGTCAGTGATAGTTCAGGTAGATTTACTGGGACAACTGGCCATCTGGGATAGACAGACAAAATAATAAGGTGTCATTCAAGGCTACATGGGATTAACTAATTTCAGCATGTATTCTCAAGAAAAAGTTTTACTGAAGACAAAGACTAGAACGTAACATAAGAATGGCCATATCACACAAAATGAAAGTTTTAGCTAGCGAAGTTAGTGAAGCCATTGAAGCTATTGTCTTACCTAGCGTTTGGCAACCCTGTCCATTTCCTGAGGAAATAAATGATCTTTAAGATTCCTTCCAATACAACCCATTCTACAATTCTAAACTCAACAGTAAATGCCAAGCATAAGAGATGAGCATAGGAACTGGGAAAACAGAGATCTTTATTATTAGATTCCTTTTTCCTAAGCTTCTGAACAACTTCTCCCTAAATATAAGTGAGGTCTTTGAATTGAATTACCTCAGAAGCATTCCTCTTTGATCAGTTTGTACCATTCACAAGATCTTGTGGCAAAGACTGCTATAGTTTAACCACACATTGTATAAGTAACCTCTTTTTGTTAATCCTGTTGAAGCTAGCTAGTTTCATCTGCTGCACTCCAGTTCTTTCACTGTCAAAGAAATAAACTATTTCCTGTTTGCCTTCTCCATGAGGGGAGAAAGAGAAAGAACTTGTCTCGCATCTTTCTTTAGTCATCTGTTTGGAAGGATGAACTCTTTCAGTATATCAGTCATTCCGTGTGCTGTTCTCTGATCTTCTCATTACTTTTTCTAGTTCAAACATATCTTCTCTGAAATTAAAAAAAAACAGAACTACATGCAGTATTTGAAGTGTGGGAGCACTAGAGAGTTATTCAGTAGTACACTGAATTTTTCCTTGTTTGTTCTGTCCTTTTTCTAGTATGTGCTAAAATCTAATTTGCTTTCTGATGTCTATCAAGCATTGATCTTTGTTTCCATAAAACTATAATTTCAAAATTTCCATTCCTAAGCAATAAAAATCTGTGTAAATGTTGAACCCGAATATAAGTTCTCATCATTTCCCAACACTCCAAGTTAGGCACCAAACACAAAATTTGCGAAACTTTGGTTCTCTGTTGTCAATATTTAGAGTAGTACTGCTGGTCTGATGTAAAGTAAGACAGAGAAGTAATGTTCACCTAATGTCTGCCAAAATCAGCCTCTTCTCCCAGATAACTTGGCTTCTTCTCCCACATAGCTAGCAATAGGACAAGAGGTAATGTCCTTAAGTTGTGGCAGGAGATGTTAAGCTTGGATGTTAGGAAAGATTTCTTCTCAGAAAGTGGTGAGGCATTGGCACAGGCTGCCCAAGGAGGTGGTGAAGTCACCATCCCCGGAGGTGTTCAAGAAACAGTGAGATGGAGATGACATGGAGATGAGTGACATGCAGACGCGTCACTGAGGGACATGGTTGAATGGACATGGTGGGCATGGGTTTACTACGTGATCTTGGTGGTCTTCCCAACCTTAATGATTCTGTTAATCTATGAAAATACATATTTCCCCTGGAGAATATATAAGCAGAAATTGCCTAAGATTTTAGTGTACAATTAACCTTTTACTTGTATTTGTAATTCCTTCCAAGCAATGTCATAAAGAGATTTCTGATTAACTTTCTTTCACAGATCCTTACTTCCAAAAGGAATTATTAGAGCCAACTCCCACCTACACTGCAAACTCTGGGCTCAGTTATCATTCAAATTAAATCCTCTTTGGAGCATCTCCAGAGGAAGGACTGGAAGCAGGTGCAAACTGAACGAGATATTTTCCTTCCAAATTGAAGACAGTGCAAGTCAGAACTCAGAAGCAGCTAAAACAGGACTGATGTCTTGTTTTGTTTTCTGGACAATCTAGCAATACTTATTCTTTAAGAAAAAAAAGATGTTGAATAAATTAAACACTTCAGTTTTATATGCTGTCAAGCCTTTGCAAAAGTATGTGTAAAATTTATTCTGCCATTACTTGAAAGAAAAAGGATTCATTCCCTCTACTGCAAACATTTTACTCTAAGATCGATGAAGATTTTGCTGGCTGAAGTAGAATAAATGTATAAACATGGAGTTATTCTTGATAGTGTATATTAATTTTTGATATAAAGGTGGAAAGATAAAGCTGACTTAAGACCCTGAAATATTAATTAGAAGAACATAATTAGACTTCACATGGCCAAAAGTAAGTGTATATGGCATAGACATCTAGCGTCTCTACTCCTTTGTAAGTCAATAAGAGAATTAACTATCTCCAGGCTGCAATTCCTTTCAGCCTCATAAACAAACCATCTGAAATCAGTGATATGAATCATGCTCTAAAAACATTTTGTGTGGTGATGTTTGAACATCATTTTAGGTCATGGGAATTGCTGTCATTGACTTTAAAGGCAGATGAGTTTTACCTAGGATGGAGCCTTTCCCTTTTTCGTGTCACTATCTAAAATTTTAATATTGAGTAAAACTAATTGTCAAGATAAAGTGAATGGTGAAGAACAAAACTGAAGCCAACAAAGTCACCTCTCCCCACTTAACACAGAGGGAATCCAGAGAACTAGCTTGGACTACACTCCTTATTTTTATAAAGCTGAAGTTAAATGTGGTGAATCCATACTTAGCCTCTATTTTTCATTGTATTTTGTCTTTATACTAGTTCTAGAGAAAACACAGTAATAACAGTTGTAATATTAGAAAGACACAGAAAATGTTTATCTTTTCCACTGAGTTAGTGTACTTGAAGTTAAAACAAAAATCACTACGCTAATTTAAGCCACGTTTCCCTGTGGACTAGATTGCTACCCACCAAAGATGCTCTCTCATTTCATGCAACCTTCCAAGCACTTCATCACAAATGACAACCCAGTGCGGCACCTAGTTCAGAAAGCCTGATTAGACATGTATAGTCCCACAAATCACTTCCCCTTCTCTTTGCCATGAATACAAATAGAGTTCTCTGCTTCAGAAAGAAGGACCAAGGTGTTAGATGAATCATCCTTTCTTTTCTGATTTCTTTCCCATTTTATTAGTGCAAGTTTGGAGCAAACTTTGGAGGACAGCATACACTCTGTAATACTTAGTCATTTGTCTTCTCTTCTCACACACAATATATTCAACAGGTCATTTCTTCCCCAGTTTCAGTCTATTTTTCTCTATCTCATATCTTTCAATATTTTCACCAACTCTTAAATTATTTTCTTTTTCTGAATTCAGTAGAAGAAGTAAAATTCCCTCAGGAATTACTGAGACACTGTGGAGCATTTTTATTATTATTTTATGAGTATGCTTCATTTTGTATGCTTATGTACTTCAAGATAAATTTCAAGGCACACTGAGAGGCAATGAGCATTTTAGTGGAATAAGAGAAGACAACACTATCACTAAAAGAGTGCAGATTTTACTGAAAACATCTGCATTTTATTTCTCTTTAATAGGAAGACTTGCCAGCCCTTCCAAAAGGCTGTTGCTATAAATTCACAGAAGATATTTTTAAGGATGCTGTGATTTCCCTTCATTTAGTTCCCCTACAGAGAAACGAAAGCAAACAACCAACAAAAATAAAAAATAAAAAATAAAAAGCAAGAAATTCAATGAGAATCAGTGTGCAAGGGATGAGTGAAAGATATCTGCACCGTACCTTCCATGAGAAGATTGTATCATCAATTCAGAATGCTGTGGATGGAGGATTCATTTTCAGTAGTTCAGACATTCTTGGGACCCAGGACAAATAATTTTATTTCTTTTTTCCTGCTTGTGATTTTATGAAACAAAGATAAGTACTCCCTGGTGCCTCTCCAAAGCTGAAGCTAACAAGTTGGTCAAATATTCTGGTGATGAAGAGCAAGGGACTGTGTTAGATTTCGAATATTCAGGATTTATTCATGAAAACAATTTCCTGGTGGCAGATGCAGTTTTTAAAGTTTTGCAGATTTGATTTTTTTTTTCCCCGCTGGGAAACTGCCATTCATTATGCCATTGGAACGGCTCAGTTCAAAGGCAACATTTCTTTTCAAAAACCCAAAATGTCGCAATTCAAACCAGTTCAACAAAATAGTCTTTTTCCTTCAAAATGCTGTTTCATGGAAGCCATTGTTCCACAGTCCATTTTTTTATTTGGAGTGTATTCCTTATAAGAACGTCACAGAAGTCAATGCTCTGAATACATCCATAAGTATATACCACATCAAAGCCCTTTGTTATAGGAGGTACTTTGCATGCTTTGGCCACAGATCATTCCATGTCAGGATTCCAAACTCTATGTCCCTTGAATCACCTGTCATTGTCAAGAAATGCAAAGAGACATTGACATGAGTTGAAAATGGAATACATAATACAAATTATCATTTTTGTTAAAGTATTTTCTTTTGATTGAAAATGTCAGGGTGAAATTTTTTTCCCCAGTCCTAATGGAAGATAGAGGAAATTTCTTCCCACTCTATTTTAGACAGACATCAACCTACTTTTTGGTCCCTAGCTCCCTTTTCATTCGTTTCTAACAGATCAGTTAAGCAGTTTCATGCAGAGTATCATCAAAGAACTTACTGAACAAGTTTAAACCCAGCAGCTGTTTGTATTTGCAGTTCTCTACCTAGGACAGCTGTTTTCTCTACCATTTTTAGTTAGCTGGCCATTTTTTTGTAAAGAAAACATCCCCTTTTCCAGATAGGATAACCAATAATACTAAAAATCTTACCAGTTAAAACAGAACTAATGTAACACTGTACATTCCCAGGTCTGTAAGTATAATCAAATAGAACATTATAGAGAAACAAGAATTGATTAAAATGGTGGAAACATTTACTATTGGCTAATCTCATGCAGCCTCAATGCAAGCTGCTAGTTCTCCCTAAACCTTTCTGTGCATGAAACCTGTGACTGAACCATCACTGTGAAGCAGTTTCATGTTAAAATCACAAGACCACCTCTATAATCCCCACAGACTAGAAACATGCTGGGTCAAATGCTCTTATTGGCCTAGTTTTATTACGTTCGGTGGAATAATGCCAAAATGAGAATTTGGCCTAGGAACCTAAGCATATGGCATTGTTCTACTACACTTGCACAAATCACTGTACATAATTACTGAGAATATACTGGGCCCTTTTTTGAGTGCTGGAGGAGTAAGGGTTTGAGCACAGGGCTATAAGCCAAGAATTCCTGAGTTCAGTACTAGGGTCTATCAAATAAATTATACTATTTCTATTTCTTTGTGTGTAAAGCACTAGGAGAAGAGGATGAGTATACCCCTGTTACTGAGAACATGAATTTTGGACTAGCAGAACTGTCTTTCTGGACTTTTTCCATATTTTTTTGAGAAAGACAGGCTCCACCATGGCAGGCCTCAGAGAATTACCAGGTGTTGATATATCCCCAGTGATCAAAAGAAAGGATCCAGCAAAGGAACATATTTGTC
The DNA here is from genome assembly GCF_019238085.1 of Lagopus leucura. Taxonomy (NCBI): domain Eukaryota; kingdom Metazoa; phylum Chordata; class Aves; order Galliformes; family Phasianidae; genus Lagopus; species Lagopus leucura. The sequence continues at coordinate 3,761,085 of NW_024962265.1, read as the reverse complement.
CTCTCTGTCTAACTTTGAAAACTGATAGCATTCATGTTCAAAGAGTGAGAATGGTGGGATTTATATACCAACACATTTCTACCATAGCTTAAAGCCAGAATTGCTGTGAAAATGTGTAGGTGATCCTGCTAACAACGGCAGTATGAAAGTTCACTTGAAATCCATAAAGTTCTTGAAAGACTGGAAACATTACTTAATGTCAGAATTACTGGAACCACACATAGGTTATTCATAGAGGTCACATAAGATGGCTAGTGATAGAGCATTAGTCAACATATTCAAGAGTTTCCAAGTGTTCAAGTCCAGGTAGAACCATTTGAAGGGCTCATGGAGTCTCACTCCTTCCATCTTTCTCAGTTTGTTGCTTAAATTAAGGCAGACAGATTTCAGAGAGCCAAACTGGTCTACAGGTTGCATTGCATAAAACCAGTTAGTGAAAGTCATGTTTGACCTGCAGGTCAGATCCCCATCGCTTTCACTATCTGATACTGGAAAGCTCAGATATAGCAAAGGAAGCAGCTGAAATTTCCAGCCTCAGACGCCTGTAGCAGCCCTGGCCCCAGCGCAATCTGCAGCAGCTCTGACGTGGTGTGGGTGGAATAGTAAATAGCAGCAGAGAAGGGGGTGAGGCAGCATCTGCTGAAGTTAAGAGTTTTTCATTCAAGCAGGCCTGAAGACCTACACCAGAAGTCTTACAGAAAGAAGCTACAGAACTTTTTTGAACTACCAGTGCTATTTTTTTTAAGAAGTCTAGGAAAACTCCAAAGGCTTGGAAAGCTGGTAATGTACCTCTAACATCCTTTAGAAGATCTGATATTTTTTTCTACTCAACACTGAGAAACTTTCTGGCAGAGGCTCAAAGGTTCATTTAAGCAGGTGTCAAGGGGATAGTCGTTCTGTGAAGCCAAATAAAAAATCCTCTCCCTTCAAGGGTCACAGGTAGCATAAATGTCTAAGCACATTATTAGCTCTTAAAGCTGACCATCATGCGACAACTGGAATCAAAGATCATTTTGCAGGGTTTCAGTTATCTGCCCTAAAATTGCCAGAATAGATCCAAATCCCCACATTTTCCCTCCTCTTGAAGAGATCAGAAAACTTGCCCTCCGAAAATACATTTTTCTTCAAAAGATGAGGAGGGTTAATTTAGATATAGATCCTTCATCTGCACAGCACTCCACTTATGTGCAAGGATGGCCACCTCTCTGCCGCGCTGGCAAAGCCTCAGGTTTCCTTTTCCAGTTCTAGCTCTATGTTGGCTGTTTCATGTGATTCCCCCACTAGGGAGGACGAATTAAGTGAAAACATGGCCCTGAGCAAAGGCTAAAGGATGTGCTGACACACAGCATAGCATTTGGAGACAATTCATCTAACACTTTTTTATTCATCAGCCTGAGCATTGCTGGTATGGGCCAAACACAGACAAGGAGCACTACAGATAATAGGTCCTGTGTCGAGGCTTTTTTCAGCTTATTGTAGCAAATGTCTCTGTGCAATCTGTAGGGAAAATGCCAGGGAAAAGAAAGAGAAACACAAGGATTATAACCATATAGAGAACCTACCCATTTGTATCACCCCTGTCTTTTCCTTTGGACCAGGTCAGATTGAGGTATGGCTACTGGGCCAGCCTTGAGGACAGCCAAGACTCAGGGAACATCCCAAGCAGAAGCAGGTAGCAACCTGAAACACCAGCTGACTTCATTATAAAGATATGGGCTCACTTTCATCCTGGGAGAAGCTTCCATTCACCTTAACTCTAACCACGCACACCTGGCAAGCTCTCAGCTTGGTCTTCTCTAGAGTACCCCTGTCTCCCACACTATGCCTTACGAGGCAGTTTCACTGCTGCACACTATCTGATAAGCCTTCCTGATCTTCCCACATGCTCCTGAGCAGCTTCTGGTCCAACAGGCAGCTGTGATGTGCTTGGTATGCACTCCACAGCTCCCTGCCTGCCCTAGGGAGGCATCTGCAAGAAGTGAGCAGAATCCAGAGCACCTGGGCATGGAGAGATCCCCGTGGCATTTCTTCTGTTAACCCTAGACTACCACATCCTCCCCTTGGATATCACCCATGCCGCTTTCCAGCTCAGACTCCTCCATCTCACAGGGTTTTTCTGCTGTTCTTTTGTTATACCTATGCATATGAGGAGCCCAGAAAAATCAAAAACATTCATTTCCACCCAGAAGTATGCCAGCACACTGACCTTCCAATTGCAATGTGCAGGTGTATGGAAAGCATCTCTCCTTTTCCCCATACTGTTCTCCATTCTTCACTCCGTACTCACTCCAGGACCAGACCAAATTCCCAGTGATGCCAACAGGAACATTGCCTGAGCAAAGGATATAGGGCTGGATTAATAATTTCTTAATTGCTGTAGAAGGCGCTGGGGTGACAGATAACTGTCTATAGGTGAGATGAATGTTACATTTTTTTCCCTGGTCTTCTACAGTTTTGTGAGAGAGCTCAGATGCCCCAAATGTCAGCCTAGCCTCCAACAATGCGATTTGTGAGATCTCTTTGTTGTCTGAATTCCCTTAAGTGGAAATATGTTTTCTAACAGCACAGAAACTCTCCCCAAGGCTTCTGTTGTACCAGGTTAATCAACCATACATGACAGCAGAATTAGAGGTGCTAGTATTTTATGTTCTGCATCTAAAGTATGTTTCTTCGTGTGTACTTAACAGGCTTTAATTTTATAAAACATTGCGCAACAAGGCACCTTGGGGAAGAGCAATTAACTCAGATTATGTTTTCGTTTCAGTGAATACCAAATGAGAAACTGAAATACTGATTTATGTAGCCACAAAGTCAAACCGTGCTCCTTAATACTGCCTGATTTTTCAATGTGGCCTTCTTTGGTCACAGCCAAACCTTTTCTTCCTGACACGCAATTAAGAAGTTGCTCAAACTGAACTCTACCTAACAAATATGTCAAGATATTTTATAATCACGATAGACAGACAACCAGCCAGTTTGAAGTTAATTGCAAGACTCTTATCATCTCCAGTGAGAGCAGGAATAAACCTACCGAGGACATTTTCATGTAATTTTCCCGTTGATGAATATCGCAGTCAGTTTATGTTAATTATGGATGGGGATAGGCGCTGCAAAACAATTTGAAGGGTGAAGGTACTAATTTAGGATCCAATCTAGCTCTCATTAAAGTCAATGGAAGGATTCTTATTGACTCCAATGGAAGCTGGTTGAAGCCCATAAAGACCGAATGAGCTCATGTGAACCTTCTCATCCAATTTCTCACTACAGAAAAGAAATGATGCATCAGCACCTGAACCACTATTCATGCAGAGTGCCTAATTTTGTCACCTTGAGTCACATGCAGCAGCTCCTTACTGCAGCTCTCTTGGGATCAAGACATCTGCGGATTATATGTAGTGATTTGGGCTGACTCGAAATGCTGCCATCTGAAGAATCTTTCCGTTTGAGATGTTCTTTTTTCATTTGCAGTAAGGTATAGAATGGTACAGAAGAAAGACAGCAAAAGGAAAGCAAGGCAAGGAAAGGCAAGAAAAAGAAAGGCAGGACAAGGCAAGGATGTTTGCAACATGAACCCAGAAATGGTGTCAGTTGCCATTTTCAAGGCTGCAAATGGGACGTAAGGAGCAAAACCCTCACACTGTTTTCCTAAGGCATCACATTCCTAAGGAATCACATCTATTCCTCCCCAGCCCTGCTGCAGAGAGTCAACCTGATCCTGGCAGCATAAGTGGGGATTTGTGGCACCCAGAGCTCCCCTGTCTCCTCTCAGAGGCAGCCATGCCTCCACTGGTCTTGTAGCCACCTATTCCCAATGTCTTTGGCTTCTTCACTGGCAGCTGCCTGCCTGGATGCCTGAATCAGGGACAGCAAACAGAGGCTGAGGCCAGGCAAAGCATTCAAACAGAGAATTCAGCCATCCCCTGCCAGCAAGGCTGCACTCAAGAGCCAGGCATCCAACGAGCCAGAGCCTTCCATCCCATTCTCCCAAAAGGAATATGTCAGAAAATCCCTTCCCATGTAAAATCCAGCTTTTTGTCTCTATTTTCTTCTATTTTATAAACCCTCTATGAACCCCATGCAGTAAGAGGGTTCTTTTTTTTCACTTTTCAGCACAATCCAGAATGCCCCACCACAGCTAAGAAAATTATCAGTGAGATTTCTTTTTTCCCTTATGTGATTTCCCCATGCTTTCCAGCCCAACTAGTAGAAAAATGTCATTCAGCATAAATAAAGTTGTCATTATTACCCATTAAGAGATATGATTTCTTTAGACACAAATATACCTAGTCTGTGAAAAGTTCATAAAAATTGAAATTTGATTCCATCAAACAGAAGTAGATATATTTTTCACAGCTTTTTCCAAGACACCTAATTCTTATGCATGTCCTACTCTGACAGATAGCTCTGTAATAATGACACCCCATTACCTGTGTTCATTGCTGTAGGTTTTTTTTTTTTTTTCTTTTGCCTATCCCACTCATTAATAAATGTTTTACTACTTTTAGTTAGCATGCCAGTCGCTGCAGACGGGTAAAAGAAGCTGGATTTCCATCCATCTGCTGTACTTACAAAGAAATCATTAACTAATTTCCAGTTGCAAATTTCTTCTTACTAACAATGTGCCACAAGGAAATAGGATTGAATTTCAGATTCCAGCCTGAATGTCTGAGTCTAGTAATAGAGAAAAAAAATAATATATTTGATACCAAGGAATTTTGATGTATTCATTAGAAGATAAAGGAATGGGCCCAATTTAGGCTCTTTCAGGATGGATCTGATCCTTTACGCTCAAAATGGATGATTTGCTGGGTCTTCATTCTCTGGTCTTCCAGGTGCAGAAAAAAAAGCCCTGCTATATCATAACTACATACTGCTCTGCAACAGGATATAAACTGTCAGCCAACCAGCCCATCAGATAGCTTGGCTTTCCATCTCTGGGCCAAGAATTAAGATTCCTATGGCCCTTAGTCAGCATTGCTACCAGGGAAGGCTGAGAGAGCCCTCCTCTCTTGCCAAGACAGTAGCAGTGCTGGTGAGCTCGCCTCTGACAGAAGTCACTCTTTGCATATCTTCCACCCATCAGTCTGGGAATTAAGAGATAAGGAGCATTTCCGCACATAAATAACCTCTGAGCTGTCTTTGAAAATAGAGCTCGGCGCTTTTCAGCTTACCACTGGTGATGGCGTTCTTGCTTATGCAAGGTTAGTTCATCACAACCCTGACTCAGTGTTGCAAGAATCATCACAAAGGCCACCCCCGACCCCTGTGCTGCCAGGGTGACTGCATCCCCAGGTAGAAACCTGCCCTGCTCCTCCCTCTCTGAGAAAAAATGCAGAAGAGTCTGCATTTTCTGCCTTCCCCCAAAGGGCTGCTGGATCAGAGCTGCTCCTTAAGGATGGGTGATTCAGAATCATAGCATCATAGAATCGTTAAGGTTGGAAAGACCACGAAGACCATCTAGTCGAACCATCAACCCATCCCCACCACGCCCACTAAACCATGTCCCTCAGTGCCACATTTCCATGAACACATTCAGAGACAGTGACTCCCATCACCTCCCTGGGCAGCCTGTTTCAATGCATCACCACTCTTTTGGAGAAGCTATTCCTAATATCCAACCTGAACTTCCCCTGGCACAACTTAAAGCCATTCCCTCTCAACCTATTACTGTTACTTGGGAGCAGAGGCTGACCCCCATCTCGCCACAGACTCCTCTCAGGCAGTTGTAGAGAGCAATAAGGTGTCCTCTGAGCCTTATCCAGGTTGAACAATCCCAGTTCCCTCAGCCACTCCCATAAGTCGTGCTCCAGACTCTTCATAGATTTGTTGTCTCTCTTTGGACGCACTCTAGGGTCTCGCTGTCCTTCTCATACTGAGAGGCCCAAAACTGAGCACAGTGCTCAAGGTGCAGCCTAAGCGCAGGCCTAACCTCCACCTTTGTCCACGGTGTTTGCAAAACAACACCACAGACAGCTGGCTTGGCCTGGTCCCCTGTCCCATGGGTGTTTCTGGAAGGATGTGGTGGTTTGATAAGTCTGGTCATATGAAACAATGATCGAACTGAGCTGGGCAAAGAAACAGCATTCTGGTGTCCTCATGATGACCCATCTGAAGACACTGAGTTAGCCCTGGGATACAGTCAAGACAGGATGTCTGGAGGAGGAAGCAGAAAGCATATGGCATTACACTGGTGACACTAGAGCAGCTAAAGGCAGACCTACACCGGAACTGTAGGGAGTTCAGCACAGTGGGTGCCTAATCCTTCTCCACAGCCCTCCCACAGACATTCTCATCTTCTTCTTTGAGTCCCTCCAGCACTTCCCCAGATCCTCTCTTTTCTGGATGAAAAAGACACCAGTGGAAGAAGGATTCAAGTATATTTTCTCTCAACTAGTATTTTCCACTGCATGTAAAAAAATGCTGTGCAGTTAAAGCATGATTCTGACATTGCCCTTACAGTAGCCCTGTGGCACTTGCACAGAGAGACCAGCAAGAGAGCCCAGAGAAAAGACTGAAGACTTTAGCCAGAGAAATACAGCTATCTTATCTCCTTCTGATTTCCCCCAGCTGTTTCTGGTGTATCACTCACAGAATTGCTTTTACCTCAAAAAATGCTGGAGGTTTTACTCTGTTCTCTGCTGTTTCTCATCTACAAACAGCTCACCTGGTTGTAAGGCATCCTGGTCTTACATTGTGATGAGACGAGAGCAGAATAGCAAACCCTACTCCAACCCCACGGGCAGAGTCACAGCATTCATTATTATTTTAACACTCCAACTTTTCAGCTGCTCCATCCCCATAAAATTGTATTTTGAAGTCTCTGGACACATGCAATGCCTTCACTGGGCCTTTTCCCAGAAGGATTCCTGCTCTCTATACAGACATGGACTTCTGCAGCCAGCCAGCTCCAGCTGCATTGCACCCACCTGGCATCCCACCAGTTCACCCTGGCTAGAGTTTTTTTCTCGTCTCCATGGCCTTTTTCTCATAATCTCCATCCTCTGACACATACAGATCTTGCCATACCATCACAACCATGCCCTTGCTTAAGCCGGTTGTGGGCCAATTAAATGCTTTCTCTGTTTTTTTCCAACGTCCACTCTCAAGCCTCGGATACTCAGCTACTGCAGTGCACCAATTTTCAGATCTCTTCCATTCCCAATCAGTTCTGAACAGCTCAGCTGTGTCTAGAAAAGCCAACATACATAAATCTCATGAAATCTGCAGAACTTTTTCTCTTGACTTCAGCAGAAGAAAGTTCAGGCCATTAAGGATCCACTGACAGCTTTCATTGAAGCTCTCTTTAATGTTTATTAGGAAACTGTTTAAAAAAATGCTTTTGTCAAAAACTAGAGCTGACCTCAGGGCAGCACGCCGGGCCAAAGCCAAATAATTGGCCTTGAGCACTGCAGAAACCTCATAAAAGATGCTCATGTTCAGAGAAACCCTAAGAAAAAGGCTTGCCTCAGGGACTCTCTCCTGTGCTCCTATGCTACTTCCAATGAGAAGTATGCTTTTCTGTCCTAAAGAGGATACTATTTTCTCCTTATCTCATCTTCATTCAGCCAGAACTTCTCATGCCCTCTGCTCTTTCCTGCTTGTGCAAGAAGTGTAACAGGAGACCATACTGGATGCCAGTGACTTTGTTCCAAGAGAAATGTCCAGTTTTATTCCAAACTGAAATTTTATAAATGAACCTTTTCTATAGAACAAGCAAAATTTAAGCATAGGGGGCAAAGTGCTGAGGAGTTTATAGGCTGAATTTAAATTCTACTTCTGTCATTTGAAGGTAGAATCGAAGTCTTCTTCATCTCTCCACTCAAACATGTGAAATCTTATTGACTTCAGTACACGCAGCTCAAATATGGCATATGCAGTTTAGATTGCCCTAAGGAAGAATTTAAAACCCTACCATAAAAAACTTTCTTCCAACATACTCAAAGAGGCGTATTTTTTTTTTTCACAAGCAACACTCCTTGTCCCAGATTTTGTTCTCCACAGTTCCCATTCCACAGTACCAGGCAATCCCAACATAGCTGAGGAACTGGACTTGGCCATGCAGGCAAATCTATAACTATAGAGTGTTCCCAGCTAAGCATAGAAACCAATATTTATGCTTTAAAGTAATCTTGTCAGAGAGGCAGATCAAATAATGATGGCTAACACAGCAAAATCTCTGCCCACAAGAGACACAACACACCGTGAGTGTTTGTGAAAAGATCTCCCACTGACTCCCATAGATATGCATCATCACAACCAGAGCATGGGTGGGGTGAGAAGGACAACCCACATGAGGGAAAATATGTCCAAACGTGCTATCTATCTCCGATACCACCATCACTTGGTTAAAACAACTGTGATCATGAAGTGAGGAGGAGGCTGAAAGCCTTGTGAGCAGAATAGAAAATAGGAGAGGTAGTAAAGGTTATAGATGATTGTGACTGTAGACCTTTCCCAAAATGTTATTTTTTCAGCTTGCACCAAGGATGGACATATGTACACACACATCTCCTGTCCATCACTCTCTAATGTGAAACAAATACATGCTTCAAAGCCAGAGGCAGCTTCAGAGAGATATCACAGGCCTCTCAGCTAGTGGAGCAGGTTGCACTGATAGATCAGTTCACAGTGCACTGGTCAATAAAAGGTACCTCTCATAACCTCCCCTACAAACTTCAAAAAATTCATGTCAATAGCATTAGTTGTGCTGATTGAGCTTTCTTGGACCTTTTTCTCTATACAGCCACCAATAAAAAGGCCCAGAAGAAGACTTTCTTCAACAGGCAGACACCATACAACAGAATCCATAGTGGATTCTCTGAGAAGGTCTAATTTCTGGCCTACCTCTGCTCCTAATGAATTTCTGGGAATCACTGCCGGTAAATTTGAGAACGGAATTCAGTCAACATTGAGCATTTTGGAAAATCCCAACCCAAAGCAATCACAGGTAGAAGAGATGAGCAGAGAAGATGGGCTGCTTTCTGAAGAGCTAACTTAAACCGAGACACTGGGATTTATCACTGGGTGCTCAACTTTAGAAAATCACTACATCTGTTATACTTTTTTACCTACCTGGGCATAGAAATTAAGCCCACATACCATGAGCACAAACACTGGTACATTCATTGAAATCTGCAAGATTTCTGCAACATATCAACAAAAATCTTCTGCTGATTTTAACTGGAAAAGTTTTAGCAGTATTTATGCTTGCAAATATGGTGTCCAAAATCAAAAATCTTGAAAGTTGTTGGGGCCAAGAAATTTCCATGGAGAACTACATGAAGAACTTCTTGTTATTTTTATCCATTTCTAAATATGGATTCAGAATCCTACATTTAAGTGCCCACTTGAAAACAGAATTCTTGTTTTAAGTGGTTCCAAAAACACATTCATATAAGAAGCCCAAGGAAGAAAAAAAGTAATGCAGGCCCACACTGAAAGCAGGGGACAGCCACTCCACGCCTTCGAGTTTTGCAATCTTTACTTGTGGCTTAGAGCAAAGCCAATTAAAGTAAACAGGAATCTGGAATCTGTTGTTGACACTAAGCTCTTGGAATGAGAATTTCAGCCAAAAAAACTTTAAACTGAATGAATGTATCAAGAACTATTTTAAGTGGAAATTAAAAAAGAAAAGATGATTCCTAACTTGCTTTGACCAACCAGATCCAGTAAAGCAAATTTGAAAAATTATAGGCTCTAGAAACTCGGAATCAAGTTGTGGAAGCAAAGAAACTCCAACTCAGTCTAGACTGACTGGAAGGAAATGATTATCATAAATTCTTCCCATAATCAAACCCTTGGTGAAGTCTTCCACAATAAGCTGGACTTCTCCATTTGAATCCACTTCTACTTCTGAACTGATGAAAGGCAAGGACATTCTGAGATCAGCTCTAACTAGTAATTCCCGTTCAGCATCCAAGCCCCTTCTGTGCTTTAATCTGCTTCTAACTTTAACCCAGTTAAAACCAAGTTACCATGTCCATATGGCATTTTTTTATCTGTGTTAACCAAATAAGTCAATGCAAGAGAGAAATAAGATGTACTGCATGTAACCTCACCTTTCCTTTAACAAAGTATTTACATATTCTTCTGTCTTTAAGCTCAACTATAGGTGCATTTGTGTGCTTTCAGAAACTGAGACATCCAGTTCTAATGACATGAAATCAGAGACTTCATCCTATCTGAAATAGCACCTCTACCTTCCCCTGAACATTAGAGTTTAAACAGACAAGGACTTTGATCTCAACTACCCTTCATTTTGGTTGTGAGTTGCAAAATAAAAACCCACATGACAAGGCTATGCCAAACAAATTAACATACAGCTTGGTTCTTGTGTGCTGAATCCCTTGTCTGTGAATTTTCAAGACAGATTTAGAGTAGTCGAAGTGCTACTGATAGTTAAAATAAGTGAAATCAAATAGCACATTGTGCTCTCTAGTCAAGTGTCTGGAACTTTTTTTTTTTTTTTTTTGCTGCTTTGGCACAACTCTTCTCTACTGGGAGACACCGGAATAGGAATGAAAGGACATACTTGAAAGCCATTTCCAAAATGAAAATTTTCACATTTGGTCCCATCTAAAACAACACATAACACAAACCCATTTTTCAGTAAAGGCAGTCAAGACAACCATGGAGATCAAGATCTTATAAACAGTGTGCTGTTTTGTGTTGAACCTGTCCAAATTCAAGCCAGTGCTGGTTTCTTTTTACCTTTGCTGCATCAAACTGGAGAATGACACACTCCACTCCTAGCTGACCAGCCCTAAAGCAAGCCTGGGCTGGGGCATTTCAAGTACAGGTTTTGCTGAACATGTCAGGCACCTACTAGATATTAGCTATCCTGTGTATCAGCTAATGAGTGGGTTGGAGGCTGGTCTTCAGCATGGTGAGTTCCACAGCTCTAACACTTTCTGTCCTAATCGTTTCCTGTCAGTCTATCAACAGACTGTGTGTAGTGGTTGGGGCTTACTTCAATCAAGTCAGATAGAGATTGGAGCTAGTCACCTCTCCCTGCCCTCAGTAGAGGGAAATAAGCTTTTTCTGGGCACATGCAATTTGGCCTATTCTAGGTGTCCACGCAATGAGTGGTGCCCTGCAAAGTGCTTGTTCCTCTCCATTAACTTATCTCATAAACAGGCATCTGCATTTCGGAAGAATCCCACCTAAACCATTTTGTGTTTCCTGAAAGCTAAGCTCAAGCATGACCTGTCATAAGTTTCTCTTTGACAGCATGAGCTCTCATTCCCATCATCTCCCTCTTTTTGATGCTGGATCTCATGCTGACGCATTGTTGAAAAATTTTTACTTTATTCAGCTGAGTTAGAACACCAATTCTAGGGAACCTGCTACTTACTGTAAGGAATCTGCTTTAGCAGGAGGATTGAGCTAGGTGACTGCCGGAGGTCTCTTTCAATCCCTACAATTCTGTGAATTCCCTCATCTGAATTACCTTGCAGACCCATGGACATAAGTGTGAGTGCAAAGGGAATGAGAAACTGTAGAAAAAAGGGGAGCCGAAAGCCCCTACCAACTCTTTCCACCAGATCTTTCAAAAACAATGACAGATTAAAGTGATGACTTAACCACAGCATTAAACAGCTTTTACTCAGGCAAATTTTCCATTATCAAAGGACCATTTATGCTGTGGGAAAAAAGCCCTATTCTCAAAGGACTCTGGAAGGGCAGTGACAGGAGTGGTGAAAGTGTTTAAAATGTTATCCAATAACCTGGTTTGTATCAAAAAGTATATTCAATTACAACTTGATTTAAATTAGTGAGCTCAGGGCTGTCACTTGTGTACCTGTATTAGAAACCAAGAAAAGTTTCTTTCCCAGGAGGCTTTCATTGAGCTGCTAAGTAAGATGACCTCAGAGAAAAGGAGAATCAGACCCAGAAAGGTTTCAGTCACACACTGTGAACTGAGATTCGTTCTTAGAAAGGCACCCAGCCCATCAAATGTGAAGGCCAAGTGAAATGGGAAAGTGGCTTCCTTGCACACAGCAAGTGAAGCATTCCATGCCCCTTTTGACAAGTTGGGTGTAATCTCAGGGCAGGTATGTGTCATGGGACAAGAGGCTGTTTATGCCCCAGGACCATACACGCTAAGCTCAACCAAGGGGAAACTTCCCCACAACAGAGGCAGCTTTTTTGTGGAAACAACAAAACAAAAGGGAGTGCTGGGACAGGCTGCCCCCTCCATTGGTGGAGTGCAGCATGTTGTTTCCAGCAATCCACCTGCATGTTCATATCTGTCTCATTTGCATGTGTTTGTTTAAGCTTTCTAATTAGCAGCAGACCAGATTCTGATTACATACACATGGGTGCAGCTCAATTGATCCCGACGCTGTCCCATCTTGCTGACCTTACAAACCATCTACCAACACCTTTCATTCAGCCCAGAGACTGAAGACGTGTATCAGGCACATCAGAGAGCAAAGGGAGGGAGAGCACCAGGAGTGGTTCATGGAGGAGATAACAACAGCTCTCCTCCGTCTTTCTGCACCACTGTGGGATGGGATGGGGCTGGGCATGACCTGGCAAGTCCTGCTGATTTGCTTCATCCCACAGATTACCCATCAGCCCCACATCGGTGCAGTCCCACTGCCAATCATATGATATCACCCCAGCATAAATGCACTGCAATTGCTCAAGAGCCATGTGCAGCCCTAGAGCCCCCATGGGTATAAAGTATCTTGCTTTCCCATGCAGCAAGATCAGAATCAGGCTCGGTATTGGGTTAGGGAGCGGCAATAGTTGTTCCATAATTAACTTTGAAACCAGGTTCTCATTAGACCTTGCTTTTCATAAACACCCTTCCCTCCATGCGTGCCTAATTTCCTACCACTCGTCAGGGAAGCTAATAGAGACTGAAGTCAGTAGCAAAGCTCCCATGCCTTCCACTAAGACAGATCCACACCCACATCAGAAAGGGCAATGAACTGGGTGCATCTCTTTAACAATCTTATTTTTTCCTAGATATATGCACAACATCTCACAGTACGAAGATCAAGCTGGACTGCTGCTGCCAATGAATGTTAAATACCCATCATAGTGACATTCTGAAAGGGCAGGATATTATATCACCCTCCACATTGTGTGAAGTGTTTGCTCAGTGTCAGCTCTATTGAAAACTACTGTCACATCTCTCTTAGAATTTTTTTTTTATTGTCATTCACTACTGTTGTTCCTTGGGAATATGCATACACACTCATTTGTTCATGGTGTGCCCTGCTTCTGCAAGGCAATAAACGGAGACAGATTTCTTATCTCACATAGACCATACTCTTTCTCCCATTTCAAGATCAGGACCATCTTGCTCTGGCTGTGGGATATTTGCCAGGAGGCAGAAGGATGGAAATGATGGCGGGAGGCAGAGTGGACCTGGTTCCTCTTATGGGTATGGAATTCATGTCGTGATTGAAAAGCTAAGTGGTCACATTATTCATTACCCCAGATATGTATACTGGAAGCCCCCTGTTGAACATCTTCAACAGGGGGCTTCATCCCACAGGTTACTCATCAGCCCCGCATCGGTGCAGTCCCACTGCCAATCATATGATATCATATATGATATATTCTTATCCAAAGGTGTCTGTCCATCCACTCTGCCTAGAGAAGGTCATATGGCCTATCTAGTTATCCTGGGTGTCTAACATCAACTTACCTAAAATTAGGCAAGCTGCATCCCAGCTTAGTGCCTCTCCTAGCAGAAAGGTGCTATCCATGGGCAGAGAGGAGGAAGAAGGCAGGAGGGGCAGTTATGTTCCTAGTGCCTCTTCCCTCCACCTTGGTCCCCCAAATCCACACTGTATTTCATCTACTTATCAAAGTGGGGTGATTGTACCTTTGAGCCTCCTGAAATGAATTAAATTCCACATATTGAGCAAATTTCAGCCAAAGGAAAACTTCTTAGCTGATTTCCAGTCTTAAGAATCAGAAAAGAGGGCCAACATGTGGTGAGAGATCTGAACATAAAGCAAGGATACTCTGGCAAATGAAGAGGGACACTGAGGACCACATTTCCAAGTCCTTCAGTTGCTTAGCTCATGATTCCAAAAAAAGAGAGGGATTGTGCCTCCCTGCCTTTACCTGAAATGTGTCTCCCCACACTGAGATCCTCATTCCAGAGTTGGTATTGCCAGTCAGTTCCATCTTTAATCATCCTATCTTCTGAAGAACCTTCCTCTCCCTGTACCTTCTCTCCTCTTTGCCTCAGCTCCCCTAACTGACTTTCCTTACATCATTCTGAAAACTGACAACAAAAACGCAAGGAGGAAACTTTCTGTGCCTATGTGGTGATGAACAACACAGCCGAGCAATTGTCTGGCAGTGGAGGATGGAAATTTAATTGAAGGGAGGCTTGGTGATTCCTCCTGCCAAAAGAGCAAAAGGCAAAAATCTCTGGGCAAGCTCAGAGCAACAAATTTCTCCAGACAGTTCAAGCAGGCATTGGCTTCTGCAAAAAGCATGGTCCCAGCCAGGCATGTGACACAGGTGAAAGAACCCTTTTGCTTTAGGAATTGGTTAGCAGTATTATCCATCTAATGTGTAGTGAGAAGGTGATCTCCCTGCCAAGACAATATACTCAATAACACAGAGAAGAAAATGAAACAGAGATGAAGTCACACAGGCCATATGGCAAGTAAGTGGTGAAGTACAGCACCAGATGCTGATGAACAGTCACTACTAGTCTCTCCTCTCTAACATCCTCTTCAAAGCCAGTTGGGGTCTTCCTGGCAGAGCTGCTCCTACATTTCATGGTCTTGACCTAAGTCTCCCAGGCCCAGTTTATCATCATTTTAACACTTTAGCAGCCATGGGCAGATGTCTTCCTGTTAGGCATAGTGAGGCTTGTATTTCCTAAGACGTTTCTGACTCATTCACTCAAGCAGAATTGGTAGAACAAAATGGCAGCAGTGTTTAGCAGTCAATGAGAATGATTGGTTAGCAAAACAAGACAAATTCTCTTTTTTTTTTTTTTTTTTTTTTTTTTTTTTTAACAAGAGGGCTAAGGTGGTTCATTTGCTGTGCTCCACAGGTCAGACCAACGCCTGCTTTTTGAAGAAGTGATGGGCATGAGAACAGGACCCAGCACGTAAATAAGGATCCCAATGGACCAGAAATCTCCAGCTTGGGGGTAGACCCAACAGCCAGTTGTCTGCCACCCCCTGCCAGCTCCCTTCTACCTTGGCAGGAAAACCTGACATGAAATGCCACAATTTCCAGCTAACATCATACCTGAAGGGCCACTGCAGCCAGTCAGGGCAAGTTAGAACAACCCCAAGGCTGCTTGATGGCATGTGTACCAAGTCCCATCTGTCCTCTTCAGTGTAGAGAGCCAAGAAGACAGAAGGATGACTTAAAAGAATCCCTGTAGCGAACAGACTCTGGATTATGGCACTACAGTGTTTGTGCACATGTGTGTGTGTGTACACATCAATGTGAAATATGGTGAATGTATTTGAATGAGTTCAGAGCCAACATTATAACTCCGGGGGAACCAATCCAACGTTGTTACTCATCTAATTCCAAAGAGCAGTTATTCCTTTTAGTCAAAGTTTTATTTTTATTTCAAATGTGATGTGGTTACAAACTCATTCCCTTGTATAATTTTGCTTTCCAAGTTAATTACAAGATGTTCTAATTAATTATATTTAATGATTAACGTACAAACTCACAAGGAATGAGCATAGCTTAGAGAACATTTACTCTCAAAAGATATGTCTAGACTAGTTTGGTTTATCAGGAAAAGGTTGAAAAATTAAAATGAGAGAGAGCCAGGGAGAGAGAGCAAAAATACACTGTGTAAGAAAAAATAACAATAAAAAAAGAAACCAATTATGTCCAAACAAGAGCACATTTTTCTTTGGAGTTCAAACACCACCTTTAACCATCTCCCCACCCAGGATCTGATTACTTTTAATGGGACTCTGCTTGCGATTTAAGTTGTTGTTCATTTGTACAGTAATTAAGCTGAGTTGAGTCGGTGTCTATTACATCATGGTTTATATTATGAATTCACGCTGCAATTATGTGCGTGTGTGCAAGGGTAAGTGAGCAGAAAAAGGACCTTCTAGTTAAGATCACAACTGATAACTCTGGCAAGCTGCGTTCAGCTCAGGTCTGCCACACACTTCTTCTCGAACCTCAGCCATGTCACCTCCAGCTGTCCAGCTGACACACATAGGAATGATGACACTGCCGCCAGACATCCTGGTGACACACAGAGAGGAGTGAAATGCCCTTGAGGTAGTAGGATCTTGAGGAGAGGCTATGAGGCTGATCCTTCACCCCTTGGGCTAAATGGCTCCTGACACCTGGGCACTACTAGTCATCGAGCAGCAAAGCATTCAGCCCAGCAGGACTATGTTTTAAAAAGGGTCTCCATTGCCATAGGAATCAGTTAGGAGTAACAACAAGAATAATCCATCCAGGAATAAAGAACACGCTATTTCTAGTAGTACATGCACCTCTGCTTGTAATAGACACACATTATGCATACACATACAAGGCACACCTAATTTCTACAGACAAAACATTTAGATTTTGAGTAAGTAGAAATTGGAGTGAATCACTAACTACTGCACTGGCCACTAAAAGGAGAGAAACATCTTGTTTTCACAGAACCATAGAATCATAGAATCATTAAGATTGGAAGGACCACCAAGATCATCTAATCCATCACCATGTCCACTAACCATGTCCCTCAGTACCACATCTACCCGTTTCTTGGACTCTTCCAGGAATGGTGACTACCTCCTTGGACAGCCTGTTCCAATATCTCACCACTCTTTCTGAGATTAACTTTTTGTTAATATCAAACCTGAACCTCTGCTAATGCAACTTAAGTTCATTAGTTCTCATCCTATCGTTGTTACCGGGGAGAAGAGGCTGACTCCCATCTTGTTACAACCTTCTTTTAGGGAGATACAAAGAACAATAATGTCTCCCCTGAGCCTCCTCTTCTTCAGACTGAACAACCCTAGTTCCCTCAGCTAAAGGACTTGTAAAGTTTTGCCAAGTTCTTATGGAGATTTTGGACACTTCTGAAGGGGAAAAAAAAAAAAAAAAAAAAAAAACCCTGAAGAAAAACAGCAGAACACCTTGTTTCCTATTGAAAACTTCACTTCTATTAAATACTGAATAAAATATTAAATAACCCTGCCTTGCTGCACCAGGTTTCCCCCCTTGAGACTTTACACCACTGGGAGATCTAGGAATTGGCCACAAGTGGATTATGAGGGCTCAAGAGAACAATTTTAATAGAAAAGGACAGTGAAGAAGCCTTGAAGAAAGACGTGAAATAGATAGAAAGATGAAGATATGTAAGTGTAAACAGATTAGGAATAGTAGAAGAACTTTTTGGGTCTTCTAGAAGGTGGAAGGTACGAGTTAACATTTGGATAAACCACTCATCACTTTAATTTCCCTCTCTTTTCCAGCACTATGCTCCCAAGTCCCTTTTTAGCATCTCAGACTACATTCAAGAAAGCCTTAAACTTTGTCTATTCTAGTAAATAAAACATGCATGGGGCTGTTCTTTGCCCCAGAGGCCAACTGTCTTTCCTTCCAAAACCAGGGGGCTGCATCTGAACCGCCTGTGGTGATGCTGCTTGGCCCAGGCAGTCCCTGGACCATGCCCAGGCATTGTCTGCAAAAGTGCTAGTTGGAACAGGGCAAAACCATTGCCAGGGATCATACTAAAGTTAGGATAGTTTGGGAGATCATGTGCCAATTCCTGGGCTTGAGCCCTGCTCTTGTTTGGTTTATCAACACAGCCATATCTTTAGGTGCTTAAGTTAATTATTTAGGGACCCAACTCCTATGGTTCTCCTGGTGCAAGGCACCTGAAAACAGGTTTTATACCAGTCTACACATGGCTTAGGAGCCTGTTTAAACAAACCAATTGAGAATACCAAGGGGAAAAGAGGAAAAAAAAAAAGAAATGTTTTAAATTCTTCCACCCTCTAAGATGCAGATGCCATATCCTACGCTGCAAAAGGGTTCTCCCTTCCCAGAGGATTCGTGGCCCTGAACTCTCTCACGAACTTAAGCAAAGATTTTTTTCTCTCAGAATCCTGAAGAAGAAGCATGCACTTTCCTTTACCCCATCTCTTTTATCCCACTTCTGAAGACCTCACAGTGAATGCGTAAATACTGGGTGAGCTCACTCCTTCATCTGAAAGGATTTGCACTGTCTTTGCTTGGAAAGGGGCAGGAGAAAGGTCTGGGGTGCTGAAGGAAAAGGAGGGAAAGTAGAAAGATGGTAGCCAGGAGGGGTTGTTCTTGACATGTAAGTTGTTATTATTAAGGAACTGAGAGCAGGAGGGTGAAAAATAAAAACAAATAAAGATTGGAAGACAATCTGAAGTGCTTTAGCAGAATAAAACTTTGCTTTACTGCTAATCCCACTGAAGTCTGTAACATGGTGTTGTCTCAGCAGAACATATTCTGTGAGCAACTTGCGAAGTAATTTGAGCGTCTCTGAAGTGCTTTGTCTTTCATTGGCTCATCCAGTATTAAATCATCTGGCAATGAAGAAAAGTGTTTAAAGTTAACTTCCATACAGAACAAATTCCTCTGGAAAACTCTTGTCATTCAGCCCGGTTTACCCAAAGTCTGGTAGCACTGATTAAGCTCAAGCTGAGTTTGAATTTTTCTAATGCATTTTCATTTTTTCTTTAAAAAAAAAAACAACAACAAGGCAATTAAAAAGGAGTGTTTCTAACTTTTTTGGATTTAGCCACTTGGTGGAAAATGTAATTGCTTGAGATGAGGAAGAGAAAATTGGTGCTAGGCTTCTGATGTACTTGTCTCCTCTCTGGACATTTAAATTGAAATCGCAGCTGTTCCCGGGATGTTGGGTACTCAAAGTCTTGTGTAGGTGACACTGCCGACCCATGGAAGCAAGGAGCATGCCTTCTCCATACTGCAAAGGCCTTTACAAGTAAGTTAGAGACAGTTCCAAAAGCATCCTAGTTCCCACTCAGGGATAGTCTAACATATTCTCTCTATCTCAGTTCCACTGATGGATTTTTTGTATCTGCACTAGTTTGTCCAGCACTACTTTCTCCATGCCAGGGAAGCAACGAAACCTTTGATGCTCCCAGAAACCCTGCTTCAGTGCTCTTCTCTGCATAAATCAGGGTTGGAAGCTTGATGTATACTCCACACACCCACCCAGGATAAGCTGGTTTGGGAGATGGTTTGACACCTGCACTTGCTCCCAGCTGCCTCCATCCTCTTCAGCCCCACTCACCTCATCTTCTTTCCCTTGTTTCCAGTCCAATTCCCTGTTCTTACTAACTACGCAGACAGTCCTGCTCATCTCTTCCTACCCGCAGGCTTGGGAAGCTGAAACACCTCCATCAGGTAACACACTTAGTTAACTGTGTAATGCCGTACCTATGGGGCAATTCCATCCCAGCACCTGCAGGGATCCTGATTACACCCTAAAATATGATATTTCAATTTCATTATCTGATCGGGCATTAGCAACGAGCACCACTAATGAGTATATTAGTCAGTTCCTTTATTAAACTAGCGGCAGCATTTGATGCAATGACCTCCTGATGTAGCTCTTTGATGCCATGTGATTTGATTTTTATTCCTTTTTTTTTTTTTTTTTTTAATTGAGAAAGATACAGCAAGGCAAATGGAAGAATGGTAAGGAGCAGAATTAACACATCGGCAGTGCAGGCAAATACATGTTCAGCAGGGAGAGTGAGTTTTATGGGAGCTGCAGAAAAGGCAAGTGGTGAGCTCTAGCTAGCTAGCTATTTGAATATACCCATTCATTATTTCTGCTATTATTATTATGAATTTGTTGGTGTTGCTATTCTATTACACAGCCAGTCCTGCGGACTGGTTTGGCCATCTATAACCTGGCAATCTTTCACCCTTCACTATTGTTGTTTGGCCGTATTACCACAGGACTTGTTGTGCAAGAGGCTGTGCAAGCACAG
Organism: Lagopus leucura; assembly: GCF_019238085.1. Taxonomy (NCBI): domain Eukaryota; kingdom Metazoa; phylum Chordata; class Aves; order Galliformes; family Phasianidae; genus Lagopus; species Lagopus leucura. The sequence continues at coordinate 3,741,121 of NW_024962265.1, read as the reverse complement.
AAAAAAAAAAAGGGGGGGATGCCAGCCCCAGGGCGTTGGGGTAAGTGTAAGTGTCAGTTGAGTGACAGCAGATACAGATGGACAGGGGAGCATGAGAAAATGGAGACACGTGTGGTTAATTCAAGAGTGAAGATTTAGAGCACAGCTTTGGGCTTTGCCGTCTACCCTTTCCCACCAGGACTGAATTTTCACAGACTCCATCTCAGTCCAGTCCCAACTTGATAGTTAATCATGATGGTGTTCAGGACTCCGTCAGGTAATTACTGGAGATACTGAGCTAACCCAAACTGAAATATTAGGTGCTTTTCATGCTTGCAAATGGCTTTCACGAGCTTAACAAGGAAGCAGTGCACAGACCATAGATTATTTGTGGCACTGCTCTGACATGCTGACATGGAACATACTCGTATGAGCCACCCAGCTTTGAGACTTTGAGAGCTGCTCTCTCAAGCTGCTGGAAGTCAGATGCTAAATACATAGGAGATCTTAACAGAATTTTTCTGCAGTTATTTTGCTACAGGAGGCCATGAAGCACCAAAGCAAGATGGGAACAAGGAGAAAAAGAATAGTTCTATTTGTATGGTAGATCTTGGAAGACCAAACCTGCCAGCTTGCTACACAACCTTATACCAAACAGTTTCAAATATTGCTGTCATTGTGCCAAGAAGTAGATCTGAACTTAATAGTTATATGCCACTGAACTGTCTTCCCTTCCCCCATGACGATTAAAGCCCTCTGCTCCCTTCTGCCATGAGTATGCTTCCTACAGTAGCCCTATTGAGTCACCTCAGCTGGGTGTGTGCTGAGTACAAAGGGCTGGTTCAGATTTCTTTTTGGGGAAAAGAAGGCCCCACAATGAAGTCTAGGTTGAAATCTTTCCATGAACACTGCCTCAGATAACTGCCATAAGGATCCTGCAACTTCCTTTGACAGCCAAGACTGGTAACTGGATGCTTTACCACTGCCTTCAGGTGTGACTTTTTTTAAGGGACATCTACAGAAGGTCAAATGGGAGTGACTCCCCCTTCTCCATATGCTGTTGTCAGACCCTGACCTTTGTAGCTTAGCTAAACTGACCCTTTTTTTTTTTTTTTTTTTAAGCTGAAAATTACCCACTTGAGTTACCGATCTCCACATCCTCAACTGGCCCAAAAAAGCCAAGCTGAACCCAAGCATATCCTGGTCTGTAATGGACCTGCTTCTATCTAACTGCCCAGTTAACATCCTCCTGCTGCCTCCTTAATTATTATCCTTTTATTTTATCTAACCTCAATTGTAACTGTTGGTGAGTCACTGAGCTCCATAACAAGATGATCAGGACACATTTCATATTACGCTGCAGTTTTCATTCCAGGGCGTGGGCTGAAGGCGTTGTTTATTTATTTTAATTTGGTTCAGTTTGGGGTTTTCTCACATGTGATGGAGTACAGAGATTTAAGTAGGGGGTAGAAGGGTGGAAGAGGTAAAAAACAAAAACAAGTTGAATCCATCTGGATCAATTAAATCTTGTTGAAAAGTCTTCAACCCCAGGGTTGCCTGAGGTAGGTCTAATAGTCACACTCTGGCATTTAATGAAAATGCTAATGATTTCTCCTTTGGAATATATTTCCACTTCTAGTTTGAACAAGACACATCTCTCCAATCAATTCCACAAGCTTTTTTTTTCCCTCTCCCCATTTTTGCATGTGCCCCTCCAGGGCAAATGAAGAAATGATTGCCTCTATCCAAAAAGTATCTGAAATGCACAGCCTTGTGCTTCACGTCACAGAGGTGGGGAGGAAAAATCTTTGCATGGGAGCAACAACCCCATTTGTGTCTGACTCGCGTAGGAAAAAATGGCGTCAAACCGTTCTCACCCTGGTTCACTAGGGAAAGCTGCAGGCACACGTCTCTGATGATGAAAATCACCATCAAGCCAACACAGCTGGTTTTAGATTTACAGCAGCTAAAGACCTCACCTGTGATATCCAATCTTCTATTTTATAGTTCACTGTAGCAAGAATAAGAGTGAGAACGATTAAGAGAGAAATATAAATATAGGATGAAACTCAATTCCCTCAACTTCTAAGGGATAGCACTATTGTTCATCCATACACAGTGAAAAGATAGATTTTCCCCATCCCAAATTAGGCACTGAACCCTCTGATAGTTGAAGTACGATGGCTGAAATAAATGCAGCAAGCAGAATTGCCACGAGTCAAACCAAATTAGAATTTGCAAAGGAAATTCAAACAAATCACAAAAGTTTCTAGTAAAGGATGTTAATACTGAACATGGGCTTAGAGGCACAAAGTCTAATGGGAAAGAGGAGATGAGAGTAGAAACAGCCTTCTTGAAATTGCTGTCTGCTCAAGGGAAAACTATACGACCTCCCTACAGAGGTCTGAGAGAGAACAGACACGGAGGATCATTAGTTTTGCGTACTGTAGCATATTAAAAAAGGCCAGGACATGTGATTGCCCTGCTCTTAGCTTCGTCCCTAGCAAGTTTTCTCCTGTGGCACCTGGCAGTCTCACTGGCAAGCTGAGGCATGGTTCAGGAGACACAACGTGCCAGGCATCTTTCCCAGAGCTACATGGATGCACTCTTTTCTAAGAAGTGAGGAGGTGGATTTGAGAGTTTCAGTGTATATTCTCAAGCCATGCCCTGCCATTTGTACTTAGAATCAGAGAGCGAGTCCTGGACCTTTTTTTTTATTTGTCTAAACATAAGCACAAAGCCTAATTGAGAATACTGTTAAGAGGTCTATCAAGTCACAGGCTGAAGTAGTTGATCCAGAAAATGCAAGCTGGAATCGACAATAAGCTAGACTTTGGAACACCTTCAGCAGAAAAGAATAATTAAAGACATGGATGTAAATTAAAATTGCAGTAAAACACAGCATGTTTTCTGACAAAGATAGATCATTCTGAACTGACCTGATAGTTTGCTTTTGATAAGATCACTGATTTTCTAATGAAAGGAAATGCAGTAGATCTAATCTCTCTGGACTTCTGAAAAGCATTTGTTATGGTACCTCATGGGAAATTATTAATGGCAAAGTATGGAGATTAGAAGCAGAATTTTACGATAGAAAAGGGAGTGACTACAAAGGAAATGACAACAGATGGTGTTCAGAGAGAAAGTACTAAGCTAGAAGGAAGTTATGTAGTTCTTCAAGAATTAGTTTAAGGACTGATTTTACTAAATATTTCAATAAATGTCACAAAAGCAGAGGAATGTTATCAGCATTTTCTGCTAACAGAAATTCAAAAGATATCTTTGTTAGTACATAGAACACCAAGTTGTCACAGAAGTTGAAGTCCATGTCTTTGAACACTGGAGGTCCAATACTGAAGTGGCAACACACCTCAACTAACTTAAGCTACATTTAATACATAGTCCACAGCAGCTGGTTATATTCCTAACTCCCTATATTTAGAAGATAAACACAGACTACATAGATGAAGTACTGAGTTATGTCAGAAAATGTTGAGCCCTTTACATGGGAAGAGATTGTCTTGGCTTGTTTAGCAGAACAAAGAGAAGACTAAGAGACAACAGCATTGATTTATATAAATATGTCAAGAGAGTAAATAAGGAGAAGAAAAAAAAAGAACTATTTAAGATAAATGACAAAACATGCACAACAAATAGCAAAAATTAAAAATAAAAGTGAAACTAAATAAACACAGACTGAAAAATATAAGAAAGACAAAGGTAAATATCTTCCAGTTAGCACAAGATAAAAGCATAATAAACTTCCTTCCCCATGAACCTTTTCCAGTTCATGGAAGAGATTAATAAAGAGAAGAGAAAGGACCTGGAGACTCAAGGGGTGCCCTGCAGTTTTATGTGTCATTATGGGAGAGAGAACAAGAAAACTAAGAGGGAAAAGCCTGTCTGGTGTACTATACCAAAAACTGCATGGCTGTCCTTTAGCACCTGGTACTTCCTTTTTCTCACTAGACTGTTGGTGTTTTGCTTGTAACAATACACTAATTGAACAGCACGTTGACAGATTTGCATGCCACAGTACTCCTGCTTCTGATTTCTTTGTTGTATTTGTGTAAAAATAAGGCCAGAAAAAAAAAAAGAAAAAAAAAAAAAAAAAGAGAGAAAAAGAAAGAAGGAAAAGACAATAACAACTGTCAGGTGAAACAAAATAAACACACGCCACACTTCCAAACTGGTCTTAAGAGCTAACAATTGTAGGAAGGAGTAACTACCACTCTTAGGACTCAGTCGATTAGGTCAGTGAAGCAGAGGCAAGAAAGGGAATTTCAAGAAATAAGTGATACTTGTGCCTGAAATGGGAGCTTTGCTGTGAAGAGAAAAGAAACAGATGCCGTTCAGCTGGAATGGATGTCTTGTGCTGCTCAAAAGTGGCTGGCTCATCCTCAGTGTAAAAAAACAGCGTTGTATTAAGAATTCTATGTCAGTTTTCTTTCCAAGGCCTGAGTTGTCAGGTTATATCATTTCTGATAGCAGACTAGGGTAACTCAAGTCCCTGATGCTGTTAAGCAGACATCCATCATCCCTGCACATAGCAGGGGAGTTGAAACTAGATGATCATTGTGGTCCCTTTCAACCCAGGCCATTCTATAATTCTGTGATTTCTGGGGGTTGCACACCCTGATAGGGCTGGATGTGGCTGTCAAGATCTCAAAGAAGAGGTGACAGTGGATTGACAAATAGAAGTCCCAAGTTGTCGTGGGGTACCACATTAGCTCTTGCTAGGATCCCTGATGTTCCTTTTCTCTATGAGTTGATCTTAGCCAAAAGGGAAAGATGAAGTCACAGCATCCTTTTTACTTTCTTCACAGCCATCAGCAAGCCCCCTGGGAATGTATAGAGCCAAGCAAGATTTGGAAGATTCCTGATTATCAAAACACAGGTAAATGTTTACTCTACTTTTTTTTAAATGGGGGTCCATCATCATTCTCTCTGATCTCATGTGGTCTTGTTTATGCTTAAGCCAGCATTCTGAAACAGGCACTGCCAGGTTCTACATCATGACAGCTAGAGTTGACTCTTTCATTATGCATCCATTCCTAACTGAAAAAAAAGGCATTTGCCCCAGGGAAGAAGGAGGTGAGCTACTGTCTGAGCTCTTCTCTGTACCACCCTATACCTCACATGGCTTCAGAGCCAACATATACAAAATTTCCTTTGCCTTCCACCTACTTACCTGAAAACGGTCCCACTCCCAACTATTCCCTCCCTGCAGTTGTTTGCCTGCTTCTCAGAATTACATTTCAGCTGCATATGGCTTGAATCCAGTGGAGAAGAAAAATCTCCAGCACCATTGCTGTTGTTTGCCATAGACCTGGGTTCTCTCAGTACAGAAACGTTCACTTCCTAGATAGTCTGAGACTCAGAGCTGAAAGTTATGAGATTTCCCTGGAATTAGAGCTGAGAATTATCCCAAAACCTTGCATTCAAACAGGATAACGTCAGAAGGATCTGGACCTCCTTTTGATCCTTATAGCATCAACCCCTCTCCAAGCTCAAAGCAAGGCAGATTGTAACTTGCTATCTTGGCCCACATGAACATCAAGATAGATGCTGTAGTCTTCTTTGTTCCTTGAATGTCAATTTTAAGTGTGAGTCATTGTGCCTTCAGTAAGCAGGGAACCTCTCAGATAAGGTCTTACTGAGAGAGATGAGAATTGATAGCTTATGCAGAAGATCAAGTTTTAAAGATATGGAGCTGGATTCTCGAGGACACTTGTCTTCCATTGATTCCTAAGTGCTTTATAAGATCCAGTCATAATGACTGAACCCGTAAATAATTAATTTCAAGATTTGTTTTCTAATTTTGAGTGCTTTGTTCCACCTTGTTACAGTGCTTAATAAAACAAAGTATCAATATATATCCTAATTAACAGCTTAGAGCTCTGTTGCACTCATTATCTCCTGACAAGTGGTCGCTTTTCTTCACAACCAAGTCCACTAACTTGGGTTGCAAGGTGTCATTCTTAGTTTCCCAGTACAGCTCTGTGCCTTTTTCTCATTAAGAGAATTGAATGGGATTTCTGACATGAGGGTGGAGTAACTTAACAATGAACAACTTGGCAAAATTGGGCTTTATGTAATTACTTGAGGATTTGGCCCAACATACTGGTACAACATGAGATGTATCTCATGATCTTTCACTTGCGTAACCTTCTTCCTCTTGTTGTTTATTGTCATCCCTCGCTGGGTTAGTTCCTTGGGGCAGAGACCTTTTATTTAATTAGTCTGGAAAGGGCCTGGCACACCTACAGAGCCATATTAATAATGAGAAACAGTACTAACCTACCCACGAGGAGATGTGAGCTTCCTTACAAGATATGCGACAGGGTACAACCACAGCGATCAGTCATACTCTGAACCAACAGGGCTCACCTGGGATTGTCTTTGGTGGGAAACTTATCACCGTTTGTCCCCAGGCCTTTTTCCTCTTATGTTCGGAATAATGTCGTTATAACAGATCACCTTCTGATTAGATTTATCTCAAATAATAAGACAATAAGTGTTTCTTCCAACCTATAGAACTCCAAGACTTTGGAAGAGGGAAAAAAAGCAAGTGGACAGCAGGACTCATGGAGCTTGTCTCAAAAATATTTTTATCTCATGGTTGTTTGACAATTAATGAAAAAGCACTAAGATTACAGGTTTTCTACCAATATTAGTCATAAGTAGAAGAAATAAACAAATAAAGAAAGAAAAATAAGGAAAGAGAGAAAGTAAGAAAGCAAGAAAATGAGCAAGCAAGCAAGAGAGAGAGAGAGAGAGAAAGGAAGAAAGGAAGAAAGGAAGAAAGAAAAGAAAAGAAAAGAAAAGAAAAGAAAAGAAAAGAAAAGAAA
>NW_024962265.1:3714459-3734281 GCF_019238085.1 Lagopus leucura | reverse complement strand
AAAGAAAAGAAAAGAAAAGAAAAGAAAAGAAAAGAAAAGAAAAGAAAGGGAAAAGGAAAGATTGACTTAAGCATGTTTTTGTGGCTTTTAGAATGCCACAAAGAAAACTGAACCAGGCAGAGAATTCTGTGGTGTCTGATAGGGCATTAGCTGATTAAAGGTTTTCCTGCAGGTAGAGCATTCATAACATCATTGCTGTGTGGATTCTTTAATGTCTAATAAGGGCAGACCTTACACTGCAGCCTTTCTTTCAACAAAACCTCCAGATCCAGTCAGTTGCAAGCTTTCCTACAATTTAGAGGAGCTGCATATCTTTAAATCTATAGCCCTGCTGTCAAATGTGATTGAATTTGGTTAATGGCTTTTAGAGTTACCATGTGGACAGACACAGACGTGCACACCCATCTCGGCATAAAGCATAATCCCATAAACCAAATTTCCATGAAGAGGAAGCTTAACAAGAGCGATGTGGCCAACTCCATTTTACTCGCACCCAAGGTGTGAAGCACTGATCTGTACCCATGTTGTACAACACCTTTTGTGAAGAGCCCCGAAACCCTCATTTAGCTCATGTGCCATACCTTGCCAAAAGGAGCATACTTTCCTTTGTCACTGGTTAAGGAAGAGTCTGGCTTGAATGAAGAGGTGTCATTGACTTTCCCTTTTCGACCCATTTAGTAAAGCCAGGATGGTAAAACAGGACTGGAAGAGCACGCTACGTGTGTGGCTTTCTGCTCCATATACTGCACAGTCTGAATTTCTGAGGCCACATTTCAAAGGCTCTGTCTACTCTAAATTAGAAGAAATGTAGGCACCTCCAAAAGGCAATTCAGACTACATGGGCTGAACAGGCTTCTCCATCAGAGGCCCAAAGAGGGGATTGAATTTGGCTTAAAATGGACGTAACTTTTTTTTTATTTTATTTTTAAGCTGAAAATGGCCACAAAGTCATCAAACTTTACCACTTTTTTCAATTTGCCTGATTCTTTTGAGAGCTTTCAGGCGGTGGATGTCAGTTTTTATCAGAGACAAAAGACAATCTGAATGGCAACAAAACTACACTGGGAACAAAACCAAGCTCTATTAAAAAAAATAATAATACAGAAAGAGAAAAAAACAACAGTTCAACACATGCTAAAATATTCCATATGTTCCTATGGTGGGTTGCCCTGGGCACATAGAGAAAGATTGTAACTAGGCACAATCTGATAAGGCAGAATGCGAATTGCTAGCTACTAGCAACCAACCAAAGAAAAAGAAAAAAAAAGGTCAGAATCAGCATACACAAGAGAAAAAAAGCTAGAAGAAGGAGGTGAAGCTGAGCTTCTATGCATAAAATATCGCTATTCACAGAGCAGCAGATGTTAATAAAACTTTGCAAGAGTTTCCAAGTGAGCCTGTAAATGACACTGCAGTTTGGAGGCCACACAAAGATGCCTGTTGTAGTCTAGCTGGTTTTCTTTCCCTTTTTGTTGTATGTAGTGGAGAAACACACGCTAACCACATAATCACAAGACACCCCTGGCACCTCCTTCTTCTTCTCTTTGTAGGTCTTGTCCCATTGTTGAGCCTTGTCATTAATAGCAACCTTGATCCTGCAATGTGAAGCACACATGGAATGGATGGTTCTCACGCAGAGAGCATCTCTTCACGTGCCAAGCAATTTTGCACCAGGATGCAAGAAAGGATGCAAAGATTTGCGCCAAGGCCTGCAGAGAGGTAGTTATGTTCCCAACTTATGGCTTCCCAGTAAAATATGTAGATGTTAGCATTTAATTAGAAGTTAAACTTTGGTAGATTCAGGCCTGAGATCACCAAGAACAATTACTTTTTCCTGGCACAAGAACTCTGATTGCTGATTAGGAATCCGACGCAGTACTGCAATGAATATTAATGCTAATAATAATGTAGTAGACCTAAGCTTGCAGCTCTCGTTCAAGCAGATTTCCTATTGAAATTAGCCAGGCCTCCACACATCCTGAGAAAGTGCATCTTCTTACAAAATGGAAATGCGATCCTGCACTCCTAACCCACGGTAGCAGTCAAGCCCAGGAGCAGAGCCAAACAGCTCAGCAAGATGAGCCTGTACAAGGACCATTTTACATAAAGCAGGAGAAATCATGGAAACACAGCTCTCTGGAGGGAGACCAAGCCCGAGTCAAAGAGCAGGACCCCCCTGTTGTAGAAATGCAGAGTAATTTGGGAACATAGCCTCATGTGAAGTGACAAAGGGCAAAATCCCTTATTCTGGGTTTTTCAGGCAAGCTCTTTCACACCAACCTGCTGTTTGGCTTTGAGCAAATCATTTTGCTTGCTTAAGTTTGTTGGTTTTTTTTTTTAAAATTAATACTGAAAATGGGTTTCAACACATTTTTCCTCACGGGGGTGTTAGGAGGTTGAGTTAATAAGCCCTTGCCAAGCATTAGGAGATTCTCAGATGAATCTCACTTCCCCTGGATGTGTACCATGCTCATTGCAGCAGTGTCTGAATGCTTACACGTGTAATTAAGAAGGACCATGATAACAGAAAGTGCAAAGCACTGCTCCTTTCTCACTGTGTAATCATGTCTTGGAGGTGGGTGGCCCAAGAGGAAAGCATTGCATCAGGTGCTACACAGCTTGCTGCTGGGGTATGTTGAGAACAGTTGTTTTTTTGTCTTTCACTGAAGTAAGGCTAGGTATAACCTTTAGATTTTTCACAATATGCTAATTAAACCTTCCATGGGCATTCAGCTATTCCCTCCAGCCCCTGCTTGCATTCTGTGCACAAACCCTCTACAAGCCTACACAAGCACCCACTGACTTTCATTATAATTTACCTTCAAAATCTACATGCTCCCGCTTTCATGTCAAAAAAAAAAAAGAAAAAGGAAAAAAAAAAAAAACCTAAGATATAAAAACCGTCATGAAAGCCAGTGGAATAATCTGTTGCCTACAAATCAAGCCTGGGATGGTAGGAATTAGACCTCCCACATCACATTTGCTTGGAGGGCTCTCCCTTCCCCTTAGCCTGCAGTGGAATTCCCATTTCTACCACTGCGATGGAAGCCAGGCCTGGCCCAGTGTCTGCATACCATCCCTCTGTGCTGCAGAGTGTTTACTTCAGAATTAAAAAAAATGGGAGGGGGTGGGGGGGGAAAATGATCCTGAACTAACAGCCATCTCTGTGTTGTGTGTGGTATAGGCAGGGCAGGTGGAAGAATCCAGCCTTCATTATAAGCCAGGCTGAATGGCCTCCCCAGCCTACTGTCACTGCTCTCAAGTGAGACAACATGACAGAAAGGAGGGAAAGACAGGTTGAGTTGGGCAGGTTGATGAAGTGGGATTTATATGTTCCTTAGTGTCTTGTCCAGTCTTAAATGATAAATATGATAAAAGTTCCAGCTTTTCTGTGACTAATAGTTCCCTATTCATAAGCTCTCACAGCATGGAAGGTTCTTTCTAATGCAGGTTCGACTTAAGCTCAACTTTGCTCCATCACTGAGTGCTGTGTTATGTAGTCATGACATTGTATTATCTCGCTGCTGTTGGTTCCATACTTTGTATTGCCAAAAATAACCCTACACCAGTGTAGCCTGCTCTAGATGGTTATCATGTCACTGTTATGAAGTGGAGATAGCTCCTAACCAAGTTGTATGAATTAAGCCCACAGTCTCCTCTCATAAATTTGGGCCTCGCTTGGCCCAGCATCCATCGTAATTCTGTAAGGAACACTAGGTTGTTCTTGCCATAGGATAATAGAATCACAGAATTGCTTGGATTGGAAGAAACCTTAAAGATCATTCAGTTTCAACCCCTTACCATGGTCAGGGATGCCACCCACCAGATCAGGTTGCCCATGGCTCCACGCACACGCTTCAGTCACAAGGGTTCCTCCTGCTCTGCTCATGTAATATTCTGCAAGCCAGGATGACAGCTAAGTGCCTTCCATCAGTGCTCTGTGTGTTTTTGTACCAGCCCCCTTGATGAAGGGAGGAAGGAGGAGGAGGTGGACTATGACCAGGTTCCAGGTTCCACTGTCTGCAAAACTGAGAGCTTGAAAATACTGACTCAAGTCAGTGGGTGCCAACTCACTGAGGCCTGTACCGCACCCTCTCTTTTTGGCATACCTGCAGCAATCACCAGGGAACCTTCAAAATGAGAACTGTACAATCAGTATGATCTGCAAAATGGCTTGCAGGACTCTGCCAAACTAGGTGCCTCAGCTTGAGGAAAGCTGGAGTCGGCAAGAGGTTTTCAGAAAAGGGCTGCACTGGGATCTAAGGGAATTGTTTCAGTGAATCAGAAAAATTATTAAAAATTATGTCAATGTCGCATATTAAATCAATTAATTTGCCTTTTCCCTTTGCCTCTTGCACATGTTCACATCATGGTGAGGACAATATAACACCACTCTATTCGGAATGCAAACAAATAAGTTGTTGGGCCACTTACATAAATAGGCCACTTCTCCTTCAGAGCTCCAGTGCAGGTAGGATGTACAGAACCTGAACGAGCAGAAAGCCACTTGTAGAAAAGGGAGACACTCATGCACTTTGTGTATGGGCTTGTGACATAGAAGATACCTGTTATCTTGTTTTGCATAGCTAATTAATTAGATAAATATGATTAAGTAGGGTCTAGCACAAGACATAGAACTGTTGACAAGACAAAGCTACATCCCTTCCCATAGAAGACCCAGGTCCTCACCCACATTCAAAGCCCATATCATATTGGCCTTCACCATAAATCCCACATGGCAGATGGCCAGAGGGCTGCCACTGCCTTGTGGAAAAGCAGCAAGCCCAGCAATGTAACCAGGGTCATGAACCCTTTGATCACTGCTTATTTTAACCTTGTGGTCTGCAGGCAGAAGAGAAACCTTCACAGCCATTCCCAGCTACAAAATGGTTGGCAATTCTTTGACAAATTAAGAACCTCACTAGTGATCCTCTCCTTTTGGTTATCCAAAAGTCAGATCACTGTTTTCCATAATGGGTAACGTCTGTTTGCCTAAGGGGCAACTTGAGATCTCTTGGGCTTGCCATATAACCTATAAGTAATTGGTGGTTTAGGGATGCTCTAAAGTCTTATGTTTTTCCTTAGAAGACATAAGACGAGAAGAATTATTTTGAATGGTGAGTGTATTAATAACAGGAAGAGGAGGTTTTAAGAGCTACTGACAAGTATAAGCCCATAAGGAATATAGCTGAATCTGTCTTCAAATACCTCGTGGTGAGTGTGAGGGATTGACTTCCCTCATGTTGAAATTCTTCCCCACATTATTTACTGTGTTTTCTAGTTTCATAGAAAAAGATTACATTTAAGTCCATTCTACTCTCTACCACTCTCAGCACCACCTTACCCTGCATACATTCAGACACCTTTAAGTAGCACTTGAAGGACCATGACAAATATCATGGTCACGTTGTTCATGGCTATGTCAGCCAGAAGCAAGCAAGCTGAAGACAGGCAGCAGCGGTGATAGACTTCATGGATCTCCAACTCAGCAACCTGGGGGTTCAAATAACCTCCAACTGAAAAAGATGCAGCATTTCTGAGCCACCCAGGACCTCATCTACAGGGGCCAGTTTGCTGCGGTCTCTTGCCACCTAGCTGTACTGTTTAAAGACATAATCAAACAGATTCCTGAAAACAAGCCCTGACTGTAAAGTTTCACTGCAACTCCTAACACACCTGCTATGGCAGCTATTGCCTGGCTGTGTGCTATCAAAGGTGTAATAACACGGCCGTATCCTGCTAAAGCTCCAGGGAAAGCTTGAACAGAAAAGCCTTCATAGTCTCAAGGCAAGGAAAATATTATTGCACTTCAACAAAGCAGCTTCCCTTCCTCCAGAACAACCACCTCAGGTCTTTCATCTCTGTGAGCTCTTGGCATTTATTATTTTAGAGCTTTTTCACATTGAGAAATGATTATTTTTGTTCTTGCTCTGAGATCACTCTTTATTGCTAATTAAATAAATCAAACTGGTGGAGAAAATAGCAGATGCTTAGCAAAAGTATATTTCATCAAACTGTCTGATCCTGGGGATACCAGGTCCTTATTCTACAAGAAAAACTACTCTGTTGGATTTATATATATCTATTTATGTACATACACATGCGTATAAATGTCATGGGTATGTGTACAAGTATATGCGATGGCTAATATCAAGTCTCTCTCTCTTTGCTGCTGGAGGTGATCATGTTTCTTTCCAGACTGTCTCTTTCATAGGTAACAAAGACAAAAAGTCCCAGAGACCCATTGATTTCATCCCCCTTGGGAAACTTAAGTTTTGTCTGCAAGTGGGGCAAACACTTCACTAGCAAGGGAGAGGAAATAAGATCATGTTCCCATCTGCTTCACTTGGTGCTTCAGTAGCAACGCTTCTATGCAATCTCTGTGAAGGCTGACACAGCTGGCAAACACTGAAAAAGACAATAATCCTAGATTTCCAGGAGAGCTGGTGAATCCTGCAAACAGCCCTGAATGTACCATAGAATCACAGAATCATTAAGGTTGGAAAAGACCGCTAAGATCATCCAGTCCAACCATCAACCCATCCCCACCATGCCCACTAACCATGTCCCTTAGTGCCACATCTGCCCTTTTCCTGAACCTCCAGGGACTGTGACATCTCCACCTCCCTGGGCAGCCTGTGCCAATGCACTACCACACTTTCTCAGAAGAAATTATTCCTAATTTCCAGTCTTAACCTCCCCTAGCACAGCTTCAAGCCTTTACCATTTTCTGGTATATTTTCTGAGCAAACCCTAATGCCAGGTGGATCCCTGCTGCTTTTCAAATGTAAGGGCTGCGGTTTTGTGAAGCAGATGAAAATTTGCTTTTTATTCACCCTTTGATCCAGACCAACTTCCAGCAGCAGCCAGTGGGCTCTGCTAGCTTCCGTTTTGGATCTGCCCCATTTTGGGTACTGGTTTCTGGAGTAACCATCCATGCATGCTTTAAGGCATGTTTTTGTTTCTCATCTATCTATTCACTTAACAAATTAGTTCAGTCTAGTCTCATGCAAATTGGAGGTTCGATTTCCTTGTGTACATTGAAACTCTTCCTCTGCTTTTACCAGCCAATGTGCAGCTCCTGTTATTTTCCTGCTAGGATGGGTTTTCATTGCTCGCTGCAGGCTGTAGAAGTTAATACATGTGAATACAGTCCAAGTAAGTTGAGCATGTTGTGTTTTACTATATACAGAGAGTAAAACATGGGGACAACAGCGCTGAGAGAAGAAGGGGGAATAGAGGAAAGAGTCAGATTTGTTTTCTTTCAGATAATGTGAAGTAAAAAAAGAAAGAAAAAAAAATTCTGATCAACTCAGAGGAAAGAGTGCAGCTAGTTACTGCACTAGCCCAAATGCAAAATGGCAGCTTCCTCCTAGATGTTGATGGAGAGAGGTGTAAGGTTTCTTCTCACATTTGAGGACAGCAGATGGAGAAGACATCACCTAGATGGAGAAGGCAGCACCTAGAGTTGCCACAAAGCCAATGTGTCAGTTTACAGGGAGGAAAAAAAAAAAGGAAAGAAAAAAAAACAGAAATTTGTTTATGATACCCACAGCAGGCCTGGACAGGGTAGAAGTGAAAACAAGGTGGAAAATGTTATGAGGGCAGAAGAGATTAGAAGGAGATGATCCTGCAGCAGACCATAGCCTGGATCCTACAGCCACGGCTCCATGCTCCAACTGCTGGAAAATAAAACCTGCCACTCAGCTGCTGTTATATTTGACTTCAGTTGTACTAAGCTGGGGCCTGATTTGCACGCAACTGTTATTTTGTCAAGGGAATTGTAATACATCCTTTGCCAGCACAGTTAAGACACCATGATAGATGTTATTTTGATGACAGCCATCAAAATAAGCTGATAGATGAACAGATAGATAGACAGAAAGAGTTTGAAATAAGGAAGGTACATACAGAGAGAGAGAGAGATGGATAGATAGATGAGCAGGAAGAGCTAGGAATATAAGAGATTATATAGATAGACAGACAGATCTTGGAATAAAGCACTCATATCAAGGTGCAGTTGGCAGCCCCGATTTAATGCATCATTCGTTCAAAGCTCTTGTCTCCCTCCCTCTAAGTAAAATGAAGCTGTTTATGTACTACAGAACAAATCTGTGTGTGGGCTCCCTCAGGGTCATAGGATTGCATGAGGTGAAGGGCCTGATTCTTCCCAGTCCCCAGCACCTTCACCCCTCACTGAAAGGCAGGGTGAAGGAATGCTGCTGAGCGTCAGCACCCAGAATGCCGAGCAGCTTGGCAGCTGGAAGGACGCGGGAGGAAGGAAGGAGGGTGGGTTATGACTTACCCTTATCATCTCATAACCTGCCTCAAGATGTATTTAAATTATAAATAAGTAGTAAGATTCTTTCTGTCAACACATTTCAATTTAGGACTTCTGGTTTGGCAAACAGTTTCACAAGAAAGCTCCTTACAATACCCAAGACGGTGTGAACACAGAAGACTCATGGCCACTCTTCTGCATCACAGAGCACTCTTTCCAATTTCACCTGAGAAATACTTTGTATAATTTGTTTAAACTTTGAGGCTCTCAGAAAACTGCCTGCCTTTCATTTAAAGCAACTATACCTTGTTTCTGCACTGCGTTAAATATCAGTATATAAATACCCTTTTGTCAATCTAAAACCAAAGCCCAACACGATGTTTTAACATAGACAGCTTAATGCAAAAACTAAAGCTTGAAAAAAGAAACAATGCAAACCAAAAACTGAAATTCTCCTATTAAGTAATCTTGCTTTATTATCTCTGACTCCTCCTCTGCCAGTTCCTATCAGCCATCCCACCTCTGCTTTGTTTCCAGGTAGGGGCAAAACTCACCCAAAGAGTGAGGTTTGCAGAGAGTTTGCAGGTCACTTCAGCCTCACTTGTAAAATTAGTTTTGGAGTCAAGATTTTATTTTGTCCCTTCTATATTCATAAGGATCGCGTCACCCACTATGGAGATTCAACTTTTAAATTTATGACTACGAAGTTGGGTGAAGACTTCAACTCATGGAAAAGTCCCTCCTTCATATCCACTCCGAAATAAAAGCTGTTCCACACTCTGCAGAAATATGCTGGAACCCTACCCAGACCAGATGGCCCTTTGTGGTATCTTTGCTTCTTGTCCTACCTCGGAGGAGTGAAAATGAAAAAGTGAATATACATTCCAAAACCTCAACATAGTTTTGGTGCAAGGGTGGGGAAGGCGAAGCTGTGGTTTTGTTTGCATTACGCATCCACAGAAATTTCAGTCTTCAGTGCTTGATTATCCTTTGTGAAATATTCCAGGCAAAACACCACTGCAACATACCATTTATCCATAGAGAAAAAACAATCAGTTCTTAGACCAATTTGTGTAGTTGTTGCAGTGACTGTGTTCTTGACCACTTTACATGGACAGATAACTCCCATTGCCTACAGTAGTTTGAGGAGGAAGCTCTCCAAGAATCCTAGATTTTCTCCTTGCCTGGAAAACGTATGGTCCCAATACCCATGGGCCAGGTCACATTGTGTCTTGCATTCATTTCACAGTAATAGCTTTTTCCCTCAGCACTGTGTGGCAATGCTTAATTAACAAATGCTCAGACCTGAGGAAAGACATGAAAGATTGGAGATGTTTGAGGTGTATCTCCAAAAGTATTTTCAAAGAGGTCACAAGTGATGATTCACCTGAATGAATTACTGTATTTTCCAGTGGCGTGGCCAAGCATAATAAGCATGGAGAAATTAAATAAATAAATAAAATAACAGAGTCAAAATGAAGCAAAAAACAGGAAGTTTGAAGGTTTTCATTTGGATTTAGTGAAAAAAAAAAAGGCAATAACAACAAAAAAAAAATTGAGTCAACCCAAAGCATTTTTTTCAGCTGAAAATGTGATGTCACATCACTGAGAAGTCATTTAAAACTCTCTCTTCTTATCTTCCTTTTTTTTTTCTTTCTAATTAGTGCAACCCTTCAAAGAAAATATCTTTAAAAAAAAAAAAAAGAAGACTCGGTTCAAATTCTAG
Organism: Lagopus leucura; assembly: GCF_019238085.1. NCBI lineage: Eukaryota > Metazoa > Chordata > Aves > Galliformes > Phasianidae > Lagopus > Lagopus leucura. The sequence continues at coordinate 3,724,274 of NW_024962265.1, read as the reverse complement.
TTTTTTTAAAGGAAAGGTTTTACCCTGAAAATGTTTTCATTCCCTAACATTTAAACACTTCCCTAATTTATTTTGCTTTCAAACTTCTTTGAAAAAGATTCAACCAAAGTTTTCATCCCTGGTAAAAATGCATCAAGCCAGACCACAACTAGAGCGGGTTTTTGTAGCTATTATCCCACAGAAAGGGCTCACAGAAGCGTAATGCCCACAGGCAGAAACCCAGAATCACCACTGAGCTTGCATGGGGCTACAGAACTCTGCACACTGAAAAGCTGGTCAAGTGTCAAGCAAAAGTTGCGTTCTGTGACCCTCACATTTTTCCCTTGTGGTCCTCATAGCAGAAACTTCAGAAATGGAACAGAAAAATCATATTTCCCATCAGACATTTCTCTTAAGCAAAGCTTGCAACTGGGTGGTGGGTGAAGGGAATTTTGTTTTGTTTTGTTTTTTTCTTGAAATCTTAGGGTCTAATTATGTTTGTCCCACTTACAAATATCTACCTGGGGAGGAAAAAAAAAAAAGGATTTTCTTAAAATGTGCTGCACAAATGAAGATTTATTCTTATTATCAGCTTTGTAGTGCTTTTAGCTAAATGGCCCCGTGCGTGTGTCATGTTGGATGCTGGATATTTTGCCCCAAGGATAAGGGGCACAACCCATGTGTTTATGCCTGTTCTGAAGCACAGTTACCCTGACCCCTCTATCAGCCTATCTAGCTATCAGCCCCTCCATCTGCCTGTATATTTCATATCATCATTCTCTATTTATTTATATTGCCATGATATCTGAGATCTGCCTACACTCAGCTGCCAACATCTCCCGCTCTCGTGCGGCACAGGAGGGGAATGTAGGAGGAGTGGCTGCACTGCTCATCCTGGCCGGACACGGTTGTATAATGAAGGCAGGTTTGAAGCACCCTCTTGCCTCCACAAAGTGCAAAATAAAATGGCTTGTGCTTTTTTTCTTTTTTTTTTTTTTTTTTTTTTCACCTTTGACATTTGTTTTTTAAACATTCATTCCCTGGCCATGTGCTTTGCTGGTCTCCGGGTGTTATATGCAGGGAGGTAACATCTAATTGTGGTTTTCCTGAGGGTGCTGAAACATTTAAAATGCATACAGGCTCGAGGTCAGTGTCCTGGAAGTGTCAGCTTTCCCCCTCGGAGGAAGCCGGTGCAAGTGGTACCTCGTGAATCACTCTCCCAAGGCTGTATACCTAAGATTCTCAAATTCTGCCTGAAGGAGGGAAGAAACACAGCTCAAACACTATTTATCACCCCTGTCTTTCAACAGTGCTAGCAGAGTCACCCAATATCTGCAGTACTGCCGAGAGACTCCCGTCCATGTCTGCAAGGAAGGTCATGCAGAGGTAACTGAGTGCCATCGCAATTAACCATTTCTCTTGACCTGATGGATTTTCTCCCTTTAAATCAAGTTTTGGTCGTGTTCCCATTGTGTTCCCATGATCTTGGCATGCCATTCTCTCTAGAACTGAGTGATCAGTGGTGAGATAATGATTTTTGAAAGCCCTCTGCTCGGCTTCTCATGATGGGAAATCCCATTCCAGCCCAGTGACGTCCCAGTTTTCAGGAATCAAAATGAAATAGCAATATCAGCACAGTTTTTATTATGGCGTATTTGATTCATGCTGTATCTCACTCGTAAGACATAGATGGCCTTGCAAATATCAGTGAGCTTTGCTCTGTGTCAAGTAGGTGGAGCTATTATTAGCAGTAGATCAAACATAACTGTGATATTAGGTTGGGATTTACACTAAGACATCCCTGCATTCCCAGATTACAGAAGAGCAACTGGAGAGCTTGTGAAAATGCGTAACTTTGACTCATCTAAATTCACTTTTCTTTCACAGCCCAGTGCTTTGGAAGAAGCCAATGCATCATGATGCCTTAGCAGCCTTCTAAAAATCAGTCCTAGGGGTAAGAGAGTTGAGAGGGGAAGAGGAGAGGAGAGGAGAAGGCGGGAGAGGAGAAGGCGGAAGAGGAGAGGAGAAGAGAGGAGAGGAGAGGAGAGGAGAGGAGAGGAGAGGAGAGGAGAGGAGAGGAGAGGAGAGGAGAGGAGAGGAGAGGAGAGGAGAGGAGAGGAGAGGAGAGGAGAGGAGAGGAGAGGAGAGGAGAGGAGAGGAGAGGAGAGGAGAGGAGAGGAGAGGAGAGGAGAGGAGAGGAGAGGAGAGGAGGATATCTACTATTATTAATGTTCATCATTCTGCCTGGATAGAAATGTGCAATCTCAATTTGTTGGTACTGGTCAATATGTCACTCATAGATTAAATAAAACTTTCCTTACATTGAACATCTCTATTAGTTGTCTAGAGAGAACAGTAAAATGTCATGATCCCTGTTAATGATGGCATTTCTAAAGTCAGGACATGTCGGCCAGGCTTGATTATTGATCACAAACCAAGCAGATTAAGCTCAAATATGATCTGGAAAATATTTGCCCTTTTCTATAAGCAATGGAGGGGTTCTGTTCAGAAACGAAATCAAAAATTAAGGAGAGAAAAACACAGTTACAGTAAAACTGAAACAGAATTTTTTAGTTTTGTGATGAATTATTAATTATTGGTCTAGGCAAAATATTCAAAATATTTGAACTTTTTTTTTTTTTTTTTTTACATTAATTCATTTTTTTCTCCTTTTTAAGCAAATCAGACTTTCATGAATGATGTCATTTGAAAATCAGAAATCAAAATATTTTGCTTAGGAAACTTCCTAATGTACATTTCCAAAAGAGAACAGCGTTGAGAATGTTGAAATTAGACATTTCAAGATTCATTTTCTCACAGATTCTACAAAGTAGCTTCAAACCCAGTTTTTGGCCTGCTATTTTTCAGTATGTCTAAATTAACAAAAAAAAAAAAAAATACTCTGCTCCAGAGAGACTACTAATTTGTTTGCTATAATTTAATTATTTTTATATTAATATTTTATATTAATTTTTATTATATTAATATTTTATATTTATATTAATTTTTATATTAAAAAATTAATATAACAATTCCTGGGAGAAGAAAACAATGCATTGATATCATGTAATACCATCTTTCATAGAATTACATCTCATGTTATTAATCTTTAGAATTCTCAGATTGGCAACTGAAATAACCCACTGATTTTTGTACAGCCATGCTTTGTGGGTTGTCATAGTTTCAGATTAAGAAGAGCCATCAAGACTTGACCTTCAGAAAACAGTATTTCTGAAACTGAGCATCACCTACTTCCTGTCATGGAAAAGCACTGTAATATTAAATATAGTAAAAGGGTTTTTGGCAGTGTTAAGGTCACTAACTGGAGCTGGTCTGGGTCGGTACTGTCAGGTAGCCACTGTGTTCTGTGATTTTAACCTGGATGCTGCTAACGTCACACTCAGAAATGTATTGTTATTCTTGCATAATGAAGGAGATACAATAGTTTTCATCTCAAGTGGTTTCACAATCTTTGATGACAGCAATTGACCTCATTTTTTTCATATATACAAAAAGATTAGGAACCTAACAATTTTCAAAACTGGGCAGGCGCTGGATCCTAAACTTCTTTCCACCATCCAAGATAGCCTTGAAATCTAATGTGAGCAAGAAAAGAAAGTTATATTTTTCAAAATTAATTTTATGTCTGCATGACTAAGATCTTATGACAGGGAAAATGCATAAGTTAAAAAAGCACTCAGAAGTCCTCGCTGGAATTCTGTCCTTCAACAGCGCTGCAATAGTGAAGTAACACTCCCTTAAGATGATTGGAAGACTAAATTCTGTATATCTGAGGATCTTGTTTATTTACTTATACAGTGGCATTTCAAGCTCTTTTAACATCGTTGTGCCTGGATGCCCTCCAATTGCAAGCTCAGATGTAAGATAAGATAAATATTAAAATAATGTCTATAATTATTGCTGATGATGCCAGAAGTCTTTTGATACCACGACTACCACCAAAAAAAAAAAAAAAGAAGCAATTCATGTCAATTAGTTGATCATAACAGGACTGAGAGATAATCAAGTACAACCTCAACAGTGTTGTCAAAAATGAAGATGCCCAGATCTGAAAAGGTTTTGCTGGAATGCTATTTCAGTAGAGGAGTAATGCAAGATATTGTCCTGCTATTGAGCAGTGTCAAATCATCTTAACTAGGATATCTTCTGTGCAAAGATTAAAGGCCATCAAAGTCAGCCTTGCCTTGCACAGAGGCAATTCCTGTAGATTTTAGATTGCTACCTGAAGTGGGACTTAACCTCTCCCCACTCAGTTACTGATAAAGCAGGTGTCTTCAGCAGAGTTACTCAGTGGAAAGAAGTGAGCACTTACAGGATGTGGTTTACTTCATCCCAAAATGACTGTATAAAGTGTCAAAAAAGATCGAAACCTTAGAATGGCCTTTTTCTCTCCATTTACTGTTGAGGGAGTCCAGACATCTACCTATAAGTAAACCTCACCCAGTGGGATTTAAAGTTGGTTGGGAAGAACCTCAAGCAGAGGTTCTCTGCAAAGGTTCTCTACAGAGATCTGAAAATTCTAAATACGCTCCATTTTTAGAAACAGAAGAAATTTTCCTGGAAATTAACTACAAAGAATACTTTAAATCAAATACTATTTCATATTTGGCATGGCTTGAACGATGGGTACAACTGAGAACAGAACTTTGTTCTTTGGTTTAATTCCAGACTTAGTTCTACAGCCCTATCACCACCAGAATCAGTTACGTTGATGCAATTGAGGGCAGAGATGACCATCTAAAAGTGTAAAGGACCCATCCAAAAGCTGATCCCACTCCAGTATAAATAAGGTGTAGCTCCACATACCTTAAGCTGTAAAGGAAGTATAAATATACCAGACACAGATGGGAAAAAATGTGCCAGAGGAGGGTTGGGCCAACTTCTTTGTGCCTCTTATTTCATTTCTTGAGGACCCATGTGCTGGGAACATTTTGAAGGAAGATCACAACCATCGTAACCCCCCTACTGAACATCTATTGAGAGTGATCAAGATTACATCCTGGGCTTGAATTTCCTCCTGGGAGTTTCTTTTCTGGAAAGCCTCATGCTCCAGGACAGGTAATGGTATTTATTGATCACTTCTGACAGGTTGTCTGTTCCTTTGAGGACACAGAATGGCTGGCAGCCCAGAAAATCTACCATCCAGCCCTTGCTCAAGGTTGATCTGAAGCTGACAAACAAGATGGGAGGCTTTATCTGAGCACTAGCGGCTCTGGAGATGGACCCCTACAATGGAGAGGAACATTCAATAACATCTCCCAGTAGATATGAGTTGATTCAAATTTCTGAATCAACTGGATCAATCTTGCTGCACTTACTGGTGCAAAATGAGCACCAAAAGCGGAGTCAGCAAGTCACAGCTTGGCCAACAGTCTTGGATTGGGTACAAAAGACAAGGGAATGGACTCAGGAATGAGAAGAAGGAATGAGAAGATAGTTGACTGTGAGTGCATTGGAAATGAGATTGCGCATCTTTATACACATGAGAATTCTGGCTTTGATTTAATAGAGAGAGTACAGAATATACTGGTTTGCATGTCAGTCTGATTAGGTGTGGGTGCTATTCTTCCTGCAATGTGCTTTGATATACCAAGATGTGCCAGGGCTCATGTAGGCCTGTAGTTCTGTAAGAGTATCACTGTTCCTCATCCAGTACCACAGCTAACATGAATGAAAATATCTCTGCACATGGACAGTGTAAAGAATAAATGCCCCATAGGTGAATGTGCTCTGTCCACATTTCCTAAGCCATAGTCAGATACCAAGATGAAGTATGGCCAAAAGAGACATTTGAAAGATATTACAGAGTGATCTAAAAACACAATGAAGTTTTTGTAATTATGCTAAAACAGTGAGAATCTGCTTATCTGTATCAGTTTTATTCCAGACAGTCATCAAAATCTATAGTATTCTACAGATGCTATAGATGTTTTCCAGTCCATGGCACTGGATTCTCATTGACTTCTGTCTTCTCACTGACTTAAAGGGAAAAATGGTTCATGTTCCTATCCAAGCATATTTACTGTGGAGAAGAGAGAAGATTTGGGTGTCCAGTGGCCTGGAATTCAGTCATAGAAACTGGTAATTGCTGGGAATGAGCATAGAAAGAGTCCTAGCAATTGATCTTGGTAATGTTGGGGTGAAGACCTGGTCCTCAGTGTTTTAAGGCTGTCTTGTGTTGAGGTGTTATTCACTCTACACACACACTGAAGACACGTGACATCATGTGAGAAATGTGGATTATATAGAACAGAGAGAATGGAAAGAAAATTGGATGAAAACACAGAATTTCCTTTGTAAATCATGCAAGTCATTGTAAAACATTGTAAAACATATCTGATGTATTTTTTAACACACTCTACCCTGATCCATCCTACTCGAGTAAACAAGCATTAGCGCTTGACCAGCCTGAGGTCTTCAGTAAGCCAGGAGACATGAAGGCACACAAGCTAAATGCTTGGAAAGCCTGTTGTCACCATCTACCTTCCAAGACATTTGTCCCTAAAAAAAAATTCCCCAGAAGCCAGCTACTTCCCCTGAAACAGTTCAGGAATAGTTTTAAAATATTTGCTCTGTAACATAAGCAAGTGAAACCAAAAATGTGCTACTGAAGCCAGAGGTAAAACCAAATATGTGTGTTTTCCAGTTGCTCAGACTTCGCATGATAAAGCTTAAAATAACTTCACCAATGAGATAATAAGGAGAAGTGTCTTTATTGGAACTTTGCACCTGGATTTTACATCCTCAGATGCAAAAGGACAGCCATTCCTGTGTGACGTCTACGCAGCAGGGCTTGACATACATCATCAGGTCTCATAGACTTTCACCTTTTTCTCCCATGACCCTTCTGGAAAAGGCCAACTAAATACAGACAAGGTTGATGGTCCCATATGCACATATAATGGATTTTTAATGTGTAGGATTTTATAGAAAAATCATCCCATGAAAATTTAATAAACAATATCCCTATGATGTACATACACAGAGTACACGCTGTATGAAAATTCTTATACAAAGGTTATCAGTGTCTGACAAATTTAATCGGGTTTTCATAAAGGAAAACATCCTGCCTGCTATTAATGGAAAGGCCCTGGGTGACTGTTCAGAAATCCATCATAGATTCAGTCTCTCCTTCCTCATTTTCAGCTTTCCCATGGGTCCTGTTCAACTCCTACTTGAGGATCCTCCTCTCCCCAGGCTCAGCATAATTCTACATTCCCCTCCACTTCCTGCCCCAAACTGGTACTTTAAAAAAAAAAGCCATCTATTATGAGGCAGCTACAATCCGAGATCACAGTTCAGGACCCGTACCTATTCATTACTATTTCCTCAGAATCCCTAAATATAGTTTATAATTTATCACAGAATCTATAAATCTGCTCCAGCATGACTCCGCAGGAAGTAAATTCATCAGCAACCATTTTTGCATCCATGCAGAGAATGGATGACCTTCTGCAACTGGCTTGTGGTTTTGCAAGACAACTTCAACTCCTGCATAGAAAGCTCCTTTGGCCTCCCTGGCCATGGGCAGTCAGGTTCAAAATTAGTTAAGCAAACGACTGCGCTATAATATCACAGTACAGTATTAACCAGGAACTACAACAGCTTGTAGGCTAAGCCTAAGTACACATCCAGAAGTTTGGCTAATTATCTGTTAGTATGAATGCCAGCCTGCGAGGCTCACAAACAAGCTTTCCCTCAGCATTTCAGTCACTTCTGTCTTCCCAGAGGACAACTTTTCATGAATTATTTCAGTGCCTCTGGAGCTGACAATAACCCAGAGTGGAAATGTAAAAGGACAGGTTGAATAACCAGGTGTTTGTACCTTGAGAGAAAAAAAAAAAAATGAGTTGAGCTGCAGGTCAGAGCCTTAATTTAAACTTACAGCAAGGGAAATACACTTCTAAGATAGAGTGATCCAACAGCCACCCGGGAGTCTGAATGGCCTCAGGGAGTGTGTGAAGCAGGTATAAATTTGCAATACATTTGTGTTGTGCCTTGGTTTCTGCAGAGGGGTAGCTTAGACACACAGGTACAGGCATAATGTTGAACAGCCACTAAAAACTGATAGGTGACAACACATTGCCTTTTCTGACAAGGTATGGAATCCATACCACCAATTAACACCCACTATACTTAATATGTTTGTTTTTTCTGAAGGATGAAGCAACAACAACAAAAAAAAAAAGCTTTCATAAAACAATAAGAAGATTCAAAAATCAAACCCTGAAATGCTAGGAAACATAAGATTAAATTATCCGCCCTCTCTCCATCTCCATTTTTGTTTTTGCTTATGACACTGATACCCAAGACGTTTTCCTTGACCTGATTCAGATCACAGGAAAGGAAAACACACAAGCTGGTGGGTTTTTCATGTTGTTCACCAACCTGCATCTAAACAATTCACAAGTGATGGATTTATCTTCACAACACATCTTTGAGGAGAGAATGAGTCTTATCTGTTCTCCTGATTTGGGGCTGGAAGAACTGAAAGCCTGGATTTGCATTTCAGGCTGAGAAAAGTACTCCATTTTTAAAGAATTTGGAAGTACGCAGCATTAATCCAGGCACAAGATCCCTCAGCTCCAGGAACCACTGAAAGCACTGAACATTTCTGCAGAGCAGACCTCAAGGTGTGAAACTGGGCACCCCTCAAATGGAGGATCACCACACTGTTGGTGGTCATTCCCATGTGGGGAACTGAATTCAGTTTCCCAGGGCCACTGAGGACCTCTATAAAAGAAAAAAAAGGAAAAAGTACAGTCTTTTCAGGCATAATTTACAGCTCTTTTCCATGGAAAAGTCTTCAGATTTCTCATCTGAAACAACTGTCAGATGCTGCAAAAACAAGACAGTTCTCCCCTAGTCCCTTCACTTCCCACCCAAATTCACTTCCAAACTACAACCAGTCACAAGTGAATCAGAGGATCAGTGGTCTCAGTGACCAAAAAGGAGTGTGCGAACATCCAGTTTAGGGCAATGTGTGCAGTGAAATAGGAATTAACTGGGGAGTGGAAACAATCCATGCTAAAGAACAAAACCTGTGATTTTTAGAGGTGGCTTCATGCTAGCCTGGTCCTGTGGCCTCTGCTCCCATTAGCACATTAGGAAGGGATCATCTAAAAAAAAACTATGGAGTGGGATCAGAATACAGGCTCACTGCCTTAAATTGGGACTACTATGAAATAAAGGCACCCACCTGATCTGAATGTCGACGCTGGTGTAGATGCATCCTTAAACAATTCATATTTCAAAAGCATAGGAGAAAAATAAAGGTTTTACAGATAGTATTAACAGCATTTTTTGTTTCTTCAACATTGAGGCATCCTTTGTAACCTTAAAAATATTCCCTAAGTGTGTTGTGAGTGTTTGTGCGTGCACATGTGATGCCTCAGACAAGTCAAGGTAATAAAACTGGAATTAATATTTAGGCAGCCTTTTTGAACTCATTAGGGATCTTGAGTGAAATGTGGTTGCCACAGTCATGTCAGAGCAGCAACCATTACACATGCATCCCAAAAGGTATTTTGCCTGTATAAAGACCACAGGATTTGAACCCCCCTAAGGACTTCCATGGTGTTTTCTACACAGTATAGATTATCAAAGAACTGCTGTGGCTCAGAGGGCTTTCCTGCTCCAAATTGTCCATCACCAGCTCTTCCCTGCAATTTCAGAAATGAAGAAAGACAGTTTCACAAGATATTTGTCCAGGAAAAGTACCTCTTGGCTTTTCCATAAACTATTTTTTTCCCCATGTGAGGAAAGAAAGGAAGGGAAGGGAAGGGAAGGGAAGGGAAGGGAAGGGAAGGGAAGGG
>NW_024962265.1:3692552-3714449 GCF_019238085.1 Lagopus leucura | reverse complement strand
AAGGGAAGGGAAGGGAAGGGAAGGGAAGGGAAGGGAAGGGAAGGGAAAGAACTGAGAAACTGGTAGGCCACTTGTTTAATTTAGCATCTCAGACAGTAAGCATAATGGGTGCAATTTGAGTCATCCCATTCAATCCAGAACCCAGCATTAGAGTATAAGACATTTGAAATAAGAATTGCTGAAAAGAAAAAAATAAAATAAAAGTATATTCTTTCCTATAGTATATATAGAAAGAGTATCTGCATTTATGTCTCAAAACACAAATAAGCATCTTTCAAGATGCTTATTCTCTGAGCTAGCCCCATTCCTGCTTTCTGACTCATTAGCCCTAAAAACTATCAAGCAACAGCAGAGGGGAACTGCAAGAAGAAAGTGTTTCCAGGCTTTAAGAAAAAAAAAAAAAAAAAGAAAAGAAAAAAAAAAGATTAGAGTGAGAAACTCAGGAACCAATTCCCTCTAAAGTAAACGGAAAGATTCAAACATAGTAATGCACAAGTGCAAGATTCTGTTTGATTTACACCACTGGCAAGAATTGGGATCAATATCTCAGTTCAACAGCAATCTGTTAATGAGCCAAAGGAGGGAAAGGTTGTAGCATCACAAATTAAAAAATAATAATCTCTCATGCTTAATATCAGCAAAGATGATTATTTTCTTTGATTTGTCAGACTAATTGAAAATAGCTTTATAGTTCATGGATGATTAATTAGGAGCCAACAAGATCTCCATTTGCATCTCAGTAATTCTTCACTGTGCTTTATTTCAACATTTAGTCTTTATGTTTAGAATATTCCTTGAGAAAGCAGGAAGGTGATTAACACAAGATTTGAAATGTGTGCCATTTGTTCTGTTTTTTACACATTTTCGTCAACAGAGTCGAAAGGAAAGAATATACAACGTTACAAAACGATTACTGCCTGTTCCGCTTACATCTGCTAAATCCTCCTTTGTGATAGAGGTATTTTAACTAGGTTCGTTTTGAAACAGAGAAGGAAAAGACTAAATAAGGGCAAATTCCCTCCCACTCCTACAGCTCTCCCAAATCAAATGAATATTGAACCCCGTGTATAATCACCTTGAAAAGTTTCAAAGCTCTCCTTTCTCATGTGAAACAGCCTTACTCCTGCAAAGATGATCCCATGACACTGGTACCCTTAACAGATTCTGTTCCAGGAACAAAGGGGTTCCAAATACCATCTGAAAGATATGTTATTTTCAAGTCACATATGTTAAGGTTTTTAATTTGGAGGAGATATTATTTTGTTGGGGCTTTTTTTTTGTTGTTGTTTTGGCTTGTTGGTTGGTTTGTCCTGTTTTATCATTTTCTCACAGCCTTGGCATCCTCTTATCTCATCATTCTCAAGTCTCCAGCAAAGGGATTGAGATGATAAGAAATTTAACCCTTCATTTGTAAAGTAAATGGCTAGCTCTTATAGTGGTTTAAAGAAGCTGGATGGGTAAATACCAAAGACTAAAAGAAGAACTGACTCCTGAGGATTAAACCACAAGAAATCGAATCATAAGAGCCAAGCGTTTCTACTAACAATAATAGTAATATAACCTGTATTATTACGAAGAAATCTGTCATGGAAAAGACTACCTGGTAGCTTTTGAGTTTTGGGAATTGTCCTCTGTCTACCATCAAATCCATCCTTTCGTAACAAGTTCTTCTTATTCCTGCCAGCACAGGGCTTGGTCTATCACAATGTCACATCAAGAACTTGACTTCAGAACGCCAAATTACACCTGTGAGTACCCGGTGCCTCCCTTCCAAAGTCTTAAGGCCCTTGCTAACACTACTCCAAAAGTAGCCAGCATCACAATGACCCTGTTGTTTCTTTGCACTTTCTCTCAGTCACAAACCAGTCCTTGACACAGGGGTATCACCATGGTGGCCAAAATGAATTGAGACTAAAAGGGACCCATTCCACAAGGGAAGAGGAAGACCAACGAGAGACAGTAGGGTTACACTGACAGTCCATTTATCTGGAGGTGCTGATTTTTTCCTTTGTCTTGATAGATTATTTATTTATATATATATATATATTTTAGTTTCTGTTTCAGGCTTGTTTTTTTTGTTTTTTTGTTTTTGTCAAGTCACCATAAGTACTGAGTTACCCATTAGCAGGAGTGAAAAAAGACACACATTCCTGTACCCATGGAAACTATGCAAGAAGTACGATCAAAACAAGTTCAAAAAACAAAATTAATGGAGAAAGAAAACCATTCCCTTTCCAACCCCCAAGCACAAAACACTTTTAAGTCAACAGAATTGAATCTAGTTTATTCTCAAAAAAAAAAAAAAAAAAAAAAAAAGAGGAAAAAATATGAAAACAAAACAAAAATAAAAGCAGGTCTTATCACTAGCAGTAAATAAATTTGTACAACCATTCAGTCTGTATAATAGGATGAAATAAATCTACATCTTTCTTATTTTGGTGCGTTGAATTATACATACAAACAACAATTACAGGAACTTGTTCACAATGCGTATAGACCTGGAGAATGGCTATCCAAAAACCCCTTGTTGGCAATGTCCGCATGTTAACACTGATTGCCTGACACCATTGGTACTTCCTATGTAAAGGGCCCATGGCCCAAAATGAATGATCTCCCTACAGGTTTTATTTATTTAGTTATTTAGTTAGTTAGTTAGTTAATGCATCAAAACCGTTCTAGCCAGCCCCCTCCCCTCTCCCAGAAATGAAGAAGAAACAAAACAAAACAAAAAAAGAAAAAGAAAATAAAATAAAAGGAGAAGACATGACTGGCAGTTGGTCCATTTGTTCATTAAGACCGCGTTTCCTCTTGGTCTGCATTGTTTGTTTTTCTGGTTTTTAAATTGTCCTCCCGTCGTCTTTTTTTTTTTCTTTTCCTTTAAAAAAAAAATCTCTCAGAGTCCTTCATGCCTTTTTCTTCGCAGCTCTCCAGATGCAATAAAGTCTTCCTCAAATGTACAGTATTTCTTACAATATAAGTTATATGCAATGTTCAGCATTTTTTATTTTACTTTATTTTGTTCACAGCACTAGAGATCCTGTTCAATAGGGAATGCGAGTTCTGAATGGCTTATTCACAAATGGTATCCAGATTCAGTGGGTAAGAATACATAGATGCCATAGTGAGTTCCTTTAAAAAGTGGCAAACATCACTTTTTTAAAACTTTTTTTTTCTTTTTTCCTTTTTTTCTTTTTTTTTTCCGTTTTTGTGCTTTTTGTAGTTTTTTTCTTTTTTTATTATTATTTTTTTCATTCTTACGCCTTCAAATAACATATTTATTTTTATTCTTTTTATTCTTTTTTTTTTTTTTTTCTTTTTTCCCCCTCCCATTTGATTTGGGACATCAGACCCATAACCACGCGCCTGCAAAAATGCAAGTATATAAAGTAAATCTCATTTTGAGACCGTAAGCATTCAGCAGGGGAGTCTCTCACTAACCCATGGCAGTGACCATGCTGGAGGGATGGTGAGGTCCAAATGAGAGGCTGGAGGGAGGATGCATCGGTGTCGGTGTAGTCAGCATGTGGCTGGAGTGACTGAAGGGTGAAATGTGGCTGATGGAGGACATGTGTCTGGAGAGGGCGGCGGGGTTAAAGGAGCTGCTCTTGGGAAAGTCTTCAAGGTTGTCATGGACCTTTTTGCACTTTTTGGATTTGCTAGACATTTTTCGGTTTCTGGTCTGAATTCCTTCTTTCTTCATAGTCAGGGGTCTGTTAATCTAAACAAAAATAAATTATTTTTTTTTGTGCTTCCATCTCTTCTCCCCAGATCACTGTGGGATTCATGCACCCTATGCCACAGGATATGCCCAGGTCCAGCTGAACATCCAGCAGTCCCCTCCTCCCCCTGCATAGCTCAAACACCTCCAAAATTCAAATCAGGGCCAAAACCACTCCTGGGAACTGCAGAAAATCCCATGTTGGACTGAAATTTGTAGAGATGAGAAGACAGAAAAGCACAGAGCCCCACAGGAGGAAAGCATACCCAAATAACTTGTAGTGGCTGAAAAATTTCAGCTATCTGCGCATAAGGTAATTGCAGCATGTTTAGGAATGAGACCAATCATTATCACCTTGAAATATTCCCTGCAGACACCATCTCACCCCCAGGCTGCCTGATTGATCTAAAACCATTAGTGACAGCAGCTGCTGGGATTTCAGTGCTACCGGGGGTCTCAAACTCTCCCAGGGGCGTTAGGGTGCTGCTCAAACTCTTCATAAGACTGACAGCTGATTTCGTATTACTCGTACTTTTTAAGAAAGGTTTTTGCAACAGTTGGGAAGCATGCATAAAAACCTTTAAAAATCTGTGCTTGGGCAATGACAGGAGTCTCACAGTGGCTCCTCTGCAGAATCCCACCCAAGGCAGAAGGCAAAACCCCATAGCACTGTACACTGCTTCTTGCAATAACTGTGAGTGCTGATGATGATGAAAAGGGAGGAAAAAATGGATCCACTATCCACTGAGAACCACAAGGCCAATGGAAGGAGGTTCCTGCAAGGATCCTGAGCAGATTTTGATTCGTAAGATCTTCAACCAGTGCAGGGAACAAAGCACACCCTTCTTTGAGATCACAGAATAATTTAGCTGCTTGCTTATCAGTGCCTTTCCCCACAGTGTGAGAACCATTCTGTGAGTTCTCTCCCCAAGGAGGCAGGGATACAATAGCTCCCTGTTATATGCAGGGACAGAGGCATGGGGAGAGGAAAGAGCATCCCAAAGTTCGTCATCTCACTCTGAATTAGTGACCCCAGGCTCTCCGCACCAGCAGTGATGAGAAATTTCACCTCACCCTAAAAAATGGGCAATTGAAATTCTGATTACCTCTGGATAAAGGCAGCCAGTGGGAGCAGCCCAGCTTGCTAGCAGCCAAAGGTATGCCAGCCCATGTGCAGATCCACAGCAGCCTTGGGGCAGCAGCAAGCCAAAACCTCAAATGTCATAGGCTTTAAATACAATATCACCCTTCTCCTTGACTTGCTGTCCTCATGGGATACACATACAAGGGAGGCCCTTTGCTTCAGCCTGTGATGGGAAAGCATAGCCTGCCTGTTTCCAGTCACCCAGTAGGGATTTCTTGTCCATGTTCAAAAGGCAAAAGGTGAATCCCACTGGGGAGCAATGTCACAACTGATCTGGAGGTCCTGATCTCCAATAAGACCAGCTCAGACCTGGGGAGACATACATAAATTCCTGCCTCCCCAGCTCATAATGAGAATTTGCACCATGATATGAAGTCTCAAGGGCATCCAGATTGGATTTCCAGAGAAAGCAGCAAACACAAGCTGAGGACCTGGTGGTGGCAAAACTGCACCAGCCTCATGCTGTGCTGGCTCTTGGAGTGTCCTTCAGAACACCGATCACCTCCTTAAAGCAGCATCTTTCATGCTTTGTTCAACTGCAAAGAACAGATCCTCATAGACTGTGATGTGAGCCTAAAGGATAGGAATATGAGTTTTGCTCAGGATGCACTGAAACAGTTTGCCCAGAGAGGTGGAGGATACTCTGTCCATGGTGACATTCAAGGTTAAGATGGATGGAGCTCTGGGCAACCTTATCTCTCTGTACATGACCCTATCCACTGCAGAGGAGTTGGAGCAGATGACCTTTAAAGTTTCTTTCCAACTCAAACTCCATGATTCTATGATAAGCTGTAGCCAGCCCTGCAACTGGGGTCAAGGTGCCATTCCAACTGATAGCATCATCCTGCTGTACTTGGCCTCACTCTCTTGCCAGGTATTTCACCCAAAGAGATAAGCACTCAGACAAACATCAAGAGGAGGGAGAC
Source organism: Lagopus leucura (assembly GCF_019238085.1). NCBI lineage: Eukaryota > Metazoa > Chordata > Aves > Galliformes > Phasianidae > Lagopus > Lagopus leucura. The sequence goes on along the minus strand of NW_024962265.1, from coordinate 3,708,661 downwards.
CAGAACAGCCACAACAGCAAGCCAGAAACACAACAGCAAGCCAGAAATATTTCCCACTAACTTCTAAGATTAAACACAGCAAAGTTAAAGGGGTCCCCGAAACATCAAAGGCACAAACCCATATCTGTTTCTGGGGGAGAGAAATGAGAGACCTGGAGGGAAGACCTTTCACATGAAAATTCATTGTGATAAAAATGACAAACACATGCTAAATTAAAATTAAACCACCCCAAAGCATGTATATGAAATTCATTAATTTCAGATGGAGCTAATTAATTATGGGCAGGAATTACGTTCTTTGTCGTATCATATGCAAAACACTGACTGCTCTGCTCTCGGGACACTTCACTCTACCTTTGGATATTGTGTAACAAAGGTTGCTTTTGAGGACTTTTGCCAAAATCAGTGATATCTCGTTCGTTTCTATGGGTGCAAGACAGGATGCTGCATACCTCCAGCAAGGTACAAGCGCTCCCACCTATGTCTGAAGTGAGCGAAGGCTGATCCCACTTCTAAGAAGGACTGAAATAGCAAGGACAAGAACCCCACATTCGAGAGATCAAATCCAGGGGACAGTCATAGACATTATAGGTCTGATCTTGCTCTGACTGAAGACAAAGGGATTTTGCCACTGACCTCAATAAGGTCCTGTCACTGAAGCGGATTTATCATTTAGACATAGTCATTACAATGTTGGGTTAATCTTCCAGACTGGCTGTATCTTAACGAACACTCTGGGATGCCACAGGATGAAAGGCGTCGCATCAATGTGAAATATTAGTCATTCTTAATACTGGTGTTAATGGAGCCTGCTCTTGTTGAAGTCAATTGGAAAAATGTCAGCAACTCCACTAAAGGTACCCCAAGACTATTATAGTCATTGCTTATATCCTACTGTCAAATGGGTTCACTTCAGCTGAGGAAATCAACAGGAAAACAAACTGATATCGCTCATTAAAAAAAAAAAAGAAAAAAAATTGAAAAAAAGTGTTGGTATTATTTACTGCAACCCTTCCTGAGGTAGGCGTGAAATGCAGACACGTTTTATCTTCAGATCAATGCATTAAAATACCCTAATGATCTGAAGGTCCTAGGAAAACTCGTTAAACAGAAAGAAAAGACAAAAGAGGAAAAGTAGGGGGAACTAAAAGAGCAAGGGTTTTCCTACTAGCCTAAATCAGAATGAAATCGTCTTCCGAGTAGCCAAAAGACTTCTGCAGTCATTGACACATCTGTGCAGACACCCTGCTGCTCAAAAGGGAAATGCTATGGCGAGCCTGTACGCATTTCCAGCACCTCTCCTGGTGGAGAACCAACACAGAGACAAACACCGAAAAGGAGCAGGACCACACCTGCACTTTAAAATACCAAACCAATTCCCACCAGCCTACGAAACTTGTCCATGATCAACCACAAAACTTCATCCCTGCTTTGAGTTGACTAAAGGCAGTTAGAGCAGCTCACCTCCTAGCAGCCAAAAACAAAAGGAAACTTCACTTCCACCATTGCCTTATCACCAGTCACAAAAGAATTTAAAAAATAAAGTCACTCACATATAATTTATAAAGCAGAGTGTGGCCTTCACAGCTATACATCTTGAAAGCCACATTGGGCTGCAGAACAATGCCTCAGCACTGTGCCCTTGTAAAGCTTTAAAGCTGTGAGAGTGGTATTTTCAAGGATGATCTGCAGTGATGTTGCTCATTTCTCACTGTAGTTATAATTAAGCATCATCCAGCAGCAAAAATTAAAAAAAGAAAAAAGTGGAAGGAAAATCTACCTACTCATAGCCAGATTTTAGTATCCTTGCCTAGTTCTATCATAGTACTCTAGGGGGTATCATTTAAGCAGGTCCCATCAGTGGAGCTGCTCTTAAGGCAAGATACTACTTGACTTTGGTAACTAGCTGTACTGAGCTTTTCAGAAGCTGACAGTGTTTTTAATGAATATGAAAACGGTTCCAATCTGCTCAAGGCCTGCCCTATGTCACAGATTTCACTAACATCCCTAAACAATGGATCAGGGGGTCAGTTCAGGCCAACTAGTTTCACAAAGTTAGTGTTAAAAAGAAAAGGAGAGAGGGAGCAGGTGCTCGTTCCTGGAGAACTCCAGTGTTCAGCTGCCTTAGGGGGAATTCCTCCCGTCTGACATCTACGGTGCAGATCCACATGAACTTAACATTCTGTCTCCATTTCTAGACACAGGGAGATACTGTACAGTCTTCAGGGCTATAAATGATCTCATCGAAATGCAGACATCTTCACCAGGTCCAATAAATGGTACCTGAGGTGAGACTATTCCCATTCAAGGGCTTTGCTGCAGCACAAGGGGAACAACTCAGGTAGAGGTGTCCCTACTGCTCGTGTTCGTGCTAGATGATTAAAATCATAGAATTCCTTAAGTTGGAAGGGAATTTAAAGCTCATTCAGTTCCAATGCCCTGCCATGGTCTGGCTGTCACCCACCAGATCAGGCTGCCCAGAGCCCCAAACCAACCTGGCCTTGAGCACCTTCAGGAATGGGGCACCTACAGTTTCTCTGGGTTACCCTACAATTTCTCTGGGTTACCCGGTGGACCCGATGGCCTCATCGCCATCTAAGCAAAGTCCTAACATCAGTAGCTACACTGCCACAATGACAACAGCACACAAAAATATACTCCTTCACTGAAGCTAGCTGACATCGTTACCTTCCTGCCATAGAAATAGCAAGCTAAGTATTTTCTTATGATACTCCGAGTTTTCACTCCTCATGCCTGGTCCAACCCTCTGTTTGCAGATCACACAGAGAGTCTGATGACAACCTTTGTTTGCTACAAAGAACTCAAAGGGTGCTGAGATGCTCGCCCACTAAAGGGTAAACACATTTTCCTTTTTTCCAAGAGATGCCTCTCACAGAACAGGTGAAAAATTAGCCTAGTTGGGTCTTCTTTTTTTCCTCCCGTTTAATCCAAACTTGTTCACTCATGTCAAAAATACAAAGAGCTTGAAATAACAAGGGACAGAGACACCACCAGGTTTGGCTGCCCCGTGAAACCCAATCCATCTTTGATGTATTTGTGTGGGTAGACATCAGGGTAAAACATAGCCTGAGATTTCTAAGTCAAACATAAAGCTAATGACCACTAGGAAAAAAAAAAAAAAAAAAAAAAAAGTTATGCCAAAGCACAGAAATTGGAAGTCTTTTCCTTCTTCTGACATAATAATTATTCCAATGTCACATGTAGAATGAGAGTAACAGTAGTAGCCTTAAGACTCCTGTATTAGCAGTATTATTTGGTAGAAGACTTTTCAGATTCCTTTAGCTCTTTCCCTAGGGCACATATCCTTGGTTTCTGCAATCTGGCTTTGCATGGAGATATTAGATTAAATCTTCCAGCCAGTTCATTTTGTTACATTTCTCATTCCTTTCCATGACAGATGCCTTAAAATTCATATCACAGGTTTAGCACACTCTACATCCCACTAACTAAATCAAGTCCTTTCTGTTTAGGAATCGCTTGCGTCAAATGGGGCAAACAAGAGACCTAAATAAATCACCTCTGGGGACTGGCAGAGGGACGGGACAAAGATAGCCACAAACCCAGGAAAGATCTAAATAGTCACTGGCACATTTTGCTTTTTTGGCGGAGTTTGTGTTTGCTGGAGGAACCAAGCTGTGCGTAGAAGGGGTATCAGCTTGCAGGATGGTGTGTTGTCTTTTCCAGCACGCTGAGCCCAATCCGCAGTGGATAACATGTCTCTCTGTTGATCCACCCCTCCTTCCTCGGCTCAGGCATGGGAAAGCTCTAACATTACCCACTGACAGTCCTGTTTTATACCTTCCCAAGTCAGATCAGCTACATTTAAGGGGACACTCGCTCACTGCTTCAAAATTTAAGGTTCCCAAAGGGATCCCCAAAGGGACAGAGGAGGTCTCAGCACCACCCAAGACTGGATGTCGTAGAGTCATAGAATCGTTTGAGTCAGAAAGGACCTTACAAGGTCACCTAGCCCAATTCACCTGCAATGAACAGAGACACCTACAGCAAATCCTGAAGCCAGCAAAGAGTTTGAACCACCCAAGAGTGGAAATCCTCAAACCAAGGAAGACTTTGGACCACCCAAGAGTATAAATCCTCATACTAAGGAAGACTTTGAGACACCAAGCATGGAAAGGGAGGCCCCACTACCGCGCGTTACCATCACACTTACATTGTGCAGCTTGTAGTAGAGCCCACAGGCATTACAGACAGGATCGCCGTTGGCATTTCTCCTCCACAGGGTGGTGGTGGTGGTCTGACAGTTAGCGCAGGACGTGCCCGCCCTCCTGGCTGCAGACTGCAGGAACGGGTGGGACAAGAAGAGGTGAAAAAAAAGCATTAAAAAGATGCCATCAGCAAAATCTCTGAGAAAGAAAACATCAACCACACAAGACTGACGCACAGCAGCAGAGGCCTACAGAAACTGGCTTGTGAGAACAAATAATAATTCCGACAAAAAATCCCCGAGGTACTTTAATCCCAAATTATATATGAACTGAATCAGGTGCCAAAGGGCATCCTAAAAGTGAGTGCTAAACCTCTGATAGAGCTCATCAAAATTAGCAACGCTGGCACGGCCCATTCCAGAGGGGAAAATATTATTTAAATGCCAACATGTCTTTCCATCTTAATTCTCTCAGACCCCCCAGGGATCTAATTCTGCAGTCAGGGCCTGAACCAGCAATTGCTGGAGTCAGTGGCATGAGTCACGATGGCTTCAGCCAGTGCTGGATGAGACCCGCGCCGTGCTCACTGGGCAGCTGCTCGCTGGGTCTGACAGCAAGCACGGCCCCATCCCATAAGTTCAGCTCTGCTTCAAAGGATACAGGCTCCAGATCGGAAATAACACTGCGGCGAAGAGCAAGAATCCCAACTTTTTAATTACACCCTTCTGCAGCCTCAAACTTCATGTTTATTTAAGGACTGGTAATGAGGTTGAAAGAAGAATTTACCATTTCATAAAAAGGGAGGAACAAAAAAAAAAAAAAAAAAAAGTATATGTGTCAAGGTGTATAAAGAAGCTTTTTTGTGAGCTGTGATAATGATTTAGGAAAGCCAAATTTAGCCAAGTCGCTTCTCATTCACATGCATGAATTCTTGCTTATCATTTAAAAACTGTAACTTTGGCAAACAAATTGTCCTTCTGCCACTGAAGGAGGAAAAGGAGTTTGCAGACTTTTATATGAATGTGTATGCATGCTTGCATGCATGCAAGTGCCTACAGCTCCTAAAAAAGATCTTTAGATCCCACTCCTATCTCTTCTTCATCAACATGACACAGTCCCAGAGCTCTGATTTCATCCCGATGCACCGCTTTCAATGGGACTGCTCATGTGCTTAAAGTTAAAACATGTGCTTAAACGATTTGCCAGATCATAGCAATGCTTGGCACCTTGCAGAACTGAGCCTTTAATGCTCTCTTTTGTGCTCTTACTGTTTCAAATTTACCCCTCACCCCACTCAGCCGCACACTGTAGCACATCCAACATTAAAAAAATAATAAAATACCGCATCTTTGGAGACTGTACAGCAAACCCAAAATGCAAACATGGACACTGGCACGGTGCTAGCATTAATACCAACTCTTGTTAGGTCATGTTGCAATTTTAATCATAATTGAATGTGGCGTAGGTGGAGAGAGGACGGGTTGGTTTTGTTTTAGATAGAGTAGGATTTTTTTCCTCTTTTTTAATTACACACACGAAAAAAGGACTATCTGAAAAAATAAATCACGCTGCACCCACAAGCATTAAGAAGAATTGAAGAATGCCCAGTCTGACAACAAGGGGCTCTTACCAGGCAGCACAAAAAGTGTTCTGTCTGCAAAAAAAAAGTAACCATCTGAAGAAGTTGAGGCACCCCACCACCAAAAGCAGAGCCTATCGGGCAAGTTTGCGCACAGAGGCCTTTATCCTGTCCTTCTCTGGACTCTGCCAAGGCTCCAGATTTGGTTTCCATTCAAATCACCGTGTTGGTGGACATACCTGCTCTCAGAGCTGCACACCCATCACAACCCAGGGGCCAAGCATAGGTGGCTCGGAGGCTGGAATGACTCTCTGTGGCAGCTTTGAATTTATCAGACCCAAAAATCAAGCCTAAGGAAATTTCTGAAAACCAGCGATATTTGACTCAGCCCACACAGGGGAAACATCCCCTTTGAAGACATTTGGGGTTTCAACACTGTGCTCACCATAATTTCTTGGATGGTAAATGTGTTTAAAGGTATGCCTCATTCCAACTACCTTTTCAGGATCTCAAGCAAATTCTCACCAGCTAATTATAAATACACCAATAAATCACAATGTTCATTATCTTCCCTAAAGCCTAATCCATCTGTCACTTTTTCTCTACAAAACCTTGGCATTGTTATCTCAATATTTTAAGTCCTGAACTCTTTTCGTCCCAGACCGTAGCTTTCATTCTGTACCAATTTAGACCAGAGACAGCAACAGTAGGCAGGAAATAATGAATAATAACACTATTTTCAAGGCTCCCAGCAATGGGACTGACACTCATCACCAACCCAATCATGTCCATGTCAGTACTGGGATGACACACTATCATCTACAGGACCAGAGCTGGTTGAGCAAAGACACAACTTCATGCTGGAAGTGCTGACAGTGATGGAAAGGTGGAACCAAGGAAGGTGCAGAAGGAGGAACTGAGTGCTGATAAACATGCTTAAGAGCTGGTTTTGGTGCCTACATTTACACGGAGTATCCAAAAAGTTGCAAGGGACAGCTTCCTAAAATCATATTGCATGTGCCAAATCCCTCTGAGAAACTAGCCATTATTCTTTCAAAATCAGTACAGACATGGAAAGAGAGAGCTCTGCATCCATGTGGGCAATGAAAGAAGAAAATGCAAAGGAAGGCTTTGTCTCAGCTAAGGGCCATGAAGGAGCTACTACGGGCTTGGATGGGGGCACTCTACATGATCCACAGCTTTCCCCCCAAAACAAAGTAGAGCTCCTCAACCTGCAAAGCTCATCTCATCATTCCCCATAAAGTCAGCCCTACAAAGACTCCCATTGAATTTAATGAAGCTTGGGTTCCCAGCATCTAAGGATTTATTTGACTTCTCTATCCAGCCCATCGGAGTCCTGTCATTAGCTACAGTGCACTGGGATCAGAGCCTACAAAACCAGCCCAAGGTCACACAGGAAACTTGTGGCAGAGCAAGAGGTGCACACCTCGGCTCCCAGCCCGCTCACCTCCCAGAGCCGGGAGGATCATTCAAACCACAGACATGCATGCTTCCACATCCTTGCACAAAGAGATGCAAATGCAGAAGGTCTTGATGCATTCTGATTTTTTTCTTTTTGAGAGCGTTAGCAAGAAAAATAGAGGCAAACGGTGTAAAAAACATTGTTTCAGACAGTGATAAAAAAAAAAGAATAAAAAAAATCTGAAGTTCTCATTTAGCGAACACTGCATGCAAAGTTTTTTGTATCTCAGACTTCAGCTAAAATGCCCAAGATAGGAATGATTATGCAAGACCAGGTCTTTCTTTACATTTTTCATTCTTTCTTTTTTTTCCTTTTTTTTCCCAAGAGTGACCTTTCAAAATGTATTTATTTATATATTCCATTTTACATGTGCCGAGCTCGGGGTAATTCAGGACATTCTTTCATGGTTCCATCAGACACTTTGTGAAAGCTCTACCCCCTTTCCAGCCGCTTTCCTATCCTGCCTCCCCCTCTGCTTGTTTGGATACGCTCAAGCTCCTGTGTGTTTGGGCTGGGGAAACAGAGCTGTTGTTTATGAGTTATCTCCAGGGCTCAGATATCCGGCAGCTTTTTCCTAGGAAGTTGACTTTACACATAAAGAGAGAACGAGGAAAAAAAAAAAAAAAGAAAAAGAAAACGAGGTGTGTGTGCTTAAGACAGAAGGGCTGGCGGGAAGGAGGAGAAGAGAACAAGAGAGCTGCTCCAAAAAAATTAAAAATCCCAAGCCATACTTCCCTCCCTAGAAAGCCTTTCCTTTTTCCTAACGAGGCTGTGAAAGACAAGGCTGAGCCAAAGGAGACCAACATTTTCTTATAAGGGAAAAACACTGAAAGTCTGTCCCTAAAAGCACGCATGGCAGAGCTCCACACCAGCGCTGTCCCCTTCAGTCCATCAGCCCCAAAACACCACGGGGATGCATGAGTTGCTTTTCCTCCACCTTCCATTTTTAATCCTAATGCGACCAAATGTGCCTCGATTCAAAATATTCAATAACTTCCCAGGCAGGGAACATATTTTTTCCCCCACTTGATATATTTTTCCCCTTGTGGTTTGCCTGATTATTTGCCAAATAGACTTCAACGCATTTATTAGCCATGCCCACAGCTTCCAGACCTTTTTGTGGCTTCCAGAGAAATTCATAAATAGATCACTGGGGATGCTATAATGTATTGCCTGTATATATTATGGTCCTGAGGCCTGAAACTATTATTTCACCATTATTCCAAATAGTTACCTGTGCATTTCACCTTCCTCCAGCTTGTGCGGTTGTGGGTGCACACTCAGTTTTGCACCCTCACACACTTTGCCATGCCCTACATTGAGATGGCAATGAGATGGAGACAGTGGCGGTGCTCAGGAACAAGTAACCCTGCTCAGGTCCCTTCTGTGTCACCACCAGCCAAGAGGAATGGAAAGCACACAGAAAGAAATTTCCAGCTTCTTATCTCTTTGGTCAGTGGGAAATGTCTTTAGAAAGAGCTTTCACCCTTGGGTCACCACCCAGGTCTGCTGTGCAGAGGCTGCCACCCTATTGCAACCTGGGAGAAAACCCAGTCCTGGCTTACAGAAACCTCTAGCTCTTGATTTTTTTTAAACCTGTTTTATGTTTGCAATAGGAACAGACAACTGAGGCCCACAGCGCGTGGGATCCTCTCTCCAAGCATCCTCCGTTCCAGCCCTCAGACACAGTGCGTCCACTTTTCGGGGCTGGCTGAGCTTTCCAGCTCCATCCCAAGCTGTGAACAAGAAACAAAAGTGGCAGGAGAAAACAAATTCTGTACAATAAAGTAAAACCACTCACCAGCCTTCTCTTGGGTTTGATCAGGGGTCGGTTCTGCCCGTTCATTTTGTGATAGAGTCCACAGGCGTTACACAAGTAGTGCCCGGTGCCGTCTCTTCTCCACAGAGGGGTTGAGGTAGCCCCACAGTTTACACACTCCCTGCCTTCTAGAAACAAGAGAGCACATAGTTCACTTAGGGAAAACAGTGGTGAAAGAGGATGGAGAAGTCTCCCCCCTGCCCCAGAATAACTCCAAAAGGCACTGTCTGTCCTCTCCGAGCTCAGGATGCCCAAGAGCCCAAGGCCATGGTTAAGACACAGAAGTAGGGGACTATCAGCCCTCATTGGGTCTGATCCTGCCCCATCACCCCAATCCTGACACCCCACGTCTCCTATGCCCTTTAGGAAGAGGTAGGTAATGGTGACAACCCCTACCCAAACCCCCAGGCAGCTCAGGGGTTCCCTGGAGCTCTCCCCCACACATGGGTCCCTCTTGGTGGAAGGAAGATGAGAGGCTGGTGGGTCTCTGTCACCCCTGGAGTTAGAAAAAAAGGGGCCTACGACCCTCCTGAGACAGATGGATGCCAAATATATGTCCACAAACACCTTCCTAATGCATATGTGGGCCCTGGGTTCACTCCTTGAGCATCACCCTGCATCCCAGTGGGGTGCATGAGCCAGAGGTGCACTTCCTTTGGTCTCAGATCAAACCCCCCAGATAATCATGGCCCAAGCACCAGAACACCTCTCCAGCCCTAGTCAATCCACAGTCACTGGGCCAGTACCCACTATCTATTTGTTTGCAAGTAAGCTCTCACTGATCAGCCAGCGGGGCTGCAGAAATCCTTCTGTCTTCCTCACTTTATGTACAGACCATGCCCAATATTTGGGACCCTGAATACTTTGTAGTCTTTTCCATCTTCTTCTCCTCCTTTTTGGCACCCTTCTGTCTCAGTTATGAGTGGGCTCCCCAGCCCTCTGGCTCCCAGGATTTAGGGGACACAGTACCTCACAGCTACTGACAGAGGGTTGAATGAGTGGTTTCATGTTGTTGTTATTTTATTTCTTGCACCTAAAGGCACTCCCAGCCCGTCTGAGAGCAGCAGAAACACTCAGCTGGCCGAAGCAGAACTAACCCAGCTCAGCAGTGGGTTCCAGCACGAAGCACCCACTCCCTAACCACAAACAGCAGCCGTTTTTCCAGAGCCTTTGTGCTAAACCTCCCTCCCCTGCTCCAAAAAATAATCGTAATAATGAAATGTTAATTTGCATCCGTTTCTCCCTCTTTTCGTCGTTCGCAAACACCCCCTCCCTTCTTTTCACCCGGACCCATCCCCCTTTGTCTGCGAGCTCCCCAGCTTGCTAAAATCGACTTTAAAAAAAGAAGAAAGAAAAAAAAATAGGTGTTGCTCTTGGGGTTGGTTTATCGCAAACCGCAGAAGTCTTTCTAGAAGGTAAAGTAACAGAAAGTGGCAAAAGGAAAACAAGAGGAAGGAGGAAGAGGGGGGGCAAAACGGTTTGAAAATCCCGCGCAGCCGCTGCCCCGCGGTTCTGGGTGAGGATAAAGCGGAGCCGCAGCGGTCGGGTCGGGTCGGGACCGCTCCGGAGCACACGGGTGGGTTCACTCCGCTCTGGTTAAGCGGGGCGGCCGCTCTGAGGCCGTTTGTGTCTCTGTCCCTCTCTTTTGTTTCACTCCATCTCTCTCTCTCTCTCCTGCTTTCATGTACAAAACACACAGGTCTGGGTTTTTTTGTCACTCTAACCGCATCCGGACTCTATTAAAGTTCCTGGCGCTGGATAAACAATGCAACTGTCGCGTGCAGCAGTCTGAAAATAATTGGATTAGCTCAAACATATCAGCTAAATAGAGACAGTCCCTGCTCAGACAGACAGAGTAAATGTCACCCTGGAAAAACCCTGAAAACTGATCTCATTCATGCCAGGCAACCCCGCAGCAGCCTCCACGGAAAAAAAAAAAAAAAAAAAGAAAAAAAAAAAGAAAAAAAAAAAAAAAGAAAGAAAGAAGAAAAAAAGAAAAAGAAAAGAAAAATAGAAAAAGAAAAGGAAAAGAGTTTTGACTAATCGCCCTTTCTTCTACTCACACAGCAGCACCCTTTGGTGCACCCTAAATCCCGACCATCCATCCGGCACAGCCCCGCAGTGTGCGCAGTGTGCCGAGACCCCACCGCGGTGCCTTCCTCGGGGTTTGGGGTCCGGTCCGGGGACGGGCACGGAGCTGGATGGGGCCGGGGGGGTGAGCTCAGGGTAATTCTCCCCCCCCTCCCTGTTTCCCAGCCTCCCGGCGCCGCATGGGAAGAGGCCCTGGGCTGAGCCGCGCTGGGAAGAGCGGGGCGGAGGGCAGGCGGGGGAAGTTGGCCGGGATTTAAGTACCATTATTAAAATACGGAGAGATACACTAATGCTGCGGTTCCCTCGGTTTCGCTTCCTCATTAAACGCCCGCAGCTGAGCACAGTAGAGGCGTTTGGGATCGCCCCCGGGGTTGGAGCCCGGCGGGAGGGAAAGGCTCGGGCACAAGGCTCGGGCACAAGGCTCGGGCACTCGGGAAGGACTTAGCCTGGGGTTAGCATCCCAGCAGGGTAACCTATGAGAAACATACAACGTTTTTCCTCTCCTTTCCTCGGGAATCAGCCCCTGGGTACGCAACCCACGCTCCATCCCATCGCTTCCTCTCCCTTCCCGAGCAAATTGGGATGAAGCAGCCAAAAACCCTACCTGTGCTCGACCGCGCTTTCGGTCGTGATTTGCACCCGAACCCGGTAGGCGATCCTCCTAAGAGGCTGCTGGGGGGGAAAAGTCCAGAGCTATATTCGGGGACATACGGTGGATAAGTAGTGATGGGGTGATGAGCGGAGGAGGTGGCTCCTCCTAACGAGGCCATGCTGCTCCGAGAGTGAGACGACTCCAGCTTCATGGTGTCAGCCAGGGACACCTGATATTTGATGCATTCCTTCTCATCCTGCCGGGTGGAGCCGGTGGAGCCAGGAGTGGAGATGGACGGATCCGGGGACACATCTTTAGGAGGGGTCGGTGGGAAGGTGAAAAGATGCGGGCTGGAGTGACCGGCTGATAAAGTGGAGGAAGAAGCGGGCGGGTAAACGGAGAGGGGTCCTGGCGAGCTGTGATGGATGGAGGTCTTGGAAAAAGGGCTGAGGTTCCAAGGGGAAGCGCTGTGGTGGCTGCTCAGCGCTTTGCTCCCATCCAGCCATGGCAGCGAGCCGTGCAGCAGAGGGGGCCGGCACACCTGGCTGCCTGCTCGGAGAAAGCACAGCGAGAAAAAGCCGGTTACATTCCCTCTGCCTGCCCTACGACCTGCCGGGGGATGCGGGCTGCAGCCCTGCTCCTTCCTCGGACGCTTAGAGCATAGGAGAAACCCACCTGGTGCGAACCCCTCAGTGTTCTCCCTTTTAAAATGAAATCCTGAAAGCTGCGATCCTGAGGGATTGGGACCCCCCAAGCGGGGATGTGCTGAGACACAGAGCCCCCTTTGCCCTCTCCCAGACAACCCCAGGTGGACTTGGAAGCAAAGATCCTGCACGAAATTGCCCAGCCCTCGCTGCAGAAACCATTTCTCTGAGTTGGGAAATAATTTGTCAGGCGCTTTCCGAAAGTAGCCATGGGCTACAAACCCTAGGTATATTCTGGCCAAACGAAGAGGATCAGAAGATGCCCAAAAATGTGATTATAACCTTTCTAACCTTCCCAACCGAACTGCTGAACTTTGCAAACTGTCGCAGTTTGTGTTTTCTCCCCTCCTCCCCCCCATCCTTGGGGTTGCACAAAAATGTCAGATTTTGGTGGCACTGTGGCACAGAGAGGGAGTATCAACCTGAAAATAAACTCTCTCTCCATCCCCTTCTCACCACTACAAACTCTTCACTGTATATTAAAATACAGACCTGGGCTTTCAGGGGGAAAAAAAACCGCTGGACTTATGCAACCGAACCTTTCTTCCCTTCTGTCACAAATGTTCTGGAGGGATCATAACTCACGTTTTAGCCCTTTCTAAAAAAAAAAAACATCCAAAGAATCAAATCTACCCAAATCCACTGCAACTTCAGCAAATCGCTGGAAGCTGAAAAAACAGTTATTCACCTGGAAGAGAGCAAGGCTGTGTCTACTGTATAACCCTGAAACACACTGACACCCAGAGAGCCTGAATCTCTCCAGCTATCGTGGTACAGAGTGCTAAACAGGATAGATGCAAACACGAATCTATAGAGCCACAGACAGCAAAAGAGCGGGTGCAGTGTGGACACATATGTCTACATGTGGGCATGTGTGTGTGTTAGAAAACCTACAGGCTGGTTTTCATTGTACCAGACATTCGTGAACAATACTGAAAGTAACTGCTCAAAAGGAAGGGAAGGTGGGTTATACGAATAGAAAGGGTCAAGATTCATTATCTTCTCCAGGAAGTAGCATAGTAAATAATATTCAGGCTAGATCAGAGAGACCGCAGTTCCACTTTCTGCTGATATATTGGGGGAAAAAAATGAAAAGAGCAGAAAAGAAAGAAAGGACAAAGGCTGCTGATCCTCAGAAATAATTGTTTTAAAGGGACTAATGACAGAACAAAGCAGTTACTGAGCGGACCTAATGCAGACTCGCACTCAACAAGTAGCTGAGGGCTGGGAGCAGCCCTGAGCCCAGCTCGGCTCCACTGCCACTCTCATCCCACCTTCTTCTCCTTGATTTTGGGTTGAGCCTCGGGCTTTTTAGATTCCAGCACTTCAGAGAGGTCACTCTCCAGCTGCGGAGCTCAGCGGCTGCTCATTTCCCTGCCTTATTATTATTATTATTATTGTTATTATTATTATTATTCCCTAACTTTTAACCATAGAGACAACTCCAGTCACACAGCCTGAGTTGCTCTGCTTCATCCCTAAAAAGATGGCACCAAAACATCCATCCCTCCGCAGCCCCAGGCCCCGTCGGCCGCAGGTATTTCACCTCTTTCTCTAAAAGCAGTGACCCGGGAGCAACATTCACATCGTGGATCAACCACTTTCCTGCAGGAAAACACCACTGCTCTGCTGCCTGGTTTGGGATCTTCCTTCTGACTTTCTTGTTTTAGCACACGCCATGATGCGGCCCTGGGTGAAACTTTCAAATTGAGCCTAACAAGCTCCTGAAGTGTGAATGAAGTATCCCAAGCATGAGGACTGCGGGGTCATTCCCTGCTCTACTGCATCACCTGCATCACCCCTGCTCTACGGCTCTGCTTCTCGAGAGCAGCGAACGGTGCAAAAGCTAAACACCATGTGAAAACGCCGTTAAGCTAATTAGAGAGGAAAATAGCTCAGCGAAAGAGAAAGGAAAAAAAAAAAAAAAAAAAAAAAAAAAAGGTAGGTGAAAGAGAAAGAGGAAGAAATAGGGAAAGAGAGGAGGGAAAGAAGGGAAAGAGATTAAAAACAGAAGAAAAAGAAAGATAGGAAAGAAAGCAAAACAATGGAAAGACAGAAAGAAAAAGAAAACGAAAAGTAGCCAGGATTGAGCCGTATTTCTAAAAGCCGGCCTCAAAACCCACCCGTGACGTCGTTTCCCGGCCCGCAGGATCGCTGCCGGGGTCTGCCCGGCGGCACCGGGGCTCGGGGCGGACACTCACCGTGATGGGCCGTCGGGTACCGCTGCACGGTGGCTCGCACGGAGTTGCCGTAATACGGAGGCACGGGGTTGCCTTGTCCGTCGATATTAAAAAGTACATCCACTTCCTCGGCGAGAGGATACTGCGTGGGGTCCATGTAGGTATGGCCAAGAGTGGGGTGGTGGGAGTCCGGGTGCTGCCCATTGAGCACGGCCGGGTGGTGGTGGCTCACCCACCGCGGTTGGTCCGTGGAGACCTCCATCTTCCGCGCTCGCTGCTCTTCCTCCTCCTCCTCCTCCTCAGCGAGGCTGGCGACGGGAGGGGGGGGACGGCTGTGCAGAGTCGGGGTGGGGAAAGAGCTTCGGCGAGGTTGGGGTTGGGTTGGTTTGTAATCGGAGGGAGGAGGGGGGTGGTGGTGAGAAATGTTCGGTTCCAAAAAATTAAAAAAATAAAAATTAAAAAAAAAAAAAAGTGAAAAAGAAAAAAGAAAAAGAAAAATAAGAGAATATACTGAAGGGGAAAAAAAAAAAGAAAAAGAAAAAAAAAAGAAAAAAAAAAGGGGAAAACAAATTCGGGGGGGGAAAAATCTCTACGAAGTGAGATCCCCTCTGTATCTTCCGCTCTTCTTGTAGATGTTTCTCTTCTTTGATCACCTGTAACGAGAAAGAGGAAGGAGGAAAAGGGGAAGGAGCAGAGAGAGGGAGAGAGAGGCAGAGAGAAACGTGCTTGAGAAGTTCTGAACTTTAGCACCTGACTTTTTAGGCAGGAGCAAACCCATCCCATCCCTGAGCCAGCCCTGGGAAGCGCCGCTCTGCCCTGGACCCACCTCTTCCAGCGCCTCTTTCTCTTTCGCTCTCTCCCCGCACGGCTCGCAGCGAAGCCCGTGCAGCCGCGGCTCCGAATCCCGCTTCGCTTTTTCTCTTTTTTTTTTTTTTTTTTTTTTTTTCCCCCCTCTTTTTTCCCCCGTTTTTTTACTTTCCTTCTTTCATTTTCGCTCCTTCCCTCCCCCCCCCCCCCCCCTTTTTTTTTTTTTTTTTTGTCGCCGCTGTTGTTTGTTTGTTTATTTATTTGCTCAATTTGCACCTGAGCAGCTCCAGTGCCTTAAGCCCGGTGAGAACTTGTGCCATTCGCTGCGCCGCAGCCTACGGCCGCTCTGATTGCTCATTAATTATTATGCAACCGGGAAAAGGGAGGAAGAGAGGGGAAAAGAAAATAAAAGAGGAGGGGGGAAAGCGATAGAGAAGAAGGTGGGGGTGCGAGGGCAAAAGGAGAAGGAAACGGGAGTGAGAGGAAAAAAAAAAAAGAAAAGCCAAGTTGCAAGTTGCAAAAGAAATTCCGCACAAACCTTGGTGGAGGAGCAGTGTGTGACCCAGGAGGGATGAAGCTGAAAGTGCTTGATCGGATCGGATTGTGCTCGCTCGCTCTCCCTATTTTTTTTCCTTTTTTTTTTTTTTTTTTTTTTTTTTTTTTTTTT
>NW_024962265.1:3691093-3692452 GCF_019238085.1 Lagopus leucura | reverse complement strand
TTTTTTTTTTTTTTTTTTTTTTTTTTTTTTTTTGGCTTTCCTCTCTCTCTCTCTCTCTCTCTCTCTCTCTCTCTATTTTTTTTTTTTTTTTTTTTTTTTTACAGGGAAGGCATTCTTTCTGAAAGGAGCAGGATGGCGCCAGCCGGCTCAGTGCTTACAGACAGCTGTGGCGAGACGCAACTTAAGGAGGTTCCAGTGTCATAAGCACGGGGGAGGCGGAGCCTGGCCCAGGGTGAGGAGGGGACCGCCAGGGACCGGCCCGGGGCGCACCCGCGCAACTCCGCGCTGCCCCCGCTGCGCACCCGCGCAACTCCGCGGTGGGCGACGCAACTTTCACAACTATTTTTTTTGCCCTCGCCCCCCCCCCCCCCCCCCCCATTGGCTATTTTAATTCTTTTTATTTAATCACCTTTTTTTAATTTTTCCCCTTTTTTTTTTTTTTTTTTTTTTCCCCCCTTTTTTTTTTTTTTTTTTTTTCTCTGCCGTATTACTATTCTTATTTTCAAAAGAAAATAACTTTTCCCACCAGCCACGAAACTCTGGGAGCTGAGGGCAGCGCGGGTGCCGCTCCCGGACGCTGTGGGCTGCACGGGGGTCGTTCCTCCCGCCTCCCCCCGGCCCATCCCAATGGATGCAGAGCCTCAGGACGAGCCGTAGCTCCGGCAGGTGCAACACCTCCGGGAAAGAAAGCCGCGTCTCCTCGTGCTTAAAGCCGCTCTGACTCGGGAAAGATTTTTCTTTAAGGACCTGAGCGCCAAGTTTGGAAATAACACAATTTGGGGACGTTTAGCGTTGTTTTGTTGGAGTTCTCTGGGGCTTTTTTTTTTTTTTTTTTTTTTTTTTTTTTCCCTTCAAGTTCCAGCGGAGATCTCGGTTCTACAGGAGATCTGTTACAGACAGGCATGGTGCGCCCGGCAGTGGGAAGGGTCCCGGCGGAGCTCGGCGAACGGACCCCGCTGCCCCCCGGGCTCCGCACCCCGCGGCGCCTCCCACCGCCCAGCGGGGGCCGCCGCCGCCGCTCTGTCAGCCAATGGGGGGAGAGCAGGAACTGGGGCGCCGGCAGCGAGCCGCGCTGATTGGTTGCCCGCCCGCGCCCCGTCGGCCCGGCCCGGCCGCTGCCTTGAGCCAGGGCATCCCCTAGCGGCCCCGACGTACCGCCGGCACGGCACCGGGCGTGGGATAGGGGCAGGGATGGAGCGGGGACAGAGCGGGGGTCTGAGGTGGATGTGGGGGAAGGCGAGGAAGGGGAGAGAGTTGGGAGAGAATGTTGGAAGGGTGGGGGGAGAAGAGAGAAGATAGGGGACAAGGGGAGGAAGAGAAGAGAAGAGAAGAGAAGAGAAGAGAAGAGAAGAGAAGAGA
>NW_024962265.1:3685737-3691083 GCF_019238085.1 Lagopus leucura | reverse complement strand
AGAAGAGAAGAGAAGAGAAGAGAAGAGAAGAGAAGAGAAGAGAAGAGGAAAAGGAAAGAAAAAGGGAAGAAAATAAGGGAAATGGGGAAAATAGAAGGGAAAGGAGAAGAAAAGGAAAGAAAAAGGAGAAGCAAAAAAAGAAAAAGGAAAAGGAAAGAAAGGGAAAGGATAAGAAAGGGGAAGAAAAGAAAAAGGGAAAGGGGAAAAAAAGAAAGGGAAAGGAGAGGAAAATGGAAGAAAAAGAAAAGGAAAAGGGAAAAAGGTGAAAAGGAGAGAAAAAAAAAAAAAAAAAAAAAAAAAGGAGGAAAAGGTAGCAAAAGGAAAAAGGTTTAGAGGGGAAAAAAAGTTTTAAAAAAAAAAAAAAAAAAAAAGAACGAATGAAATAGAAGAAGTGACTTACAGGGCCGCTCTGAGCGTGCTGTCTCCCCGCGCAGCAGCACGCCAGACTCTACCCGGCTGCCGGAGGAAGCTCCTCTCAGCCCTTTCATGCAGGGGGGGCTCATTAAAAGCCGCGGTTCCGCAGCGCCTCCCGCGCACCCCCCGCTCCCCTCTGCTCCGCTCTGTGCGCCGACGGGAAATCGCTGCCCGCTCCCCGACGGGCGCAGCCTGCAGCAGATGCGCCGGGTCCTTGCGCCGATTTTCAAACGCATTTTTACACCTCCGCTGAGAGCGGAGCTGAGGCGACCCACTCGACGTTAGAGACGGTACACAGAAATATCGTTTTTCTTAGGTTAGGGCGTTAAAAATCCTATTTGCGGTATATATTACTATAATTCGGGGCAGAAACAAATGCGGGGTAAAGGAACCAAGCGCGCAGCCCAGCCATGGGAAAACGCGCCCCGTGGGGATAAGCGGGGAGAGGGGCATCTGGGGGATGTTGTATACCAAGTGGATAGGGGGTGAAGTGGACGGGTTGCAGCCCGGCCGAGCAGATACCGCCGGAGCCGAGCGAGGGGAGCCGGGCAGCGTTCCCAGCAGCCCATTAGGAGAGCAGGAGAGCAGCAGGAAAGTAGCGAGGGTGAAAGGGGAGAGTAGAACACCTCACTTGCGATTCATCTGTTAGGACAAACTTTCCGCCTCCCCAGTCCAGCTCTAAATGTGTTTTATAAACGTGAAAGTGCTCCCTTTATCCCTGCTCCCTACGTTTTCCCTGACCCTAAGCCATTCTTTTGGATGAGATTTGCTCTCCAGCACTTTGAAAAAGCCACTTTAAACAAATCCCTTTTAACACACTGAACGGAGGATGTCTTAGTGCCGAGCTCGGGGCAGGTGAGTTGGAACATCCTCCCCACACCTCACCCCTCCCCTGCCGTTGTTACAGCTCTGGGACCTACAGCGGTGGGAGCACAGAGGAGGGGAAATTCCCTCTAGAGGTCACAAAATCGCTGAGGAATAGAGAAAACGTGCCTCTGCCTCTGTCCGGGGTTAAAGGAAAGACTGCGAAGTCGCCATCCTTCAGCTGTTCGGAGGACGACGGATGCTTGAGGCAAAATAGAATGAGTAAAAAGCAACGGGGGAAAAAAAATGCAAGATTTTGGAATGGAATATAATAAAATGTAATTCAGTAAAATAGCAATTATGTATATATATATATATATATATATTTTTTTTTTTTTTTTTAAGGGGAGGGGAGGGAAAGTCCGCCATGTGTGATGCGGGCAGTGATAGGGAAAGGAGGGGAGCGATGCTGAGGGCCGCTACGGGACGGGAGGGGTGACACAGCGAGAGCCTATGCATCATCACAGCCCCGATTTGCCGAGGACGCCAACTTTAAATCAACTTTTCTCCATCTGCCCCTACTTTCTACTCCGATTTTTTCTATACCTTTCTTAGCCGGGAGAGAGCAGTGGTGGGGAGGGTAAAAACAGCCCCCCTTCGAAAATAAAAAAAATGAGAGCAAATTATTATTTCCCAACTCCCCCCTCCCCGTTAACTCGCGATCCCCAGGGATGATGGAAGGAGAGCTGGCCTTGACCGTCCTTTTCCCAGGCTGTGGCTGCAGATCCATCACCTCGCCCCCCCTCCTGCAGCCCCCAGCAGGGTTTCCAGTGACAGCCCGGCGCTAATAGGAGCCCATTGTTGGAGCAATTAGCCCCACGATCGCCACCAGCCGCCAAGATAAAGGCTCGGGGGTTAATTCTGCAGCCGTGGGGGGGGAGTAGGGGGGGAGGACGGCGGGGGGGGGGAGCTGCGGGCAGCATCCTTTCAACTGGATCATTCCTTCAACTGGAGAGACGGATGCGAGATGGGGGGGGAATGGGGCGAGTCCTGTCACTGAGAGGTGAGAGGTGGAAGTGTCTGAAAGTCCCAAAATGAGAAAAGAAGAAAAAGAAGAAAAACTCAGAGACACGGGGCGACCCACCTTAAACTTTCCCCTGCAAGTGACCATCCAAAAGGCACAATCCCTCCACCCTCCCTTGGGGATCACCCCAAGCCCTGCTGTTACAATAGATATCGGGGCTGCGTTCTGGTCCTGGGGAGCCCCGTGCCCACCGTTGGCACCGCCGTGGGTTTCGCTAGCTCTGCTCGGGGCGGGGACAGGCAAAAAGCCCCCTCCTTCCTCCCCCTCCCCAAGCCCCCAGCCCCCTTTTAGACGACAATTGACTGAAAGCGGATTAAGTTACGTTCGCCGGGCTGGGGTTTTTACAGGGTACCAGAATAGTACAGGTAAAGCTGTACAAACAGCCGGGAGCTACGAATCGGAGGGTTACGGAGAGGACACGGCCCAGGGCAGAACTCCCAAAGATTTTTGCCCGCTGTATAACAACTTGTGTTCTACCGAAGGCAAAAAGGGGACGGGGAGGGGGGGGAGCAGCGCTGCTCCCCCTCTGTGCGCACCGACCCCTCCCGGGGTGCAGAGCGAAAACTGAGGTCCCCGGTGCGATAATCTCGGGTTGGACAAAGACGGGGAGAGGAGGGAATATTTCTCTTTTTTCTCCCTTTTTATTTTATGATGATGATGAGTCCTTTGCATGAATCAGGAATTACGATCTCTTTCCCCCAGTTCTCCCTAACCTCTTCCGCCTACCTCTCGGGAAAATCGAAGCTCAAATCAGCATAATTAATAAATAAAGTAGTAATAATTATATTAGCAACAATAGAATGTCAAAGAACAGCATTTCTGCTTCCCTCCTTTCCGCGCACCCCATCCCATGTCAGCCCATTCCTCCCCGATCTGAACCCAGCCCCAGGGGGTGGCTGCACTTTCTCACTTCTGTTTAAAAATCGCGTCTATCTCTCTGTTTCCGTTCTCTTCTAATAATTCATTTCTCTCCCTTTCGCGAAGAACGGGAGGGAAGGCACAAACGCGCACGCACAAAGCAGTGCCGAGCAATGCAAATACAGCAAGAGCACAAATCAGAGCCTGATGACAGCGGGTGCGATTTTTAATCCCTTCGTGCAACACTCAACCCCCTACACACGCATACACTTTTTCAGCGGAAAAAAAAAAAAATGCTATGGGGGGGGAAGAAGGGGAAAATCTTTGCTCTGCCAAAGGACAGAAATTCGAAGAATTAGAACTGGGGAGGAGAAAGAGAGTGGGACTTTTCTTTCCCCTCCTCCCCCCCTTCGTATCTTTGAAGCTGAGAGGAGGGCGACTGCCCCGGGACACTGCAGGAGGTTTTGGTTTTTTTTTTTTTCCTTTGTTATAGTGTATGTTTTTTTTTTAAAAAAAAAAAAAAAAGCTGAGAAAGATCAAAACCGGCTCCGCAAGTCCCAGCGGCGACCTCTTCCCCCCCCCCAAACCCCCCCCCCCCCCCCCCATCGACACATTCCCCAAAGTGCGCTGCGCTACCGCGGAGCGGGGCCGGCCGGGGCGGGGGGGTGCGGGGTGTCCGTGTCCCCCCCGGGTTGGATGGGACCCAACGCCGCTCCCTTTCCTTCTTCCTCCTCTGTTCCTTTTTCCGTAAAGCAGCCCCGGTTTCACGCTCGGTAAGTCTCTTTTCTCCCTGTTATTTCCCCCCGTTCTGTCCTTTCTCGGAGAGCGATGGTGAAAAGGTGTTCTCCTTCTTTTTATTTTTTTCCCCTACTCCTTTCCCTCTTTCTTTCCCCCTCTCCCAGCTCCGCGGAGAGGATCCGCGCTGCGCAGACCCGGCCGCGGCCGCGGGCAGCGCTCCCACCCGCATCTCTTTTCGGTTTCTGCCCGAGAAAAACGCGAGATGGAGAAAAGAGGAGGGAAAAAAAAATAGTAGAGATAATTAAAAATTCCACCCCCCCCCCAAAAAAAAAAAAAAAAAATCCGTTGAGTTTAAGGAAATGCGTATTTACAACCTAAATGTTTTTTTTTCTTTGTTTGCTTGTTTGTTGTTAAAAAGGAGTCAGTTTAGTGTTTTCTTTCCCTACAATGCAGGTTCTAAACAAATCATATCCCTACAATTACCATCGGCCGATGTCAGTAACGAGCGCTGGAGGAGGTCGGGGTGGATGCACCACCGCACCGCCCGGTTCAGGCGCTGGGAAGGGATTTTCTCGGCTCTGCTTTATCGCCCAGGACCGTTCCTAGCGATAAGGTTGGGTGGATGGAAGCAAAGTCAATGCATCCCTCGGGCTGCTGTGGGAGCTTCAAACACGAAGCGCACGATTTTCTTCGCGCTTCCTAGAAACGGTGAAGCTGCCGTTGGGTTTAATGATTTTTTTTTTTCTTGAAAATAATAATAATTAAATTAAAAAAAAAAAAAAAAAAAAAAGAAGTGGAGGGCTTAGGATAAAGCAAAGCTCACAAACCGCCCGACGTGAGAAGTGACAGCGCAATTCCCAACTGCTCTTTTCCCGAAGCTCCGCTCTGTGAGTGAGGGCTTCGCGTTTACTGCCCCAAGTTCCCAAATTCTGATGTTGGGAGGGCAAAATCTGCTTCAATTTTCAAATTTGCCACTTTATTATTATTATTATTCCCTGAAAAGGCGCTCTGGTCCCTAATCCCCTGAGATACCGTGTCCCAAAGGTGTCCCCTCACCCCGTTCCCCCATCCACCCTCAGCTTTTTTTCCCTTTGAAATGAACCCCCCTCTTCCCCCGCATCCCCACCCCCACCACCTTCTTTGCTCCGTTAGAAGTAAACTTAAAATTAAAATGACATCCCCGAGGAGAAGGAAGCGTTTCGCCCCGGCCCTGAGCAAAGCCCCACAGGGTGCGCTGCCCTCTCTCCTCACCCCAATCCTTGCACTCCTGTCCCGGGGACCCTCAGTACCCCCTCATCCGTTCCCCAGTGTCCGGGGAGCTCCACACCTGCGGCCCAGAAATAATGGGGCGAGCTAGTAGGGTCAGCCGTTGTTAATTACCCACTTGCATTAAAATCCGTCTCCCAGAGCCCGCCGCACGTGAAGGTGACAAGAACCAAGATATGCAC
>NW_024962265.1:3684659-3685637 GCF_019238085.1 Lagopus leucura | reverse complement strand
GGTGAGAGAGCAGAGCAGTGATTTGGGCGTAAGAAGAGTGAAAGGAGGGCTTTGAACGGAAAGGATTGGGAACTCGCCCTAATTACATCCTATTAGACGCGTGTGTTTCTTAGGTATTCTATCACACAGTTTTTTTTTTTTCCCCACATACTTGTATGAAGCATTAAATATATCGTGCACGTACTGTATGAATGCACGGTATATAAGATGCATTCTGTGCATGGATCGACAGAGGCACGTCGGTGGAAAAATGCGTGTGGGAACAGAGCAGGAATGCTCTGGCCGCGCACACATCGCTACACGGCAATATCAGATAGGTATATGCGTGTCTGCATATACACCAATACATATGCACATAAATCCAGGCCCTGTACGCGTCTCTTCCCGTCCCGAGATGGATATTTCGCAGCCAGAGCCGTGTCCCATCCAACCCGCACGCTCCCATCCTCGCTCCTTCGCCCCTAAACCCATCAGCAAAGGAGAAAAGCAGCTCCTTCCCACCCTCTCCCCACATTCCGGGGGTACGTTTCTCCAAGGTCACCGCGAAAAGCCGACTCCCCCGACCCAAAATAAGCAATGAGTATTTGGGGGAGGAAAGGGGGGCTGAGTTTCAGCCCGCTGCTGCCCTTTGAGCCGAATGCCCTCCACGTGGAGAAGGAGTAAAAGGAGGAGGTGAGGAGCCGAGGGGCTGGTGGGGGTGGAAGGGTGGGGGGGGGGGGGGGGGAAGGAATGAAAGAAGAAAGTGATGGAGGGGGACAAAAGGAGCGCTCACTGACCTGGGGAGATGCTTTTTGTGGTGTCCCGCTCCGCTGGAGCTCTCAGCGCAGGAGTGCGGGCGGAGCGGGGCGGCTGCTGGCATGTCGCGAGCTGCCACCCAGGGGGAAAACCTGGGGGAGCCGCATCCTCCGAACGCCCACCGCCACCCTGCCCTCCTCCTCCTCCTCCTCCTCCTCCTCCTCCTCCTCCTCCTCCTCCTCC
>NW_024962265.1:3680364-3684649 GCF_019238085.1 Lagopus leucura | reverse complement strand
CCTCCTCCTCCTCCTCCTCCTCCTCCTCCTCCTCCTCCTCCTCCTCCGGGCTGGGCTGAAGATCAGAGCTCTTCCGGGTTGGAAAAGGGCAGAGAAAAAGAGAGAGAGAAAGATGATGGGCTATTTCTCTACACACCCATCCCAATAATCGCATGGGGCGGGGACGAGCCAAATCCCGGGGCTCGCAGCGTTGTGAGCGTGATGTAACCCGTCCCGGCAGCGACTGTCACTGGCAGGAGAGTGAGAGAAAAAAAATAATAAATAACCGAGCGTGTGATCGCGCACATAGCAGCGGGGCTCGCTCCGGTTGCATCAAAAGCTTTCGAGGAAAAGCGGTGACATTATAGCTGCGAGGGGTTGTGGCTTCTCACTGCCCCCCCTCCCCCCCCCCCCCCGGGGGGGATGTGTATGGACCCTTTCTTTTCATTATTATTACTATTATTATTGCTGCTATTATTATTATTATTATTATACATGTGTGAAAGGCTCTAAATCCCTGCAGGGAAAAAAAAAAAAAAAAAAAAGCGAGTAATAAAATAATTTAAAAAAAGAAGTCCACGCACATCCCCCGACATAGGGGATGCACACAGGCGGTGTCAGTCTGTCCCCTCTCTGTTCTCCCACGGACCGAACTCCCTCCTGCCCAAGGGCCGGGCCTCACAGCCGCGTATTTCCACGCCGGGACACAATTTCCCCTCCCCACGAGAACGCAAAGCTGGAGGATTCCGAAGGCCGCATCTCTGCGTGGGGATGCAACGGGGAAAGCAACACCCCCGTGCCGCCGCTGTAGGACCGTCAGCACCGGGGGATGCCTCAAATTCTGCACCGATAAAGAAAAGGGGAAGGGAATAAGAGGGGAACACGCAACTGATTTTTCCATATCGATACCCACTCGTGTCAGTCCCACCGAATGCTGCAGCCCCGACGTGTCCCCTTTTCGGTGTCCTTTCTTCCCTGCACCTCTCGGCTGACAAATCGCTCCCCCCCTTCCCCTTCTTATCCCTCCCCATTGCTCAAAAAAAACGACACGCGTTTGGGTGATGTTGGATTTTATTATTAAAGATGGGTTCTTGCTTCCCTGTCCCCCCCCTCGGGGCACCCTCTCACTCGTGAAGGGCCGCGTGGGGGCACAGCCATCCGCTCCGGGCCGTATTCAGGCTGAGATCTGTAAGAAAAGGTGAAAAAAGGAGTGAAAAATTGATTGCACAGAGAAATATATATATATATATGTGTATGTATACAGGCTCTAAGTCCTGGATTTTTTTTTCTGCTGACGCCGGGAGTTCGCTATCTCCGCTTCTAGAGTGACTCTGTAAGGTGAAAGGTAACGCGATCGCCTCCCAATTCTATCTTTAGAAAACACATTCAATTAAGGTAATAACTTCGGGCTCATTAGAGCTGCGGATAGAGCCTTCTCGCAGCGGAATAGCGATGGAAACAGCTCGGACAGCCATCAGCACACGTCCCCTCGCCCAGAAATGTGGCTCTGCTATGGAAAGGGGTAAAAAATTGTTTTGTGGGTTTTTGGTTTTGTTCTTAGAGCCACAATAGTTTTGCGCTGAAACGACTGGGGGAAGATGGCGTGAAATTCGTACAGAAAAGCTATGTATATATGTGTGTATAGCTAGAAACACGTTCGTTCCCCATCAGTGGGAAGGGAAAATTGCAGGGAGATCTGTTTGCCCGCGTGTCGAGCTGCGGGAGGGAAGTGATGTTGCCGGGTCCTTCCGAAACTGCCCAGAAAAAAAAGAATAATAAAATAAAATAAAATAAAACAAAAGGATGGGAGAGCGTTGGGTCTCGGCTGTCTGAGGGCATCGTGGAACGAAACAAGCAAACAAACAAACAAACGGGGATCCTTTTGGAAAACGAAACACACACACACACATGGGAAGCCCAAAGAGATGGAGTCTCGCTGCTATTGTCTCCAGAGTTCCCCTGGGTTGGTGGGGGAGCGGGGTGGGAATTTGGGCATAGGCGCAGCCACGCATAAACACCTACTTATACACACCCACGTAAACGCACACGTATACGCCAGCAGACCCTTCAACCCCGCGCCTCCGAGTTCGTTTCCAGCTCTTCTCTCCGGCGATCCAGAGGTTAAACATAACTAATGAGGCTCTAAATGGCAGCCGGGGTTTATCATAAATATCGCAGCCTTTCCTCGATGCCTGCAGTTTAGCTCCGAATAGATACCGAAGCAATATATGGACAGCGAGCGGTCATTTAATAAATACATATACACGGAGGGAGATGTATGGCCATGTATTCCTCGTGTTTTCCAACCAAATGGAGGCTCTGATTCTTCGGGGTTGAGAACACCTCTACGTATATGCACCCAAATAAATACCTCCAAACACGCACGCACACACACACACACATCGATTTCGGCTCCGCCCGCACCGGGATTTGCAGTCGGAACGTCCATAAATCCAATCCACACGTTATTGTTACCGATAAGGGCAGCAGAAAGGAGCTCGGGGTGTTTTATTCGCTATAATTAAACTGCTCCGGAGGGAGAGCCCACCTTTCCGCGCCCCCACCCCGACGAAAAGTTGCCGATGTCCGATCATCCCTCCCTCAACGCGGGGCTGTTTTGTCACATCAAAGCCACCATCTTCGTTCCCGAAAGGGGGGGGGGGGGGGGAAGAGGGGGGGAAGAACGCCCCGAATGAGCCCCTTTGGCATCGATCCTGCGCTTTGTGTGCGCGGAATGTATTCTCTTAACGGTGTCCCCCCCCCGCCCCTTCCCGAACGCAGCCTCCGACGTTGGTAGCATCGCACTCATCCCTTCGTGTGGGTTCGGGGAGGGGTCGGAATTACAAACAATTCCCCCCCCCCTCCGCTTTCACCTCCCGCTTACCCGAACCAGAGATCGGGGAACAAAGTCAAACCCGGACAACAAATTTCTCTCAAGGTGCAAAACACACTTACAAAAATGCATAAAGCACGTGGAAGCGGGGGCTTTTAATTAAATCTTACTGCGGCTCCAACAACATCGGAGTGATATTTCATTCGGAGCCGCCTCTCGCCTGTGTTTTATGGCGTTTTCTTGCCTCTGACTTTATTTAAAATATTAGACGAGGTGCAGAATTATAAATGACTCTTTCCTTATCTGTGCTGCTCACATATCCAGGATCAGAGGAGCTGATTAAGAAAGAAGTCAGAGGCAACGTTGGATTCATAATGATTCGGAATAATGAATCCTTATCTCTGCTTTCCAGATTATCACCCTTTCAGCTCCCAATGTTTTGTTACATGGGATAATTTATTGCATCTAATACATCACAATGAATCTGATGGCGGAAAGCGATGGGCAACGTTGGGAAAAAAATATAGGAAATAAAATAAAATAAAATAAAATAAAATAAAATAAAATAAAATAAAATAATAAGGGAGGGGAGGGGGGGTTCCATCTACTAGGCTGGTTTTAGGCTGGTTGTATCCTGGGGTGAGTGGAGATGTTTTTAATTTTTATTTTTTATTTTTTTAATGGAGAAAATATAAGGTAGATCTGATAATAGCAGCAGTAATAATTAAAGAAAAAAAAAAAGTTGGGGGCTTTAATTAGCGTGTCTGAAATTCGGAATATCGACCCGAGCTGCTGTGAGATCCCAATAATTTATTTCTTTTTATTTCGGGGGGGGGAATGCATCCTAAGCGCTGAAGAGAGAGCGGAGCTGGGTCAAGATAAGGCACAGTTTGCGTCCTTCTCTCTTTATATGTGTGTATATATATGTGTATGTATGTATATATAAAGGAGGGCCGCCAATAATGCTCAATTTTCTCCCGCCGAAGAAATACTCGCATCGCAGGAAATCTATAAGGTTTCTGCTGGCAGCCTCTCCCCACTCTCTTTCTGCCTCCTTTTATTACTATTATTATTATTATTATTATTATTATTATTATTATTATATTGATAATAATAATAATAATTTCCCCCCTCCCTTTTTAAAGCATTTCTCCTTAAACCGGAGAAGAAACTCCTCGGGTCGCTTTGTATGCAAATGAAAGCTGCTCCGCGTTTACGGCCGCGGGGACGGAACGGGGCGTCCGCCTGAACGGCCGGGTGGCTGCCGGGGGTGGGCAGGGGGAGATGTGTTGATGTTTGGATGCATTCGTTTGACTGCTGGAAAGGAACGAGCCTTCCACGTCTCCTTCCCCACCTGCCAGTTTTTCGGCCGCCGTTCACCCCCTTTTTGGGGGGCGGGGGGATTCCCAGCGCATCCCAACAGTTCCTCTGGGCTGAACGCCGCCGCGTTGGTCCCGTGCCAAAAAAAAAAAA
>NW_024962265.1:3678792-3680264 GCF_019238085.1 Lagopus leucura | reverse complement strand
CCCCTCGGAGGGGCCGGGGCTGCCCACGCTTCCTCGGAGCATCCCTTCCTTTTCATTCTTTGTGGTGGCGAGAAAGATGGTGCCCAGAACCCCATTCCCTTTTTTCGCTTTTCATTTCTTTTTAATAATAATTATTATTATCATTATCTCTCTTTTTTTTTCCTTTTTCTTTTCTTTTTTTTTTTTTTTTCTTTCTCCCTTACTCCATTCACTTCCGATGCCGACATTCCCGAGCACAGGTGCTGCCCACTCTGCCCTGCCCTGTTTAACTTCTCCCCATCCCTTTCTTGGTTCTACACAGGGACCGTGTTTAATCATTAACCTGGTCCAGCTTTACTTATTTATTTATCTTTTCCTTAATTTCCATGCAGGGTGGGGACCCTTTCCGAAATAAGGTTGAAAAATAATTTGTTTTCCCCTTTTCCTATAGGGTGGGCTGCCGTCGGGGGGAGTGGGGAGGATCGGGAGGGGGCAGCTGCTCCTTTCCCCGCTATAGGTTCCTCTTTTCCTCTGCTGTGTGTCTCAAACCCCAGACGAATGGCAATCTCGGTTTCCCCGCTGTTCCTCCACCTTCCTGCAATATTTGTCGAGGAATTTCAAGTATCAATTATAACCGCAATTTTTGATTCCCCCCCCCCCCCACCCCTCACCCCCCCGCCCCTCCCAGTTTGAAGCGCAGATGGTTCGATAGGAACGTACACACATACAGCACTGCTTCTCCCTTAGATGAATTTATTGGACCGCGTCCCACCCTCAGCTGAACATTCAATATTCCGGCATTATCTCTGCACTTAAACTCGCTTTCTCCATTTCTGCGCCAAGATAAATTTGCATAATATTTGCAGTTGTAATTAGCTGATGAACATCTCTCAGCCTTCCCCTTTGTTTTCCGTGCGTTTGGTCTTCAATTGATGCCACTTTTGATCTTTAATATTACAGTATCCCGATAGAGCATTTTATATCTTATCTGCAGCGCATGAAAGTCGCAGAGAAAGAGAGCGAGAAAACAGGGGAGAAAGGGAAGGGAGGAAAAGGCACAGAGCGAAGCTGAACTAATCAGAGTTTCCAAAGGTTGCTTCAGATGCTGGATCCGCAGTTACGGGGCAAACGCGATAAATGCTAAATTAGAGCTATTTAAAATAATATAGGGCTTGGTCAGGTGAGGTACAGCCAGCATCACTGCATCCCATATGGGTAGAAGGGGGGGTGGGATTAGGGATGGGGTTAGGGGGAATTGGAGATGGGGAATAGGGGAGCCAGGGATGGGGAGAGTGGGGAGACAGGAGTGGGGGGCAGGGGGCACAGGGAGCAGTGTCCATCATGTCTCCCCCTGCCCACGGGTGTATGGGGACCCCGGTGCCACCAGATTGAGTTACCCAGTAGTTTTTATAGAACTGAACCTCCGAAGGTTTGAGGGGTTTTTGTGTGTTTCCTTCCTTCCTTCCTTCCTTCCTTCCTTCCTTCCTTCCTTC
>NW_024962265.1:3488279-3677722 GCF_019238085.1 Lagopus leucura | reverse complement strand
CTTTCTTTCTTTCTTTCTTTCTTTCTTTCTTTCTTTCTTTCTTTCTTTCTCTCCTTCTTTCTTTCTCTCCTTCTTTCTTTCTCTCCTTCTTTCTTTCTCTCCTTCTTTCTTTGCGGGAGGTTCAGGGGAGAGAGGTGGAGGAAGATGCTTTCTTCACCCGTCAATTGCAGCCCCAACCTCCCCCCCCCTCTCAACCCCCCCTGGTGCATCTCGAGTGAGCAGCCCCCCGCCCAGGGTCACCTCCGCTGGCAGAGCCGGGAGTAAAGGATGTTATCACGTCGGGAGGGTTATTAAACCGCTAATGAATGAGTGTCTGTGAGACTCTGGACGGGTTGGAGAGACTGTGGGAGGGGGGCGGGTGGGGAGAGGAGGCAGAAAGGCTCGATCTTCATGCCAATCTCTGGAACAAATAGCTAACATTTAACGTTTACACCCTGCTTGGCGACGAACTGGCGCTCCACGGACCCCTGATCCAGGCTAAAATGTCCAGAAAGCCTTTGGAGAGAACAAGTTCCTGGCTATCAGGTTCTTCTGATCTCTCTCCTCTTTTCATAGGGCTTTGGTTTCAGACTGGACTTGTCCAATGTCTGCTTTACCGCTGCGCACTCCTAAATGAGTGTCAAGGAGGCGAATATCAAATAGCAGCGAGGTCAAGGCGATTTGGTTAACCGTTGGCTGGGCTGATGGCTTTAAACTTGTGTGGGAGGCTGGGGATGTGCGGGGGGAGGGAAGGAATGGAAGTGGAGGGGGAATGAATCCTGGAGAAGTGAAAACGAGGAAGGGTACAGGGTGTGGGGAGAGGTGTGGAGCTTGGAGAGCCTCCAAAAAAAGCCTGAAGTGGGGTGATGGAGAGGTGTTGCGTGTGTTGCTGGTCCTGGGGTGTCCTCATCCATTGGTGCTGGACCATTCTGGCACTCATATTTGGGCTCGATCCCAAATGCTGGGTCCCGGATGGAAGGGTGCAGCTATGGGTGTTGGAAACGTTGGGGTAAGGTGCAGGGTTATGGGTAGAGGGAGTAAGCAGGGTGAAAAATGCAAAGATGGGCACAAGGAGGTTGTGTGTGCTCGTGGAAAATATGTGTTAGGGCAGGGCTGGAGGAGAGAGTAAATGGGTGTGGGTTTGTGGTCCTGGGAGTGAGGTAGGGCTGGAGGGAGAGCGGTTAGTGAAATGGCATCCAACGCATGGTGGTGCTCAGTGGGGCAAGGCAGCATGGGGTCAGCCTGTGTGTGTAGGGAATGGCTGGAAAACAGTGGATTTCCTCTATAACCAAAGCAGGAGCCGTGCTCCCTGTAGCCAAAACTGTAGTACCAGCTCCAAGGTGAGCCGTGCACAGGGTGTGCAAAGACGGGATCGTGCACAAGGACATGGAACGAAGATGGGGTGCAAGGGGGTGAGCAACCCACACTTCACGATAGGCTCAGTAATGATTTAGGAGGGCTCTTGCCCTTCCCTGGGTGGCTCAGCAGGCAGCACAGGAGCCAACGAGGAATTTCGCTTTCACCGTTCATAAAGGCCTGCTTAAAAATAAATAAATAAATAAAATAAAAGGAGAGAGAATTTCCTGGAAGAGAAACTTTTCTATTACAGAGGTGGCCAATGAACAGAACAAATAGCGAGGCCTTTTTGCCTCACACAGTGACAAACCTGCAGCAGCAACCCTCCCCCCCCCCCCCCCCCCCCCCTCCTTCCCTTTGCAGCAATCCCATTTTGCTTCTGACATTAGCAAAGAGCTCGCTCCTGTCCCAGGTAATGTAAAGCCCGTCAGCTGAATCAAGGCAAACAGCTGCCATAGGAAATGTGTGCACAGCCACAGGCGGCTGAGCAGTGCCAGGGGCTGTACTTGCCAGGGAAGCTGTGGTATCAACAGCCACAAGGTGGTCTGTCCTGGGTTGGCTACTCGTGTCCTTGACCTCCACGTTGGTGAGACCATGGGGTAAGATATTCAGGTGATGCCACCACGGTCGAAAGCTGAATCGCACAGCTTTTGCATTTAGAGCCTGTTACTGATGAACTGCTTCCTCCTTTTATTTCATTATTATTTGTTTTTTTAATTCAAATGCTCTTTTTGCTCAGCACTGTATGCTGGGATGCATCCCTGTAGAGTGATGCCTCCTGCCCGTGTGTTTGGCCACAACCTTACAAGCTCATGGGAAGGAAGCATGCAGTGCATGAGTCTGAGCTCACCAATGCTTGCAGATATCTTGCTGCACATGCCATACAGCAACATATATATTCCATAGGAGGATCAGAGCTCTATGTCTCTCCATCATGCCTGCATGCATCCACATACATACACCCACTAAGTTTGCGTTTCCGGAGACATTCTCAAATAGAGCAGTGTAATTTCTCCGCTGATTTTGATTGACATGCTGTCCCTGGGATCATGTGTTAATCCCTTCTTCACTCAAGCCTTTTCATAACTCATTTCTCTCTGCTAGATGGAGACTCTGATGGTTACCGAGGCAACGATGATAGCACTAAGCCATTTCCCTCTCTGCACGGAGACCATTATTCCGCATGCATAGGCCATTTGCAACAAAGGTCGCCACAAAGTCATCCACAACACAGCACACGTTTATTAAACTTTATTCTTTTTTTTTTTTTTCTCCCTCCCCCTAACAGAGGAACTGGCCAGCATGTGTGCTACTGCTCTCTCTCTCCATCTGTCTCTTTCTTTCTTTCTGTCTTTCTTTTTTTTTATTTTTTTTTTTTTTGGGGGGGGGGGGGGGGGGGGGGGGGGAGGGTCTTTGCAATATAGGTAATAATAACTGTAGTTGATATTATTGTACCCAAACTATGTATCATACAAATCAAGAGCTTAGAGTTTCTGGTCCAGAGAGATCGTGAGGTTTTGCACCAATGATTCCTACTTGCCTTTTGTTCTCCTATCAAAGAGTAACTTTAATAGCAGCTGGAGGAAAAAAACGCCCAACAGCAACAATATGAGAGCACTGCGAGGTGAATTCCTGGTGTAAAGCCACACAGAGCTTTGCCATGCAAAACCTCCCGAACACAAATAACTGAATAACAGGCAATGGGCTGCTTTGCTATGCAAGTCCAGTTTCTTGGACATAAATTGCTTGGTGCCTTACCTGGCCTTTGGGTTTACATTGCATGAGGTCCTTGTGGTGTTATGGTTTAAGGGTGGTAAAATCACCCCTGCCACTGATGGAAAGGGCCCCGCTAACCTCGGGTGCGTCCTCAGCACCACTGAGTCCTTTCCCAGCTGGGGCCGTGCTGCTGGATTTGGTTTCAGCCCAATCCCTTCCCTCCAGAGACTGAATGTGATGCTTCGCTTTGAGCTTTTAGCAAGCAGCCCATTCCCACTGAGACCAGCATGGGGAAAGGCACTGATGTCATGAGCAGCACTGCACACCTGTCAGCAGAGCCACTCTAAGCCACTCTAACCCTCAGTAAGGCTGAGATGGTTTTAGGTACCCGTAGCATTTCACCATTTGTGTTTATGCTTTCCCCCCTTTTTTGGGGGGTGGGGGGTGGAACAGAGGAGTAACAGTAACAGCACCTGAGGGGATGGCATGGAGCTGTGTCAGGGGAGGGTCGGGGTGTGTAAAGAAAAGGTTCTGCAACCAGAGTGTGGTGGGCATGGAATTGGCTGCCCAGGGCAGTGGGCACAGCCCCGAGCTGCCAGAGGTGTTCAAGGAGTGTTCAGACAACTCTCTCAGACAGAGAGTGAATATGACGTTTCTGAGTTTGAATATGGATGTGATGCTATTTATGCTATTGATGCTTTCCAACTTGGGATATTCTGTGATTCAGCGATTCTCTGGTCTTGAGTTAGCAAATAGGAGGAGAAAGAGGTAAAGCACCTTTAATCTTCATGAACAAGAGTGGAGAGGCACTGACACATATTGCCCAGAGAGTGGTGGAGTGGTGGATGCCTTGTCCTTGCAGGCACTCAAAGTCAGGCTGGATGTGGCTCTGAGCACCCTGATCTAGCTGTTGGTGTCCTTGTTCACCACAGGGGAACTCCCCCTGTGGATCAGATGGCCTTTAAAGGTCTCTTCCAACTCAAATGATTCTGTTTCTATGGTTCTATGAATTTACATCAAACCCAACCTCTACAAATGTCCAATTTCAGTTCCTGCTGGCCACCAGCTCCACACATCTCAGTGCCTTGGGCTGAAGGCATCGCTTCTTTCTGTCTCTGTTTCAAGGCAGCTAACCATCTCTGGATGCCCGTATTTCCAATCCCCCCTGCCAGGGGTTTTTGCAGCCACAGCACAGGGAAGGGTGAGGGCTGGGCGCCTGCTCGGACACTGCTGCAGCATCAGGGCTGCTGCGGATGTGAAAGAGGAGGAGAAGATGGCCCACGGTGATAAGCTCCCAGGAAATTTCTAAGGTGTCTCCTCCTCTTCTCTGTCCAGACAGCTTCAGCACTGGCTCAGGATCTTATCTCTCTGTATTGCTGCACCTCTCTGGCCTCCCTCCTACAGTGTCCTGTGCAAAACATACTCCTAATTACATTGACCTGGCCCAAAGCTCTGATTCCATCTTCCTTCTCCTTCTGTCACTGGTTTCACTGGTTTTATCACCTATTTCATTTAAATTTCTTTTTACCACCTTGTCAGAGCCAGGCAGAAGCCATCTCAGCCCCAGATCCTCCCCTGTTTCTCCTTTTCATAGAATAGAATTGTAAAATCATTAAGATTAGAAAAGACCTCTGAGATTACCTAGTGTAACCACTGATCCACCACCAGCACGCCCACTAGACCATATTTCATTTTCAGTTTGCTTTAGAAACTAAAGCAACAGACTTCAGGCACTACGTTCTTTTTCTAGGATACTGGGGGACCCTAAAATGCTGGGGGAAAGCCATGTGTCCACATGAGCTCAATTTCTGCAATTGCACAAAGCCCTGAGCTTGGAGATCCACCTAAAGGAAAACATCTCCCAGCACCAAACCATTACTTTGAGACAATTGCATTTTCCAAACCAGACCACGTGCTTGTTTACAAAGCTCCCATTTTGCAAGATATTCAAATAATTGGAGACAAAATGGAGATGGGGTTAAACCTCCCAATCTGGCACTTATCTGGAGAATCGCTTTCTCACTCTGGTTCAACCACTGTGGAGGAGGGTGAAGCGTCACTGGTCCAGTTAACATAGATTGGCATGGTTTATGGCATGGGGTAAAGCAATTACTCTGCTAAAATTGTAATTAAGCAGTTTCTTTGTCTTTGTCTGTTTGTTTGTTTGTTTGTTTTTCTTCTTTTTTTGGAAAAAGCAAAGCCCTGACCTCTCAGTGGTTGGTACTCATGACTTGATGTGTCCACTTCTCCAGTCACCCACGGTCTTTGTCCATCCATGGGACATTGTAGTGATGGGGGATCCCAAGAGAGATTGATACTGGAGTCAAGGTTGTGCTGTTCTGAAGACGTATCATCCCATGGCACTTCTCACTGTTTTCTCAAAAAAAACCCAAACATCTAAGCTTTCTTAATCAAAACTCATTTATTTTTTCCCCATCCTTTGCACCACCCAGCTTCCTGCTGCTGCTCTGGCACAGCTCTTTTCATGGAAATTCTCCATCTTGCCTGACTTGATACTAAACATATTGATAGGAAAAAGAAACTTCATTTGATTTCTGCTGATATCAAACTCTTTCAGCTCACAGAGGGGTGCCTGAAACCAGGAAACACGCAGTGTTTGCTTGCTGGGATGGTGCTGGGACTTTTGAGCAAAGCTTGGCAGGTATTTCCAAGCCCCCTGCACTAATTGATGGGCTCTCTATATATCATGCCAGATAAAGGGCTCTTGTGCAGTAAATGCTGATGTTTAGAACATCCTGATAGTGTTTTGTTAACAAGAAGATAACGGGAGAGCAAGATACGTTTGTTTAGCTGCCTATAGATAAACCCAATGAGGTCTTTGTTAAGTTTTCATGACTGATGGCAGGTACTAAATACGATAAATAATACCCAGATCCTGATTGGAGCTACTGTAGTGCAAATTATAACCCGTGGCACTGACCTGTGAGGGGAGACAGAGGGATCGAGGGCTGCAGAAATGAGGAGCTGGGGGTATTTTGGGTGGCACCTCCTGTTCCTGAAGAAATAGCGGCCTGCTATGGCAGGCTGCAAAGTGGTATCCAGGTATCCATCAGAAAAATAAGGGAGGAAAGGGCATTGGCAATAAGATGCTTGTGGAAGAAGAGAGTCATAGAAGCTGTAAAAACACTGGGGAGAGGATGGCAATGCACACAGAATCATAGAATCACAGAGGTTGGAACAGATCACTAGATTATCTAGTTTAATTGTCAATCCATCCCCACCATGCCCATTAAACACATCCCTCAGTGTCACATCTACACATTTCTTGAAAACCTGCAGGGATGGTGACTCTCCCTGGGTAGTCAGTGCCAATGCATAGCATCTAAAATTGATGGTGACCTCTTCTCCAGTGCTCTTCACCAGCTCAGCCATTACAAGATGCCCCAGGCCAATGAGAAGGGTCTTCACCCATGCAGGAGTGAGAAAAGCCATGCAAATATATCCAGTGGATGCTGAAGATCACCCTTCTCCCTTCACCCCAGCAGAAGCTGAGTCAAGACAGCACACGCCTCCCTCCCCTGGTTCTCCTTCACGAGAGTGCTTATTAGCATTTCTCCCAAAACATGCCACTAATTGCAAGGTGGGTCACTGTCAGCCCTCTTACATCAGCAAGACCTGTTATTGAGAGGCAACGTGGTCCCTGATTCATGGCGATGGGGAGGAGGAGGGGGGCACAGCCTGCCACGCTTCCACAGATGGCCCCAGGGGTGTCCTCACCAAAACACCAGCCAATGGCAAAGCCAAGGTTGATATGAAGCCGATAACAAATTACCAGCAGGGGGAGAGATTCTCAGCACGACCAAAGCTGAGGAACCCAGCAGGTTTTGGAATCGAGGCCATGAAACAACAAAACTCTCAGCTGTTGAAAGGGATTATAATTACGGCTCTATCTCCAGTACAATCTTTCTCCAGAAGTTGGTAATTTGCTCTAATTTTTTTTTGTTGTTTCATTCTTGTCTTCTTCGAGAGAGGGATGGAGGAGATTGCAGGAACTGAACTGGGATGATGCTTAACTCTGGCTTAGTGTCTTGGTGCGTTCCACCCAGAGAGGGGACAAGGAGGGCTCCAGCGCTGGCTAAAACCTCCTTGGATGTTGGATGTCTCAGCTGTTTTGCCAATGGAGGTGAGATCATCTCACCTTCGCACCACATAATTCTTCCTGATGGTCGTGTGTTGGCTGGATGCATGCATGGACATGGAGTTCCTGATGGAAAGGGCAGCAAGTGCTGTTGCAAGGCTCTGGCTGAGTAACCCAGCTCTCAGAAGGTGATTGGGCTGGAAGCAATGCAGAGAAAAGAAAGGGGACAAAGAACTTTTCTCCCATTCTTTAGGTTGTTTTGTTTTTTTTTGATTTTTTTTTTTCTTTTTGTTTTTTAAATCATCAATAGCAACAGAGTGATCGCATGCATTTCTATCTTTTGACCAGCTCAGTTTTTGCAAGGGCACCTGTAAGATTTGGTAGAAGGTACACCTACTCCTGGCATTCATATTCTCAGCCTGGAATATCAAAACCAGCTCCTTTCCAGCTGTGGGTTCACCCCAAGTGGAAATACTAAGAGGAGGGAGAGCTTACATTCAAGTCTGGACTGTATGCAATTAAACATGCAGAGCTTGAAACCTTACAGACAGAGTAGAAATTTTGCCCTATACCTGGTTGGGAAGATTAGTTTGGATGCGGAGTTTCCACTGCGTGAGCCTCTGTGGCCCAGCATCAGAGCCAGCCAAGAGCGATGGAGAGATGCAAATGAAAAGCTAGTGGGTCTTCCTGAGAAATCTTTGAACACACGTCCAAAAAATGAATGTGTTTTCTTCTAATTAGGAGCGTTCATTATATCTCGTGGCAATCTACAAAACAAGCCACATGCCGGTTATTGTTGGTACAAGCACAACAATTCTGAGTGTGGGAAAAAAAATATTTCCAGGCATGTAGGACACAAAACGTACTAAAGGCGTTTTAATGGCACTTTAATTAATCTCTAGGCATATGTTAAACAGAATATCTAAAAAGGTGTGTATGTGTGTGGGGGGTAGTAACGAAAGTTAGGACTCAAATCAAAAGATGCTTTAGTAGCTGCAAAAGTTATTAAATATAATTATATTCATTTCAAATATCCCCACGCATAAAAAAATGGTAAACTGGAATGAAGGTTGCAAGCAAATCTCACCAAATCAAGGCTTAAAAAATATATATTTCAAAAGAACGTTGCCATTAGCATATGAACAAAAACAAACCTTGAATAAATTTAGAGTTAAGGTGAGACATTGAAAAAGAAATACAAAGAAGTTAAGTGTGAAAATTACAGTGGAGGCAGCTGGAACATCTCCACTTGGAGATACGGCGCAGTAGCACTGGGAAAGGAAAAATGAAGGTGGATTTAGAAACATGGTATCCTGACCTGGGACCACAGAAATGGAAATGCCTTTTGCAGATGTGTGTTGGCTGATAGCGCTTATCGCAATCAGATGGAGATCCTTATTTCCAGTTTGCTCACCATGCCGTAGGTCTGACCAGTCATACACTCCATGACAAAGCTGCCGCTGTTTCTACAGATTCACTTATTTTGGTTCAAGGGGAAATTAACCTGATTTTATAAAAAAGAATAATCAACAGGTCCTGTCAAAATCTTGCAAGGGGCTTTCCAGCGGTCACCTTGAATTGTATCCCAGTAGTTGTTGGGAAGAGCATCAAGAACTCTTGAAGGAACCAATGCACAATTATCTCCCTGTGTTTTGCTGTGGAAGGACCTTGCAGAAGGATAGTGAATTCTGCATGACTGTTTATGCGGAGGTCTTGGCAGCTGAGACTCACTTCTGCAATAAAAATTCCATGTAAGCCGTTGCCCCTGGTGATAGGTTCATATAGAGGTACCTGGAAAAGTACACGGAGAGCTACTCAAGGATGAACAAGGCCTGGAGTTGTATCTTGCAATAGATGTCACAATTAAAACAAAGATTAGCTGTTAAAGTGACCTGAAGGTTAGAAAGCAGAACAAAGCTTTTTCTTATATTGCTCAGTGATTCTTCTCCTGGTGCTGTTGGCTGGGAGCAGGCACTGGCGTCACTGGTGTCATCTGCTTCAAGTTGATCAGAGCTGGGAACGTGGAAGCGCTCATTCCCCATTCATCTTTACCCCTACCATACTCTGTGACCTGGCACAAATCACTTTGCTGCCCTGCTTTGGTTTCACTGAGTTAAATGCCTGCATAAAGCAAATCCATCCTTTTTCTCAGCATTCAATCAACTCAGGTCGACCTTTCTCCCAGCACATCTGACAGGAGCTACCACAGCTTTCAAGTCCTTCTGACACTAAATTAGTACCCATGCTGAATGGTTATTTGTTTTTATTTCTCTCAGTTGGTGGCTGGTGGGACCATCCATACACCCTCCTCACCCAAAACTTGTGCAAGTGTAAGCATAACATGGTGGGACATGTTGTGCTGTGATGGCAAAGTTTGACTAGATGTTTCAGAAGGTCCACCTATGTCCTAAATTCCTATAAAGAGTGTTCAATTGCATTCCCTGGCTGATGAGTGTGTTGCCAGCAGGAAAGAGACAGGTTGCTACTTGCTGTAGTCTGGTCTCTACCAGCTCCCATGCTTCTGGACACTGAAGATACGGACGGGAAACCTCCAGCAGATGACACCAGAAGTTATCTTGCACAGAGTGGGAATGTATAGTGTCAGATGAGTAAAAGTGAGGGATCCATCACAAGCACCACAATGCTTCTGATTGAGATAAATCAAAATGGAGATAAACAGCTGAATTACTTAGTCCATGCAGAAAATGAGAGTTCCTTGGGGGAGGCAATGCCAAGAGCATGCATAGTTCTGAAACTATTTTGCAATGGGTGCATCCAAGGCTGGTTTCATACCAGAAGTCCAAGTAATACTATTTGGTAAGTGTTAACTCTGTGACCAGTGTACATGATCCAGCAGCAAGAAGAAAAACAAAGACATGATGGAGCTCTGCAGCCATTTAAGCATGGCTTTGGTAAACAAAGCCGGTTTAATACTCACAGGAGCCTCAGGCAGGGGCTAAGGCACTGGCTCCTCCCTCCACCCACCTGCACACTGGATGACTTGTACAAAACTTAGCCCAGTGGGAGCCCCAGCATTTAACCTAGTCCCCCCGCACTTATTATCCACCACCCTCCTTCCACAAGACCAAATCAACATGCTTGTGCTGTGCTGTGCTTGTAAACATGGTTGGACCATCAACCAAGGCGAACTGAAAATTAGGAATCAGGCAGGCATCCCAAGATCTGCAACCTGTTAAAATCCCAGGGAACATTTTCCAGCAAGCTGGTAGAGTGTGGCCTTGCCAACACGGGCACCTGGGTGTGGGAAGAATGTTGGCAGGGCGATGAACTCATTAAGGTGGAGCTCTGTCACCACCTCCTGAAGGAATCTGAGATGAGCCCATCACACCGCTGTACCCTTGTGCAACCGAGTGTAGGAAGGATCAGTCACTGGAGCTCGGCGCTGCCCTGCTCTACACGCTGAAGTCAACGCCACCAGGAGAAATAAGAGCCCTTTCCATGTAAGCAAACTGATCCGGCTGATATCGAGTGACTCATTAACGGCTTACAAAACTTAAGTAGACCATAGCGTTACTCTCTAGTAGTGGGAACTCCTCAGCTTGAAAGGAGGATTTGATACTTGCCAAAAGCTCACCTTGGGCCTAATCATCGTTAGTAATAGCAGATCTGCCCTTGGAGGTGTTTGCAAGAAGTTACAAGCTGCACCTGCTCAGAGGAATTAATTTCTTTTCCAAAGATCCTGGGCACAGAGACAAGTTGGACATGCACTGGGAAATGATGGACTCCAAACCTGTAATGCAAGTGATGAGAGGTGAAGATCTGCTCCTGAGCAGTTCCTAAGCTGGACAAATACTTCTACTCAGCCGTGCCTTTGCTCATCACGTTTCACTCTCCGTGCTGCTCTCCACCCTTTTTCCACCCAAGCCCCCAAAATATTTAAAATAGCCCATGCTGATTAGATTCATTTGAGACAAGAGTCTTGTTTTTGGAATAAGAGTTGCAGAAGCCACATAGTAAAAATAAATCCGTGGTCTTAGGTATACAT
The DNA here is from genome assembly GCF_019238085.1 of Lagopus leucura. Lineage (NCBI taxonomy): Eukaryota > Metazoa > Chordata > Aves > Galliformes > Phasianidae > Lagopus > Lagopus leucura. Next base: position 3,666,566 of record NW_024962265.1, on the reverse strand, counting down.
CAGAATATAGTTGGAGGACACATTGCTGGCTCATGTTCATCTTGCCATCCGTATATATCATTCTCAGGATAGCAAAATAGTTATCTTAAGAGCATCTAGAATCACTGAGTAGAACTTGCCCATCCTTCTGGCCTCCACAGATCATGTCTCTGAAGGACACTCTTGCTGCTTCAGCTCAAGACTTTGTACAACTTATCATTAAATTCCCTAAATAGCATCTCATGTGTTAGATGTAACACTTCTAGCAGTATCCTCAGCATAAAAATGGTGAATATACTCTGCAGAATTCTTTTTTCATCAGCCCAAAGCAACTCTGAAACCAAAGAAATGCAGCATTTGGCCATTAACAACTGGGAGGTTTGAAGGGATACAATGCTACAAATCCAGCCTATAGAGAGCAGGTAGCACTAAGAATCGATGGCCAAGCTGGGTTATTAGATACTGAGGCAAAAAAATGGATTTTGGGGTTGACTGAGCATCTGTCTTTGCAGAAAATATAGAGAACAACAGCATCATTTCATTCTCAGCATCTTAATACATGCCAGCTCCAAGCACTAACTCAGGCATTTCACAGCCCACAAAGCCCAGAGAAGGCAGCTATTGTATCAACTATGAGAAGTAGATTTTGGTGTCCCCAAAGTAACTTTAACCAAAAAGCTGCTTCTCAGATAAATCTCACCAGATAACCCTGGAAGCAAAAAAGGGCCAGTAATAGCAAAAGGCAACAGGTGAGGCACTGGAACAGGCTGCCCTGTGAAGTGAAGGACTCGCCCTACCTGGACGTGTTCAAGACAAGAGGTAAATGTGGCACTGAGGGACATGGTGAAGTGGGTATGGTGGGGATGGGTTGACCATTGGACTAGATGATCTTAATGGTCTTTTCCAATCTTAATGATTCATGAAAATAAGGCTTTGATGTGAGACCAGCCAGGCTCCAAATAAGCCATTGAGAAGAGGGATGGATTCGTGTTGGAAAAATTCTTGGAAGAGAGTCAGCTACAAAATGCAAAGCTGAGGGGCCTGTCTGGTTCAGTAGTGCTATAGATGGCTTCCAGTACTTAAAACCCAATGAAAACACAAGTGCAGATCAAGGTGCAACTGAAGAGCAGGTCCAAGCACAGATCTCGCAAGAAAAAAGCTCCAAATAGCACTGATGTTGTGAGCACTGGGTGTTAACAGAGCAATGGGTGATTTAACCCATGGGAATCTCTGGTCTCTCTTTACAAGCTTCACATCAGCCTTGGTCTGGGGCTGAAGCTGAGCTGCAGTGCAAGAAACACTATCCAGCTCCTGCGGATAGAAACTGGGACATGCACAGATCCTGTGCCCAAACCTTCCAACAAAGCCACACCAGAGCTGAGTTTCTTAATAACAACAGTGCGTTTCTCCCTTTGAATACATGCAGTGGCTATCATGCAGAGAACTACATCTTAGCAGATGTGTACACCTAATATGACTATTCTTACAGCACTCATTCTAATAAGTACTGTAAATGACATCTCAATTAAAAACGAGCAATTGCACACAACTTCCTGCCCTTATTTCTTAATTTGCTTCTGCATAAGGAAAATAAATATGCAGTGGTGTTACCTGAGCTGACTCACACGTAACCTGAATGCCAAATTTTCAGATGCTACAGCAAGTAGAGCCCAGTCCTGAAGGTCTCCTGCATGCAGCAGTGTTCACGTTGGGGGACACAGGGGACACCAGGGATGGGCAGGTGCTATCCTGCCAAACTGGTCCTTAATTCTATGGTAGGAAATGATGAGTATCAAAATTCCTGCATCATGGTTGGGTGTCCAAATCACTCTGGTTGAGGGAGGAATCAACAGAAAAGAGTTTCTAATTTATGAAACACGTTCCTGCTCCTGACAGATTTTTAAACCTGCACTTCTTCAGATGTTTTGTTTTTTTTTTCCTAACTCTCCTCTCCTCTCCTCTCCTCTCCTCTCCTCTCCTCTCCTCTCCTCTCCTCTCCTCTCCTCTCCTCTCCTCTCCTCTCCTCTCCTCTCCTCTCCTCTCCTCTCCTCTCCTCTCCTCTCCTCTCCTCTCCTCTCCTCTCCTCTCCTCTCCTCTCCTCTCCTCTCCTCTCCTCTCCTCTCCTCTCCTCTCCTCTCCTCTCCTCTCCTCTCCTCTCCTCTCCTCTCCTCTTCTCCACCTTCCCTTCCCTTCCCTTCCCTTCCCTTCCCTTCCCTTCCCTTCCCTTCCCTTCCCTTCCCTTCCCTTCCTTTCCCTTCCCTTCCCTGAACAATGAGTTGTTTATGCACTAGAAAAAGCTCTCTCTGTTTAAAAAATATATGTGGAAGATCTTCCACCTATCATGGGTTCAGTTGACATTTTATTGGTTTAAATGGTGCGAATTGGCCACACATCTCAGTGAATGGCTGCAATAGCTGGCGTTTAAACACTTTGGTTTGCATTGGCCAGGTAGGAGTCGCTTGCTGGCCACAAATCTCCCGTTACAGTGTCCTCTGCCATCCTGCACGCAGGGATTAATAGCAGCTTTCTGCTTTTTAGGCTAGAGCTGATCCAAGAGGGCCCAAGAGAAAGGGAGAGATTCCTAAATAGCATGACTGACAAGACTGTGAAGAGGGAGTTTATTCACAGCATTATCTAACTCATTCTTTGGCGAAGGAAACTCATCTACTTTTGAGACTTAAACTTCTAAAGAAAACTGCTATGATCTAAAGAGATTGGCCATAAAACTATTTGTATTGAAAACTTAGCCAGCACGCCTTTAGTGAACTTCATTCATTAACATTCTTCCTGGCAAGGTTTCCATATCTCAGCGTTCATTTTATACTTTAATTTGGTTAGTAGGTCTTTGTTTAATCGTCCTATTGAGAGCAGAACAAAGAAGGTTTAGGTGATACAGTGAAGTAATACACTATATTTTATCTCTGGAAAGCCCAGACAAAGTCAGCAAGCTCTGATACCCTCTGATTCGTTGTTTTATTTTTTTTTTTTCCTCTTCCAGGACATTCGAAATCACAAATCAGTTTTGGAGCATAAAGATCCTCACTGTACTGAGCTGCGGACACCTTCAGAAGAGAAACAACTTGTCAAGCAGAGAAATTATGCTTTGAGCACGACATACAGCCCCGAAGGAAGATTATCTCCAGAAAAGTGCATCTCCATTACTCTGTGGATGGATGTTCTGCATTTATATCTCTGCCCTCCAATAAAATCTGTAGTCAAGATATATATTTTTTTCCATTTCTGGGCTTTTTGCTTCCTGTCTCCATATTAACATCATAGATTTTTTTTTTTTCTTTTTTTTTTTTTTTTTTTTTTTTTTTTTTTTTTCTGGGGGAAAAAAACTCATTAGCAGTGATTTTGCTCAAGGAATATTGCATTTTGCAGCGAGGATGTTGCATTGCTCTTTTCTCCAGCAACCTGCAGGCACAGAATGCTCTAAGGAAGACTTAAAAACTAGTCAGGATAATAAAAAAGAGCTGTTTCCTGATAGATGTAGCTGCTCCCTATCCCTGAATCTGGTGGAGCGTGAGCGGGGAGCTGCTCAGCTGCTGTAAGCCGACACAGCTCCAACTGACTCCCAACTGACTCCAGATAGAAATCTGGCCCTAGAATAAAGGCAGGATTCAACAGGCTTTTCTCATAGAATGGCTTTTGCACTGTTTTCTGGAGTATTTCCTACCAATACACATCATGTTCCTTATAACCACTCCATTCCATGCACTGGTAAAGGGGATTGTTGCATCTGCCTTCTCTTTATATGAACACCCATGATAGTGAGTTGTCTTCTTATTGAAATTCCTAATTCTCCACTTCCTAAACCTTTTCAAACAGCTTTGTTCATAAACTTCAACTGGCTGTAAAAAGAGATGCTTTCCGGAGGCAGCGCTCGCATCCTCTTCCACAGAGCCACTCTCCAAGACAGGGAAAGCACAAAGAGCCCCGATGCTCTTCCATGCAGACCAACAAGCAAAGCAACCCCTAGCTACCCTAAGTGCTATCCCCTCACTGAAGGAGGATGCTTAGGCCAAAATCTAAATCACAACTGGACTCATAGAAACAAAAAAAAAATGAACAAACAAACAAAACAGCCCTAATTCTGTCAGAGCTTATTAAAAGCACAGGAAATATAAGCCATGAGATTATAGAAGCAAATGCATAGATTTTAGTCTTTTTTTAAATTATTTTTCTGAGGAAAGAAGATCCATACCCACCCCGTGCTCAGAGGACAACCATTTTTGGAAGCCAATGGCTCTTTTATGCTCCCAATTCCTGGTCTACACCAGCGTTAAGTGAAAGGGGAGTCAGGCTCTTCACGGCTGCTGACCGAGGTTGCTCCGAAGCGATGACCCGGAGGTGAAAGGCCCCTTCTCCTGTTACTAATCCCGTGAGCCACACAAGCCTCCTGAAAATGATTCTTCGGTTTTATTACCACCGAGGTCATTTATGGAATTATAAAACCCTGGGTAGGAAACCAAGCTGGCAGGCGGCAGCAGTGCATGGTCACAGAGATCTCTGTCCCACGGTAGAAATGGTAAAAGTTCTGCCCTTCTTCCACGCACCTTGAATAATTCAGTTGGTTAAATGTGAGAAGTTGTGATTAACTGAGCGGAGGAGGAAACAGATAAACAACTTACCAAAAGCTAGTTCTTTATTATTGCAACCAGAAATGACCAAAGACTGCATATTTTGTAGGTCTGCGTATTACACGTGGAGTAAAACAAGAATCAGGTTTGAAACATTCAACAATTCAAAATAAAAAACAGCAAACCCAGGAACTTTCTTGACTAACACACGGACTGGTAATTACCAGGGACAGAATATAAATGAAGTGGCATTGAACAAAGAAGGTAACAGTGCACTTTTAATAAACCAATTTCATCCACATCTCCACCAATTTGCAATTTAACAGTTCTATCAGCAAAGCCTCATTTCCCTAACTAGACCGGTATGTTTAAAAACATGACTAATTCATTCTCATTAATATCAATTTGGATGCATTTAAAAAATAACCCTTAATATCTGTGCAACAGGTTAAAGGGCCGTATGCTCAAACCTCAGACGTTTCTCACTGTACAGCCTGAAGTATAAATATCCCCAAATGAACCAATGAAGTCTAAATGCTCCCTATGGCATCAGAAACAACAGAATTTATTCTTATATTTTGTTTAGCTCTGAGACCCACTGTTCCACAATATCTAATACTGTTGTTTTTGTTTTTTTTTCCTCTCTGTGATTTTTGCCCTCATTTAAAATACAGCTCATATTCATTCTGCTGGTCTTTCCAAGGGGACGCACAAAGCAGAGCAATGTGTCTCTTGGTCTTACTGGCAGCTGGCACGTCCTTCACCCCAACACAAGCCTGGCCATTTTGGCAAACTCAATACCACTTGTTAAAGGAAAAAAAAAATAAAAAAAAAGCTGAGCTCCAGCTACAGATTAACACACTGGAGCTACCATTAAAAGTGCAGAGCCCCTGGCCTAAGCCCTCAATTCAGAAGGCATTTAAGCACATGTATAACTAAGTGTGGGAACAGTCTCCTTGAAGGCAATAGGATTACTCACTTCTTAAGAAGTTACCACATGTTTAAGTATCTGAATCAAGGCCTAATTATGGTGCTGGTTGACTTCTCGTGCGCGCACCACTGGGGCAGATCTCGCCAATCCCTTAAAGCCACAAGGACAAGCGTGTGTCACGCAGGCTTTTAATAGCTGCTAGGTTTGTCTTCTGAGGCAAACAAAAATAAAAGTCCTCATGCCCTAAAAAATAAAAAGGTACTTTATAAATATCAGGTATTTACACGTGTGAAACTCTTTTAATGGGAGGTGGTTTTACGCACCTGTGAAATGTACAAGCAATGAAACGGTACACTGACGAAGACTAAAAAACAAAACCAAAGTATAAAATATATTACAGGTCCACCAAAATAAATTCACACAGAAGAAAAAAATCGACACAATAGAAACTTTCCTTTTTAAAAAATAGAAGATATATCACAAAAGCTTGAACATGTTTATTTTATGTTAGTACTAAAAATCAAGGGAAAAAGCTTCTTATATTCTTGTCACAAAAATATTTACCAGCCACTTTTTATTTCCACGTTATGATTATCTGGCTCAGCAGGAGTAGAGGCTGAACTTCACCCAGACTAAAGAAATCATTCCAGAAAGGTCTTCTAGGTTTACAATTACTGCAATTTACATTTTCGTCTCCTCTCAGCACCTTACCGCAAAGGTTTCAGAGGAATAAAAAACAAATCAAGAATAGGACAGCTATCTGTATTTACAACATTCATCTTTGTTGCTGCCGAGCCACAGGAGCGGCACCATTAACTACTGAAGTCCTCACACAGCTCTGTGCAAAAAACAGCCCTCCGTAGGTGAAAGACAGCATCAGAATGTACCCAAATCCACCCCCCTGGGCTCGCACAGCCTGAGAAACGCAACAGCCCCCGAACGGACAATCGATCCTTGCCCCCAGTTCACTCCAGAGTCAAACCCATAACACCCGATGACGGAGGGTGAGACGCGAGCACACCGCATCCCTCTGTGACGGAGTCAGGGCAGAAGCGCTGAAGCGACCGCACGACTTCAATCCACGGCCAAGTCTTCAGTGTGCTCTGTGCTTCCTTTTCTTGTGTTTTTTATCCTTCTTCTTGTTGGCACACTTGGAGCAGAACCATTGCATCTCTTCTGGGGGTGCAGCCGTAATTCCGACGCAAGGCCTGTGGAGGATAGGAGAACACCACGCCGTCTTAATGTTACTGCTATTTCTTACCCAAATGAACTAAACTCTTCAGTGAGAGATGGGATCTGGCCTTCTACACATCCCCCCAATTCCTCTAGCAATTATCATTATACTGATGACTATTATGATCTAGAAGAAATGCAAAAAAAACTTGCTTTGAAACAAAAAAAAATGTATTGAAGGGACCCTCCAATAAGAAATCACTTGTTTGCTAAAAGAAATCACATAGTATGCTAAATTTAAAATAATTTCAAATGCTTATTTAATACATCTGAAAAAAAAATAACAACCTTATGATTTTACGTAGCTGTTAAAAAAATGCCTAAAAAGTGATTAATTCCCTCGAGCCATTTATACGAGCTGACATTTATATTACTGTTCATACAATGCTCCACAACTTGAAATGTCTATCTGTATACACCATGCTCACAATCCTGCACTTCTCACAAAATTACCAGAATCAGCAATATTTCCTGGTCGTTTCGAAAACAACCGTTATCACCAATTCCCATTAATTAAAGTAACGCTCCTTCACAGTTTAAAATCTGCTTCTTCAGATTCCAGAGAAACAGAGATAAAAGTATCTTCCAGATGATTAAATTGGACACAGCAAAGCCATTCAAATACGCCCAGCCTCATGAACAACAACAACAACAAAAAAGGTTTTAATAATGTAGCCACAATCTGCAAAGGAACGGCAGAACAGGACGGATGAGAACAACTTACCAGTGATACCAATCATCGCAGTCATCACAACCTATCATTGGACTGCCATCATCTGGCTTGTTACAGCCAGGACAGAACCAGATCTGGTTACCCCATTCATCTCGAATCTGATGCAAAGAAAAGGAAAGTTAGCTGGTTTTAAGGGCTAAGCAGGCAGCAAAATCAATCTTCAATGAAAAAAAAAAAAAAAGAAATAAGGCAGTTTGTTGTTTATCCAAGAAATGCTCACTGCCCTTACTTATGAATTCTCTTGTTGTATGTGTTCAGAATTACGGTTTAATTGATTTTTCCTATCCTGCATTTTTCTGCATTGTCTGTAAACCAGCAAAGCCAGTTATACCACCCGACCTATGCACAGTCATTCACATATAGCAGACGGGGCTTAGTGACACAATTCCTTCTCTGTCTATACTACCACGACCAGAAGACTTTTAAAATTCTACCCTGTTAATGGCAAGAATGGGCTACAGCAGGCTCTTGTGTGAGATAACAGTCTTATATGCATGTAACATATACAGTGCCATGTGTATATATTGCCTTATTACTTATTAGCCAAAGTCTTCAACTCAACTAGCTGATAAGATCAGGATATAAAAAAAAGTTGTTACTGAGTAACTTTCCATTCCCCTTATGACATTTATGCCATGGTACCATTTACTAAAGGGTAAATGAAACAGGAGAGGCAGATCATTTACAGTATTGGACGGCTGCACACTGGATTTGTCATATTCAGAATTTTGTAAAAAAAAAGTTTACATTTATATCCTGCTAAAGCTGTATTCGTATTTTTAAATTTCAAATGCTCTAATACTTTTTTATTTTGTTTTGCATACATGAAAAACGTCATGAAGTTCATTCAAAGGAGTGTAAAATAACAATATGAAGCACAAAATGTCTGTGGCATTACCCTGATTTCATCATTTCTTTATGGAGATTTGCACATTATAGCCGAATCTCAAAAATATGAACCATTTTGTTCTCAGCTTTTGTGCATTAGTGCAGTTACACATATCTAAGACAATAACTTTTTGCTATCTGCAGAGCTTACAAACGTGGTATTAGAAAGCAGTAGATAAAAAATCCCCAAATGCTCTTAGGGAAAAAAAAAAAAAAGCCAATACATGGTGGTCTGTACATCTTACACCACTGCCAGAAAAATCAATAGGAATATACCAAAGCTGCAACCAACACATCACTCTTGACTGACTCTTCTTAAAGCCCTGATTTTTTTTTGTGATCTAAAACTAGAAAATACAAAGCCCAGGAATATTAAGCAGGGAACAATCCCTTTCTAACCCCAGTGTGCAGCAGGCAATGCCATATGACAAACTGAATTTTAAAGCTCATTGCATTGATCATTCCTATCTACACATCTGCTCTCCATTTGTGGATGCTGATGCTGGGCAGGTGCCCCACCTTGGTGCCGCCAGTGTTAGACAATGCTGCCTATGTTGCTCCACCAGAATATGGACTTTTTCACTTTTCCAAACTTAATTTTCCAGGGGGATGTTTTTCTGCACAATGCCAGCTTTCAGATGATCACGGGTTGGAGAGGGACAGGGTGGTCTACATCCACTGCAACCTATCTGGATTTGCTAAACAAGAACTTGGGCTGCTGAATGAGGATGTCGAAATATTGCCTAACTTCTTTTTCCTTAATGGGTTGTGGAAGAAGGGACAGTATGTGACTGCTGAATGCTATTTTAGTACAAACCATTTAGAGTTAATGATCAGAACACATTTGCTGAGATACTATCCTGCAGGGAAATCCCACATCATATATTTTAACTATAACATCGTCCTTCTGTCCTTCCCTGCGGAAGGGAGTTGTGCACCTCTGTCACACTGGCTCCAATCCTATCTCTAGAAAAGCTTTCCCATGTGACCTTGGGAAAACTGTTTCATCATTCTGAGTCCTGATTTCCCTCCATAGAAGAAGCTATTAAAATTATTAATTATTCCTTTTTTTCCCCAACCTCTCTTTCAGTTTCTTTACTTAGAAACTTCTCACATCAGGAATCTCTCTGCCTGCAAAGGTACTTGGATCTTAACACAGTAAAGCCCTGGTTTCAACTGTAAAAGAAAAAACAAATAACCCAGAGTCTACTGAATAGAATCCTCCAATTTCTCCCCAAGGCAGTAAGAGCGTTACCACTGAAACACTGGCCTTAGGAAAAGTAACAAGTTTTCCTTCCTTAAACACCCATCACCTCTCAATTATTTGCCTCCAATGCTTACTAGGGAAAATTGGATGTAGTACAGTATTTTGAAAATGTTTCTCTCCTAGAGAGAATTGCAAAGCTTCTGGACACTACTGTAATAAGTAAGGATGGCATCACACTTATGCTGTGATAAAGGAGGTGAGGATGCATATCTTCATCCCAAAGATATGCACAGCCTATGTGAGGTAGTCGAATACTGTAACCAACTCTGGAGTGAAATGTAGCAGCTGTTTAAATAGAGACCAGTAACATGATACAGCAGTTTAAGTCAAGCAGGGAAGAGCACCTTCTCCATTGGAAACAGCAGGGTAGATTTACACTAGGAATCATTATAAAAACAGGAAGGAGGAAAAAAAAAAAAAAAAGGAAAAAATCATGCAGACTTTGCAAGCGAAGTACAGAAAGCTCTGTAATAAAAGCAAGTTTCAGGAGTTTCAAATGGTGAGAGTTTTAAACTGGTACCCGCTATAGATAAGCAAGGTGTCACCAACCAAGCTGGAACTCAGCCAGGGCAGGGAGGATTACAACACTGCTGCTATTGTTGGCGGTATCTGCTGCTCTTCGGTGATTAGAAATGGTAGGACTACCACCTTACACTGCATCTAGAGTAAAAATTTTCCATAGCAGAACAGTCCCAGCACTACCCAGAGGTGTGTCTGTGCTTGTTTAGAGAATGTAGCCCCTTCATCCTGTTGGAAGGGAGACTTGGATGGGGCCCTAGGCAGTCTGACCTAGTGGGTGGTAACTTCATCCATGGTAGGGGGGTTGGAACGGAATGGGCTTTAAGGCCCCTTCCAACCTAAGCCATTCTATGTGGAGTAATTAAGAAGCTTTAATGGTGCCAAAGAGAAATCAAGTTCAGAGCAAATTCTACAAATTCAGATGCACAAACGTGCAGTTTCTGTATGTTGGAGAAAGCAGGATAGAGAACAGTGCACTCTGCACACTACAAATGAGGGCTAAGTCAGATTCTTCTGCCTGACAGCAAAATCTATGGTGAGTTTGACATTTGAGGTTTCAATTTAGGGCTACGAAAGTATCTATAAAAAAACGTCATCTCCAAAAATATATGCTCCAGGTGAAAATTCCAAGTGGGATACAGCTGGGCTTGTTGGAATTAATTTAAATGTTGAGCTGGGAAGACAGAAAAAAATTAGCCCAATAGTGTTTTAACTATTAACCCTTCCAAGCAAGTGCCAGAGCAGAGAGTAACATCACAAGTCTAATGCCATCAGTTTGAAGTGATGAGTCACCATGAAGCTCAGCAGTTCAGGAGATGAATGTCACTGGGACAACACATCACAGCACATGCCACCTACCACGTAAGTACTGACGGTCTCAGTCACCACGCTCCTAACAGGTGCTTTGGAGCCTCCAGCTGCAGAGACGGCTGGGGATGCTGGTGGAAGTAGGGCAGGTGAGACTGTAGGCTGTGGAGGAGCAGGAGCTGGAGCTGGAGGAGGGGTGACGTGCACAGGAGCTGGTACAGGCGATGGCACAGGGGGAGGTGTTTTGGGCCGGCTCACAGGAGTAGCAGGTTTGGCCTCTGGGGCTGGCACCACTTTGCTGATGACTCTGTAGGACCAAAAATGGGGATCGTTAAGAGTTGATGGGAAGAAGGCAATGGTTGATCGCTGGGGAGATATAAAGAAAATATAGTACAGCTAATTCACATCACCTTTAAGTCAGCAAAGAGGCTGTTTCAACCAAACACAAGGACCGCTCTTATTGCCACATCCATCCACAGATCCTGACTACAGGACAGGATGAAGTACAGAACTATTACAAAGTGAATGCCAGGACAGCCTGAACCACTCTGTAGCCTGCTGTCATATAAATATTCTCTGTGGCTTTACTAAACCTTGTTTCGTTAAGTTTTATTACATTAGCTCAATTTGTGGGAAATATTAGAAAGGAAAGTTAATCAGCTGTGAACAGCACTGATTTTAATCTTCAAACTGCGAGACGATATCATCCTCTTAAGATTCTACATTAGGGGTTCTGCAAATATTTGCTGGTTTGGTATTTCTTTCCTCAAATGTTTACGTAATCAGCAGCAGATCTAGTCAGGACAAATAAATGACGCACACTATACACTCTGCAGTTAAAATATTGCTACTTACTCGAGTAGCTGAAGTAGACAGGATGTAGCTCTAGTAAATACAAAGTATAGAATAATCTTGCTCAGGAAGGGGGATACAGGACCCAATATTTACTAACGAATGTTAGTATATAGTGTTATTGATGTGCATACATTTTAACAGACAAGGCTCTTACTATAAGACTCTAGACTAGAAACGCAGAGAGAAGCAAAAGGACATTTTAGAAAACAAAACAGAAAAACCCCAAACAAAACACTGGATAGGACTATTTGTTTTTACCACATTTTGGTAAATCATTTAACTTATTTACATTTGAATGGTAACTGTGGGAGTACAATTAATTTGTGTAGGGACTAGAGGAAGAAGGAAAATTAAAGAAAGAAAGGTTACACATTCCAGAGAGGAGGACATCTAAGAAAGAAAAGAAAAAAAAAAAAAGGAAGAGGAAAAGCATGATGAAAATCAAGTTGGAACTGCTCCTGAAAATCAGGGGAGTAAAACCAACTTCCACCATCAGTGGGAATTTTACAGGCAATTTCAGAAGTAGTGCCTCTCTCTTAGGATATTCAAAAGGCAGTATCGATAGGATCAGAGACATTCAAGTCAATAATCCGAGTCATCAACTGAGAAAAAGGTTGGAACTACTCAATATTTAAAGCTTGGCTGAGATAATATGTTTTCTCCCCAGATATGTTACTTCACTACTAAATCAGAATGATGGAAGGTTTTAGGAAAGAGAAAACAGAGCAATGGGTTTGGGATTCTTGATTAGTCTGACAACTCCGCCAACACACCAACATTCTGAGACTTCTTGTAAGTGACTGTTAGAAGAAAAACAAAATTAAGCAAGTTTAGAAACTTTGGCTCACTGGGGCTCCTTACAGAGTGGGCATTTCAGCTCTGATGCATAAAATCACTGAATAAATGAAGTTGGAAGGCATCCACACATATATCACTGAATACAACTTCTGACTCCGCACAGGACCATCCAACATTTAAACCCTGTGTCTGAGAGCATTGTCCAAACGCTCCTTGAACTCTGGCAGATCGGTGCTGCGACCGCTGCCCAGGGCAGCCTGTTCCATCCCCACCTCCCTCTGGTGCAGAACCTTTCTCTAACCGCCCTCTGAGCTGCCAGGGCACACTGCTGACTCATACCCCAGTTCTTTGGTGCCTTCTGTTGTTCACTGCTCCCAAAGTTGAGCATCTAAGACCTTGAGGGTGGGCAATGCTCCCATGGCTTGCAAAGTCCATTTGTGACTTGCGAACCACCTCTTTAAAAAAAAAAAAAATCTTGGCATTAATAAAGGAGGGGAGAGATGACGAGCAAAATATTTGGCCTAGTCGAAGCCATTTGTATAGATTCAAACATTATTATTCCTTCTTCCGCCCCCATTTCTACCCTGCTCCAAGTAAACAAAGTCCTGCTATGAGTTCTTTGGGGAGTCAACCCTTCCCTAGTCTGGACTAGGAAATATATTAGCTAAAAGAATTTTAAACACAACTTTACACACAATGTAAACAGTTTAAGAGAAGAATTAGCTAATACAATTTGAATAAGAGTGACCATGCCCAGCTTAAGTATTAAATTAAATTATAGAGTTTCCCGGTCAGATAAAGCCAGGTTCTCCTCCTGAACAGGGTCTTCGAAAGCCACTCTGATAATGGCTGCAGAAACTGTAGGGAACATCACAAATGAAATCTTCAAAAACTACAAATATTCATTAGAGGGTGACACATACTCATTGATTGTCTGGCTTGCTTGAAGCGTGCAATTAAGACATGTTCAGTATATAGGGCAGCTTGTTTATCTTGATTTTTAGAACTCAGTTATCAAAACGGGAGATCGGCATTTTGGAGCACGCTTGGCCCTACCACTCCCTTGGGCTAATAAAGTTCTGAGACTTAAGACTCCAGAGTGGAGAAATGAATGGCTTTGTGCTACACCATTAGAGGTGATGGGGTAATCGCAGAGAGGGTGGTTGGGCCTGTCCTCCTTCCTGAAAAAGGGGCTTGCACACACAGCAACAGAGAGGTGGGAAGAAATCAAAGGGAAATAGCAGTCCCACGACTAATAATTAATGTTACTTCAGACTCAGAGAGAAACCTGATATCAAAACAGTATGTAAATGATGGCAAGATTTATGAGATCTATTTTACAGACAAGAGCAGTGAGGCACAGAGCACGCTGCAGGTAGGCGGCACTCACTACAGAAAAGCTTCAGTGCTACTGCTACTGAGGTCCATGCTGGGATTTAAACTGCACATCTGGACATCACCATACCTATATTGTTACATTCCTTCCAAATGTGCTTCCAAAATCAAAGCTTTTGTGTTACAAGTCTGTAAGTACAATATTAAGTAAGATGAAAATATCCCTCCTCATCGTTCAAGGTCCAAAAACTCTAAAATCAAGGCTGGATTCATAATTTTTCATGGTAATCAAACACAAATGAACACCAATCACCATCTACACACTTGGAGTCCCAAGACCAGAATTACACTTCTCCGCATGCTGCTTGCCTGGCAATGTATCACACATGCATATTCTGCACTGAAAGATAAAAATCAAAGCTGTTTTTGAATCAAAATAGCTCCCCTAGAATGAAGAGGTGTGAGAAAACCCTTGGCATAGATGTGGTAACAAGAGCCTTCATAAATCATAACTAAAGGCTACCACTCCCTTAAAAAAAAAGGAAAAAAAAAAAGAATTAATGTAAATACTGTGTGTCTGGTTGTGTCCAACCCAAATTCTCATTGGATTTCTCCTTAAATGCTAACAGGACTGTATTTCTTACAGAACCTCAGTGTATTTATAATTGAACACATGTGTTGATAACAAGTTTAAAGTAAACCTCTTAAAAACGGCAGAGTTAATGAAATCCCATTTTTGTCATTACTCCAGGGCAATCACTCTGTTCACATAAGACAGATCCAAACCCAAATGGTACGAAAACTGTGTTGGCTCACGAGATCTCTACTGAGATCTTTAGTGTCATGATCTTTAGTCAGCTTATAATCGCTTCTAACTGGCATGAGCTGTAACATGCTACATCTGGAGCAAAATGAGGCTCCAAGGTGTGAAATAGTTTCCTATCTTTGGAAGTAATTTATTTGATTTCATTTTGACCCTTACGGCTGAAAGCCCCATTGACTCCTTCACATAAACAGAGGGAAAAGACATGTGCATCGAAAGGAAATGGCTTTTCAAAAATAGGATATGAGCCACAGAGCTGAATGATTGCTATGGGTGATTGGCTCCAAAAAATATGCTGTATCAGTACTGAGAACAGTATGGACCAGAATCACACAGGCTCTGCCTAGAAGAGGAACAACATTTCTAAAGCTCTAATTGTCTTCTTGTCTAAAACCAGGACCCATTTTAAAGCAAGGAGCAGGAGCTTAAGGTCATTTGTATGCAGCAAAACATCCCCAACAACTATACCAATGTAATTATAACTAGCACAACTGCCACTCACATTATTACGGGTGCTATTTTTATCTATTAGTGTTGATATGCCCTTATTGATACAAGTTCTTCAATGCTAGAAAGTGAGGTGACGTAACTACTTTGATTACTGGGAAATCTCACACTTGTAACTGAGATAGCTCCACTAGAAAAAAAATGAAATACTCTAAGAACTATGGGTAAAAGTGTCAAAAACACCTAGGGGAATTAGGAACATTTCCATATGGTTTAGATTCCTCACAGATTAGAGATTATTTTGAAAATTTTATTCCAACCCTGGAGGAGAATTGGTGTAATTTAAGCTCTGTAATGTAAGCTAATTCCCATATTACTTTTAGAAAGGGAAATTTAGTTTTTATCTCTCTTATGCCCTGCTGAATATTTTATTCTGTGCAAACAAGTCGTATTGGCAAATAGAAGCTCCACAAGTATGTGCTATGACCAGCTCGCGTGCTTGCAGAGTGCCAAAATGCATCAAACCTCCAGCCAAGCCTCTAGCAATTTTGCAAGTGAAAAGACTTCAATATGTAACCTTGAAATACTAATAAAAACGTATTTTCATGTGATTAATTGCTTGCAATGTTACATTCTTCTCTATCAAAGAGAACACGTATTTCAAAATGCCATCCATTTCTGTGGATGTCGTCTGGCCTAATGTAGGTGGCAGAGGGTCTGTGCATGTGTACAGAGCTTTGATGGTGCCCGTGGAGCTCAACAACTCATTCTTCATTTCAACACTGTGGCAAAACCCTGCAAACACCCCTACCTGGACAAATGAATCTAGCAATTTCAAAGGCAGTGTGTCACCTAATCCCATTCACAAGTTTACTGAACCTCATCTTAAAACCAGTTAATCTTTTTGTCGCCACTATTACCCTATTTCAGGATCTCCCTGCTCTGGTGGCACAGAAACCTCTCCTAATTTCCAGCTTCCATTCATAGCCAATTAATTCCCACTTGTTTTTGTGCCAACGTTATTCTTTACTTAAATAGCTTTCTCCCTCCAAAATGTTTATTTGCCTGATGTACTTGTAGCCAGCAATCATATCCCCTCTTCACATGCTAGACAAAACACACAAAGTTGTTCTCCTCTTCTATCATAACATAGCAGCCCCATGCTCACCCTGACAGTGCTCCCCTTTACATTTGCTCTCTACAATTCACTGTTCCTGAACACAAGCAGCGTTCAAGACCTGAATATAACATTTTAGATGAAATATCAGCAGGCTCTTGTGTGACGGCTGACACACTTCCACTATCTCAGCTAAAATTACCACTTGCAATGCATCTTATGGTCACGCTTGCATCACGTTGGTAACTGCCACTGTACAGTCAACTAATGATCCCTCACCCACTTAATTCACCTACTATAATGATATACCTACTGACCAGCTCTTTCCTTCTGGCTGAAATTTCTTTTGGTACTCTTCAGATACAAAGCCTAAACTGCATTTCTTCTTTTATTGAATTAAAAATGATTTTTTTCCCTTCCCAGTTCTTTCTGGACAACCATCAGGTCCTCAGTTGCACTGATGATGTGGTCCTTCAACCTCACTGACAAAAAATGACATCAGTGTTCTGCCTCCTACTGTGACTAGTTTTTTAAATGAAATTATTAAATCATATCAGTGCCAAAACACATCCTTGAGCATGTTCACTAGTAACCTCTTCTCTGGTTACATGAGCTCTCCTTCAGCTCTCAGTTGCTAGCTTTCTTGAAGCTAGTTCTTTTCTACTGTACAGTTCCTCTACTAATCCTCATCTCTGTCAGCTTCACTATGAGAGTATCTACCTAAAATCTACCTAAAATCCAAGGAGCTTGGATTTGCCATCTTTCATTCATAGAAGACAGCATCCCTTCTCCTGAAGATAGGACAGCTGTCAATTTTATTCCAGCCACACACATATGAAAGTCCCAACTCTTCTCCTCTGCAGTGCAGACTTGTCTTTGGAGGGGATGTGACTTGATCAAGCACTCAGCAACTACTTCCTCATGTACTGCACGACTGGGAGGTGGAGGCAGTCACTCTAGGCCCTGAGATGCATGGCAAAAAAGTCAGCCTTTGCCAGTACCAAAGGGACCATGCTAAGCTAAAAAATCAGTTGTTTTGTCAAAGATTAATATCAAGTTGGCTTAGCACAGTTTACTTTCATTTTGTGCTTTATTCCATTTATTTCCAAGATTTTAAATAGCTCTTCCTTCAAAACTTGTAATTAATTGTATTGCTTCAACAGGTATCTAGAACACTTTCCCTTTCTTCTCTTCTTCAGCATTTCTATTTGCTCTTTTACGTTATTTATTAAATAATGTAAAATTGGCACTCTTCAGATTTAACCAACAATAAGTTTTAAAGTAAAACTAAATTTATTCAAGAATTGTTTGTCCCCTAGTCTGTAAATTCACAAGCCAGCTATTTTCTGACTTGGAAGATTATTCCCCTTTTTTGACAGTATGCAAACATCCCTATATTTCACTTCTTGATCTATTAAAGTTAACTTTCACCATTGTCAATCTACTGCCACTATTCATGTTGCCCTAATTCTCAGTACACAGGAGAATGAACATAGGATTGAAGATGCTGGAACAGGCTCCCCAGGGCAATGGGCACGGCCCCAAGCTGCCGGCGTTCAAGGAGTGTTTGGACAACACTCTCAGACACAGGGTTTGAATCATGGGTGGTCCTGCGTGGAGCCAGGAGTTGGACTTGATGAACTTTGTGGGTCCCTTCCAACTTGGAGTATTCTGTGACTGTGTTCTTGGCACATACTTGCATTATCCTTCACCTCCTCCCTGTCTTCACTCCAATGGTTTTCCCTTCTTTTCCTATTTGCTCAGTATCCCATGCAACATTTAGTTCAGCTTGACTTACGGCAAGCCTGAATTCACCCCCACATTCTTTTGCTTTGAAGATGTAACTTCTTTGCTAATAGTCCTTTTCTCCTAGAGGTTAAGATGCTTATACCCAAAACACATTTTGAAGGAGTTACTGATAAATGTATTCATTTCCTGCAAGCCTTCCCTTTCCATAGGCAGACATTACCACTTCTGAATCCATTAGGTCTTCAGTCCAGCTGACTTTATCTCTTTTGGTTTATGGACATTTGCACTCTTGAAATTGAATTACAGGTTTTCTACTGTTTATTTTTCCATTACTTTAAGTGAAACAGTTCTGTCCTTGGCCTCCATCCTCCATATCTGTTACACCAGGCTATCTCTCCCCAAAACCACAAATACCTTTCTGCAAATGACTCCCACATCTCCCTCCTATTCTTCTCACCATCCCGATTTACAGCTCCAGGTGGTTCATAATCAGTCTGACATAACAAAATGGAGCTGGTAGCGTGGTGTCTTGGTATCTCTCATCTTCTTCTCTCTCTTATCATAACAAGCTGCTCAGATCTTTGACAGAAAACCATCGTCCCCTTGTGCTGAGTTCTCAACAGCAAAACCAGAAACTGGTAAAACATGCTCATTCCACAGAGCTCTTTGCAAACTTTCTCTGACGTTTTCACTGCAGACTGCCCTTTCTTGTCATTTATTCTGGGAAATGTTATGGAATGTATGATCTGGAGACAGCTTATAAATTACTTGTACATCCACCCTCTTCAACCAGGGTAGAATACAAAATTTCATTAACTACTAGGAAACTGTGCCATCAATGGGTGCAGAAACCTCTACAATGGTAATTTCTAACTTGTTACCTTGCAGGCTCTGTACAGCTACAACTCAGCTGCTCAGAGAACAGCTCTACTAAATTCAAGTAAGAGCATCTTTTTCTCTTGCATCTATGGAAGGTAGTTTCTCCGTGGACCTCCTGTCCACGTCCAGCTCTTAGGAACTAAAATACATATTCTTTAGCCTATATAGTCCACTCAGTTTTGCGTGAAAACTTCAATATAAAAAAAGCAACTCTAATAGAGACAATAACAAAACAGCATTTGGCTCCTGCAGTCACCTTCTATCCAGGCAAAGCCTATTCTTTAAACAAATGCCTTTCCACTCATTCACATGTATTTGATCAATTTCTGTTGTGCTTAATAAGGCCACGTCCATTTACACAAGCAATTGGCTTATGTGTCTAAACTTGCCTGAAACATCCTTTTCTTTAATTGAGGTGTACAGTATACAATTTTTTATTCTTGAGCAATAAGGAGAAAAAGCAAAGATACTCTGAGTAAGTTGTTTTGCTTCCTAATGACTCAAGCCTTTTTAAAGATTCACTTCTGGAGTCACCACCTGACATGGCCAGCAGCAAAATGAAATAATTTATTTGTCGCAGCCTACCACCTACCATGAGCTGAATGAATAATTAGTCAAGGGTGGCTTCTGTAATTAGAAAAAAAAAAAAAAAGAAAAAGAAAAAGCTAAAGACTAAATCTGATGTTGGAAATAACTCAGATTCAGAGAAGAAAAAAAAATTTCCAGATCAACTTCAGAAATATAAACTGATTATTTGTTTCTTTTGGTAAAATAGTCTTCACTTTTTTTTTCATTTGAAAGTTGCAATCTTGCAGCAAGGGAGGGGCTGAGGAACCTCCACTGCAGTGAACAGGACTTTTGGATGGATACAAGACCACACATGGGAGTTTCACTGCAGGATCAGGGCCAATATGTTACACTCAAACAGAACGATCAGAAAAGGGATATGAATCATACGCAGAAGAATATCTCCATTAAAATGCATATCCATCCAGAATTTAAAAAGGCACTGAAAAATCAGTCCTCCAGCTCTTATAATTTAACAATTATAGAGCAGAAAAATGCGTGTCTGTATACACACACACAAACACACACGTACAAAGATTTATGAGAGCTGCAGAGATCACTGGAATTCCTAAAGAACATCTCTCGGAGAGGAGCGCGATCATTTGTCATCACTCTGACTGCTCACTTAGGTGGTCTATTGATCATATCAAAATGATTTAACCATTACACACTCTATTCCACCTTACAGCAAAAGCTGGATTGGCACCCAGAGCGTTAGTTCTGTTAACACAGTTAACTCAGTCTTTCACGGCTTAGTGCTAAATTGTAAAGTAATTGGAATACCCATTAGTACTGCAATAAACAAGAGACTTTCGTTGCCTGGACTCCATTGTTAAGTTTTCCCAAACAGTGGTTTGCCCTTCTACATTTTCCTCCCTGAAGTATCACTTCTTCCCTCCTATTTAATTCTGCAGCAAGTTCTCCTTCAGAGCTTTCTGTTGAATAAGCAGCGTCTTGCAGGGTAACCAACACCGCCCACAGCTGTGTCCCACAATAGCCCCATGCTGCTTGCATTACATCTTCTGGAGGATTTGGTCACGGTGCCTTAATTGCTACAAACACTGCTCTTATTCATAAAAACGTGCAGAAGGAGGGGCTTCCAGCAGGATTTCTTTACCTGTTTCCCCACCACAAAACAGTGAAATAAATGGAATGGGTCATGAGCTACTTGGATGGTAATGCAAACCTATGGCTTGACAAGTCAATAAAAAGCCAATCCTCTCCTCTCTAGCCACACATAGGGAGCCAAAGCTAGAGGCAAACAATTTGGATATGTCTACAAAGGGAGTTTAATGAACCCCATTATTCAGCTATTGTGGGCAAACACTATATAGACAGTAATCTAAATTATCAACATCTGAATGGCTTTCTGCTAAATAGCACCTGAAGTTCAAAAGTATTTTTCATAAAGTCTTGTTTATCCGAAAGAGAATGACCTTATTAAAAATGGAAGCTCATGAATATCCACCAAGCATGATACTGTAAAAATCAGATGCATTCTTAAAAACTACATGTGGCAGAATTCTGGTTTAATTGAAGCTAAGAGCAAAGTCATATCTTAGATATCTAGCTTTTTTCACACCTCCCACAGTGTTTTGAGTACTCCCCAAAAAATGCATATGCATGTTTCTGCAGCAACTGCAGATCCCCAGTGAACTCTGGGGAATACCAACACAGTCCTTGTCTAATTTCTTGTCTTTAACCAGCTCAAAAAAAGGTGTATCCATGGAACTGCTAATATCTCTTTGCTCCTCCTTTGGTCCAACTTACCTTTTTTAAAGACTGATTTTGTATGTGCATGTGTGAGACGTTCCCCCCAAAATTTAATCTCTAGAGAACTTGCAGCTCAATTACAACCCTGTGCATGGCAGGGATGTTGGAACTAGATGACTGTTAAGGTCCCTTCGAACCCAAGCCATTCTACGATTCAATTCTTCTGTAAATTAAACTTGCTGCAGATAGGAGAACCACATTTCAGGCAAGTGTTTTAGGATAATGTTATCCTATAACAAAGTTGGTGGCACTCTGCTGCAGGTGAGCTGGTAAAGTTTTACACAATTTCAAAAGGAATGAATAAAGAACTGTTTTACTGGAATTTTACTGCCCAACCACGTCTGTGCTTAAAATAATCAGTTCTTGAGCAAGTAGTAATGATGACCCAAGCCACCAATGTATGAAAAATAAGCACCTCCAGCAGTCCAGCTGTGTTTCAAGTAGGGTTATAGCATCAGCATCATGCCATTTTCTCAGGCTGTATTTCCCTACAGGCTCCTACTTTCTCAGACACGTATCATTTTGCCAACTTATAAAAACATGCATTATTTTTGCACCTTATTGAGATGGAAGTAGTCAGATGGATCAATCACAGAGACTCAGTGCAACAAAACACAAAACGACAGGACAGGCTTCCCTCTTAGTTCCCAAAAAATACTTCTGGGTCACCAATATCATACAGAGAGATCATATTCCACGCTCACAAAAACATTTGGTCTATATTGCCACTTGGCTTTCAGATGTTCTACAAAGGATGTCAGCTGGTTACGTTACTGGCACTGCTGTCATGGGAATATCATGCCATTGAGTGAGCCTCCAAAAGAGCCTAAGTTAGGCCTTGGACTGATAATGTCCTAGCAAGTGATAAAAGCCTTTAGTGGAGTCAATTAAATATATGGATAAAAAGCTTCTCTCTCTTAATCCCTTTAGGATTTTATTTTCAAGTCCACAAGTTATTTAATACACATTTCTATAGACACACATATCTGAGTCTGTGCAATTTTTTTGGAGAAGGCTACATATATGCTGACATTAAAAATATCCAAGACAAGGGGCAATTTATTAAGAGCAGCAGGCCAGATTTGCAAGTTAAACACTGTTAAAATACCTGTCTTTTTCCTATTCATGTCTGCATTCCAGGTTCTCTGCTGATTGCAGAGCTATGATACAATGCAGTAAGAATCTGGAGGAAAAGCCTGATGTTTTAGTATGAAGTTCAGAACTTGATTTCACAAACACACATATATATACACTGCCCTCTCTCTATATAAATGCATATATATGTATTTGCATTCATGTGTACATAAATATATAAAGGCACAGAAGCACTGAAACAATGACTAACGAATGGCACTCTGCTTTGTGGTCTGATGCTGTCAAAAGTCATGTGTTTTTACTTAAAAATCATGTTTAAATGTAGAATTTATCTGAAGTATCAGAAATTACAGCACATATTTTTGCTGAAGTTTATATCAACTGTGGCAGTAACCAGTAACTGGAATGTCAGTACCCCATCAATAGACATGCTTTTTAAAAACTTATGTGTATGAAACCTATGTGTGTGAAAGTTTTTAGAAGTTATGTGTATGAAATGATTTATGCTTAGGAAAAATAACTAGACAAAAAGAAACCATGATGCAACTGAATAAGAGAATTCTGCTCATCGTTTGCAGATGATTTTAAATTGAAACATGTATAGTAGCTTTGTGCTTTTTAATTTCTTTTCTTAAAAAAAGATAGCATCTCCAGTTCCTTCCTGTACTAACTCAGTTAGCAATCTTCTACCCTGATAACACTGGAGTGGAAAACAACAGTGAAAAAACCTTCCAACATATCATTCAAATCATATCTAAAAAGGTGGTCATAAATATTTTAGAACCCAAGCAAACTAATAAGAGTTAGGCCCATTAAGGATAAGATCTTTTACAACAAATTAAATAAAACAATTTATTGGAGCCTGGACTTGAGATAAACTAGATTTACTAGCTGACCCTTTATTCATTTAAAGAACAAAATTAGCTCTAATTGCATTAGAATGGAATCCAGTAAATTTCTTCTAATGTGGCATCCATGCAAGTATTGCTGTAATTGTTTACAACTAAGATGGAAATGCTTTGATTATAATCTACTTTCTTCTTGTTTTACTGCACAGTTAAAACACTCCCCCAAAAAAACACTGATCTGTAACATTTTTTCCTATATTCGTCCCTCTAAAGGAACAGCTACATTTTCATGTCTATTAAGCTGACATTACTAATAGCTATCTCTTTTGAACTGATGTGTGTTGGAAGAATATTTGCATGCTGGACAAGCTTGAGTGGCCAGAATATACTTGTATTCATAAAAAAATAATGAAGGAGACTCCTCTGCCACAATCAGCATTGCTTTGTACACTGGTCCAAGCAGAGGAGCTCAGAAGCAACATAACTGGAAATTGCTCCACTGCAACATCATTTTCCTCAGCACTGCAGTATTTAAACTTGTGCTGCATCATTAGAAATCTGAATTTCCATTTTAAGTGCCATTCAATCTGACCTCTTTTCTTCAGATACTTGGTATTAGGAAGAATGTCTTCATGCAATGGATGGTCAGGCATTGGATCAGGCGGCCCAAGGAAGTGGTGCAGTACCCATCCCTGGAGGTGGTTAAGCAGATGGAGCACTAAGGGGCACAGAGTATAGTCGGTCTTGGTAGCATTAAGTGATGCTTAGATTTGATGACCTTCATGGTCTTTTCCAACCTAAATGATTCTACCATTCAATGATATATACTTTTTGGATTCACCAAGATCTCTAAGTACAATATTTTGCATGAAGCTTCCCCAAGAGAGACCAACTTCCAACTGAAAAGGTATTTAAGTACCTCTCAAACCCTCCCAACAGCTTTTTCTTCTAACAGAGGGAACTGAAAGAATTCATTTGCCTATCTAGTTTTTATACATCTTTTTCTATCAATCCTAAAAAACGTAGACAACTTTCTATGGCCATTCACAATAATTTAAAATAATCTTATGCTAGTATAAACTCCAGAGACATCTCAATTGACACACAACTACCTGATATTCATCATCAACACAGATGAAATGTAAGTTTAACTTTGCCCTGGTATAACGCATCACAAAAGCATCACTCTTGTTTCTGTCCCTTACCAGCTATGTAAAAGGTTTATGAATCTACTGTGGTCGGGCAACTAGTAACTTTGAATCCAGGTGGCAGAGATTTCTGGAATTAATTCAGCAGCCCAAACCATGTATGCAATGCTTTGTCTCAGAGTTTCACATAAACGATCACTTCTAATAATGAGCACCACATATGAATTCATACTCTGAGTCCAGGCTAAATATTAATTGTTTTATGAAAGCAAAATGATTATTTACAGTAGGAGAGCTCCCATGAAAGCTCATTAGACACTGGATCAACGTGCAACACAAAACAATTGCCAGACCCTGAGCCAAGTGGTACAAACTGTGCTTTCTTCTGCTTCAGCAAATTTCTTCCTGGAATTGGCCTGGGAAAGCTATGACAAATCCTAAAAGCTCCAACAAAGCTCCAATAGTTCTTGTTTACCATTGTTTAGAAGATACAGGTGGGTGATAAGGCCATCACACTCAGATAATGTTACGGGGGCCCATGCAGTAGGCATAGAGGGGAGATACTTAAGGTAGGAAAGGGAAACACGTAAACAAATAGAGATGGAATACTAAAGACTGAAGACGCATTTGGTTATGTAGCCTAAAGCAGTAGCAAGGACAAGTGTCAAGTGGAGGAGATGGAGCTTCCCTCTGAGCCAGTAAAGATGCATAAGGAAGCAGAAACAGAAATGGGTTTTCCAAAAAGCCAAAAACCTAGATGTCAGTATCTCTGACCCACCGCAGGCTGACACAGCTGAAAATGACGTACCCATACTACTTGCAGCAAGCAGAAGTAGTATCAGATCTCTTTTCAAAACGTGTGTGGGTGTGAGAATGATGGAGGAGAGATAAGAGTGCGTGCAAAATCAACTTTTTGGTGCTAAAATATGGCTTCAGAGCCATAATTCAGAAGTTCTGCCTTGAAAATATGACTTTTTTCCTGATATAAACACTTCCACAACCCTTGAATAAAAAAGTTTGAAAGTATCTATAGCTCCTCGAGAAGGAAAATGGATTTAGAGGCTTTTAATGCAGGACAGATAACTTCTGAAAAGCAGGATCTTTCACACAGTCTGAGCACAGAAATTTTAGATCATACACAGATACTGTGAAAGGGAAAAAACAGGAATGGTTAATGTGCATAGGGAGAACAGGAAAAAGTCCTGATATTTGGGGTGGTTTCTCACAGAAACTAAAAAGTCCCATAGCAATTTTGCACCAGTATAGCTCACAAATTATCTACTGGGCAAGATAGGGGAATAGGATAGCAGAGAAAAACAAAATAATAATCAAAGACGCCACTCAACTTATAACACAGGAAAGTTAGTGATCAGAAGGTTTAGTTCTTGAACGGCTTTAAAAGAGAAGCAACTTGATTAGCAATATTTAATGGGATGAATGAAAATAAAAAATCTGGTGCTCATGTTTGCCATCAGACATAAAAGTGCACTCTGCACAATTAAAAAAATCACTGAAGAACCCAATTAAAGGAAAACACAAGGCAGGAGCAGCCTATAAAGCCCAGTGATGCTTCATTTCCTCAGCCTCTACAGCATAAGCAGGCAGCTGTACAATCTGAGCATAGGGATCAACCTACTTATGGTCATCAAGTACTAGGTAACTATTATTTGTATGACAACACCCAATAATTAAGGAGCTAATGAACAAACATTTAAAGTGTGTTAGGTACATTCAGAAATAATCAACAATTATAATAAAATAGATATGTATGAAGGCATTTCAATTGTTGTGTTTTAAAGCACAAAACAACTGTTAGTTAAAATGCATTATGAAACTGAGCTGCAGGTTACCCTAGGGATACCTAGCCATTATGGAAGCTTGGCTGAATGTCACTGGAGGCAGCATGTGAGTCCTGATGGAGTCTTCTAATTGTTACTGGGAAACACAGTAGGATGAATGGAAGATGATAGGTTCCACTTGCAGAGCAGAACAAAAAGGGAAAAATGTCTAAAAGGTTTCTATTGGTAAGTGTTCTGCTTGAGTTTTCATAAGAATGGTCAAAAGACATCACAGAATGATAGAATGGCTCACTCTGAAGGGCATCATGTAGCTCCAACTCCTCTGCCATGGGCAGGTCTGCCAACCACTAGATCAGGCTGCCCAGGATCCCATTCAACCCGTTCATGGCTGTATGAATGTCATTTACCACTAACATTAAAGTGTTTCCAACTGAAAGTAAGAGCTGCTACACACCAGAGATGAAGAACTGTGTAAGGCATATTGTAGATGGCTTATTTTGTACTTACATCTTGTCTTGGCCTGCACCCACTCTTAGTGTCAGCCGAGGAATAACTGGTGATGGAGCCGGAACAACTGGTTCCACCTTTATCTGTGCAATGGAATAAAATCACCAATCAAAGACTGTAAAGAGATTCCCAAAGAATATTAATTACAAGAAAGCACTGATAGAATTAACCAGAGTATACCAGCTCAATGAGAAACTTATGACTGACTGATTGCTGTTCTCATCTTCGTGCTGCAGTGTGGATGGTTACACCTTGTTGGGAGCAACACGGAAATATGAATTCTAGACTAAAATGTTATATTGAAATTTCACTGTGTTTGTAACAGCTCACACACTTTGTTAAGATTTATTTAGAGAGACAAAAAAAAATCGGTTAACAATGACATGAAATGCTTAGACCTTAGTGCTCAAACTTGACAGGTGTATGCACGTTTTTTTTTCTGAGGTACACATTCAAGCAGTTACTACTCAGATTCACTACATAAATTATATTCTTTAAACAAAATTAGACAAAGAGGAAGCAAATGAACCTCTAGCATCAGCTCTGAATGCTTCACAAAGTGTTATAGATATAACAGAATCACTGATTTTTAATGGAATTCAGCTAGGTTTCTAATGGCTGTTTTTCAGATGGAAATCAGATGGTCTGATTTCCTGCCTTGGTAGATTCAAACCACTTGAAGACGTCCTTAAATGCTTGGAATTAGTATCTTGGAATTACTGACTTCCATTGAGCTAAACAAAGCCATTGCTTTGCAACACCTGTACAGCATCCTCTCAGATTTTATGTGTGAAACTCTAATGATTTTCTATATATGAGTTGCTCAACTTATACTAAGATACATGAAAAGAAGTGTATATACATTATACATAAAGAGAGAAGGAGACTGATATCGTTTTGAGCACATGCATCATCGTATTTCATAAAATAAGAATGTAGTGGAATCTGGTCCAAGAACTTGAAAGACAAAAATAGTACGTGTACACTAAAAGGAAACCTGAGTAATTCTCATTGGGAAGAATCTGTTTTAAAATGCTTTCCTAACGAAAGGAAAGACACCATTGATTCTAAGCACAGAAAGCAGTGCAGGAGACGGGAGGCCAGAGTGGAAGGACTCAGTTGGGACTTGGAGTTACTCTAACAGCACTCCATGGATATGTATTAGCCTGCTTCACAGGCTACTCTACTCTCCACTCTTTTGTTTATACAGCACAATTTTTTGTGACATCATTCCCCTGCAGTGCTGCAAGTTTTTTCCTCTGGAGCTCCAAACGGCTGGAACGATTTCACTGTTACTTTCCATAGGTAAGCCTTTTAACTGCTTTCCTGGCACTCTAAACTGTAGCATCACCCACAGGAATTGAATCCTGGGCACAGGAGGCTCAGGTATGCAGCTTTGTGTACTGATTACGTACTATCTCATAGGTTTCTCCACATCCTTTTCTGTCATGGCAATTCCGAACATGAAACTTCCTAGGACAGCCACTGCTGCTTAGCACCGAGAGACACCCATCTCATTAGTCCTCTGTATTAAGATTTTTGCATTACTACCTGCATATCAGGAAGAGGTTCCAAGCAATGGTGGCAGAAGAAAAGCACGTAAAGGACTTTTTAATGTAAGATACTTACATCGTCTGCTTTGAGAGAAAACTGTGCTCCACAACAATCCAAACTACTATCTTTTGATAGTATAGATAGTTTGTATAGATACAAGAGGAGAGAAAGGGTTTGCAGGTTGGAGCAGAGGGCAAATTAAGGAGCGTTGATAAGTGTATTGTGGATACCGTGGGCACGCTCTACATCGGTAGAATTTTTACTTGCAAGTAAGAGGAGTTTATTTGGGGACAGCACTGGCAAGCTCTATCTCGATGCTACGATAGCTCCATTCCTCACGCAGCAGTTCCTCGACTGCTTTAGTTTACAGCTCAGAGTATTAAGTTTAGCTGGAACTGGGTCAGCAGCTGCCTCACGAGCTGCTCAGTCATTCCTACAGCATGCCCGGTAATCTCCATCATATAAGCAGGGTGTAATTGCTTCAATTGTCTGCTTTTAATTTGGTAATGCATGCAAGACAGCACCCTTGCTCCTAGGCTCTTCTGCAAGCCTTGCCCAAATTTCCTCTTCTTCGGCCATCAGCCTGTCCTTTTGCAGCACACAGTTAGCTTATTTTCAGTAGAGTATTTGGTGCTGCTCTGAGTTTTCCTATCCAGCAACCTGGGACAAAATTACAGGGAAAACTCTGCAATATGCTTAAATTCCCCAACAGGACGGGATGCATGCTTACACAGTAACTGTAACTATACAAAAAAATATACAGAAATGCTACCATGGATTCTTATACAGAGTTAGATCTTTTGTTTAAGCATAGTACTACTTGCTAAGGACTGAGTTACGTAATGACTGAGATTTTGTAATGGCCATCAGCTGCTGTCAGCTCACAAATCCAACCTTCCAGGTTGTGCTTCTGCCTCCAAAGCTCAGCATCCGAGCAGTAACTTGATCATTTGCTCCTACAGCATGACTGCTGGCTAAATAAGTCATTGTGTGAACTAAAAGCTAAATTAAGGAAACATGTACTTTTAGGGGTTAAAACGAAAGAGCAGCATTCTGGAGTAATACTGGGAATTGGGGCCAGCAGAAGAGCATTTACAGTGGATTACTAAGCTTCCCAAATCACCAAAGAGGTAAAGTCCAGCAATATAAGACTCCTTTGTAGCTAACTAAAAATACATTGTCAGTGGATTTGTCCAGTTTTATGTATAAGCAATACTTCTTTCACCTGAACTAATACTAGTAGTCATATAAGCCCCTTATTGCCATGTGCTGCATTTTTTTTGCTAATCTTCAAGGATTTAGCTTCTTTGCCACATACCTCAGGGCACCAACTGATAAAGCTCTAACTCTCCATTTTTCCAGGACACCAGCAGTGCGGCCTTGCAAAAAATGAAAATCGCTCAAGAGATTTAAAGGGGAAATTTATTTTTAAAATCCTGACGACTTGCAGCAAAGAGGTGGATTTTAAAAAAGCTTATCTACCAAGAATCAGTTTAAATTTTAATTCTATCTGGGGACTCTTTCATGCATTCTAGCTTTAAAGTTTATCTTTTGACAGGGACTTTTTGCCAAGGTAATGGGCAGCTTTGTCAATTTAATTTGTCCAAGTTTTTATTGCTGTTGGACTCCTTTTCCTAATACATATATGTTCAGTCTCTGTTGAAGCTTTACCAGTTTATATTTGTTTGTGTAGCTTTTATATTGCTCTAAAACAAATCAGATGGGGAGATTTGGGGAACAATGCAAAACATACGAAAAACAAGCAACTTACCTCTATTATCTATGTGTGTACTTAACTTAAAGAGAAAAGTCTGCAGAAATTCTCAGTCAGATACTGACAAAATGCCTCGAGCATGAGGGGCAGGGAGAAAGCTGCCATGTAGACAAAAGGAGGAGTCCATGCAGCAGCATTGCTGCAAGCTAAAACTCAGACATTAAATTAACAGGGACAGCTGGAACACCACCCTGTCAATCACTGATTCATCCATGGCAGACAAATGTTAAGTTTTCCAGATCACCTGGATTCTGCATCGAAAATCCATTTTCCAACTTGAAAAACTGGTGTAAGTTTTGAAATCAGCAGTTTGCTTTAAATCTGCCTGGTAGCACACCAGGGTACCGTCTCTCACAGCATCAAAAATGGATAGCAAGGAATATCCCAAGTCCAAGCTTGTACAAAGTGTGTATTACACTCAAAGCAGGACGTAAAGAGATTCATTGTAAAACCAGAACGTAAGCAATGCTTCCTAATGCTAAGGATAGAGATTAAGGAAATCCTGTATCCAAGGTTATCAGTATCCAAGACAATCTCTTTCTTTTCTGCTTTTTTTTTTTTTTTTTTTGTATTAACAATTTAATGCACAATATAAGTTTAAGTGACAAAAAGTACAGCAAACCTTGAATTAGGGAAGTCATCCCTAATGGGATTTTAAATCAGATAACATGCAAATATGCTAGTTTCATTTTTTTATATATTAAAGATATTCTCAAGATTAGGTGATATTGGAAAGAAGGAACTGTCTTTGGCTGATATAAATCAGTAAGAGCTACAGGAGAAGAAGTAGCTCAGTCCATTTGAAAGTCAGGTCTCCCTTCTTCATCTCAAGCTTAAAAATCTAAGTGAAAGGTGATATTTGAACATTCAGAGTATGCATTTAGACTACAGGTTGACAACAATTTTCTTATTTCCATCTAACTGAAGCAACTCTGTGGTCTTCCTAATAGAGGACTCAGTAGCTCTGATATACAAATAATGACTTATTCTAGGGTGGTCTGTTCCTCATTTATGGCCATCTGACCAACCTACAGACTTCTACAAGCTCTGAAACAGCAGACTTCTAGAAACTAAATTTGAATTTTATATGAAAGGCTGTTGGCCCTACTAGAGAAAATCCACAGAACAAAATTTGGGCATTGCAACAGAGCATACATTTGTTCTGCATTCTGCCAGTGAGTGTAAGTCTTGGCTTTTCTAAGTGAAAAGTGAGTTGAGGAAAACCAGAAATCTCATGCAAAACCAAACCAAACCAAACCAAATCAAAACCAAGGTGAGACAATCTCATATTTCGAATTCACAAAATTGAGCTTCCATTCTTTTGCTTCTCAAAGAAGTGGAGCAATACCTGAAATTTCTGGGGTACTTCTTACTTTGAGGTGTTTATTTTTGTTTGTTTGTTTTAAAGTGTATGAAGTCCGTGGTCACATATCTTACGTAATCAGATATGCTTCTCAGCAGCAAATTCAGGAATCCATGTGCACTTATCAAACAAGTATGCCATCTCAGCTCTTTTAAATAACTCACCTTTTCATGTTTATGTTTCTCTTTTTCTTTCTCCTTCTTCTCTCTTTCCTTCCTCTCCTTTTCCTTATCCTTCTTTTCCTTTTCTTTATCTTTCTCCCTTTCTTTCTTTTTCTTCTTCTCTTTTTTGTCTTTTTTCTTCTCTTTTGGTTTTTCTTTGTCCTCAAACAACTTTTCAGGAAGCATAGGAGACAAGGAAGGTAACATGCTGGGAAGTCTCATGGCAGTTGGTGTGCTGAACAAGGGCAAAGACATTTCTTTGGGAGGTAACACAAGAGGTGCTGATGGAGGCTTTATCTTATCTTCCTTACTCTTATCTTTAACTTTCTCTTTGTCTTTCTTATCCTTGTCTTTTTTGCCTTTCTCCTTCTCTTTCTTCTTATCTTTATGTTTTTCTTTCTCTTTTTTGGTATTGCCATCTTTCAACTTTACTTTTGTGTCAGCATCCTCAAAGTCTTTTAGTTTGAATTTATAGGGATCATGTTCATCATCTTTGAGAAGTTCCTTCCACTGAAACTTTGCCTCCTTGTTTGCTTCCTTGTCTTTATCCTTTTCCTTGTTCTTTTCCTTCTCCTTGTTTTTCTCCTTGTTTTTCTCTTTATCTTTTTCCTTTTGTTTCTCTTTCTTCTTCATTTTTGTCCTCAGCTCTTTCTTCAGTTTCTTTTTTACTTCTACAGATGAGGCCAACTTGGTTTTCTCCTCATAGACTTTGAGAAGAGGTTCTGGAGTTGGTGGTGAAGCAGAAGGAGAAGAGAAGTAAGCGAAGTTCGCAGGTGGATTAGAAGGTGTTCCCATGTTTGCCTTTCGAATGACCTCATCAATCGAGTCATCCATTGTCCATGAAATGTCTGAACTTGAAGTCCCACCTGATGGAGGTACCGGAGTTGCTCCTGCCTTATTAGAACAATTAGCAGAAACAGAAGGTTTAGGAGTTGTAGTTGTAGTCTCCGAAACAGAAAGTCTTTTCGGACTGGTAAAAATTTCCCCTTCTGACTCAGAACCAGAGGAAAACTCAAAGGGATCGGGTTCTCGTTCAGCACATGCACGAGCAATCACAGCATCTATTGAATCATCAATAGTCTTGTCCATCACTGGTAATTTCTTAGTCTGGTTTTCAATATTTGGCTTGGTCACAGGCTCGGGTGGTGTCTGTCCTTGTTTTACTTGAATGTTTTCCTTTCCTATTTTGTCACTTAATGCAGCCAGAGGGGTTCTACTTGGTGTTTCGGGCTTAACAGGTGGTGGGGGAACATGAACAGGAGCCTTTGGACTTTTGGGACTTTTTGGGCTCTTGGCGCGACCTGGTGACTTTTTTTCTTTGGATCCAGTTTTTGGTGAACGTATGGGACTTCCAGCAACCACTGGTGAGGGAGTAGTTTTAGGTGATTTTGTCTTTTGTCCTGGAGAACTTGTTTTGGACTTTGTCTTGGGTGCAAGCGGCTTTGACTCTAATGTCTTGGGGGTTGGCACTTGTGATTTTGCAATAGGAGCCAACATTGGTGGTTCTGGTGAAGGAGGGGCTAAGTCTGTACTGTCCTGAACATGAACTGGAGAAAGCATTGGAGGTACTTTTTGAGTGTTTATTGAGCTAAGAGGCTCACGTGGTTCCAAAGCTCCATCTAGAGTGTCTCCTTTAGAAACGGACAGTTTTGGTCGTTTCATGGGTGGAAACTCTTCAGCATCAGGACTTTCTAACGGTCTCTTGCTCAAGTAATTTTCATCATTAATTGCCTCGTCCTCTTCCATATCTCCCTCTTCTTCCAGCGGCACCTGCATGGCCTCCGCAGATGTACCTCCATCAGTTGGTACTTGCTCCTCTTCCTCTTCTGTAACAAAGAGAATTTTAAAAAAGCATTAGGGATAATTCAAAATGCATTTTACGGAAACAAGTAAGCATCAAAAGTTCATGTGCATGTTAGCCCTCATATGCTACCTCTTACATTAACTGCCGATAAAACCACTTCATACCAGTCTATTTGAAAGAAAAGTCAGAAGCTACTTCTGGCTCGTATCACCCGCTGTCACAACTGGAAGGTCCCCCCATTCCAGTGTAACATCAAACACATGAGAGAAAGACATGAGGACAGACCTCACCCATAGTGGTAAACTTTCTGGAGCAGGTGACATACAAAAATGCCCTGGTTATTTCTTGCTGCATGTTTGAATTACATGAACCTGCTTGATCCATTTTAAACTATGGAAGAGAAGTCAAAGTGGCTTTTTTTTTTTTTTTTCCTGTAACAAAGTGGACTGCGAGGTGTCATTTAAGTAAAATCCACTGGAATTAGCTGTCCTGTTTAAATATCACAGAATTTTGATGGTGGATTAACTACTAGGAAGATGTCTTCCTAAACTGGATTTGTTTTTCTTGAAGCGGCGCAGCTTGAAGGATGAAGCAGCGGACTGAGTTTTGCTCAACTGCCAGGATCTGTTTCTGATTCATCTTAACAGCTTGCTGTATGTGGACATTAGTTATTATGATTACATGGGAGCACCCCTGTGTCACTGTGTGTGTGTGTGCTGGTTTGGATCAGGAGCACACCTTTGAAATTCATCTCCCCATCACCCTGCTTACTGGTGTTTTTTTTGCATCATGGAGCAATTCTGGAGAACATAAACTGGATTCCTGCTTTACTGAAAGCAAAATGAAAGATATTCTGTCAGAGGAATACACCTAATGCTTGAGTTGCAAGTGGGCACTCAGGCTATGGGACCAAAAAAAGCCAACTTTTGAAAATAAAACAAATCCTGAAACATGAACAGTTATGAACATCAGGCACTATTTAAAGCTAGCTAGTGGACGTCTCATGTATGGTTGCTCTGCTTTTGATGAATTATTTTGTTTTTCAATTGCAATTGCTCAATTTTTCCTACATATACCATCGTCTTCAGTCTCACATGTGTCACATTAGAGTGCAGAGAAGGGAGAAAATTCACTCAGTATCTCCCAGAAAATCCATGGCAAGTTTGAGAATGAGAACCTCTGATCTCCTGAACCACAGCCAAGCACTTTATCCTCTTGGCTACACTTCCTCACTTTTAAAATGGAATTATTTAAGCAGGAAAAAGGATTCCAGGTCTGGAATAAGAACGTCCACACGGGAGTTAAACTGACACATTTACATTGCTTGTAATTACGTCATTACATCCATGCTGGTTACATTCCTATGCAGACAACCTCAACTCACCTCACCCTGTGGCCGTGTTAACCCACCTGCAAAAATGGGTGAATTCTGTCCAGCAGAATGATATCAAGTGCCCTAAGGTTCTCAAATGAAACACGTGATAAAAAACATTTATCACGACGGCAGATAAAACCCAACTTCTTAACGAGCAGGAGGTTCTGAAGAAGCAAACACTAACGCTGTTTAAAGCTTCGTAAAACAGCATCTTTCTGAAATATCTATTTTTGAGGCATTTATTTTCAGGTCTTCTATGCTGGAGTTTCTTTAATGTGTCAACGCTCTAATTTAGGAGAGTTCAGTCAAGAGCCCTGGGCTGCAGCACAAATCTTGCCAGCATCACAAATTAAGTAAAATGAGCTAGCAACTCTGGCTTTTGCCAGGGCCCAGAGGATTTACAGCAGCCAGCCCAGAGAGGAGACTTTGCCTGAGGATAAAGTCTTAGCCTTCCGTGAAAAACAGAAATGTTAGGGAGTTAGGTTTTGCCTGGCTGGGCACTGACATTACGTTTTCGAAACAGCAAAGTTAGAGTATAACTGAGAAATCACTGTGGGCCAAGCCTGCACCTGCTATGTGGGAAAAAAAATCTGCCAGATCGTGGAAGTCATTTCAATCTCTGTTTAAGCTGTTGCAGAAATCAGTTCCCTTCATCTGCTCAAAATTGTTTTGGGGATGAAGAATTAGCATTCATCAGATGTCATCCAGCACTGGTTGCTACCAAGCAATTCCCTCCCAACCCATTTCAGCCTAATTTGCTGCTGAGAGTTTGTTTTCCTTTTAAATTTTAAAGAGCGATACAGTTTAAAACAAACAGCATATATCAGAACTGGGATTTACAGAAGTCCTCTGCCCTGGCCACAAGGCAAGAAGTGTAGCCAAATTCAGACATCAGGGAAGAGAGGGTTTGCACATACAGACTGAAAACATATTTTCATACAGAAACCACAAGGATAAACAGCTGTGCATCACAGTCAATAAAGTGGAAGAGAAATTCCTGCAACTAAGAGTAAAAAAATTACATTTACTAGAAAAATCAGAGTATTTTTGCTAAAGATTTCTGCTTGGTGTCTGCTTCGGCAGTCACTCTGTTACACTGCGGTTCACAAAAGGGCACTGCAATATTTCATATTTGTGTAACTCCTTCCCATCCCAAGGTGCTTCTCATGTTTTACCTACTCAGGGTTGCTGAAAATGAGCAGCTGCTGGATCAAAGGCAAAAAAACAGTTTCAGAGGAGGTTTGGAGAACAGGAACCGGCGTTTTGTGCAACAAAAAAGAATGATGCTTATTTTTTTTTATAGAAGGCCAAGTAAAGTTTGCACTGGGCCCAAGAAGTTTCTATGATCTTGTGTGGAGATGCCAGGGAAGGGCAGAAGAGGTTAAAGTGCAGTTTGTAGAGGTGAGACCAGAAATTGGGGTATCTTGGCTCCAGCTTTCATGCACATTCCTGCAAGCCACAAAGACAACTTAGCAAGGAAGCAGAAGCATTACCATCCCTTTTATAAGGACTTAGATTTGCCCAAACATCTGGAAAAAATTGTCTGGGTCAGTCCTGAACAATCCAGGGACTAAGGAAGCTCACGAGCACTTAACTACTGACACACATTCACCACTTTTCAGACATGCTCAGATGACAATCTGGAATCCTATCTTGGTCAAATGAAACCCAAATTTCTCTTGGAACAAGGCCATGGTCTGATCCTCAGCAAGGACTGGTTTTCTGCCAGACAGCAGCTTTCAAACCTGAGCCATTGCAGCTGTGCCCATGGCAGAACACAATAAAGCACTTTTTTGTTTTTCTTCTTCTTTTTTTTTTTTTTTTAATTAGAGAAAGTGAAATCTCTGTCTTATATTTAAGAGCTTTTGGGCCCTGTTTTCCTTCAGAAGGATTTACATTGGACCAGGAACCAAATGTGGGAAAGCATCAGCCTTTAAAGGCAATCTGCTTGACTTGGTGATGAGCATTTAAGACTGCGTGACTCCTTTTTACCTTTGCCCATCTCATTCGCTACCAGGCACTTTTCAATGGGCAATCCTTTGTGCACCAGATTGCTTTTGAACTCGCTTTACTGTGATGTCTCCCTGTTTCCAACCACCTTATTAATGATACTCCTCCTGAGTTAGCATCTATAGGTCAAATGGATATCACCTCGGCCATCTGCCCTAATAACTCTCTCCTGTAATGAAAGAAGACGAGAGCTGTTTGGGAGGTTTCTCAAGATAACAGATATATATATATATTTGTTAGAGAAGTCAGTGCTGGATCAATATTAATGCTCACGTTACTAAAGCTCCACAGAGCAATTGTTTATTATGTCAGCCGTCCCCATGCGCAGAGCCTGAGTTCAAAGGACCCAGAAGTGACAAGCTGACAGCTGTTAGCACTCTGCTGATGAACGCAGTGTTTTAAGAAGGCCTTTCCTTCTTGAGCAAATCAGAGGCAATGAGCAGGACATGTAACACTGGTTGTTAAACTGGAGCAAGACTTTCACTTCCAGGAAAGGACAGTTTTGAAGGTAAGGAGCAAACACTCCAGCCCTCTCTTGATGCAAGTCTGCACCATAATCTTGGGCTGGTCACACCGTGTTCTGCTGTCTTCCCATTAGATAACTGATGACAATTTCATCTCACAGAGGTGCAGTAAAATCTGAACTTGATAAATACATACCTCCTCAGGACTGCAGGAGAGAGAACATTACAATGAAAATGCAAGCCGTAGGGATCTGTCACCACTTCAAATGCTAGAAAAATTCTTATGCTGAACAGTTTAGGCAAGAAACCAAAACTCCTGCACCTTTCTAACAAAAAACTACTACAGAAGCACATTTCCTTCTTTGTACACCATGTTCCCATAGCACAGCAGGGACTCCAAAACCAAAGGCTTATTGAATGTATACCTTCTTAATTTGGCCACAGCTCAGTTTCAGGACAGCAATACTCAACACTTCAGTAATAAAGTTCCAAGATCACGATGCTCTGGGGTCTGTTTGTCCTTACATCTGAGCCAGAGGTACAGGAACAGAAATTCTGTCCTTATTGCACAAAAGGAGTGCAACGACCCATACCATGCTATGGTGCTCTTCTGGCTGCCCTGTTAGAGCAGGCTTGTTGCAATTTCAACAACAGGTGAGATTAAACCAAAGGCAGGAAAAAAATATATGCAAAATTATTCCAGTTGAAGAGAAAAGCACCTATGGACAAGCATTCTTCAAGCAAGAAAAACTGTGACACTATACATATAAATAAAATTTAAATTCATAGAATATCCCAAGTTGGAAGGGACTCAGATGGATCACCAAGTACAGCTCCTGGCTCCATTGAGGACCTGCCAAAAATGAGAACATGTCTGAGAGCCTTGTCCATATGTTTCTTGAACTCTGGCAAGCTTGGTGCCATGACCACTGCTCTGGAGAGGCTGCTCAGTGTCTGACCACACTGGTGGCAAGTGGACGGTTGGACTAGATGTTCTTGGAGGCCTTCTTTAAGCTTAGTGATTCTATGATTCTACAACCACATTCTTGGTGAAGAACCTTTTTCTGATATCCAGTCTGAATTGCTATTCACTTGGTCAACACTAGCCTTTTTTGGGTATCTTGAAAACAGCACCACGAGCACTTACATCTAAAGGATGTTCTAAAGAACATGGCACAGAGCTGGAAGATCTCTGCTCAGCCCACAGCCTGACCAAAAGCTTACTCTGTCTGTTGGCCAGTATTGCTTTTAAGGAATGCTTCAGCTTATTTTTTGGAAACCGGTTACTATTTCCCTATTTTACAGAGTGGTGATAGCATAAAACCATCTAGCTAAGACCTAGAGATATAAGAATAAATCAATTAAATGCACAAAGCTCTGGCAGGTAACAGCTCCTGTGGAAGCCAACCATATTTATTAAGAAATGCAAGGTTTTGGATTTTGTATTGATAATACCTATAGTATCAGCATTAGCTGTCATAGCAAACCCACAAGGATAGGGTTCTGAATGAGCTGTTACTTCCATGCAACTCAAACCTGCTTATTTTCAACAAATGAATCTTTTATATATCTTACATATCTCTTGTATAATCTGTTGGTTTTTTTTTAATTATAACTTGAACTTCCACTTTCTAAAGGACATTATTTTAGACCTATCAGTAGCTCATGCACATCTTTCACACACAGCTCTGTTTATATCAGGTCTTTGCACTGTGTGGTATCAAATACTAAAGTATGAAAGTTGAAAGTCTCTGGGTTTTTAAGGAAAATTCAGACTCAGGAAAGGAACTAATGTAGCAGTGCCTGCATTGAAATCTTCAACTCATCTTTCATTCCAAGCACATGCTCCTCAAGACAGCATGGATATCAAGTTGAAGGTTTTATATACAAGCCAGCTCAGCTTCTCAAATGCAAGAGATCGTTCCCACCCCAACATATGAAACTTTAAAATGAAAAAATACCAACAATTTTCATGCAGACTTCCAAAATCATTTTCCTATTGTCTAGACAAAGCACAAGATTAAGCTAAAGATACCTTTCGGGAAATTTTAAGTCACTAAGTCAAGAGCTTAATACACTTATCATATTCTAATAAGCAGCAGCTATTGACTTCTGCTAAAAGTGAAAGGCCTTTTTCTTATGCCACAATAGGTTTTATCTCTTTAACTTGTAATAACAATGGCTTTTTCCCAAAACAAACAGAAAGCGCGCTTGTAGTCCATAAAGGAAATTGATGGAAAGGCAAGAAAATTCAATCCTGATATCCTACAGGCCAATATCCTGATATCCTAATGCAAAATGAACACACTAAGAAATCCTTGATATGTTCTGAGCTTAAAATGACAGATTTATACATATAATTTCTCCACTGTGCTAAGACAACTCATCACTGATGTGACTTGTTTACCAAACAGATGCAACATCCACCAACTAAAGGAGATCAATCAACCTAATACCAAACATTGACATTTTCCAAGCAGCACTCTTTGAGGAAGAATGCTGGTAATACTGCACCATCACAGGAGCTCATTTTCCATGTACCTCTGACCTGACCACTGACATTAGGGCCACAAAGATGGTGAGGGGCCTGGAGCATCTCCCCTATGAAGAAAGGCTGAGTGAACTGGGTCTGTTCAGCCTTGAGAAAAGAAGACTGAGAGGGGACCTGATCCAGGTCTATAAATATCTGAGGTGTGAGGGGCAGAATGGCGAGGCCAGACTCTTTCCAGCAGTGTGTGGAGACAGGACAAGGGGAAATGGCCAGAAACTGCAGCATAGGAAGTTCTGCACAAATGTGCTCAAGAACTTCAGGGTGAAGGTGATGGAGCACTGGAACAGGCTGCCCAGGGGGGTTGTGGAGTCTCCTTCTCTGGAGATGTTCAAGACCTGCCTGCACACCTACTTGTGTGACCTGGTGTAGGGAGCCTGCTTTAGCAGGGGGGTTGGACTCGATGATCTCCAGAGGTCCCTTCCAACCCCTACGATTCTGTGATTCTGTGATTCTGTGATTGCCATTGAGTTCACTCCAGTGCACTCTCAGTATTTTCTACAATGGAGAAAGCACAAGCGTATTTAAAAGAAAATAAGAGCTTTTGGATCGGTTAGTGATTTTGTATGCATAAGTAAAACACAGTGAAGAGGATGTGAAAGGCACTTTAAGTCAAACATCCATACGCCTTGGTGATATTTGAGAATTTTGGCCTGAAATGAATGGCGGTGCCTTTTACAGTCTGTACCAACCTGGACTGAGCAGGACTGACAAAGCTGATACATACTTTTACCAGTCACTCCAGAAGTAGTCCTTACCCTGTCAAGAAGATAGAAACGATGAAAACTCCCCTGCATGATGAAATTTTAAAATACAGATGATGGCAATCATCTGGTTGAGGACTCATAAATTTCCACACCTGTTCAGTTACAAAGCAGTTTCCTCTCCACTTTCTTGAACAACTGCTTCCCATTCCTGGTAAGGCATCTCTTGGTATGAAATCCACAGAGAGATGCATGTTTTGATGCCAAGAGGAGAATAAAAAATGCACAGTTCACCAGAACCAAATCACAACTACTAAAGGTGCAGCTCTACCTCGCAGTATTGCTTTAAAGAAATACAATCCCATTCTTTCTTTTGCACTGGTTTAAACATTAATGCAGGAAAAAGTGGAAATAAAATAAGATTAAAATAAGGCGAAAATAAGAAAGATCACCTGTTAGCTTGAATTCTAACCATCAATCTGATCTGTGATGCTACTACATAACCTTTTGGGCTAGTGGAGTGCTGAGAGAAGTCCTGCACCTCCTTTCTTCTATTATCACCTTTCTCCACAGTGAACTGACTTAGTGGCTGACTGTGAAGGAAATACATCTGGTGTGTATGTGCGGGGGGGGGGATTAGAGAGATAATGTTGTTTTTTTTTCTGTTCAGCTGGCAAAGCAAAAAGCCTGTTTCAAGCTCACACAAACCTAAGGGTGTGGGAAATAAGAGGACGGAGGCGCAGAGCATCCCTCATCGGGCATCAGATCTTGGCTTAAGGTATGGCATAATGTGCTGCTTTAGCTCCCAGTGCTGCTCTAGGATACTGGATGCCATGAGAAAAACAGCTTTAAATACTTACAAGCGGCGGTCCTCATTATAATATTTTTTAGAATATGCAATGTTTATCAAGCCAAACTACCCAGGATTCTTGAAACGACACACCCAACTTCCTGCTGAAGACAGAAAAACACAGTTGGCAGATTGTTATCAGCTGCACTCACAATCTCTCTGACCTGACAGAATATCGGTCCTGCATTCGTGCTGCACACAGCAAGCAAAATTCTGTATGAATTAAAAAAGGGAGACTTTACTTTCTCTCTGACTTCTTCATAGCAAATCAACAGTTTCTGCAGATTACAAATACATATACAAATAAGTGCATGCACACAGCAGGGTTATGCTAATGTATCTGGAGCTGAAGACTTTGGATGTAAAGCAAAATCAACCACAGAAGCATCTTTAGCAAGTGATCGAGCAACACCACGTGTGAGAACCAGGCAGCTCCCTCCATGCTGCAGGGCAGGCTTTATTTTGTTGTGTTTAGTCACCTTGGTGTTGCTGTCTGCCACCTGCAAAGAAGCCTCTCCCCTGACATCTGCAGAATAGTGTGATGTGAGCACCTCCACCACCTGATCCAAACGTGCAGCTGGAGACATGGAACCTCCACAGCAGTATTTGGACCAACCTGCATGCTTTTTATCATCCTTCTTGCTCCCTCTGGGATGTCCAGTGCTCAACAGAGTGGGGAACTTGCCCAGGTGTATGAATGCAGGCATTGAGATTTTCTCTTTAAAGGAACATTTGACTTCCAAAAAATGAAATTATTAGCAAAGACAAGGTAATTAGGCAATGACAATTCATACAGTACAACCAATCAATAACACAGTACATTAGTGAGACTGACAGAGGTGTGAAACTGATCTGTTATAAATGGCTATAGACTGACCAGGAAAAATGCAGCATTTCCCTAACATTCGGCACAATAAAAAACTAAAATGCTATATAAGCAAGCCAACCTGAAATGACACCTAGTATTATAAATGGCCTAATCTATATGTTAATACTGTTGTATCACATAACTGCAGCAAGACTAAGATAACAATATGACTTTGGGGTTTCTATGGCTACATCCTGGGCTAACGTGCCTGAAAGGCCTTGCTGCTGACACCACACAAGCTTTCTGAGTGCTTCTCTTTGGTTATTTATGATATGATTTATGATAACGACAACATCTCCTATTTTCTCCCCTCGTCAGATACAATAAATTGCCATCGTTAATCACCGTTCTTGCTTCAGCTATGATTACAATAGCATAATGGGGACTAGCTATGGTAATACAGAGTATTAAGGGGTTTTTCCCCTCCTTTAAAGAAATATGCGCAAGTAGATCTTTGCAGCCAATGTCAATACCTATAGTATTTTAATAATCTTCCCACAAGTATTTCTGGACAAGATTTCTGTGAGGACTGAGATTCTGCACCGTTCCTTTTTGAAAAGATCTAATTTGTCATCTAAAGACCCCAAATCCATGTAGAATTATCGGTATCTCGTAACTCTCAGATGTAATGGGAGGGGTTTATATGGATTTTTCTTGACAAAAGGGAAGCAGACAATCAGTCTTTTCACTGTGCACCCACACATCTTATCCTGGCTGAGCTTTCCAAACCAGCTTCTGAAGTATCACAAATGTTACTAAAAACAAATATACTAAACCTACATATAAACATTTTGAAGAATTTTACAGTGCTTTTCCTTTTCTACATTACTGTCCTGCGTAAGAAAATATACTGCTCTACCTTTAAAAAATTCCTGCGCTAAAGAAATCCCCAGGTGTTAGAAAACATTTGAGGAAGCAGATATTTCTACTTACAAGCAAAGGAACACTGTCAATGTTTATTACATTGGGCCCACATGTACTTTACCCATCCTAACATCTTTTACCCGGC
This sequence comes from Lagopus leucura, assembly GCF_019238085.1. Classification (NCBI taxonomy): domain Eukaryota; kingdom Metazoa; phylum Chordata; class Aves; order Galliformes; family Phasianidae; genus Lagopus; species Lagopus leucura. The sequence goes on along the minus strand of NW_024962265.1, from coordinate 3,623,402 downwards.
CTTGCTGAATTTGCTTGAGCCCTACAAAGATTTGCAGCCTACACACACATCTATACGTACTTGGATACAGATGTAAGAAATACTGTGGTTATTTCATAACTTATTTTGCAGCAGGGCCAAAGAACTGGAGGGAAGGGATGGTGGCAACGTTCATCAGCACAGGAAAGAAGTCCCAGCTAAAAGGGAGCACTGAGGGACATGGTTAGTGGGCACATGGGGATGGGTTGATGGCCAAACTAGTTGATCTTAGTGATCTTTTCCAACCTTAATGATTCTGATTCTGCAAAAAATGCATGACCAGAAGGAAGCTTTGGCTCAACACAAATCAAAGACCACCAGCACACTTGCTGTGAAGCACAAAAAGCAACTTTACCATTGTCAAAAGGTGAGTAGTGTTTGCATCATCTTCAAATAACTTTGCTCAACAACTCATCTGGCCACTAATTGTCTTTCTACTCCTCTTTCTATCATGCATTACTTACAATTGCAAGGGCACACTCAAAACTAAATGATAAGCTGCTCAAAGGAAGAACTATATCTGTGTTTTTCAAGGTGCTTCGGTTACTTGTGGGCACTGGGAAGAAAGAATACAGACTATTTTTTTCAGAGACACTTCCTTACATTAGATTGTCTCCATTGGATAAGAAAGGGCACATTTCCCAAGCTGAGAAATATTTTATAAAGCTGAGAAAGATGGGGCGAAGGAGAAGTTTACTTTCAAAATACAAATAGAGATAAATAAAAACATCAATCAGACGCTGTGCACGAAATAAATGGGAAGAAGTCCATCTGCACTGTTTGGCAAAACCCTAATCAGCAGTATCTATCCATCAGGGTACAGCTGAACATACATCGTTGGAACTTTCAGAAAGATTCACCCTGATTTTGACTGGAAGTTCTCATTAAGGCTAACAGAGTTATTATATTTGCAAAGTAACAAAGAAAAAAAATAAGCACATACACCATACATAGATGTGTTTACCAAATATTCCAGCTGCTAGGAATTGGGCAGATCAGATAACTTCTTTAAGGACACCAGCAGCAATTAGGAAAACTGTTGTCATCCACAGCAGTGTGTTTATTAAGGTAATTAGTTACTCAGAAATACACACACACAGTTCCAGCTATGGCTTTGTCTGAACAGCATCCGAAAACTCACAAGTTTGTGCTGACAGCACACAGGCCAGGACCTCAGTGCTCTGTGCTGGTAGGATGTGCCTCAGTACAAAACCCCACACTTGCTGGGAAGAATTCTGAGATACAATACGAATCCCATAACAAACACAATCTTCTTGATCTAGCAGAGAAGGAAATCACTGATGATAAGGCTTTAATAAAGCTTGACAAGCCTCAAAATTAAATTTGCTGGGAAGGGTTCACCCCCAAAACAGATACTTTCAAGATTTAAAGAGAGGAAAATGTTTACTTTAAGAGTTTTTCCTTACAGCTACAAATCCCATTAGTGACTCTCTTTGTCTCTCAGCCTATCTGCTTTATTCTGTATGGGAACACGTGTTATGTGTCTGCCTTCCTCTGTAACCTGCCCTGCAAAAGGTGCCCATCAGAAGGGAAAAAACTCATCAGGCAGCACGATCACCTATACAGCTATATGGCAGCACTTCTCAGTGGCACTCAGCAGCCATTTGGAATGGGACCGTTCAGTCCTATGCTGAAATTAGGTTTAAAATGCTGCTGTCAGCATTGCTGGAAAAGAAGAAAGTGCTGGGAGAGCATGGGGTGAACGTGCTGAGTAATAATTCTGCAGGCAGCTTCCCCCTCCAGCACAGAAACTGGTGCAGGAGGCTGGAGGAAAATTTAAACCACAGCCAATTTAAAACCTCCGCTTTTTACGGTGACCTTATAATTTTTCAGGGACAGCTGCTAAAATCTATTGCTTCTTTCTGCAGGACCTCATGGATCACGGCAACATCTTCAAATAAATCTCACTCACAAGGGAGCTCAGAGGCTTAGCACTGAGCAAAGCAGGCTGCTGGGTGCTCTTCCAGAACGAGAGCTTTTTGGGGGACAACATGAAAGGCAAAAGCTTTTTGCAAAGCCATCGTTGCAACCACAAAACAATCCAGCAGTTCTGCAGTTGCTGCAAGCCATGTGAGCTAAGCAAAAAGCAGTGCAGAAACCAGAGCAAAAGGACTGAAGAGCCATTCAGAGATATCAGAGCCAAGTATGTGAGGAGAGCTGGGGTGATGGCTGCGTGAAGGCTGTCTGAATGCATGCATGGCTGTCTGAAACATCCAGGAAATATTGTCAAATTTCAAAATGTCTAATTTCAGAAATATTTACCTTTTAAATACAAAGTTACGTTCTGACATTGACCAAAATCCAACAGAAAGGCTGCACTTTATGCTCAACCCACTCTGAAGTATGCAGCAGCCTTCATTTTGAAGCAAGGTCTGCCCCAGTGCTCTGAATGACCTTGGCAAAATTCTTAAAACAAAACAAAACCAAAACACTCGCACAAAAAAACAGGACCTCAAGCTCTAAAGCTATTTTAGAATCAACTTTGAATAATTGTCCCACAATAGGAGTTTTCTTGATTAATTGCATAAGATAAGGCCTATTTTTCCTTGCTGGCCTCCAGTGACTCCCTCTACTTCCCATAATCACTTTTGTCTCAGTCTTCTGTTCGCTGGGAACCGCTAAGAGAAAAATCAGAGATACACCAACTCCATTACCTGAGGATTAGCCAAGAGATAACCCTATGTATTCCATTACTGACCATTATTTGAGTAATTATTCAATCAAGTTTAGGCCATGTGAAAGATGTACTAATTGTTTTGTAAAGCTTGCCCGAGCTGCATATCTGAGGGATGCAACTTGTGTCATTTAGCAAAACAAAATGATGTTCTGATTGCAAAGGAAAAAGGGAAGTGGTTTGTATTGAACTCTGCTTTTTTAAAACCCTAATTAGCCTTAACTAGAAGTTAAGGATCTATTTTGATCAAGTTTCTGCACAAGCTGGGTTGCATGCATATGCTATACAGAAATTCTGCAGGATATTGCTTTTCCATCTAAATTATTTAAAAAGTGGTACATGGCAATTAGGTTTCTAGCAGTTTACAAGATAAGCATCCTCTATACAGGAAAGGAAGGATAGCAGAGAAACAAAGACACCAACCAGTAGGCTCAATTTAAACAAGAAACGCACACACATCAGCACTAGACTCAGATGGGCTTGATATCCTATTTTAACTGAATTAATGTCTTTTAGCTAACTAATATTTTTCTTGGACACATGGGAGAAATGAAAAAACCTTATGAAAACAAATTTAGTAAAGGAATTGGCTTCAGTAGGCAGTTTTACGTAACATTAACTTTCCACTCAGATATTAAAAAAGAAATCCCTCATTTTAGAGTTGTCAGATTCCCATGTAGTCTTCCTGTCTCATGGACTCAAGGCCTGCACCCTCCCAGGTGCCTCCGGGCTGAGAGGGAACCAAGTTGCTCAGGGGAGCCTGAAGATGCTCTACAGGGAGTAAAAAAGCTACAAACTGAAGACAACTTCTTCATCTCAAGATACAAAACTTCCCTCAGTTGCCATTCACTGCAACAGCATTTACAAATGGTGGGAAATAAATCCACAAGTATTTATTTGACCATCATGCCATGCTTTCTTAACCCATGCTCTAAACTCGCTGTCATCAAACAAAATCTACAGCCTCTGTTTTCAAAAGTCCATCAAAGATCTCCCTGCACTAGATCTCATACAGTGCCTTGCACAGGTTGTTTTCTAGACACAGCTTCACTGCGATTCTAAGACAGAAATAACCTGTGAACATCCACTGTGGTACTCTGGTGACGTTCAACCTAAGTTGCTTGAGTATTTTCCAGTCCGTGGCTAATGCAGACAGAGCTCTCACACTGCTTTCAAAAACTCCAATTTCAACCACCTTCCGCTGTGTAATTTACAAGCCAGAAGTTGGACTTGATGATTCTTGTGGGTCCCTTCCAAAATGGGATGTTCCATGACTCTATGAGTTTTGGGAGACAGAGATTTATCTATGGGAGTGAGAACCATTTACCGGAAGTATTTACCAAGGTAGTCTCAGGATTCAGGCAGAATGAGGTGTGCTCAGCCGTGGCGAGGCAGCTCCTTCCGAGGTAGGATTAACAGAACTGTTGGAGAAGCTTGGGTTTTAATGGATAAATTGTCGCAGCGTACGCTCAGCCAAACTCCTTTGCTGATGAACAGGACTTGAAATTTGGTGGGGAGGGGATTATCCTCCTGCTGTGGCATGTAATTTTGAAGAACGCCCACCCTATTAATCTAGTTAGGTGCCAAACAGTAAGCAGAAGTTTGACCCAAATCCTATTAGCAACAACAATCTGTCATTACCTCCTCTCCCCAAAATGAAATATGCTCTGGGATGCGTTACAGCAAAAATAAATTGAAAAGAGGGAGGTTCTGTGTATTGATTTCTCTCTCCTCCCAATTCAAATTGTAAATCTGTGGGGGAGGGACCTGACTTACACTTGTAAATTACTGCAGTTACCCACACTGTCCACAAATAAATTATGAAAAACAATGAAGATTTTCTTTCCCATTTTATTGTTTCTTCTTTTTGTTTTGATTCTCTGTTTTCTTTTGTCTTTGTATTTGCTTTCTTTTGTTTGGTTTTCCTTGCCTGCAACTTCCAAAACCCATATAACATTACAATTCCTCCCTTTTTCCTCTCCCACATCCTAAGCTTGCTCTGTTGCTCACATTTAGCATAAAAAATAAAAACTGGAAAAGGCAAGAACACGTTTGGTTTTTGTGTCATTTGTTACATTTTCTTGAACAGTTGAAGGAAATTGGTGGCTAGAGAAAGACAAAACTGAAGTCTTGTGCAAAGGACAAAAAATGCAGAAAGCTGATGAAGTGTTAGTCTGTAAGAAGTAATGAAGAGAGGGAGAAATGATAAAGCAAAACTAAAGCAGGAATATGGGAAAGATGGGGATGTGGACACATGGTCTAAGACAGTGAGGAACAAGTCAGAGAGTGAATGAGAAGAACTGCTTGCTGAGTTGGTTATTACAACACATGGTGTGCATCCTACAGGCTTTGCTCCCCAAATACTCATCTAGGCAGAGTCATAGAATCTTTTGAGTTGGAAAGGACCCTTCAATGTCACCCAGTCCAACTCCCCACAATGAACAGGGACACCTTCAACAACATCAGGTGCTCAGAGCTTGGTCCAGCCTGACTCTGAATGTTCCCAGGGATGGGGCATCCATCACCTCTCTGGGCAACCCCTTTCTGTGCACAGGAGTCTCCCCATTTTTGGGTAAGATGATATGTCCTTCATCTTCTCTCAAGGGCAAATACAGACATGTGCATTCAGCCTTCTGTTGGACATGAAGAAAAGTAAGATTTTTCACAGTAAGATTTACTTCACAGTAAGACAGAGGATCCTTCTGCTCAGATGGGACTGGAGATTTCTTTGTTTTTCCTTAATGGCATCTTTGATTCAGCAGAGATCACTTCTCTGTTTGTCTTTAATTTTTTTTTCCCCTTCTTTAATCTCATAGATTAAAGATTATTTCATAACAAAGTGAGAGAAGGAAAGTTCTTCCTTCTCTCCCTCCCCATCAAGAGCTGCCATGCTCTGAGCTGACAGACAGAAAGACAGAAGGACAAGAACCTCAAATAATGGCTGAGCATCCCTCTCTGAGACAAATCAAAAAGACCTGCCAACATTTCTTTTTGGAGGGACCTGCAGACCTCTTAACGTAGAATTTCAGATCCACATAGATTTGAATTTGTTTCAAGGGCTAGATAAGACCCTAGCAGACATCAGATTATCATTCTATTTCTTAATTTCCCCTCTGCCTCCATTTATGCCTCCATTTCTGGCTTAGAGAAACAAACACAAAGCAGTGGTGTAATTTGTGTACACCCAGGAACTCATTAAGTTCGTTAAAATGACCTCCAGAACTGTGGGATGAAGTAACAACAAAAATAAAGCACTAGGAATTTTACTACAATAACAACTTGTTTCCCTTTGCCATAAATTCTTCATGGGTCTCTAACTCACATCTGTTACCATGGGATAAATACACAGCTCTCTGGCTATTGAGGCTTCCCACAAAAATCTAAGATTTACTCAGCTATCTGCACAGAAAGCTGTCTTTAAAATCTATGTGCCTTATAGGGAGAAAGAAATAGAAAGTTTGTGAGAAAGAACAAGGGGACACCTTCTTAACCACCTCAGAGAGAAAGGTGTTGCCAGGACTTGCACATATATCTTCTGCAAATTAGAAAAGAAAAAAAAAAATCACTTATCCTGGAAAGTGTTAGGAACTGGGAGGAGGAAAAACGGGACAATTTATTCTGGTCACCTGAAGAACTGTAAATACATTATTTCCATTTTTGATATGCTAAGCAAATGCAAGAAGATATTGTCCTAGACATATAACAGACAAGCTGAATGACAAAATAGCAAAAAATATCATTTATCACAAGCAATATGATTAATAAGCTTTATGACTGCTCAAGAATTGCATGTATTTAGAGACAAAAGATACTCAACTCAGAATAAAAGTCTAAATTCATTCTTGCTCAGGAATGATATTTTTGCCGATCCACTGCTTTGGATATTTTGCATTACCAAACCCTGACACTTCAGGATAACCTGCTCATCGCAGAATGGCCCGGGTTGAAAGGGACATCAAGTATCAGGAATCTCCAACCCCCCTGCCTCATGCAGGGCCACCAACCTTCCCATTTAATATCAGACCAGGCTGCCCAGGGCCCATCCAACCTGGCCTTGAACACCTCCAGGAACAGGGCATCCACAACCTCTCTGGGCAGCCTGTTCCAGCACCTCTCCACTCTCTCCGTAAAGAACTTCCCCTTGACATCCAACCTAAATCTTCCCTCCCGCAACTTCAAACCATTTCCTCTTGTCCTGCTGTTATCTATCCTTTCAAAGAGTTGATTCCCCTCCTCTTTGTAGGATCCCCACAGGGAGCCTACAAACTGAAAGGCTAATGCCACAGCCATGTATTTTTACAGGCTCTTCATCTACAAATTGCAAAGAGTTAGCACAGACAACTCTGGCCACGGGGCTGTGACTCAGGTGAGAATGTCTATGAACTTGTGCTTGACTCACCACTCAGAAAAGGTTTTGTTTTCAACTTCAAAATGAACATCAAAAGGACTCTGAGACTGTAACATCCACTTGTCTACCACATCCTTCCTTTCCCTGTCCCCCCCACTAAGGATTAGGATGGAGAGAGACGAATTATCTCTGGAGAACTATAAAAGATAGAATTGATTTTTGGTAAGAACTCCAAGGAAGTTCTTAATACGGCCTTATCTCTGCGAGTAATACAGAAATGTTCCTCCGCTGAGTGAGCGCGTATCTTCGAAGCTATCCTTGCCAATGTTATCTCTACAGAAAAGCGGCTTTGAAGGATAGAAAATAATATATGTTCCCCATTGGTTGAAAGGGAACAGTGTCAAAACTTGTAATATGGACTTTAGGTTCTACGCCAGGTATTTCCATAACTTAGGGGAATTCAACAAGTTTGCTGCTGTGATGCTAGCGTGAGGCCAAGATAAGATTTGCCCATTCTGAACAATGGAGTTTAATAGCTGAGGCACTTAAAAGCGCCCACATGAACCCAATGATGTGGCATTGCCCAAATTCACAAACTCTTGCATGTTCCTATTTTTCATACGCCATGACTTTGCAAAGCTTATTGAAATCTTAAATTACTCTTCAAATATCCATCATCTGGAAGTAGATCATTGAAGAAAAATGTTTGTCTAAGGAGAAGCAATCTCCTATCAGACTAGTAAGAACACATGGAAAAACCCAACATAGTTTTGGATGCACAGAAGTGCACAGGACCCTTCAATAACCACAACACTAGGTCTAAGAAGATATATTACAACCCCCTGCAAAGTGATTCTGATCCCGGCTGCAAGAGTGTTGACACAAATATTATACTGTATTACCACTAATGATTTAGCTTCCCTACCCAGCTCCGAGTGGTCAAATAGTTGATTTTCTAAGAAACAGATGCCTCTGTTCCAAAAAATGCAGTTTCTAAGACAGACTTCTTGAACTATGCATGAATCTCCAAATGTCATCCCCTTGCCAGCACAGGGCTATGTTCACATCTAATACCTTTTTATTTTCGGGACGGGACAACTAACCCAGAGAATATACACATAAAGCGTCATGCAATCTCACAAAACAAACCCAATCTTCCACTGCAGCCGAGCAGTCTGGATTGTGACAAAGCAGAACTTTTTGGTCTTCTACTGAAGCCAATAATTTTGCTCCTCGGACTCCCAGGATTTCTGCTATCTGATGGAATATTTAAGCAGAGAATTCATTCCCCTGGCAGCTCAGCCACCCCACTCCGGTGTTCAATGAGCTCTTGTGTTCTATTACAGAAGAAATGCGATTTTCTGCCCAGCTGGAAAATGATACTTTTTCCCAGTGCAGAGATTTGCACCCTACTCTAACCCATCTAAATAGGTCACAGTCACATTTTCACAAGGCTACCAATACATCCCTTCATAAAATGCAAAAGCTTACAGCACCCAGGGCAAAGACTATCTCAAAAGTGGAATAAAGCCGACTGTCTCTTTAGTGAGAAAATATTAATAAATCAAACCAAGGAACGCGTTACATCTCTCTATAAAACCTCTTTCCCCAATTCTGTGGTCTGGAAAAGCCCTCCTATATCTCCTTTTCTCATCAATTTTCCTATTTCAAGTTGATCTGAAGAGCCCACTCTGCCGGTGAGCAGCTCAGCGGTGCTTGGCAAGACCCAGTTTCTGTCTCACTAGCATCCCTCTATCAAATGGGACTTACTGATAATTTCCCCAAGTGCCTTGAGGTTCAAGCCCTTATGGGTGTGCCTGCCTCAGCTGAAGCATGGCTTCAATCCTATTGTGTGGGATGCTATAGCTTTGCTGTGTCGCTTTGCCAAAAAAACCGGAGGCATCCAAAAATATTAGGAGTTTGAGGCTTGAGGAAATAATTCATTTTTTCAGGCGTCTTCTGAGCATACTTCTCCTGTGTTGCCAGTCAAACATGGTAATTAAGCACTGGTTAACAGCACACGTTCTGGGAAAGCACACGCTGGTCTCAGCAATCCCAACGTAAATCTGGAGTGGGTTTGAAAAAGTCAAGAGTTAAACCCAGCATGTGAGCAGACTGAAACTTCCAGTGTCAAAATACAGTCAAGGCAAAAGGAATAAAAACACGGAGAAAGGGGATGCTCAGAATTGATTTTTCCAACAAGGCATTTACAGGCACGCAAAACATGATCTCCACTTCAAACATAAAATAGTCATTGTGCTGATTCGTTACAGTACGACTTGCTAACGTATTTGATTCCACATTATCTGAAACTCGTAGTTATCCGAGGTCTCATCTTCTTAATGGAAGGGAAGGTACAAAAGCAGAGCACTCACTTTAACACACAATATATTATCTATACAAATTGGTACTCATTCAACAGACAAACTTAAAAACCAAATTACGGTACCCCACCAATTTGATACTCCGCAGCAGAAAACACTGCCTAAAGCCTGACAGCTTATAAAGCCTTTTAATGACATTTCTTGGCAATATAGCACACTGAGTCCTGACTACGTGCTAAATGTAGCCAGAAAGCTCCCATCAGAAGAAAAGTTTTGCTAGTTGGTTACAGTCAGGATCTCAACAGATATTAAACAAGTATTGTGGGCTAGCACATCCATGTGATAAAAACATTTGTTAGCATAATGTCCCAATGAAAGCAAAGCTCCTGCTAGCCAACACGCCAGCCATCTCAGAGCAGGTGTTGGGAACCAAATTTCACAGGCAGCTCAGCACCACAACCACGGATCAGGCAGCCACCGAATTTACACTTTTACCTTTCCTTTGCCTCTCAACTAATTTTCCTGGCAAATGAATTCTAAGCCGTGCCTCAGCTTCCCCAGCTGAAGCCACGTGAGAACTGTGAAGCTAAGAATCAAACCAACGTAATTTGACAAACAGATGTGCACACATTCAGAAATGGAGATTACTTTCCTATTCTAACAGACTTTCTGCATGGAACACACTCAGATCCAACATACTACTTGTTCAGACATTTTGATGTAAATAATACTTTTTAAAGCACTGTTTCCATTTGTCTTTCTGCACTCAGGGCCATATTTTGAAAAGCACTTAATCTAGAAATAACAATCTCAGTAACTTTCAGCAGAAATAATATTTTCTATTTCTTAGGCACGCACCTTAACTCACCAGCTCCTTCAATTAAAACTTATTAGAAGCTGCACCTTGCAAACAAAATTCTGCAATAAAAACAGCAAAACCCACATCTGCTTCTACAGCTTTTCATCAGGATATAAGCCAGATCCTGATTGTACAGCATCACACATGCCATTAACAATACAGCTGTATTTACCAAATAAAAATTCAAGTCCATGGTACAGTGACAGATATTTGGATGCAACCAGGAAGTTAATGGTATAAACAAAAGCATTTCTCTTGAAAGCTCAATAAGGTTGAAAGCCAAAGCAGCGATACAGCATCAGGGATTTATCATCTAATAATAAAAGAGTGTTTGTTCCTCTGGATCTGCTCCTAACCAGCAGAGTCTAATGCTGAAAGAGCAGGTTCAGTGGGCATGCAGCTTTTCAATTGCACTCCTTATTGTATGCTTTATATTAAAGAAAGCAATTTAACTTTTGAGGACAAGAAAATTATCTTGAAACTGAAGTCCTGCCTAAGCTCAAGGCCAAGCTAGAAGAGAACATATAAAATTGTTAAAAGGTCTTCAATTATTACTATAGCTGGAACACTCACAACAGCTATAATTCAGGATGCCTACACATTTTAATTATAACCCCCATTTTCAGCAGGTTATAGCCTTCCCTATCATGTTAAAATTTATCAGGTCTGGCCTGTCACAGCCTTGCAAAAAAAGAAAAAAAAGTTTAGCAATATTGTTCACTCCTGCTGAAATCATGGGAAAGTAGAACAAAACCAGAAGCAACTGCAAAGCTGCTGCCCCACGGGTGACAGAGCAGAGAGAGAAGCTCCTCGTGCAGCCTCTCTTAATGATGCTTTGGAGTTTGTTTTTGGTTCAAACTAGGTATGGTATCATTGAACTCATCTATGTAAATTCAGTGAAGGACAAAATAATGAAAGTGAGAATTTACATGGCTGTCAAAGCTATGCTCTACCAGGTGCAAATGTGAATTAATTAGCCCTATTTCCACAAATACAAGCAGAGTTCCCTTTGGAAACAAGTTAGGGCTTTTAGCTTTCAGCCTCACCCCTCATCAAGCAGAGCAAGCAAAAGTGAACAAAACTGCTTTCTGCAGAAAACTGAGGATAGTGTCTTCAGTGCCTCAGTTTTCTGTTCAGGGAATTTTCTACAGTATTAAACCTCTTATTCTGTGCATGCAAGCTTTGACATAGGGCACAACTGTCATTTGTAAGACTAGTCTGCTAGCATGCAGCCAAAATCAAATGCATTTATGTATTTGTCTTTTAAATATGTAATAAATTTCATGTAAAATCATTCTGAGACAGTGATAGGGATGCCTGCTATACTGGAAAGAATGGAAGAGCTGAATTATACATCTTTAGTAGTGGAGATAGCCACAGCTGATGGTCCTGCATATGTCCTGTCAGAACAGAAAAACTACTCTTATATATCTGCATACCTGGGGAATCTGGGCAAATCAGAGCAGGCTGAAAGACTTCTGCTGGCAAAGGCATCTTGTTCTGTTGTTTTCTTTTCCTAGGTCTGCTCAGGGTTTCCCATGCACACATGCTGGATTGTAAAGACACAGTCAGCATTAAACTGGGAATGCTGGGCAGACTGGGTGCACACAGGTGGCTTGTACTGAGTCTCAGCAGTGAGTTTCTTCACTTGAAACACTGCTGATTAAAATGTTACTGTTCATCCAAAATGCTTCTCTGGACTCTGAAATATTCCGTTTAAAAACAGTATTATGAGTGAATAAATTCATATTAAAGCAGAAAAGAATCTCATACATGAGATAATGTGCGCCTACAAAACTACACGAAGGACTAAACAAGGTGCCTTGATGTAAATACCAAGCAAAATCACAGCACTGCAGGGTTGAGATCAGGCAAATCCCTGTTCTGAATGGGCATTACGCTGCATCCTTTCCTATTTAGAGAAGTTCTGATAAATGAAATATCAATGATACTTGAGAAATAAGTTGTGACTGTAGCTCACTTGCGCTATGACATCTTAAGATCGTAGTCTCAACCTTACCACTGGTATTTCCTGGCTTCACAGAGCTTAACAAGTATAACCTCATGCATTTGAACATTTAAAAGAATAAGGTCACATAATAACAGCTTTGAATTTATGATTGTTTTTATTAAAGCAGCATCTCGGAGACCCCAGCTAACCACAGACCTCCATTGTGGTGGATGCTGTCCAGACTTAATCTGAAAAGCCTTAAGTCAGAACAGTTTACAAATCAAACACAGAAGGCATACCTAAGATGAAGGAAAGGAAATATTACTGTAATAATACTGATTTATGGCGGAAGTGACCTACCTAAGGTCACAAAGCAAGCCTGACCTCAATATTCTGAATCCCAGCCCACTGCACTAATTGCAAAACTGTTCTTCGTCTTCTTTCTGCAACCAGGAATGGGCGCAGCAAGGCTGATGCTGTGGTAGGGTAGCAACTGCACAGCTGTACAGCTGCAGGCAACAGTGATCAGTTTAAGGATGGCAAGACAAAATCTTTGGTTGCCTTCTCCCCTTGCTGTACTTTCTCACTTAAATCCATGTGGATTCTCAAAGGACTTTCTAAATGAGGTTTGGGATCTTGGTGGACTAAAAGTTTCATTCCATTCAAGACCCACAACTGTACTGTTCCTTAGACACTGTGCGTGCCTTGGGAATTTAACATACATTCCCAACACACAGCAGCAAGATCTCTATACTGGGGTCATAGGCAGCCAGCCTCACTTAGCGCCTGTTTTAGTGGTTGGAAATCCTGCCCGAGGCAGGGGGGTTGGAATGAGATGATCTTTGAGGTCCCTTCCAACCCAAGTCATCCTATGATTCTATACAGAATATCCTATTTAGTTGCAGAATGTAGCAGTGTGTTCTGTGCATTTTTTAAGACCCATTTTACAGGTGAACAAACTAAGAAGGAAAGATCCAAGAAGGCTGCTTGCTTGCCAGCCAAATGCTTGACAGAAATTCAAAGGCATCTTGGATGAAGAATCCTTCACAACAATGAACTTGCAAAATACACAGAGAAACCTGCAAAGAAATGCAAGCCAAAATAGAGAAAACCGTAACCACAAAGATAAGTGGCCCAGGACCTTCATTAACCCTCAGTGGCTGAAGATGATGCGTGCCCTTTAGTCAAGTGCAGAAGTGGGCATTCTCCTGAACGCTGCTAAGACGTTTGTATTTGAAATACACAACATCAAGGGATTTTAGGTCAGTCTTCAGGACTCGGCTAGTTATGGTTCAGTTGGGAAGTTCATACGTTTAATGTAAATCCTCACTGTGATGGGGAAACCACATGCATCACCATGCCTTTCAGGCAAACACAGCCCCAAAACACCTGGAGCTTGGAAGCCAAGAGGCTTCTGCTTATTTTTGTCTTTGTTTATTTTTGCAAGAAGTACCCATTCTGGGTTTGCACAGGATCAATTAAGAGCCTATTTTAATTGAACGGAAGCCAAATTTTCCTTCTGAGCTCTGTGGGCTGCATGTTGGCTGATCAGATGGCTTTCTGACTCTTCATGAAAGCTTTGCTGCCTGTATACAGACTAAAGCCCCCAGTACAAGAAAGACAAAGAGCTGTTGGAGAGGGTCCAGAGCAGAGCCACGAAGATGATCAGGGGACTGGAGCACCTCCCCTATGAAGACAGGCTGAGGGAGCGGGGCTTGTTCAGCCTGGAGAAAAGAAGGCTGCAGGGTGACCTCATTGCAGCCTTTCAGTACCTAAAGGGAGCCTACAAACAGGAGGGGAACCATCTCTTGGAAAGGGTAGATAACTGCAGGACAAGGGGAAATGGTTTGAAGTTGAGGGAGGGAAGATTTAGGTTGGATGTCAGGGGGAAATTCTTTACAGAGAGAGTGGTGAGGTGCTGGAACAGGCTGCCCAGAGAGGTTGTGGATGCCCTGTCCCTAGAATTGTTCAAGGCCAGATTGGATGGGGCCCTGGGCAGCCTGGTCTGGTATTAAACGTGGAGGTTGGTGGCCCTGCCTGTGGCAGGGTAGTTGGAGCTTCATGATCCTTGAGGTCCCTTCCAACCTGGGCCATTCTGTGATTCTGTGAGAGACTCACATGTCAAAACCTCAATTGTAGTGATGAGCTTTTCTTTAAGTCAATTTCTAGGTGCCATTAAATATTTAATTTAAAACACTACAAGCATAAAAAGTGAACTCTTCAATGGCTCTTGATGGTAAACAAGGGAATTTATGGAAACAAAAGGAAGAAAAATGCATTTATGGGGCTGCAAAGAGAAAGCAATTTGAACTTGGGCTTGAAGTGAGAAGGGTGAGTGTGCAGGGAAAAAGTTTCAGGCAGTTTTTCTCTGACCTGTGTATTTTGACTTCTGATATTTTGCCTATCAAATGGTAACATAGACAGCTCACTGGGGACCAAAACCACTGCAGGAAGGAGCTCCTGAAATGCAGCCCTTGTTATCTTCTGTCAGAAAGACTCAAGGCAAGGAATCAGAGAGGGGAGGGCCACCAGGGATAGGAACCCAGAGCATATCACGCTGTTGGTTTGCAAACCACGTGCTTCAGTCTGAAAGGAAAACACCCGGACATCCTTCCTGTTACCCACACGAAACCCCATGCCATTTGTTACACCGTCCACCCTGCAAATTGCACAGCAAAAGGTTTTTTCGTCTCTCTCCTCCCTCCCTCCCTGCAGCCTGGCGCCAGGCTCCGAACAGGGAACAAAACACAGGTCCCAAGGATTGATATTTTCAGACGCGGACCCTTTGACGACAGGCAGCCCTGAATGCCTTCTCCTTTTACTGTAGGGAATGGAGAGCAGTCGGGTGGCATTATTGTTTTTACCAAGTTACATCCTCGAGTCTGTCATCGGGTACAGAAGAAGCCTTTATGCTGCGGTTGTACTGTCCCATTTCCTGGCTTCTGTCAAGCTTAACAAAACCCAAGTACTAAACACATTTTATGCCTTGGAGTATCAAATGTTCTTTGCTATCAGTCGAAATGGAGCTCTGTTCATTTTCATTATTGCTTCATATGAAAATGTTAGCTCTATTCATATTCCATATTCAAGATGTTTAACCTGGGTTCACTGTATGAAAAGTCAATCATGTGTGCATAAATTCAATATATTTTCCCCATTTACTGCAGTACAATGAATATCTTACAGAGAGCAATGTTTGTATACTGATTCAAAAATATTATCTCTTTCTTTTGCCCAATTTATTTTGTATTTATTTGAGGTAAGGCAGGCATATTTGGGTTAAATAAGCTTTATCATCGCTCGGGTTTTATTATGTTTAGCACAAGAAAGGCACTGTAAGAGAAGGAAATAAAAAATCTATCTTTGAAATCATGCGAGCGAGTGGGAAGAAACACTTCTGCTGATAAACAGGAAATATTTTATTTCTAAAGTTAACATTCTTAAGTAAAAAAGCAAACACTTCAGCTAAATTTGTGGGTTTTAAAACAAACTGTGGAAAACATGGAAGGAACTAAATAGAAACCATCTTTCAAGATGGTAAAACTAGGACAACTGCAAACACGAGGTATTAAACAAGCTGTGACAAAGAACATACACAGCCAATTTTAACACCAATTAAACATACCTGCAATCAAAACCTGAAAAAAATACAGCCAGATGTGTCAATCCAATTATTATGCAATAACACAAACCCTTCACACTATTATTTATATTTTGGGAAGTCACACATGCTCCAACTAGCATCCAGCGTGTTCAAAGCATCAAATGAAGAGACTCCTTGTTCCAGAGCCCAGGATTGTATGACAAAGTAAAGGAGTAAGGACAGCTGGGGTAGAAGGACAAGAAAAAAGTGATTAATCGGTGCAGCTCATCTCAAAAACCCAACAAACATCAGTAACATTCTGCCTGTGTTCTGCTCTGACCCTGCCGAAGTTCCAGTTTGGCTCTGTTCATGGGAATTCTGCTTGTGATAATGGTACCTACTGGTAGAACAAAAAATTTAGAGTATGCGTTAACACACAGCATGCAATGACAGCAAATCAGACAGCACGGAATCCTGAAGTTCATTATGGATACGAGCACTTTTTTTGCACACATAAAGTGAAGATGCTAGTGGAACAGAACACAGCATGTGGTAGGGAGCCATAAGCACATGTGATTGATGCCCACTAACACACCAGGAAGGTGTTGGGAAGATCAAGCCACGGGTGGAAAGTGCTCCAAAGTCATAAAGAGCTAAGTGTTAAGCATTATACTCTGTTTCAGCACATCGTTGCAATTGCTTATCATGTGCACCAAGAACATTATAAGCACAATTTGCCTATAAAAGGGTAAGTGGCACACAGGTAAGCAAAATTTAGAAATTCATTCCCATCTTGCTATCTGCAGAATACCCGAAGCGATCAAACCACAATGAATACTTACAATCAATTCATGCTGAACAGAACGAGCACATGAGAATGTCCCAAAATACCAACAAACACCTCAACAGGCAACAATTTCTCTTTAAAATACTGGGGTCAAGTCAGCAGCCATGCACTGCACTTAAGTGTAGAGCATGAAAGGAACTCAATATTCTTGCACAGAGGTGACCTGAAGGAAGCTGTGCTCTGATTTTGCTTTTGTTTGGATTCATATTCCAACGCTAAAACGCCAACTATTAAAGCAACAGGAATATTATGCTATCATGTTATTTACCTATGGTGGGAGGGAGATAAGAGTTTTAACGGAGCTAAAGCAAGTAAAAAAACTCTACTTCAAAGCAAAAACTAATTATGTGTCTTACTAATTACATTTTAAAAAGATACACAGGGCATTACCAGCGAATCCTGCAAAACTGAAAACACAACTGTGTCTCAGGCTGCCTCGGCTTGGAAAAGAGCTCCTGAGAATTACCAAGGGATTCCTGCTTCCCGCAAACACAGCACCACTAATATTCTCCAGATTTGCTGGCCCTGCTACGAACCATCTCAAGAAAATGTTTACATTAAAGTTGGGTTCAGCAAGGAGGTCAGCTAACTTTAAGACTTTAAGAAATCAGCAGCCGTCTTGTCTCCCCAACAGTGCTGGGGGATGGGATTTTTCTTTTTTTTTTTTCAGAAAGAAAATCATTAGCTTGCTGCACGGCCAAAACTGCAGTTATTCACTCAGTTCTTTGCTGTCACTGATGTGAAACTTCTGTTTTGTTGTTGTTTTTTTCTTGTCTGTTGTGAAGCATCCATCAGTAAATTGTCAGAACATCTGCAAAGTTTCTGCTTGCTTAGAAGCTGCTTTTAGCCTAAGCCACAACATCCCACATTTTTAAGGCCATCATGAAAATAATAGCTACTATCTCACACAATTAGTTGAGATGTTTATCAGCTTTCAGACTTGCAAAATGCGAGTGTATTTCAAGTAAACAAGATAAGGAATTTATATTGTACATATTCACTCTTTGTTCTTCAAAAATTGCTCCGATGACCAGCTGGAGGATGGCAGATGATTTTCTGTTTCATTTTGCACCATCTAAGAATCAATACAGTCTAGTTTTATTCCAGCTCAACTCCCAAGCTTATGTCTTATTTACATCTTGCAACTGATAAATGACAGCAATAAAAGTGTGGTGTTGCACAGGAAGAAAGTGAGATTACACTTCATCTAATTGTTTAAAGTAGCAGAAACAGGATTCCCACTCTGAAACAAATGCTTCAAAGGCTTCCACCGGTATAATTGTATTACAGAGGTCTAGCAGTGCTATGCTGAGAAGCTGTGACTGCAAATACATTAAAACCTCACTTTTTTCTCCCCTATTTTTTTCATGGTCTGCAAGATATAGATATGTTTCATGGCTGATGTTATTATTATTATTATTTTTGACCCCAGAACTAGTTACTAACAGCACACAGGCACCAGGGAAGGGAAATACCTGCCCTGCATTCTGGTTCTGTCTCATTAGCTTACCTTTAAGTGCAGCTACTCTACAAAGAAAACTAAAACGCATGAGCATGTATTACACAGGTAAAAAGAGGGGTACAAAAGACAAGTAAAACCCAAATTTGAAAATACTTGTGTATTGAGACGATCCGTGTGTCAACATTTTAAGTGCAAGGAATGGATACAAAAGTTCCAGCAAGGAATTGCTCATGCAGACTGTTTGCTTGTGAAATACCCCTTCAGCAGGGCTGCCCCTTTGGAGCAACTCCTTTTCCTGCCCAATGAATACCAAACTCATTTCCAAAGCTTTCACTCATTTTGACACAAAGGATACAGGAGACTGTTTAGACTCCTAATAAGACAGGAGCCGCTAAAGCTACACAGTGCTATTAAACACGGGATGGCGGCAGCCAAGAAAACAATTCCTTTGAGAGGAAAACAACCAGCATGTGCCCTCGTGTAGGAACCACATACCAGAGGAAAAGACCTTTTTTTTTTCTTTGGCTGGTGTGCAGTGTGACTCTAAGTTGCTCATTGTGCATGAAGGAGCTGGACTTCCCAAACGTGCCCCTGCTTCAGCCTTCAGCCTACCACCTAAACTCACCCCCACCTGCTGTGGTTTTAGTGCAAGAGATTTTCAAGAAATCACTGCTGTCATCTGGTGGGTGCTGGTAAATGGTGTCAAAGTGATGCTTTACCACTGAATCTTCTGAAAGTAAAGCAGAAAGATTTTTTAATTCTCCTCAAATTTCATAGAATCGTTTTCACAGAATCGTAGAATGGCCTGGGTTGAAAAGGACCACAATGACCATCTAGTTTCAATCCCCTGCTGTGTGCAGGGCCACCAACCACCAGACCAGGCTGCCCAGAGCCACATCCAGCCTGGCCTTGAATGCCTCCAGCATCTTCATCCATTACCTCCAGCAGGAAAAGTAGGACACCCCTGAAGAGCTCCTCCGAAGTGCAAATAAAACTGTGCCCATTGGAAGTCCCTTAATCTAGAACTACACCATAACAAGGGTAAGAGCCCATCACAGTAATTAACACATCACTTCTACATTTCTTCCAACTCAGCAAATTTACAGCTGAAAACAATTGCATGGAATCCACTTTAATTACATTCAAAATTATGCAACTTATTTTATTAAATCAGGATTGATTGCTCTACAAAGAATTCAGATCCAACAGTGACCTTCTGTGCTACTGTAAAAGGTATTCAAAAAACCAATGAACATACAATGCAGGCTCTAAACCAGAAACTAATTAGCTCACAGAAAATATTAAATCTGTTTCACAAATTATGTAAATCATATAAAAAATGAGGTATAATACCAATGGCAAACTTTATAGTGCCAAAATGGAATAAGCTGTATGTATACCTGCCTTCAAATTAACTAAAGCAATTATACTGTAAAATCATTAGCCCAAGCCATAGTTTAAAGTCAAGCTTTAATAACTTAATGCTACATGTATTTTCTAACCACAGAAAAACCATTACATACGTTTACACTTCCCACTAAATTTAGAGGGAGTTATGCTGCATTAAACCAAGCAAGAAAAATACAGAAGGAAGAAGAAGAAAAAAAGGAATGCTGAAAATGCTTACTGCACCAAATATGCACAAAATCAAACCATCATATTCTCAGGAGCTTTGCTGCCCCATAAAAACAGTGCATTATCACACTTCTTGAAACACCATCGTGTTTATTCTGACTGCCCCCATATCAGAAGAGTTGAAATAATTTTCCTGAGCAATGAGAAAACAAAATGGTTTTACACAGTCCTGGCAACACTTTCAGATGCCAGTTACGTGGTTTCATGGCTGTGTGCTCATTATGGCCAAAACCCTTAGGAACGACTTCACTAGGGTAGGTGAAGGACAGCAGCAGCAAGGATGCACAAACATCTCTGTATTGCTATTGCTCTTTCTTCTTTAAGAGAAAACAGCTTTTTCTTTCCATATCTCAACATGAGGTCTGCTATATGATGAGCCACGTCCACTAACATTTGGTGCCCTGCACTCCTTGGAGCAGCTGGGGAAGGAACTGTATGATACACACAACTTGAACACATCTGAAAGGACGGATGTGTAATGCAAGAGGAGCTGCAAAGACCTCTCAAAACCTGAGTAAGCACAGACAGAACGTTCCTTCTGCTTCCAGAAAAATGATTAATAAAAAAAGCAGCTGTCTGAATTTGTCACAGAGCTTTTCATATTCATCAGTAGAGAGATAAACTGGCCAAAGATGTTCAACTATGAGTATGTGTACATATATACATATATACTTAGATGTATATATATATAATATATATAATATATACACACACAAATATATAAATAGGTATGATCTACAATCACAGATCTCATGTAATACACACAACCAGTACGGACAGGCTCTGTACTTGTTAGGGCTGCTATAATACTGTCTTTATATCACCCTCATATAAAGAAGAGTATAAAAACAACAGGCATGGGTTGTGAAGAAGTACTTCGGATGGAAGAGAGAATGGAAAAGAACTAACAAGGGAAAAAAAAAAAAAAAGAGAAAAGAATTGAGCCATACATGTACTAACTTATAGTGAAAATTAATAACATCCACCCAGTCAAGTCAGAAAGGCAGGATCAATGACAGAATGTGCTAAAAAAGCATATTTGATTGGAAAAAGTATTTTCTTGCTTCAGAATATCCTCACAGCAACCACATTATGACAGCTGATATTTAGGAAACAACTTTTGTCTCCTGATGCCACATGATCCCCCCAACTGCAAACAGACTCCACATACTGTAGTATCACGGTGACTGATGACATGTAAGTACTGAAGTACTGAATGCAGGTCAGTTTTGGTCTTTAAAATGCATTTTAGAAAGAGAGGTAAATTCGTTTCTGGAGTTGACTCTGGAACTTGATTATGCAAAATGAGTATTGCAAAGGAGATGGCCAAGGCAGGTAGTTGTGTCTTCCTGGCACTCAAAAATATTAAACCACATTCCTCATTCGTCAGAGTAATTCAAAATCAGATCCCTGTCATCAAAACAGTTGCACCAAAGCTGGTTCGCTGACAATATTTTATCTGTGTCTTTGTGACTTGCTGCTTGAATCTGCACACAGCCCAATGCCACAGTGTGTGCTAACCACTTAATCTGCTTCCTTTGAAACTCATCATCAAATGCTCATTTCTGCACAGTTAACAGTGGGCTCTTTATAGCGCGTTTTCTTTTTAAAACGTAAATCCAATGTCTGGGGAAGGCTTTTTTTTTTATTATTCCTATTTATAAACCATGAAGTCTGATTCCATGTCTATAAACAGCAATGCAAAGTATAACACAAAAAGGCAAAAAGATGTCACTGATTTGAAATTTCCTTAGAGGGTCGTATTTCCCCTTCTACAAACTTCTAATATATTATTATTAAGCATTTTCTAAAAGAACAAATGACAACCTTTGCATCTGTTGTTTAAGCAGCCTAAAGCCATCTTTCTCTCTAAGAAATTTATATTTTTACAGGAGAGAGAATAAATGAATAGCTCATGAACTATCCTAAAAACAAGCAGCAAGAAAAGCATCATTTTGATTCCATTACAGCTCTATTTACTATGTACACCACCTTTTCATGGGTTACACTGGATCTTGATCAGCAATATCCCAGCTGGTTTTAGTTGGAAAAGTTTCCATTTCCATCTCTGCTAATGGTGCCACTGATAATATGGCAGAAATCCACTGCATCTGCAGCAGAACTGAAACTTCACCGAAGAATATACATTCTTATCAGTGTGTATGAATGGAAACTGGCATGGAGCGTATTTATTTATGAATCTTTCTACACACGTGTAATATTTAGAAACACAGAAAACCCAATGGGAAAGTAGAGTGCAGGAAGCACAGTAGTATTAAAAACATACCACAAGAAGGACTGCAAATCTTACATCTCTAAACACTGAATAAAAGATTGGTGGAAGGCAGGACATGGCAGCAGCTGCAGGAAAAACTCAGCATTATAGTAACATGTAGTAGCACAATGTGTAATTTCCACTTCTGATTTTTCTACAAGCACACTGTCTGCAGCAAAGCATGCAACAAATAAAATCATATGCTGCAAACCCAATGAAAATTCCTTCAAGACACTGCAAATTTCCTTTCCTTACATGTTGCTACCACATGTTTGAAAGGCAAAATAGAGGAGTCCGAAGCAAAGATTTGGATCACAGAAGTAAAGTTATAAAGTCCAATTACTTTGACAGCATCCTTTTCAAATTCATCTTCCAAGCAAAGCCTTTCTGGCAATGTGGAGTCAACAAACGATATTGTAGCTGGTACTTGTGTGTTCTTAAAATAAACAGTCCTTCTCTTTGCATGGAAACGTCATCCCGTTCAATTTACATCTTTGGAAACAAAAGCCTCAATGAAAAGTATACAGAAAAACCTGGAAAAATCCTATCCCAGTTTGCAAAACTGCACTAAAATACACAGAGGAAATGAATCTGTGATGCTGTTGCTGTAACACAAACATTTACCGTCTTACCGCCGCATTTAATTCATATTATGTGTTTTTTGATCCTAGGTTCTTCAGCTTATACACAAAGAGCCACATTAAAAAATAAAAACATAAGTAACTGCATTTTAATAGATTGTTTTGTATTTAAGGCCAAAACAATCAGCAAAACAAACACTGGAGATGACTGTTTTTTTTGTGAGCAGATTTGTATAAACCTCTGTGGGAAGAACAGGGTGAGGAAGAAAAAGGCTGAATCTAAAGGACTTCAATAGTTTTCCTTTGATAACTAATTCAGATATCTACTGTTCTGAATTACCTTCCTGGAAGCGTCCCTCTGTGCAGTGGTTTCCTAGAGGTGTTTGGTTTCCATTAGGTGCCATGCGTTAAACTTAACCAGCCAATAACGGCAACAGTGAACAGAACCACAGAACAACAGACTCAGTAAGGTTGGAAATGATCACCAAGACCACCTGGTCCAAATGCCAACCCATCACCATGCCCACTGACCGCATGCCTCAGTGCCACATCTCCACAGTTCTCAGTCCCCAGGGTTGGTGACCCCGCCAGCTCCATGGGCAGCCTGCGCCAACGCCTCACCACCCTTTCTGAGAAGCTGTTCCTAATATACACTACTCCCATAGTAGATCCTGAACCAAATGGGAGCAGTTTTGATTATTTTTTTTTAAACATTTAGACCTAAATTTCAGACCTTAAGTGTGTGTCCATATTCAATTAAAATAAGAGTTAATGAGATTATAGCCAAGCAGTCATACAAAGGCTGCAGAATTCACTTTGTAGCTTGAATAACTTTGCTCTTTTTCTTTTTCCAAATATCTATTTCAACATAAACTCTCCTCCACAGGCAGTACATCCTCATCTATCCACCCCAAACCACTCTACACTCTGCGCACAGCCAAAAGCAGGTCTCCCATCTATGCAGAGTTCAGCAACCAAAATTCACATTTACGTTACAGCCAAAGCCCAGTGGGCATTTTACAAAGTATATGGCCAAATTAAAACAGCAACCAAAAAAAAAAAAAACAACCCCAAAAACTAAGCCTCATTTTCTATCTTTTTCCTAAATTTCTACTGTCAATAATTGATTTTTTAGTAGGATTTCCTCTTGCCTAAGGAAGACTGGCTTGCTATTGATCAGTCATGGCACGGTTTATTTGAACATGGAAGGAGAGAACTGAATCAAGGCACTAGCTGTAACTGAATGTCCTCATTTGTCTACAAGACCTCACAGTGAAATAAGCACTGGATTTGGATGGGCTGAGCAGTCCAGAAATCATAGAATCATAGAACAGCCTGGGTTAGAAGGGACCTGAAAGATTATGTAGCTCCACCATCTCCTCCCACAGGCAGGGTTACCAGCCACTAAATTGGGCACCAGATCATGCTGCCCAGAGCCCCATTCAGCCTGGCAATGAATACCTCCAGGGATGGGGCATCCACAACTTCTCTTGGCAGCCAGAAATGCTCCCATCATAGAGGAGGAGATCTGGCTACGTGCAAAGTCATCATTTGATGAAGAGGGACACACTGTTTAGAATTAGTGGAAAACTTCTTGGAATCCAGGAAAAAAAAACCACTGAGAGCACCCCAAAAAATCACAACCCACACTGAAATGTTCAAAGTATTGTTATTTTCAAGTTTACAGCCACTCAAATACAGTTTTTATGGCCTTAAAAATACTCTATAAAAAGGGTCTCCTCCAGCACAGTCACATGGTCGTGTTGTTTCAGCACTAACCAGACCAAGCACCTGGATGCCATAACAAAAAATTCTTCACCTGGACTTACCCCATCGAACACACTTCTGGGAATCAATTCACGTTTTGTACTGCTGTGGATAAAAACACAGGGACACAAAACTTCTACCATTCCTACTACCGAGAAAACCCAACTGTCCAGTATACACATAGCTGAGATATTTTTATCATCCCCATTAGCAGGGAGGATGCACCTCTGATCTGACTGATGTGGTGAGCAGCTGCACACCAGAATCATCATACGGGAATCTGCAGCAGCCTATTGCTATAGCAACTACCAATAACCAACAACATCTACAACGTTGTTTATTCACCTAAGTTTGGGCTAAGACTGATAAGACTGCTGAACAGATGGCTGTCAAAGTAAAAAAATGCAAATACTTTCATTTTTTTTAATTAAAAGTGCTAACTGTCTGAAAATCATTATGCTCTTGAGATTCAGGTAAAAGGGAAGGAATCAAGAAGTCTTACACGCTAACCACTAGCCCAGCTATCCATTTGCTACACTCATTGACCTAAGCTTCTCCAGCAGAGTCTGGGAATGCTACCTGGTAGCTCCTGAGCCCACCTTCAGCAGAGACAAATATTTACAGGGCAATCCAAAAAGATCCATCATCACATTGACAAAGGACCTGCTGACACTGTTTTGCTTTAACACTAATAAATGATGAGGTTGCACATATACTAAATGGCAGCTTAGAGGGCAAGCATACAATTTAGCAAACTGTTCACTGGCTGGCATCATGGGGAACACAAGGCTGATTTTTGTCCAAAAGTAAAAACCCCAAACATGCCATCCTAAAGCCATTGCAGTCATTCCTCATGGGCATGCAGCTCAGTGCCTCTATTTTTCCTCCACCTGCTCTCTCTACATGCAGCTTGCAGCCCAGACTGTTTTCTATGGTTTACCAACATGAAAAGCACAGCTACCCAGATGAAGAAACTGAAGTTCACCCCGGCCGGGAGGAAAACGAGTACAAGTCAGCCAGGAAATGTTACAGCAGCATTTCCAAATGCTAACTATGCTTTCTTGCTTGGAAAGATGTTTTATCAATGTTTGGGGGAAGCATCACGTTTTCCATGAAAAAGTCAGTGTGACAGTCTCCTGCTTCCTCTCCTTTTGTGCTACACATTTTTAAATGTTTTAGGCTGCTGAATATGGGATGAGCAAGCAGAATTTCAGAGAGAAGACAGGAAGGCAGTGGAGCAGCTAAAGCTCTATGTTACAATCTTCTGGGCAAAAATACCCCGGTATTTATATTTTAATTTCTTTTCTTCCTCTTCTTTAATCCTTCAGCAAAGGATTAAAAGGCAAGGATCTTTTCTGCTTTCAGTAAACCTCACATCATTGGTGATGGTTTAGCATCTACTTGCCTTACAAATGATGAGAAAGACCTGAAAGTGGTCTTCACTATGTGTGTATTTTAAAGATGGTCTGAAAACGGTTTCCTGTGAAGAACTCTTCCCTACAAGAAAAAAAAAAGCTTTCTGGTTTACCACAAAAAGGCAGTTTTCTACAGAAAACAAACTCCCTTTCAAGAAAAGTTTTAGTTCAACTGAGAGTCTCATCTTTTGTTACAGAATGCCTTACTGCATAAATCTGATCACAGAATCATTAAAATTGGAAAAGACCACCAAAGTCATCTAATCCAACCATCAATCCATCCCCACCATGCCCACTAACCACATCCCTCAGTGCCACATTTACCTTTTTCTTCAACACCTCTGGGGACAGTGACTCCACCACCTCCCTGGGCAGCCTGTGCCAATAAGCCAAGGTTTAGTGCTTCCTGTATTATCAAATGCTCTGTTTGATGCCCAAGACAAAACTTTACAGGATAATAACTGCCCCCTTGTGTGCATACAATGCCCTCAGCAAACACTGATCAAGCCCTGAGTAAGTCACGGAATTAAGGAAGTTAAGGGAATATGAAGATAATGAACTTTTTCAAGTTCAATTTTAATTTTACCCCATACAGAGCATCTACTTATGTTCTAAAAGTCTAACATGTAACTTTAAATCAAAATATTATGTTAACATTTTTTCTACAACAAAATACATCTACCTAAATTGAAAACTAACAGAAGGGTCATGTTTACACCAAAGGCCTTTAAATCTTCTCTGAAAGCTTCACCTTCTAAAGAAACATCATCTGAAATGCCAGTATAGAATATTAGTTTCTGCATTACTGAGACATCACCAAAAAAAAAAATAAAGCCAACAACACCCAACTGCACAGTGTAATCTGATGCATTATCACCTCAGAGGCTAAACTCGGTGTCAAATTTACAGAGCCAATTTAAATGTCAGGAACTGGAACTCCTTTCTCATTAATACAGCTTCGTTGTGCTGCAAGCTTCCAGCACTGCGGTGATTTGAGGTTACTTTGTGCTGGCCAACAGTAAATCCTTTGGAAGGGAGTAAATGGCATGGAGAAGGTAGCATTGCAGGGGCTCCGATTCCAGGGATAAGCAAGGAGAAATGCATCCAGCCAAGATGGTTATTTGACCAAAACCTGCTGCTTCCCTCCCCACCCTGCCCCTGACGCCACCTGGGCAATACAAGGGACATGCCAGCCAGCAAAGAGCATGGATAATCCTGTTGGAAGGAGTATTTGCTACTCACCTGGATAATCATAGAATCTTCTGAGTTGGAAGGGACCTTTTAAGGTCAGCTAGTCCAATTCCCCTGCACTGAACAGGGACACCTACAGCTAGATCAGGTTGCTCAGAGCCCCATCCAGCCTGACCCTGCATGTCCCAAGAGACAGGGCATCCATCACTTCTCTGGGCAACCTGTTCCAGTGCTCCATACATAGAAGGAGGAAGCACAGCAAGCTTTCCTTCCCTTGCAAAACCCTTCATTTTCTCTGTGCCTTTGAATGGAGCAGAGCATAGGAATGCAAAAGTTTCAGCTTAGGTTAGTGCTCCAAAAAAGCAGCTATAAAATAAACAGTTATCAAACACAACTCTGATGCATTTCAAGCTGGGAAAATAATTAGTTCATGCTACAATTGTTACAAAAATGAAGAGGGAATAAATGACCAGATAGAGCTCTGCACATGCACTGCTCTAACAGATGTAGGCATGAAAAATATTCCTGATGCTTCTCAGTCTAATATTAACCACCAGCAGAAGAAGTAAAATGTCAAGAAAATACATATACGTGAGGAAACAGACTCCATTACAGTGTCAAGAGGTTCTTGCATGAGTTTGAAAATATCTTTTTTTCTTTTTTCTTTAGAGTATCTCTGTTCCCACTACCAGAGCATCTTTTAAATATCTGCCAAATAATCAGATGGAAGCAGAAAAGTAATGGGGCAGCTTCATCATTGTGGTAATCCATGGGTCTTACGTGTGGCTGTACATGTGCATACGTATTTCTGTGTATTTTCTGTGTTACCATAAAGGATGGCTGCACCAGCAGCACGTCCAGGGCAAGCACAGCTTGGCACTGCTGTGCTGGAGCAATTTTCAAAACGTAATGCAGATCAACTGGAAGGAGTCCAATTATCCTACAATTCATTGCTCTACACCCATGAGGCCCCTTAGAGTAATGCAAAAATATTAAAGCAAGACCAACAGACAGCTCTGCCTCCCTTTAACACTGCTGCTCTAGTGCCGTTTGCTCTAAACCACTAGAAAATCATTTGCTGGATATAGTGGTTGTGTTAGTTAGAAAAACATGAGCCTCCCAGGGGAAGCTCTGAGGCCCCATGGTTTGTGTGCACAACCTGCTTCGTCACTCCAGGGATAATTTTTTTTTCCTGCTGAAGAAGAACATTTGAGAATGTGGCAGCTAACCTTCAGCACTCCCTTCTGCAGCAAGAGAAGAGTTAAGGAACAGCCAAGCCAAGCTGAGAATCCTGTTACCCATGATACTGCATGAAGGATGGATTTAGCATCTAGGAATTGAAGGCTGCATGGTGAGGCATTGGAACAGGCTGCCCAAGGAGTTGGACTCACCATCCAAGGAAAGGGTAGATGTGGCACTGAGGGACTCGGTTAGTGGGCAGGGGTTGATGGTTGGACTAATGATCTTTTCCAACCGTAAAGATTCTGTGACTTGTTGGAAATGAAATACAGACCCAGATCCAAACCGTGGATGGAGCAGAGGTGGGCTCCATGTCTCAGAACGCTGCTGATGAGCTCTCGTCACTCGAAGCAGCCCTGTTCCTTCCTACCTCAGAGAGGTTTTGCAGAGGCACTGCACAGAAGGAACAGGGATCAGGAGAGGAGCTTGAAGTTAGAAGTAAGGAGCAAAGGAGAAAAAACAAAACATACCTATGGGGTGGGCAGTGAAGCCACTCAAGTGACTTCAGTGAAAAGTGATCACCACCTTTTCCCAGAAGCACCCTTAATCATCCTTGATGCAATTTCACTAAAGCAAATTCTATTTCATTTCATTGTGCCTGACCAAGCAATGCAATTCCTACTAGCTGGACACTTTCTAGCCTTCATCAGGCTTTCGCAATAGCACTCATTCCCTTGAATTTATCAGTGCATTTATCACAACATTTCCAAAAGCGCCAGCTCCATGAGGCAGAACCTGGTGCTCAATACTTTATTTGTATTCAGCAGATCGACCTTTGCATTCTGTCCTGGTAATTCTGATAATTTTCCCTGTTTCCAGGAGAACTCCTGCTGCCCTGCAACGTAATCACTCCCGCGTTTGACGAGCTGAGCACTTTCCTTCATAGCTCAGGCACCTTGCATATTTATACACCTTTTAACAGTCCAACTGGCCTCAAGTTTAACCTAGAAATATTTAATTTTGTTCTGCTACAAGAACAACAAAACTCAGCTATTTAGATACAGGTTTAACCACAAATTAAAAAAAAAAAAAAAGATCCCTTTGTGGAATTAAAAAAAAGAATATATATATATAAAATTGTATACAGCAATCAAAGGGCAGCGTGAGAACCTTCACGTTCAGGATGTATCTGGTGAGATTTGTAGTGCCAATCCAAAGGACATAAGATAGCCAATAAAAAATATCCAGAGAAGCTTTCCCTTCCCATTGTTTCAGTAAGTGGCCACTTCTTAGTAAAACACCAAGAGATTAATGGCTAGGGAGATTATAGAGGGAATCTGTGGAGAAAAATAGGTAAGACGGAGTTTCACAAAATGTATACAGTTATCATTCAAATATTTCTCACACAACTCAAAATGCATCCGTCATCCCATCAGCTCTCAGTTAAGGAACCAATTACTCTGGAAATTAGGGATTTGCACATGCACAGTTTGCTATTTTAACAGTAGGACATGTGATCTGGACGTATTCAGCACACAAATTAACAGGAGAAGACATATTTCATCTTTAGCTTGGATTCAAACCAGGTCAAAGAGCTCCATATTTTCAGCCCATTAGTCATGGGAATTAGAAGTATTATACAGTTGCTTTTAATTGGCAGTTCATGCTAAACCACTGCAACCTAGCCTATGACTGCAAAACTAACTAAATTATATTCTCAATAAAACATCCCCTGGCCTACAAAAGACCTATCCCAAAGCAAACTCCATCTCACATGCGTAAGTAAAATATAACCAGCTCCACACTCAAAGATCATGGGAAAAATGTTGATGGCCAGCCCAACTCCAGCGCAACGCCGCGTTCCACCCCGGCTCCCTCTCAAAGGAAAGTCGTTTGCAATGCTCTGCTGGTCAAACACAACATTAAGTAGCAAGCACTAAAAAGTTAATTGAATGTTTGCCAGGAGACGTATGCCCCATTTTTATACTGGTTAATTAATTTCTTTGTTTTTATAAGAATTTTAAAGAGTGACCAACATGCGGCCTGAGGGTAATGAGCTCCACTCAAGGGAGACTTCTGACTTTTGGTGACTTAGTGGTGCTTGGAAACTCCTGAAGTTTATTCTCGTGCAGGTGCTCACTTTCAGCATTGCATAAACTCTCGCACCTATTTTACCTGAAAATGCTACGATCTTTGTACACCCCTTCTAGAGGAACACCAGCTCAGCTCAAGCATCAAAAAAAGAGATTTGTTCTTCATCTTGATTTACAAACAAAGTGACACAGGCACAGAGAAAACACTACAGGCCCAAGGCACACTGGAAAACAATGGGGGGCCATGAGGAAAGAGCTTTCCCTCCTTCTAGCTCTAGCAGTGGACTTTAAAATTACAAGACCTGTCACAGAATCATAAAACGGCTTGGGTTGGGAGAGACCTTAAAGTCCAACCAGTTCCAGTTCCACACAGTTCCAACCCCCTGCCACCAACCACTAAATCAGGTTGCTTAGGGATCCATCAAACATGATCACAACTCCTCTGGGCAGCTTGTCCTTTCTCATCATGCTATCACCTATTAGTAGAGCTTTGTTGGTGACGGTGTCAGTAACTCATCAAAACAAATTGCAGTGTCGTTATTTATTTACTTATAATTTATTTGAGTTACTATCAACCCTGTCAAGAGTAATTACTTCATAAAAAAATAATTTTATATTTACCTAAAATTGTCAAAATTGACATTTGCATATTTAAAGTCAGTAAGGAAACATACTATTAGCACTTCACAACATGTCACAGAGCAACAACATACCACAGACTTTTGGACTGTTACCATTTCAGAGTGGAAATCCAGTGATTTTTACCATGATTATGCCTTTGCTGCTAAAGATGAACGCTGCTATAGTATAAAAGCTTAAATTTAGAAGCAATTATTCATAGACCATTGCACTCTGTGAACAACTTCTATTGCTTCAGCAAATGATCAATTCCTAAACAAAATAAATATCAGTAAGTAAACGAGCATTACAGTGCCTCTCTTCAAACCCCTCAAGACAACCTTTGAAAATACTGATGATTTTCACTGTCATGAAAATACAGTAGTGAGGTAGTTAGCATTTAAACTTCCTCAGGCTTTGCCACTAAACAAGATGAGTTTTTAGAATTACCACAGAAACACTAAAATCCTCAAACAAGCGAACTCTACAACTTCTTTAAGCTTTCATCTGTTTCATCTGAAAGTCTGCAGTTTTTAGACTTATTCTTGATTGTTCTCTAACCTGCTGGGTCATCTACAGTTATCCCAGTTAACGTAATGGGATTGTTTTACAATCTATTAGAACTAGGTCACAAAACAGCAACAGGGTGATGACATGAGTTTAACTGCAAACCTAAGCAAAACTCCTACAGGTCTGAACACATCTTACTCCTCAATATGAACAGCTCTGCACAGGTAGCTTCAGTCTTCTTAGTGCTATCGTTATTAGGAGATCTGTAAAGATTTTCTCCTCCACCTGAATGCCTGTATGAGAGCAAATTTTACCTAACCACATCATAAAAGGTACACTGGTGTGAAGGTGTTCTCCAATCAGGCATCTAGCCTCCGTGGGCATAATCTTCCTCCAACGCTCAGCTGGAATCCGTGCTGGCAACAGCAGAGCTGTCAGCAAAGCACACGCTGCCATCCACCTTCCTCCATTGCATTTTGTCTGTGTTAGCTGCCCTCTGGTTTGGGGTACAAGCACTCACAGTACCATGACACCATTTTCACCACTCTTGTCCTCTTCCTCACTGCCACTGGGCTGTTGTAGCATCTCCCAACTCTCCAGATGCAGTCAGCTGAGCCTGCTGACTGTTTCAGGGGATTTACAGGAGATGCTGTGTCTCTCTGGGAGAAAACTGGGATTTTCCAGACTGATTGAAGTTATCTTCAGCCTTTACAATGCAGCTCCAGGTAAGCCAGAAGCCCAGCACTATGAAGCACAAGCATGCCCCATGGGTGAGATTCAGGTGAGGGGCACAAAGGTGAGGTTGGATATTCCTACAGCCACGCCTCACTTATTTGTCCTGCATCTGGAAACATAGCCCCCAGTTATTTGTGCTGAGACAGTGTAGGGTTCTCTGCCACTGGGTGAAGCAAAGGGGAGGAGAACTTGCCTGTCCTGTGGGAAGAACGGTGGGGAGACATCGGGGCACCAGCAGGACATGGCTTGCTGCCCGCAGCTCAGACAGGTCCACATGCTGCAGCTTGAGTTTCACCACTTGGATTACAGCTCCCAGCAGAGTCAAAGCACTTACAGATCCCACCTGCTGTTTTTCTGCAGATTTCACTACAAATCCCAAGGCAAGCATACTCTCACCAACCTACCAAAATGATGGAGAAGACGTCAAGCTGGTAATTAATTTATTTAGAAAACAAGTAAGAAAGTAGCCATGCCTAGCATGAAGAACCTGTGCACTGCCCTTTCTGTGCACTGCTTTGGTGACAGAATGAAAATAATAACTACTATTAGCATGGATTTAATAAATATTTAATACATGATCACACATATATAAGAGCAACCACATCTACGGTGAGCAGGAGGTGCTCATGGGATCCCACCAGGAGCCCACAGCAATAACATGCTGCATTATAATGTCACCTAGAAGAGATGGAAAAGCTGCTAGTCTTAAGCTGCAGGAAGCTCAGGTTCATATGTTATTTGCTGTTTTAAAATAAAACACACACATTTATTGATCAAATATGAATGACTTAGCTGCAAATGCTTTCATGGCTGTAGTCTTTCCAGGCTGCGTGGTGTTACATTCTGTAGCACTGTTATAGTCAAGTTCAAGCTGATATTCCACTCACACTGGCAATTTTCCACTAACAACAAAACCAAGTCTAGTAGATGCAACAATTCAAAATGCATGTAAACGATTTAGATGAATTCTTTTTATTGACAATCCCAGGGGAATGGAGAGAAAATGATTTGTTTTACCCTCAGAGCTCAAAGCTCTCTTGGGAGGTAATTCAATTGAAATTTTGCATTCAGTCTAGGCAGGCAGTGATAAACAGATGCTTAAATTAGCTGCATTACACCATAATCAAATATCTTAAGAGAGGGGAAAAGTTTCCAATAAACAATGGGGGTGGAGGGAGCTTCCCAGTATTTTTAAAAGGAATGTTTTTCATACCTCCCAAAACCTCCTGCAGCAGCTCCCACTCCGTCAGATACAGAAACATCTAACAATGCAGGGAATATATACACAAACACAAAGCCAAACACAACTTGTGTTAGCTTCACTGCACCCCCAGCACTTCCTTCATCTGCTGTGTTTGAAGACCATTCCCTCATCCCGCACTATTATGCTACCTCTTCTCCTGTCCTACAAAAAGGCTCTTCAATTAAACAGCGGCATGAAGCCCTCAGGAATACAGGAGTCAGCAGAATCAACAGACCAATGCAGACAGTGTCTGCTGCTTTGATACCAACACTTCTCTATGGTCCTGATACTGTGTGCATCTCACAGTGCCTCTCCAACACCAGGGGCTGTTGGGTGTCCTCTTCTTTGGTCCTTCCCCAACCCACCAAGGCAACAAGAGCAGGACAGACTCTGTCTTTGCTCCCCTTGTTACACCTGAAATCTCTGCATGGACATGGAAGAGTTTGGGTAAGTATTAAAAACACAAAGCAAACAGAGCTTCCCCAGTGAAATTTGCTAGCCTAACACAAGGAGCAAAGGAAAAAGGGAAAAGTACATTATAAGCACACTAAATTTTACCCTCTTTTTAAGAGGCTTTTTGTCTTTTACTCAGGCCTACACGCAGATCTGTGAGACTGTGGGAGCAAACCCAGCCTTCTAGTGCCTGTGGTTATGAATGCAACGCGCTTTAAGCACATCCAGAAGTTTCAAAAACAAGGAGAAAAAAAAAAAATATATATATATATTTAAAAAATCAGGATATAACCAAGCTATTTCAATAACCACAACTTAATCCAAAGTTTTTGCTTGTTGGGTTTGGTGCTTGCTGGCTGCAGAGGAGTGGAGGACGCGCAGCATCAAACACACCAAGTGCCCCAGGACACAGGGTCATGTCAGCGCGGGTCACGCTCACACACAAAGTGTGCTTCAGGGGCTTTTTGTTTTGTTTCTTTTGAAGTTCACTGTCACTTTTCCTTATCAGTCAGTTTTCTTTACATCGGTCCTCCACTCAAAGCATCTGCGGTACTACAGGAGAAAATAAAGCTTGCAGTTCTCAGTGTCTGGACTCCATATAAAGCAAGGGGATGAAAAATTTACTGCCTGTTCTACTGCAGGTTGAAGTAAATGATACAATGATTCCTCTGGCTTAAACAAAACTACGAATACATTAAGATGATTGGAACTGGTGAATCATTTTGGACATCACAATGTTGTAAGAAGCTCCTGAGTCCGCAGGGCTCAGACCCAAAAGTTACTCTCTTATTTTTCACTGGTAATCCTCTTGTCTAATTTGGAAAGTATAAAGTTTTAAGTAAACTAACAGCACTATTGATGGGTTTCATTCTTAAAAAGGCAATCTGCCTGTCCTGCAGGTTGGCTATCGTCTACATTTTTAAAATCACCCTTGAAACAAAAAGGTTTCAGGATATGGACACTTCTAACAGGGCTGTAACATCATATTTCAAAGCACATAGACCACTCCAAAAAATGAGGCTAACAGCCAGCAGTGACTGGTGTGCTGTTAGTGATTTGAACACTAATTGAGCATGAAAAATGCGTATGCTGGATCAAATAAAACACAAAAAGTCATATTGAGGATTTTTTTCATCAACTGTAGCCCACCCATGGCAAAAAAAAAAAAAAAAGAAAAAGCTATGCATTCAACGCTGAACTCCTATCTTAAGACAGACAGTGCATGCCAACACTCTTTTTTCTTTAAGCTGTGTGACTTCTCTATAGCTCAGGCCAGGTTCCCAGCAGCTGAGCAAAACAGGGAGGTAAAAACTCCTCCTGATAGGAGCAGGGAGAGGGGGGGTGCAAAACCTACAGATCACATCAGTACATGGACACCGACTTCTGTTCTGCAGCAGAGGCACCAGGAAGGAGCTGCCTGGAAGCCCTCGCGGCAGCGGCGCGTGAGCCCAAGCCGGCTCACAGGAAAAGCTTGATCGATGTAATGACAGCCCTAATGCTGCAGTTCAAGTTCAGCTGACCCTTGGGTTACCACCACACTGCAGGCTATAGCTGTGGCATCTTTTTCTGAAACCCAATGCAGCCAAGAAGCTTTTTTTCCCCTTTTTCTTTTTTCTTTTTTTTTTTTTTTTTAATTTTTATTAAAGCATAGCTGAGTTTCCAACTTCATCTACCTACAGGCTTAATTTTTCCTTTGTATTTCAATCCTTACATCTTTCATCTCTCCTTTTGCAAGCTAGATGGACCCAAAAGTTTCTCCTCACCTAAAACAAATAGAAATAAAAAAGTCCCAGGCCTGCAACCTACAGGTACTCAATATTTTTTTGTGTTAGTATTTCCAAGTGAAACTCCTGGCTTTAAAGGGCTCTGTGAATTAGAACAAGGCCATCAATTCCCTAACTGAAATAAAGCAGTATTTTAATTGATTTTGACGTTCAGATACATTGCTTTGCACTGCTACTTCTTTCTGACCTTTCACTCAAATGTGTTTTGCTCCTATGACAGGGAGCAGATATTTATTGCTGGTTTTGAAGTGGTAAATGCACAGTAGGAAGATCTGCCCCCAGAGAAATAAGGGAGACATTTTCCACTGATCTTGTGGAGTTCAAGGTTTGACCATGAGAAGCCTACTAGAAACAGCTTGAGAATACTGAAATACCATACAGACAGATGGTCTACAAAATCAGAAGCCCCTTCAATTTGTGTGGTTTCCCTTTTATGGGAGAATCAAGAAAAAAATAATAGTAAGTGGCTGTATGGCAAACAACAAAATGTGGCAATACAACATTAAAAATAAAAAAAAAAATTAATACACAGAAAAGGTGCAGGGAAGGTGAAGATGAATGAGGCATTTGGTTCCTAAAGGCAAAAATATTAAACACCTTTTTTTCCTCTCCCTCTCCCCCCAGACAGCATACTGCCAAATGCAGGAAATGCACTGACAGACAGCTGAAAAGTTCATGAGAAGTTTGGAAAAAGTTGGGCACAACTTTGGAGGACTAGCCATGGTTCTATTGGAAAAGAAAGCTGCTAAGGTCCCTTTGATCAGTACACAAGCCATGCAGGGAGAGGGAAGTGAAGATTGTTTTTATACTTTGAGTTTTACCAATTGTCCTCCAAAGAAAGTCCCAGTTTCCTGGGATATGGCTAGAATTCACCTATCACACATGTAATAACACATCAAATCCCGTTTTGGGATATAGACTCAACATTACCACACCTGAATCTACATTCTGAAAAGAATTTGCAAATCTTTGTCACTCCAGCTTCTGCTGACTCCCATTTTCTGTTAAATATCAAATTCTGAAGAACTCTGCCTGCTTCTGACTCATCCTATAGCTTATAGTCATTTTCCTCCTCCTCGGACCTCTGTGTGACATACCTTCCTTGGTGCTGCCTAAAGATTTATCTTCATTTAATCATCAGCCCTCTGGAAAACGCAGATATATCTTTATTCACACAAAGAAGTACATTTTATTTCACACAGCAGTCAGGCGTCTCTGTGCTTCCCAAAATGAATGTGTATCTACTTCTTGAGTACTCCACACGATCAGAAAATTGGGCAACAGGGGCAAGAGGAGAAGAAACACACCTGAGAGCATGAAGTTTGCAAAGGTCTCCATGACATAAGCATGAATGTAAATGCTTACGTGAAATGCAAGAAGCTCCATGCAAGCTTCACAATCCTCCCGTAGCTGTCCTTTAAAAATAAGGCTATTTTGAGAGCTGAGGGGTTCTGTAATATCTACTGCTTGCAGAGTTAATTGTTTATTTAGACAAGATATACACCTACATCATCTACTTGAAGCCATAAAAGTGTTTCTGTTGACTTGTTATTATTTACCATTCTGCTTGGATTTTCCAAATGCCATTTCCTGAAACCATGCAAAATACTTTTTGGATCAAGCACACTCAAACTTCCATTAAATATAAGCAGTCCTGAACTTAACGTCTGAATGCAGACTCCTTTGCTCCTGCTGCCTCCTCACTGCTATCTCCTGAACAGAAGAGGCCAAAGCTGCTCCCCCATCATCATGTCTGTATTTGTTTCTCTCCACTTCTTAAATTTCAGCCTAGCACAAGTTTTCCTATCTATTCCAGCAATATCCACCCAACCAGGCATTTTAACAATCCTACTTTATATTTCTTCTACCTGCAAACTGTATCAGCACACTTCTGAATCACGAGATTAGCATCAACTGTAGAAAAGGAAAATAAAACACAATTTATTTGTATGTGCTGCCCATATAACAACGTGCCTCCTTTGTCTAATCAGCTCCGGAGGAGGGGGGAAAGGAGGTCAGGAGGTGAGAACTGAAGAGAGGATGGAGCTCAGTGGGATGGAGGAGAGCAGAAAGCTCCCCAGGCTGGGGCAGCACAAGTGAGATACTGTGGAACCGCAGGAAGGGGAAAAGGAGAGACTAGAGGTCAGATCCTGGTGGCTCTGCACATGAAACCCACGCTACGGTTGGTGTTCTGTGTTCCCAGCTCAACACGTGAGCAGCAAACCTGGGACAGCAGCATCTCACGGTGGGCAACAGTCCATGCCCTGACATCGTCCTGCACAGCACAGCAAGAAAGCTAAAAGGTTGAAGAGGAGGAAAAATGAAAGTGAAGAACAGCCTGCCTCCTGCTTTCTGGCCTCGTAAATCCTTGTTACCAGAAGAGAAGTCGGATGGAACAAAGTGTAAATAAAGTGTGAGGTGAGTTTTTACCATTTCTCAGGGCAAGGAGAATGAAAGCTAAACAGACTGCACCTCTCCGCCCTCATTGAGATGCAAACCACACAAAGGCAAAAAATTCATCTTGATGCACTGGTAGTTATGCATGTAAATTCCAGTGCAAGGAGCAAGATAAGCCCAAAGAATGCAGTTTCTCTCACCAGAAAGATTCAGCTTTGTGTATAACGCTGTAGTTTAACTACTGTAACCATCAGGATGATTCTGTTTAATATCAATAAAGTGAGAAATGTGTTTGCCTCATGCTAAACAAGCACAAAAGCTGGAGCAACAAATTCTCACCACCCAGAAACACCCATAAATGACACAGTATCCAACTTTGCTTAAATTAAAAAAAAAAAAAAAAAAAAAAAAAAAAACCACCTTTCTTTTTCTCCGTTTCAGGCTCTTCACTCCTAACTGGAGCAACGGAGGGGAGCCTGAAATGAGAGCCCACCTGTGCAGTGCAGCATGACCCTCAAGTCTCCTTTCCTAGTGGAAAATGAAGTTTATTTTAATAAGACAGGCCCGTGGCATGCCCTTCCAGGAGTCCTGCATTGTAACACTGGCAGCACCACTTCGCAACCTCTTTCTCTTTCCCCTGCCTCATCTCTGGCCAAGTATTTTTCCAGTTATTTTGGCAGTTGCAGAGCACACAAATCTGCATGCAGCAGAACGCTCATTCGGTTATCTAGATGCAAAATTTTTTGTTTTAACCATTAAGAGCAATTATAAAGCATTTCTTTAGAAAGGCCGTAATTAGGGATGACAGACAAACAGTGGATGTGGCAGCAAAAGATAGTACCAGGTCTTTGATGGAACAAAGCAAACCACCAAGGCAGCGTGATGGTACTGGTTTCATTCCTTTTGGAGTTCATCAGTTGTGAGCGATTGAATCCTGCCTCATGACTGATAAATGCATATTTTGATTTGCTTCCCCTTGAAAGCCAAGTACTCTTTTATTGGCAGGCTGATTAAAGCGGAATTAAAATGTTCTCTGAGGAAAGAGGTGAAAACTTGTCACCTTTTCTGCAGCGCCTTCCCCCCCCAACCCTTAGTAGATAAGGGTTTTTCTGAGTCACAGACACCGGATAACTTGGGGGTAAATTAACCAAACTAGTCATGTTTTAAAAAGACAATTGTTCTATTTTTAAAGCTGCCATTTTCTGAATATTTGATTAGGGCTGCGTTACAAAAGATAACTTTTGCAAACAGCCTGCTCTCCCCTCCCTTATTAATTTTACATTTGATGGTGACTCCGTTCCAGAAAACCCCACAGTGACTCCCTGCTCTGCAGAGCCTCCCTTGCCACAGCGATCTCTGCAGGATTTCAGCACGGCAGAGTTCAGCTCCATCAGCAAACAGGCAGCCAGGAGCCCCAGCCCCGTGCTGACATGCAGCTAAGCTTGAAAGAAATACAAATATTTAAAGACAGCTCAGAGAACCAATAAAAAGCTGAAAAAATTCCAATGAAGCATTTACACGACATAAAGCTACTAGGATAAAATAGACGTGGCCCTTGCGAATTTGCTATAGCAGAAGTTTATGCTTCCCTCAATTTAAATTTTTTAAATAAAGAGGCTAAGTACAAAGCCCTGGAGAGAAAAATAGTAGAAAGTAATATAATTATGAGAGCAACATCAGCCATTGCGAGTGATATTGTTACTCTCCATCAAGGAAGCAATAACTTTGATGAATAATCCCCTTAATGAACACCAAGATGGGGTTCTGCCTCCCTAATTAAATTAAATTAAATGTGTCAGGTATCAAACCTCCGTGGTAAAGACGAAGAGAAGCTACACGGCAGCTTCCGAACACAGCATTATCAATCCTGATTGTGAATTTCAAAGTGCAACCATCTTTGGGTGC
Source organism: Lagopus leucura (assembly GCF_019238085.1). NCBI lineage: Eukaryota > Metazoa > Chordata > Aves > Galliformes > Phasianidae > Lagopus > Lagopus leucura. The sequence continues at coordinate 3,583,534 of NW_024962265.1, read as the reverse complement.
TCTGAAGACAGAAGGGATAGAAAACACACCTACAAAAATACACCGTCGTGTATTACTAAAAGGCTCCACGGCTGGGGACAGGGGCAAAGGTGGAAACTTGCTCCCTGACTTAGTTCTTACGTTAAAGCACCAGGGCTGTGCCCTATGGATCAACTGCAGAAAACACAGAAAGCAAAATGAGTTTGAATGAGTCACACGGTCTTATCAACAAATTATCTTCACCGGATGTAAGTCAGATCTTCAGTATTACTTTGGTAGGATTTTTTGCGGGTTAATTTTCTTACTCTCTATCTGATGCAACAGAAAAATACAAAGCCTGAAGGAAAATAATCCCTATAATTTGCATTTTTAAATGCCCCTACATAAAATACATATTTAAGTAGCTGCACCATAATGGATGGAATTATTAAGTTACATAAGTATTTAGAGAGATTATGAAACACTTATTGATTTAACCGCATAAATATGTACCCTGGGAAATTTCTATCACAAATGAAAGTGGCCTAAGCTACTCCGTCAGAGCCGAAACAATTATCTTGTCAATACAAATGGAAGGTAAAATTTTAAAAACCTACTACGAAACAGAACAACTTTACAACACAAGGAAACTATTTGGGAACAGGCCTCATAAAACCCTATACTCTCAAGCTAACAGAGAAAGCAAACATATACTATGATTGTGCCCTAAGAATCTGCTGGGACCTGGGGAAATGGGAGCTCAAAGCTCCATCCCCATTAAAAACATGAAGTTGCCCACTTTTTATTTTTAAAAAGTTGTAATTGCACAGGTCCTGTTAGAAACAACCATTTAAGGCATCTCCTCTGCACTGCCAGATTCTTACAAGCTTTAAAAATTCATTAGGATCTTGGCAATAAATATTGCCAATGTATTTTACTGTAAGTGTATCGATCCCAATGCACTTGACTTATCTATTAGAGATAAAACTTATCTTGACCTTGTCGAATACAAACAGTCTGGGCTAAAAACCTGCGATAGCCTCTCATGGGGAAAACATACAAAAGATAACAGCTACAGAGATGATACAGGAGCAGTACATCACTATTAATGTTTCACATGAAACAAGAATTTGCGTTAGCATTAGCCTACTGAACAGATGTAAGGAGACATTAATAAATAGGAAGCCACACGGAAGAAAGGTTCAAAGAACAGCACTGTACACTGAATTAGAGTTTTCCCGGGCATAATATTATTCCCCTTAGAAAATATTTACGGCCAGATCGTCAGTAATGTTGCTGTGCATTGTAACACTGTAAGCGTGCTTTTTCGAGAGAGGCAAAAGCCAGCTGCATAGCAGCACTACATGGAAAAAAAGCAACACAATCAACTTTGGCCTTTGTTATTTAAAGTTGCCACATCCTAGTGGCAACTTCGGACACGGCACTGGCCTTGAGACAGCACTCCGTTTGCAGCGGGTTGGATCCTCACTTCCCAGAGATCCTGTGACCCTAACGGAGACCCTACAGCCCCCAAAGGCAGCAGGGCCATGCAGGACCCAGCCTCGAGCCTGGGATTTCCTGCAGAGCTGCGTGGAGTCGGCCGCTTTCGATTCCAACTCCTCGGTGCTCCTTCCCTACGCCTTTAGTTGACGATAACTTAATTACCATTTTTCAACTATGGGGAGGAAAAAAAAAAAAATCCCAGCTATTTCTAAGGCAGTGGAGATTTGGGGGAAGATGTCTTTTGTGGTTGGTTTTTAAAGGAATGTAAGACTATCCTGGCAGTCTGCGGCAGAACATATCCCTCAATCTCTAACGCAAACTTCTCCAGGTTGTTCGTGTAACTCAAGCAGTTGCGGACAAAGAGTTGCTTTCTGAAAGAAAACTCAAACATGGCTTTTATAATGAATGCTGTATGTACTTGCCAGTTTAGGAGCAGAACGCAACAGAATATTAATAGACTTCCATCTTCCAAATATCATGTCCTTACGAGCAATAAGAGCTCCCGAAAGTAATGCAGAGCATTACGATTTAAGATCTCCGGCACCTCAGAAAATTATTTCTCTATAACGCAGTGTTTTGTAGCTGGACTTCATAAATCAGAAAAAAAGTAGAATGTTTACAGGTATTTGGACAAGTAAACTATTTCGAGGTCATAGTAATTACTTTGCATTTGCAATTAATGAAAAATAACTACGCCTGATTGCTCTGCATTTAATATTTCAATATGCTAAGCAGCACCAACGCAGCACAACTTCTTGCAAAGATACAGAGGAAAACAATTTAAAGAAAAAAATATCTGCCAAATAAAATCAATAGGTCTCCCACCTAATTAAATACCAGGGGTATTTGTATATGCATGCGTATTTGTAATAACCTGCGAGTACCGACAACCCGACAACATTACAACACACATTCAGATACAAAAGTAAAATTATTACGGCGCATTAATTCTGCTATTTCCTGAGCCATGAGCAGGAATTTTAAAGGTTTCCTATTTACACTGAGTAACTAAATGAAACTAACTAAACAGCTTTATATTTCCACCTTTAAATATTGCTTAGCTTTGAGAGAGAGCAATAAAACTTTCTTCATTCTGATAGGCAACGGTATTTTGCATTGACTGAAGGCAAATAGAGACAAAAATAATACTATCCACAGCAGTGGCACAGAGAATAAGGCTCCATTGCTAATTATACAGGGAGCTGAATTTAATTACATGGAGAACATTAAACACTTTCCAAAATAAAAAATATATATATATTTATCAAGAAAAGCTGGAGACGAGACTTTCAAGTGCTTTTAACGCAACAACAGTGCCCTCTACTGATGCATCAAAATAACGCTCAGTAGCTGCTCAGGATGCGCAGCCAGGCATCTCATTGCACATATGGACATTCCCTCAAAACACTGCAAATGTGCTAACGAAATGCCATTGCACCACTGGGAGAGTCAGAATTCTCATCCAGATGGTCAAGTGTGAGAGGTGAAACTGAAATGGGGAGAAAAGGATCTGAGCGTGACCAAAAAGCGTAGCACAAAGTTTCTGCCAGCTTCCCTACCATCCCTTTTTCCCTAAAGATAGACCAAATGACCGTTCCACCACCACCACCATTGGTTACAAGAGGGATTTCAAAAGGGCTGAGTAAAAGAAAGTTGGCCCAAGTGAGTGGGCCAGCAGGACAAACAGAAGGGGAATCAACTCTTTGAAAGGGTAGATAACAGCAGGACAAGGGGAGATGGTTTGAAGTCGAGGGAGAGAAGATTTGGGTTGAATGTCAAGGGGAAATTCTTTACAGAGAGTGGAGAGGTGCTGGAACAGGCTGCCCAGAGAGTTGTGGATGCCCCGTCCATCCCTGGAAGTGTTCAAGGCCAGGTTGGATGGGGCCCTGGGCAGCCTGGTCTGGTATTAAATGTGGAGGTTGGTGGCCCTGTGTGAGGCAGGGGGTTGGAGATTCCTGATCCTTGAGGTCCCTCCCAACCCTGACCGTTCTGTTCTAATTCCACGTGTTTAGGGAAATTATGGGCACTGCTCCAAAAGTAATGCCTGCCATTTTGTGACATTGGCCTATGACATCAGGTGATGGTTTGGCAGTAGAATCTGAACATTCCCACCTGACATATGAGCACATGAGGCTGTGGACGGTGCGTTTCAGCAGTGGCAACAGCAAGACACCTCCATTGGTGCAGATTTTTATGAGCACAGCACACAGTCTATTATTGGTGAAAATAGCTGGTGAAAATGCACAGCTAATGATGGTGACTGTGCTGAAAAATAATGTTTTGTAGCTGAGAATTTCTCTATCAAACAGTGCTACCGTGCTCTCCGTATCTGTTGCAGTTTCCATGGAAATAAATAGGACACATTACTTCAGAATGACCGATGTATTTAGTGACCACCGTTACGTAGTTGTAAAACCTGAGTTCAAAACTGACCATGTCCTAGATCTTCCCTTAACATCCCTGGGCTGGCAGAATAAGAGAAATAAGCAGGTAGTGGCTTCTACTTCAATGTTTTTTCCTCTAACAAAAGTTTTAAGAATTTCAACTGCTGTAAATTAAACACTCAGCCTGCTAAAATGGTGGCGTCTTTTCCCAAAATTCTAGTTCTATACCAAATAACTCACAAATAGCTTTTGTCACCTGCAGAAAAAGGTGCTTTGGATTAGATGGCAGTCATAACATTATTTAAGTAGAATAAGTAGTAAGAAAAATAAAAGTTGGTTTGCTTTAAATATTCTGGAGAATTCTAATTTTTTTTTTTTTTTTTGTGGTTTTGAACGAGAGAGAACACTGTAAAACATCAGAGCTTTTTGCATGTACTGTAGAGCAGTGTAACTTTCCCAACAGCTTGCAAGTCTCCTGTGAGGTGGCAATCTAGCAGATGCTCATCTAGATGGCAGTGCTAGTGAGCCAGCACAGGATGCTCACTCACGCTTTGATATGGACACCGACCTCTGCGATCATTATCAAGTGCAATGGATTGAAATCTAGATGCTAGAAGTAGGTATAAACCTTCAGGGTTGGGAGTACCTACAGGTGCTGCTAATTTCAAAGAATGAGGAACTCCTAACAATCCCTACAGCCCTTTTATTTACTGTTAGAAGCCCTGGGCTTTCTGCATCCTGATTCACCTCTGTTTTGCATCTGGTTCTTTTGGTTAATTGCGTCCCGAAATAGAAGTTGCTTACACAGTAGTACAGAAAAGGCTGAGTTCAAAACTATTTCTTTTTGAAGAGTCAGGCATCTTTCCTCACATACCAGCTATTTACATTTCAAATCTGTGTTGTAAACCTAATTTTGACAAGTTTCTATTGAACTTTTTTCCCCAGGCGAGCCTCCACTGGACACGTGCATACCAACCAAAGGTTAAGTCAAGGTGCTGAAGCACATCAGTTCAACTACAACAAAAAATGTGTATTATTAATGCAACATCAGTGATGTGCAACAATATCATATGTTCAAGCTAGACCAAACTATTTAACTACCGGCTTACTAAAAATAGTATACAAACAATGGAAAATTCCTTGTTACCATTGAATCCTAAAAGTCCACTTGCTGCACGTTTAAATGTGCAGACTTGAAATAAAAGCATGTATAAGGTGCCTTGCTTTTTGGCTTTCTGAAGGGAGTTGGAGTTGTGTTACTCAGTTATGCAATCTGAAATCTGGCATCCATCACTTCCCAGTAGTTGCAGGCTGCACTACGCTGTTGCATTTTATTCCTAAAAGAAATAGTCTTCAATTCAGCATGTACTGCTAAGCAAATAGAGCAGGCTGTGAATCACAAGATTTCTTGTATTGTCAATGAAACAATGAAAAATTACAAAAAGTTTGACTGTTCAGTGTGCAAAATGCCTAGCAAGCAATTAAAGGGAAAAACATTTCCTCGAAATAAGGAAGACATGGGAAGAGCAGATCCGCAGGTTACTGCAATCAAATATATACAAACAATTTTTAAAACATCCCGAATTCATAGGGATCTATCTGCTCACTCATCTCAAAACCCAGATGGCCAGAAGTTCTCCATCCAGGTGACACAGAAGAACACAGCAGCCCCTCACATCAATGCCCCGCCTGGGGTTTGAGCACAGATAGCCAGTTTCCCCTGAGTTTGAGCCCACCCCAGCCGCGCTGCTTGCCCACTCCCTCCTCTCTGCCTGCTGCCAGTCCCTGCAGCACGGCAGGATGAAGACGCTGGCAAAGAGAGGAAAGAAAAATACTTTTCTTCTCCCTGGAAACAAACTTTTTTTTTTCCTCGGTTAGAGAAAAAAAAATCTTATTTTATACACAAGTCTTTCCACAGTTTATTTGGAAATGGAGGATCGACAGCTAAGAACAGGGAGTATAAGCTACCCCCTCTGCACATTGTTAGTCCTACAACACGTTTCTATACCACAACTTTCTAAATCAGCCTTCATCAAATCACAAACCCGTGCTTTTTGTCTTACAAGTATTTTTCCAGCTCTTGTTCTGGGTATGTTTTGCTCTCTGCTCAGTGAAAATGAGAAAGAATACCTTAATTTATGTGTGCTAAAATACAGTGATATATGGTGAGCTGCCAATATCTGGGATGTGCGCGGCAGCTTTCATGATGACTATTTATTACAGCGACGAACTCAGGCTAAAATACACAAAGCAGATTTTTTCCAAGAGTGTATTTATCATTTTGCTATATATTCATGCCTCTAATTGATTTTTTGCAGTTACATTTACCACAACGTGAAAATAAGTAATAGCATGTGAGATCAGATTTTATAGGCACACCTTTTTACGTACAGTAAAGCAAACACAAGAAACGTTTTCCAAGACAGCATATCGCTATCAAAGCCCTACATGGACAACTCCTTTTTTTCCACGGATCACTACTGTAAAAGTTAATGGAGTCAGAGCTTTTAGATTGGATTTGGTGAGGGCAGCAATGCATTTTGCACAGCTACAATATTAGCCCACGGAGCAGCTTTCGTTTAAGGATTTATAATTTATCAAAGTGGAGTGAAATGTGATCTTTGCCCTCAAAAAATAAAAGAAAAAACAAGACAGGAAACCTAACAAAAAGGAACTCGTATTTCAGAACAGAAGTGACTGGTATACATTGGTAGCAAACTCGTGCCAAACTGCACCAGCTGCTGAACAGAGCAGAACTGTCCTTCCTTGAAAGGTGCCTGGAAAATGCAGCAAAAAAAAACTTCTGAGAGTTAAGGACGCAAAGAAGTACTGCAAATGCCTGAAGTAATTTGAAGAAGGGAAACAAATTGTGCGACTAAGAAACAAACTGGAAGAACTTTGCTAAGAGACACCTATAGGGAACATGATAACTTTCCTGAGTCTTCAGACTATTCAGTTTGTTCCTTTCACATACAAAACATTATTAACACAGCCTGCTCATCAGAGCACACAGAACAGCCGCTCTGTAAAAGCAAAGAATTTTAGAATCATAGAATATCCAGAGTTAGAAGGGACCCACACGGATCACTGAGTCCAACTCATGGGATTTTCAGTCATTGCTCCTTGTTATTCCTGCTCCCTATTAGTATCTCACACGAGGCTTTACCTATAAGAAAATGTATGGGAATTTGAACTGAAATTTGAATAAGGGGTATGTAAACCATGTTTAATAGGGAAAAGTAATTGTATCTAATTGTAAGTTCACTGGCTGGGCGACCTGGACCAGAGTCCCCAGATTTGGATCATCAGTCTCAAAACAGTGCAGTGCCAACACATCCTTTTTTGGAGGCACTTTGTGCAAGAACAGTAGAGGAAACTGCTGTAAGGACTGTTCTGGGTTACAGCCACATCCCAGTCCCAAATAGGAGCCAGGAGAGCAGGAAAAAGGCCACAGCAGTGCTGAGACTGAGCTAAAGAGGCTACAGCCCGGGGTTGTTTCTCTCCCCTGCTCTCCCCTTGGTTTTGATTTTTCACTTGCCACATCATCCAGTAAAACAGAATTAACATCTTAGCTATGGTGAACAAACACCATAGAAAATAAGAGACAGACAAATAATGAAGTCCTTCTTTACCTGCAATTTACACTGGGTGGGTTTGGAGGGGGATGGGGGTACTTTTTTTTTTTTTTTTTTTTTTTTTTTTTTTTTTTTTTAAACTTTTAGCAGCTGTTTCCATTTCCAACTGCTTCTGCTTCCTTAATAACACCTTCACATTTCTGTAAGAGAACTCTGATAGAATAAATGCATTTTTAGTGATGTAAAACCAACACACTGCATTTTTCTTCCCGTTTCTCAGTAGCCCCAGGCAGCACCCATCACTCCAAGTTCCAGAATCACAGTCAGTACCAAACAGTGTGTATCCTATAGACACTATCAAGAAGTCTGCACGTAGCAGACAACATTGTTTTGACACTGACACACAGAGCATCTGAATCGTTTTGTCTTGCTGTTCGAAAAAAAATTCATGTCTCCAACTATTGTGCCATCTCTATCAGGGGGTTGCTAATTACTAAAGCTGCTTGTTATTACATGTATCTAATTAATATTATCAGTAAGTCCAGAATATACATGCACTTCAGAAGAATGACCCTAACAACCACCACTTCAACCTATAACAGAATTAGGATGTGCTCAAAAAACATTACAAGATTAGACAGAGGAAATAATAATAAAAAAAAGATAAGTTGATCAATTTTTAGATTCTTCTGAAAGAACTACAAAAAATAACAGATAACTGGAGACTATAATAGAAGCTTTACAGTTCAGTATCTGACAGCATCACAAAATCTTACTTGAAAAGTCTTGGGACAAAAAATTAAACATGCTGAAAGAATTAAGACGAGTAGGAATGAATAAATGCAGAGAGCTATCTAGTACGAGTCTCATTCAGGCACATTCTTACTGCAGCGAACTCTAAAAATAGGGGTGATACCATTAAATGAACCTTGTCAGAAGGTGCAAGATTGAGAGCGTGGAGCAGACACTAATAGAAAATGACAGTCATTAGAAATACATGCATAAATAAACTATTATGCTTAGAAGAAGTAAGCTGATCTCGACGTGCAGGAAACAATATTAATTTCAAGAAACCTACTAATTAAGAAGAAACACACGGAATACAATACTGCAAATTCGACCGCAGCATTTCGGGCAGCCTTCACTGCAGACAAAGACACACAGCACTGCATGGGAGCAGTGCAGGTCCGTATGCCAAAACCAAGTTCTAGCTGTGGCAGGACACACCAGCTTGAAAAGCTGTGCACACATTAGGAGGGACTTCAGAAAAACGAAGATTCCAGAATGCTGGAAAGATTGTGCTTTCAGAAAAAAAAATATAAATAAAAAACTGCTAAACATCTTCGTTTAGCAAAGTAATACACGTGTAAAAGTTAAGGTGAGGGAAAAGAGTGTATGAGGTTTTAAAACAATACAGAAATTATCTAAAGAAAACCAAAACTCACTGAGCACAGACAGCACACAGGCTACAGTCCCTTTTGGAAACATCCATAGGCACATACACATACACTTCATTTGGCATTAAACGCGAAGCGCGTTGAAAGTAGAAGACAAGAGATATCATCAGATAATTCTTCTGTATCTATTTTCTCTCTCCAGCTATTTGATAGTGACACTATACTGGAAATTGGCTATTTCCATTTTAAATCAAGCCTCAGACACTTACAATTCTCAGGAAAAAGACAAAACAGCTGTAACTGTTAAAAATACAACTTCTTACACGTGGATTCTGCACAGAAGCTCAATTTCTTTGAGAAAGTTGCCCTACGACTTCAGCTATTTCATCTCACAAAATATTTTCTTCCACGCACCTTTTTTTATTAGCAAAAGCAGCTAAGATATGAGAAGTGTTTTAAATCAAAGTGCACTGAATACATTATCGCATCGAATAGGGTGAACGCAAAGAAGCGTTTAAAAATAGCAGAACTTGCAGCTGTCTGAAAGCTACGTGTTCAATAGCCTTAAGTCATAACTTCTTTCTACTTAAGGCTTGGAACAATGCTATAAAATTTTTGCACGTGTGGTATCTGAAGGGAGAAGAGTGATATAGAACTTTTACACCTCAGGATTTTCTATCTAACATAAAGTTTACTGCACTTTCAAGTTGGAAATTCCTCTGAAAACAGAGTGCTACCTATGAAGTTCTGCCTTGATTTGTAAAACGTTACTGTTAAAAACACATTGATGCAATAAACATCGAAGTTTGAACTGATATGATTACTGAATTTGCATTAAGCAGCAAATGAGATACGATAGCTATGGTGAAAAACCACAGCTGTGTTATTTGAGAACACCAGATCTCACCTGATTGAGTTTTATGAAGAAAGAAAAAATACCTCATTTTCCAAGATATCTAAAAGATTGATGAAGAGAAAAAGAAGTGCAACGTCTATTCTCCAAACAGTTGGCTCATTAACAAAGCCCAAATATTGACCAGCAGTCTGCAGACACACAGCTCCATTGCTTCACAAAGGACAAAAACACCCCAGAATTAGCCTGCACGCGACAGGACCGTACCCACCTCCCCCATCTGCTCACGTAGCAGAGCAGGCATAACCCCTTAGCCTGTACCAAGGGACTCCTGTTCTCAGCAGGGATTCCCACTCCTCATTAGATGGATCTATTGTGGAATATCAGACAAAAAGTTGTAGAAGTAGTCTCTGAGATCAGCCCCTCAAGCACATACTGCCCCAGTGTCTCTTGTACAAGGCTACCGTGTAACTTCTAATGCACAGAATTCTCAAATGCTCTGAATCCAAAAGACATCTCAATACAGCACGCCTTCCTGGACAGACAATGCACCCAAGCACAACTGGTCTTGAGTTCTGCTCAGCACTATAAAATGACCACACAGAAGTGCCCTTTTAACACTACTCTTATGTGTTTAATAATCAAGCTAATTAGTTCAGTGCCATCCCTTTACCTGTCACCATAAAAAACCCCAGACACACTTTTATCCTGGTGAACATCCCTTTTCCATCACAAACCAAAACCTGCCCGCATAGAGCTATATGCTGGAACTACACCGCAGCTGCAGGAAAATGGCTTGGAAGGAGCCAAACCCATCTCTCCTCCCCAAATATCGCCACGCAGGACAGAATGGAAACAGGTCATGGTGCTGTGATTTTCCCAGGGCTGTAACCGGAATGGCAATGACACTGCCAAGAGTTTGGTGTACTCTGATGACTTTGGTTCTACTCAGTCACACAGCATGCTCTTCATCAACAGATGCTTTAGTTTTCCATTTCTCCCCAACTCCAGCAATTGCAACACCCAGACTCTTTTTCCTGCCTTTTGGGATTTTTTTGGTTTCCTGACTGCCAGGATCAAACTGCTGGACCTAGCACTCAAAACTGTGCCAGGTGTATCATACACTAAGCTCTTATTCTTTAACAGAGATTACTGCATAGTAAGTACTTATACAACCTCCCAAGAAGACACACTATGAATGTAGTTATCTGATCTGCAGTGCTCAGATCAGCCTTAAACATTTAATTTTCTTTGCATGTGCTTGTTTTGCTCTTCTCGGCTTCCATCCCAAAGTCTCCATTCTGAAAGCTAGTGTGTGGTGTACAAAAACCACTCTCACAAGGTACATACCTCTTTATTTTGTTTTCAAGCAAGAAAGAAGGTGAAAGAAAGAAGGTAGAAAGATCTATTCAGCAATTTCAAGTAAACTTAGAAAAAAACATTCTATTAAGATTAATTAAAATGCAATAACCATTATTACTAGTCTTTCAGTGACACTAATTTAAAAAAAAATTTAACACATTTTAAAACATTCTACTTGTGAAATGTATTTTATAGCCACATGTTTTATAACATACAGCAATAATACAAAATGCTATGGAGACTCAAATTAGAGAAAGCCTATGTCTTTCATATTATTTCATTTGCTGTACGTAACCAAATAGTGCTGCTATTGTTTTAAGAACATACTTCACTATGAATGCTATAAATGAGATACACACACGAAAAGCAAACTTAAAGATTGAGAGAACTGAACTGAGTTTTGCAGAATAAAGCCTTGATGTTGCATTGGCCGAGCAAAGGTATACATTACACAAGTTGGTATAAGCAGTTAACATTTAAGAAATATAAATCCTTGGCGAGTACAGGATTAATACACTTTCAAATAGAAGTAAAAACATCTCCACGTGTTTCTAACTTGTCATCTATTATATCAGGAGGTGTGATGACAGAACAGCTACTTTGCCTCTTGTTTTAGAGGTAACGAGGCTGAGTATTGCTCTGGATTTTTGCCAAATGTCATTTTTAGTAAACTCTGCTGCAATGAGGAATTTGGTTCTCTGGATGAAGAAGCAGGACTATTCTTTGCGTGCTGTTTCTTACAGCAATTGATTGCCTTAAATATGTTCACATACCACGCTACCTGTGACCAGGAGTGGCTCCTGTCTGAACAAAGGTTTGGCTCATTAAAATGAAAAGGTTACAGCTGCTGTCTTAATGATAGAGAAAGAAATGAACTACTGTTCAAAAAAAGAATGGAACGAATGCATTTCTGGCTGTTCAAAAAGTAACCCTGACCTCTGTTAGTAGTCAGGACACTAAATACAGGAAAGGAAACAAAGTCACCTAATTCTGGAGAATCGTGTTCAGCGTGTTATCTGATAGCTGCCGTTTTCTCTCCGTGTTCATGTGATACTGCGTGGACACGACTTCTGGACGGGATCTCTCACTCTGAAGCTCAGTTGTTCCCTCATCTCACTGCCCTTTCATAAAAGATTATCAGGGAAAGCAAAACGTACACCAATTAAGTCAAAGAAACTGCAGAACTGGACACAGAGAGGCTGCAGCAAAGCCGAGCAGTTTGAACTGCCGTCACCTTAAAGTCATCTGTGATAAACAAAAGAAGCAGTTTTTTAAAGCCATTTCTATGCTTTTCTTTGTAAAAAGGAAACAAAGTTTTTCCTCTTGAGACACTACCACTGCATTTCATCTCTTCTATGCAGCATTAAAGGTAACAGCAGCTTAACGCAAAGATGCACTGCACAGGGAAACAGATCTAAACCAATTAAACTATAGCAGAAACCTCCTCTGCTGTGTAACAATAAGGAATTAAAACATTTTCATTTATTTTCACATAAAAAGGAAGGCAGAGTCCTGTGACTGTATTGATAGGAGCGATGTGCACATACTTCTGGGCATGCTGCCTTGAACGGAAAAAGAAGGAGCTGGTTCTTTCAGATGGAGTGACTGCATACAGAAGTCCTCCGGCTCGGCTCCCTTTGCTCTTGATAAAAACATGGTGCAATGAACTCTCAGGAGATTAGCGTACACACACTGTAACTCCAAAAACTTTAGGCAGCATACATGTTCCTTTGAGTCTTGTACATGCGTTGTATATAATGCGCCCTTTTTGATATTAAAAAGTTGCTAAGTTGTTCTCAAGCTGGAAAGGGTTTTCCATTTAGATAAGGCCAATAGCTGCTGCACAGAATAAGCACATGTGTAACACTGCAGTCTGAAAGCACAAGTGTTTGCCGTTCTACTGGGGGCTGATAAGAATTATTCCATTTCACACAATGCTACTGGAAGTTATTTAACCCCGACATGCATTCTTCTGGTGGTGAATATACCACAGCCAGCAACACCTCCCCACATCACACACCTTTCTGTCTCAGCACATCATAGTCATTTGTCCCTCTAACTTGCTTTTTTTGCATATAATTACTCTAAAAGCCCACACACCTTTTCTTTACACACCGATAGAAAAATATCACATGGAAGTTATTATCCATATTACACACAGGTCTAGCACCAACCTAGAAAACACACACCCACTGCTGGATTTGCCATGAAAAAAGGAAAAAAGCTTGCTGCATGCATTCAGTCAATAGGACCTGGCCTCAACTCACAATTATTTGAATTACCACTGAAACACAGTAGTCGTGGTGGGAGGATGCAGTGGCTACTCAGCGCCGAGTGGTTTTTACCCAATGAATTTGAAACTGCTTGGGGCATTTAGGTTGGCAGAACTCTATAACCCAACTGGAACCGCGCCAGGAGGTTTAACATGCTGCTCTTGAAAAGTGAGCCACCAAGGCTTTAATCGCCACAAGTGGCCAGGACTTAATTTCTCATCTCATTTGAAATATGCCGGTCTCAGCAGCAGAGCAAGCTTCTTATAAAATGCCATCTACTAATCAACACCATTTCCTGCTCCAGTGTTTTTTTCTGTGCTCGCTTCCTGTATGAACACTGCAGCAACCCTGTTTGGTTTAGCCTAGGAAAGTCACAGCACAATCATAACCCACCACGGCAGAGCACAGGGCACACGTCCTGCACAAGTACAAAACTGAATTCTACCAATAACAAATATTGAAAAATATAAGTTTAAGAATCAATTAATTCCCATTCTTCACTTTCTACAACTGCGGAAGCATTTTTTTAGAAGATGCCAATCTGGAAAGGACTTGTGAGAATTGAATCCAACTCCTGGCTCCATACAGGACCTCCATTCTGACTTTTACCAAGCAACACTGTGGGTTTTTAATATGACAGATTTACACCAGCACCCCAACTGTGTAAAATTACACCAAAGTACGCATAGAAAGTGCACACGAGGTGCTCAGCTCCTTTTGAGAGAGAATGTCTCCGTAAAGGAAGTCTCCTTAAGGATGGACCAATTTCTACAAGTGAGGCTTTGGAGAAATGCTGTGCTTTAGCCTGAAACATCTTATGTTTAAAAAGACAGATTATGCATCAATTGTAATCAGTGACAATCAGCACATCTAAGAGAAGGCAACATAAACATTAAGATGCTATTGCTTTTGAACTCAGGTGAAGTTTACTTTCTTTAACTACACTGAAATGATTGTATTGTCTCTCTATTGACAGCCAGCATGAGCTGCAGTAACCTCCATGTGCAGCAGTTTGTGAGTGCGACTGAGCAGTATACAAACTGACACCATCATGGCTGTAAAATCCCACTTTGATTTTTCAGTTCACCAAAATCAGTGCGAGTTTATACCATTTTTTTTTTTAAGGATATCCTTTTCAGCTACGAAAAATATAGGTCTGATGTTAAAGGGTGATAAACTAATGGCTAGATCTCATTAAAATTGAGATGGATTTCACTTGTAATTCTGAGGCTGCCTAAAAAATCCCAGTTCAAGCTCTCTGGACAAGGAAGGGTGGGTGATTTTAACCTCAACTTTGGTCTTCAGAATACATTAATATATATTCGTGTTGCAATCATACTGCAAATATTTACAGTTACACACACACTGAAAAAACAATACTACAGTATGCCTTGCAATTTATTCTTGCTCATCTGAATATGTAAAAACTTGTGTTAAAATTAAAACTATTGCAGGCAGGAATGGTAAAAATCTATCAATTCTTTTTAAAACAGCAAAAGAAAAGAGATATCCCTGACAGATTACAGAAGAGCTATCACCTTCAGCAATATTGTGATTTAAAATATTCAGAACAGAAAGAAAGCCTCTCTAATGCATGTGTTAAAGTTTCCCATGCAAAACCAAATGTATCCTTGTTTCATATTTAATTTGCAATAGGATACCCAGCAGCTGAGCTATGAGAGCTTTCCTGGCTGCTGACTAACTGCCTGCTGAGATGGGCTCCACGCATAGGTAACACTCCATTGAAGACCAAATCCTTAGAGCTACATCTCAGTTCCCTTGAAAGCTAATCTGAACACACTGGACTCGAAAGGAAATGAAAAGTGAGTTTCTCTCCCTTCCTATGGCACCAGTACTTCCTGTGTTTTAGCGATTGGTCAAGAACTATTATTTCCTCCACGCTATTCCCAATTGTGACTGTCAGACATCATTAACGTTGTCTGCATGCAAGCACAAACAGTTTTGTTAAATACGCCAGGAACAAAAGTTCCCCATCCCCAGAAACTTGGAGAATATTAAGATTCAAGTATGCTATACCTGAATGAACATGCTGCTCTAAACATTTAGAAATGCAAAGTTCATTTGCTGAGATGAGTATCCACAAAAATCTATGCAAGATAAGGGGTATTAAAATTATTCACTCTCCAATTCAGAATGGATTATTTGGCCAATCTGTTAAGCCGTACCTCTCAGACACACAGAATCAGTACCATCCTCCTCCCCTCAGGGAAAAGAGCTCATAACGTTTGAAGAAAAATATGCTTCATCCCAACTGTAAGAATACACATGAAACGCAGAGTCTTCCTTGAACACAACTCTTTGGAATGGGAAAGCAGCAGACATCAACAGCATGAATGCAGAGGGCAAACAAGTTCACCAAAGAAAATAAATTAAGTTGAATGCTGCAGATTGTAAAGTGGCCAGAATAAAGGCCATTTAAGTTATTGGGCTGTTTTAAATATATACACACAGGCTTGAACTTAAATTTATCTCTCCATATAAAATATCACCTCTGGCAGCGTGGAGTCATCACTTATAACCATGATTGAAACATTAATCTAAACCAAGTCAGTGAAATTTGTGACTTATTGTGTTACCACCTGAAGACCCTATGTTTTCCAGCCTTGGGCTAAATACAAGCCAAATCCAGCCCTGCTCAAGTTTGACACTGCTTTTCAAAAACACAGGTATGCTACAGTAGCTTTTACTTACCTGGTCCAAACAATATGCATTTATATATAATATGCAAATAGAATCACATTTAACCCAGTCACGCAATACACAGCTGTTCAAAGCAACAAAATCCAAACTAAAGAAACCTATAAAAATGCTCTGTTGTCAAATCATCAGAAAGACATTAATGTATCTAAAGACTGCAATAAAAAAAAAAAAAAAAAAAAAAACAAGAATAATTCTACGAAAAACACTCTTTACAGATTATCTTTAATTATCCAGTGTCTTGCTGTATGAACCAGGGTCACGTCTCCAGCTGCCTTCTAATTTCAACTCTCCATGTTATCCAACTTTAAATTTCTCAGGCTCTTGCAGAATGAAGTGGAGCTGCCTACACACAGAAATGAGTTATCCTTTCCTAATGACTTACCCACTCACTAATATTCCCTTTGGTGGAGAGTTGGAGAAAACAGGATCACATACTCAAAGGTGAAGACTTGAAGAAGGCACTGAAGTTAAGTGCTGTACGGTAAAGTTATAATGCTTATCTGTGTGTGGCAAAAGACAAATAATTCAAATGAGCTTTCTTAGTCATAATTTTAAAAATTAGAAGGCAGAGTTCCGTGGTCTTAACCTGGACTCTACCACATACTTGTCTGCAGAAGCTTGTAATGAATCATTCACCTGATTGATGCAAGGGAGATACAGGTCCCGTAATCCACGCGTGATCTTTGTCTAGACAACGGCTTGTTCTGATGCTAAGATCAAGGTTAGGCTCAGCTAGACTTGAAAACAGCATCTAAACAAAGTACAGTGTCTACTCTTGAATAGCTTCGAGCCGGGGATAGTTTCACAAGACAAAAGAAACATTTCAGACACTTCAAAAGTGTCTAAAACTAAGACGAGTTATTTTGCAAGCACCTAATCTGGAGAATAGTTATTTGGAACAATTACCAGGACAGCTCCTGAACTCCAGGTGTGAATCCAGCCCCACGTCCATGCAAATACCACAGCTGTTAATCACCAGCACAAGAATGTGGACATCACTGGGGAAACTTAGGACAGCGTTTCATGAAACCAGAGACACGTGAGGTTTTAACACCTAAACTCAACATCTTCTACTTCTATGTCCTTCCCAATACAGCACAAAATTAAGGCTTGCTTGGGTTCTGAACAGTTTCCCTGCAAGTTAGGTGCAAATACCAGGGCAGGAGGTAACACTCAGATCTGTGGCTGTGGGACCAGCAACTAAGATAATTTTAATTTTGCTTCTCAAAGGCCACTTGTCAGTATTCACTGGCTAACATTTTCATTACATTAAAATGGTGGCGAAAGTCAAAGAGCAAAAAAAAAACCTACGTTTCACAATATGAAAAATAGGAAAGGCTCCTACATGGAGAAAAAGCAGTGAAAAATAATAGAAGTTATGAGGTCGGCCCTTAAAATTGGAATATTACTCCTCCCTTTCAGCCTGCTTTAAACAGCAGATAAACTTTCCATTTCTCACCCTCTCCCCTAGAGTCACCAAACTACTCTGCGTAGTAAGGAAAGTCTGAAAGGCTTGAGCACACTAACACACAGCTATCAGATGATAACCTAATTTGAAACTTATGCTTCCAAAGGTGCATAGGTGTCTGATGATCCAGATGAAATGAAACCCTCAAGAATAGTAGCAGTAGACAGTGCAGGAAGCAACGTGGGCTGCAAACAAAGTCACATACTGTCAGAAAAGGGAAAAAACTGATCTGACGTGACAAGTCAAGACAAGTGACAGAAGTTTTGCTGAAAAGGGATCACTAGGAAATTAAAATCATGACAGCATTTCTGTTCAAAACACACAAGACAATAGAATCCTTTTATCATAAAGTCCCATTTTCTCCTCCAGCTTTGTTATAGCCAAACTTGCAATTTGCACATCATAACGCAATGAAAGAACCCATGACTTTCATTCCAATTCAGTGTAAACAATTCGCTGTAAAAGACTGGCTTCTAAGAAGCAACTTCTGAGTTGTGCAGTTTTTATTTTCAATCCTTAAGAAATCACTAACAACTTGTAAGCTATCTGAACAGGTCCCCCCTCCCCTCCCCCCAAAAAAGATAACAAAAAAAAAACACAGAAAAGTCTTCTGGCTCTGCAGGGGTGATATTTCCTTGGAGAAAAGTCATGTTAGCTGTATTTCATTTGCTGTATGCGGCAAGTAAAACTCTGATAGCTCAGGAAACTAAACAAAATGCATTTTCACAATAATGATTTTTTACTGTTAGCATTACTAACTTCTTGTTACTGCTTCACAAATATTGTACTCAGCTTCTTTATAAAACTTGTTTTCTAATTTTTCTTTTTATGCAGTGAGGTTCCAGGTTGGTTTATTTGCTTTCAAGGATAGAACGTAAATGTATAAGAAAAGACAAAACAAAGCCACAAAAATCCTCACAAGCTAAGGACGAAAAACTGTCATCTCCCCTCCAAAAACAATGCAAATGCTTTTAATTCAGCTCCTCACTTCCAGCAGCCACTCTCCTTGCAAAAACAGTTGAAGATTATTTTTTTTTCCCCGGAGACATGAATGATTAAGGAAAGCAAGGTACTAAACCCCACAGAATTTGAAATAGTGTATGCCTCTGTCTACATAGTAGATAGATCCTAGCGATGTCATCAGGCTTCTGCCATGGTTAAAGTTTTACTGTGGTGCTTATTACATTGATTTTTTTTTCCCCTCAAATGCTGCAAATTAACTGAAGCTCTTCGGTGAAAACCTATTTAGCTTCACATTTTAAGCCTATAAAAAAATCTTCCTCGTTAAATCCTTTCTTGCAGTATTTCACTGGAAATTATGCTTTAGATTATGATACTACTGCTCAAGAAAAGGTAAAGATACAGCTGTCTTCCCAATTACAGCTTTATCAGCATGCATTCTATAAAAGAGTTATTCTGCTGTCTAATGGCAAAATTTAAACCAGGCACATTTTCTGTATACTTTTTGTTCCAGTCTCCTATTTTCCTTTTTCTTTGAAACCTGCCTCTCCTATTGGCTCTTTCCCAACGCCTTTCTCCTGCCTGCATCTCAAGCTTGGCTGCCTTTCTCATTTTGGCTGTTTTTTTTTTCCTGTTGCTTCTTCCTTGCTATCCTGATGCATACATGAAGGCTCACTCACACAAAAGCAATCAGCGTCTAACACTTCGCACAGCACCTGGCCGGCTAAAGGAAGCTTGCAAATGCTCAGCAGCCAGGAGGAAAGTGCTCACAGCCCAGCAAGGGGTTTAACTCTTCAAACTGGTTGACTACACAGTACCTGTTTGTTGATGGGTGGTGGTTTCCTAGCCAAATATACTGGAAAAGCTCTGCTGAAAAGATCATTGCTGCTTTTCAACCACCAGTGCAGCTGTTAGAACAGAGAAGAGTTAGTCTGTGCAATTAAAGTAGATCGGGGAAAGGCAGAAAGGCTTAAAAACAGCAACAGAGACCTGTGTTATCAAAATGGCGAAGTTGATATCCCTGTATTCTCTTTAAAGCCCATTGCATGCTAATTTAGAAAGAGGTATTGCCTTTGTTTAACCCTTGAAGAAACCAGAGACTGAAATTAGGCTGTTCTGAGATCCTTGCTACATTCAGTTCTGGACCACGGCCAAAAAAAAAGCACTGCAAGACTGAGGGGCCAGTGACAGTTTTAAAATCTCATATATCCAGCCACCAGAGCTACACACTAATGCTTTATGCCACTGTGATGCTTAATGCTTACACAGTTACAGGTCTAGCACCAGGAGGCCCTAGACATCAGATGCAAAAATGTTAATTTTCATCACCAACTTTGCTTCATCCCACTCGTTCTCATCAATTCAAAGGGGATTTTTACCAACCAACATTGTGTGAACAACTGGAGATGTTCTGTAATTGGACAGCCAGGTTTCAATGCTACCAGGTGGCTGCAAGCACTAGGCTCTGGTGGGTAATGGGTTCCAATATCACATCAACAGCAAAGGGGGGGGAAAAAGCAGGACTGTTAAGGAGATCAACAATTTTATGCTTTGATCTGCCGGGGAAAGAAAATGCTTTGACAGAAAAGGTTATAAATAAATCTGAATTTGTACATCGTGCCAAGAACTGGTCCTGATTCCAATGACCAGAAATACAATGCCAGTGCACGTTATCAAGAATGAAAGACCACAAAACATAATTCCCAGTACAAATTACATTTGTTTCCAGATGATCTCCAAGGAAAAGGAGTTGAACCTCTATGAGTGGGAAGCAAAGAGATATGAAGCAGATGACAGAAAAAGAAAGCAAGGATTAAAAAGATTGTTTAACTCCCTAGAAACCACCCACTTCTCCCTGAAAAACACCTCAAACATTGGGAAGAGACTCCTGTTCCTTCCCTCATATCCTTCTGATATACCCCAATACAATCACAAGGCAAGAGAGCAATTAAGGTCTAATGTGAATTATCACAACAAGCACAAAAGCAATGTGCTTTCTTTAGCCTCCCAGCCACAGAAGCAGGGAAGGACAAACCCAGAAAGAGAAAGATGAGAAAGTGGTTATTTAAAGAAATATATATTATTAAAAATCCGGCAATGCATCAAATACAGGTAGAAATTGTTTCCAGGAAGCTTAAAATTAAGGTTACCATTGCACACGTAGCAGATACACTTGGCTTTGTTTAGTTAATGGAGAATGATATGTGTTCTGAGAACGTCAGGAGCCAGGGCTTCACACAGTATCACAGAATAAATGTAATAATGATTATTATTAGCTATGGAAAAGTAGCTGGGCTTTCTCAATTGGCCTAGTTTCAACTCAGTACTGTTTTGCTTCAAATGAAATCAATAAATTCTATGAAGTTGATGTATTATTGCAAAACTATGTTCTTCTACATTAAAGAGCAAGAAATAAAGCATGACCATCATGTTTTGCAACTAATTTATTTTTTTCTCCTTCTTTAATCTGTCTTACAAGTTTGCCATGACATTTTACTGACAACAGTGCTAAAATAACTCCAAAAAACACAAAAAGGAGACTAATTAAAAATAGGGAGACAGTGAACATCGTGATACACTGGCATAAAATTATTCCTTCAGCGGCCTTTGTAAAAATACTGCTAAAAACCAGCATTTGCTATGGCAATACTGAATCAGATTGTTTTACAAAACATGTAATTTCATATGCAGATCCTTGCAGTGCCAGCTTTCGGATGAGCACCAGATCATTTACTTAGTGCAACCTACTGAAATGAGGCACTTCCAGTTTTAGTCAAGAAAGTGCTAGGTGCTTTCTTGGAACAGAACTTCTAGCCCTGAACTGATACAAATTACAGATGGTGCTGTCATCCCCTTCCCCCTCAACTTCAGAAATCATTCAGAGCGCTGTTTCAGCATTTCTCACTATTAAGTGTATACATGAAGGAAAAGGTTTTGCTCAGGCTGGACAGAACTTTGCCAAAAACTCGATAACAGCACAGCGATAACTCAGATATCTTAAAAACTGCTGGGTAGACTGTGTACTGCAAATACGAAAGCACCAGTTCTAGAGGAGTGGAAATCAGCAGCCAGCAAACACACGTGGAGCGTTGAGAAGGAGGTTAGCAGCACCTACTGGTCACAGTGAATACTGAACACTGACTTTTATCTCAATGAACAATTTAAAAAAATCTTTTTACTGCTCAAGCACTGATCTGGAATTACCTATGAAGTCACGCTGAACTAGAGATAATACTTTTAATTGGATCAGCTGATAAAATTAAAAGATACCACTTCACCTAATAAACTTTTATTCCTTCCTTCAGACCATCAGTCACATCACTGTTAACTGTATCAGCACCAGAAATATCTCAATCATTAGCAGTAAGTAAATATTCATCGCATGAGCTGAGCTCAAGGCTTCAGCACCAAATGGGACGTAGCTATTTTTCCTATTTTATGGGACTGAAAGATTCACATTGCACATCACAACACACACGAAGCCTTCCTTTGTTACTGGCTAATTATTACACAATCAAAGCAAGTCAAGTATTGTGAACTGCCTAACATCAGCCATCAGTTTTGTTTAACCTACAAAGATCTGCAAACTATTAAAAGTTTTTGCAACTTTTCAGAATTTCTACCATGCGTTTCTCAAACCTGCAAAAGTAAACCTTCTTCTTCCAGTGCAACAAAACACCTACGGCAGTCTCTTGATCTACCTTCTCCCCTTAAAGAAAAAATAAAACCCGAACAAAAACACATCGAGCACAAAATTGCAAATAGTATTTTCAGCAAACATTTCCTCAAAATTAAAATGTTCTCAATTCTAAGTATTTTAACTCAGCTATAAAAAAAACCCCTATATTCAGCTGTCATATTTAATGCTCGCTTTAAATTGCTATTTTAAAAAAGTATTCTTTTTTGTGAAGTTGTGTCTGTGGGTCCTCTGATACACTAGCCTCAGGCGTTAGAAGTTTTCCTGGTTCTCATCCAACTTTGGAAATAATATCTTCTTGCTTCGGGTGTTAAAAGGATTCATACATTATTTATAAGGACTGCTAAAATCTAACTCCTGGATCTAACTCGCAAGAGAGAAAGTATAAAAAGTTACATACAAGAAAAAAAGTACAACTGTCCTCGTTTCAATTTTTACTCCCTTTTTACAAGTCACGTAGAGCCAGACTGAGTCTGTAATTCTCTCACCTCTCCCTCCCCTACATTCTGATGTTCTTCTACAGATGCTTTGAGCTCTTTAGGATTTGATCTTTCCTGCGTGTTTTTCAAGTTTGATTTTCCAAGTAAAAAAACCCAAAAGGCAGTGCTGTCGGGGAGCCTGTTACACATCAAAGGAGTGGGACTGCTCTGACAGAATGGTGTTTGTTTACCTCCCGAAAAAAATCAGACTCGAGAGTATCAAGAAAGTAGCCAAACAGCACAGCCAAAATCCCTTTTCACTTTCCAGAGTCGTCTTCTATGCTTTCCTCTTATTGATGCTGTTCTAATATCCATACACATTATTTACATTTTGCCTTTTCTTTCCAGCTCAAGAGTTCATTGCTAGGTTTTGAACGATACTTTCAACAACCTTCATAAGGAAGAGCTACCAGTATCTTCTTATCAATTGAAGAAAATGTTTCTGCACTGAACAACGTTTTCACTTCCCGGGTTACATGAAGGTAAGAGATTTTATAGACCAAAAGCACTTTAGTAACTACTTACTCTATGCAATTAAAGACAGTAGAGAAGTCAAGTCTACAAAGTGTCAGGAAACACTTGCTACCTTGAGCAAGTCTTCCCATTGTTACTGGAAATAGAACATTTTTCTGGACAACAGCACACACTGCAAGCACTGTATCTGACATTCATTCACAAGCAGATAGCTGTTTCCAACTGCAGTTTCTCTTAAACAAACTGAAGCACACAGAAATGCTACCTGAATACCCTGTAAGAAAGACTGAAGATATACTTACTGCTATACTTTACTACTGTTTTCCAAATCATTGAAAAATCGCCCCATCCAATGTTTATAGCAGCACAGTAATGGATTTCACCTTACTGGGAAGGCAACATCATTTATTCGTTGTTACACTAGGCAGAATTTCTGTACGTATTTCAGCCTTTGAGATCTAACTTCTTCAAAAAGAATGAGAGACAACAGAGCACGATTCTGTCCTCTCCAAAATTTTAAATGAAATAAATATTTGGGGAATTGTGTTATTTTGTTTCACTCTTTCAGGGAAGTATAATCCTCTTTGTCTGGCATTTTTGCAAACCACAAACTTATTTGTGTTTTTTTCCTCCCAAAGCATACACGCAGGACGTTCACTGTTTGAAGAGAAATTTAGATGAGGTTACATTTCTTAAACATTTACCTTATTAGCTAGCAATCAAATTTCATGTAGCTAAAAGAAAAAAAAGGAAAACAACAATCTTCCCTTTTTCAATGCCACTGTTAAAATCATTGCAGCTTGTTGCATTTCTACAGTTGGTTTCACTGTTCAGCAAGCCTCAGCCCCTGCCTCTGTGCAACTTTCATACAGGAAAGGAGAGCACTTGGAATAGCAATGATAAAATACCAGAAATGCCAGCCAATGTCAGTAAAGGAAATTAGAAGCAAGCACTGTGCCTTTAAACAGATCTTATTTTAAATCAGACTTAACTAGAAGATGACTTCAGGTTGGCTTTTTTCTTTTTCTTTTCTTTTTCTTCTTTTCTTTTCCCTGTTCCATTTGCTCAACAGAAGTACCCAGCGCCAGGTGCTGAGAATGCTGTGCCAGATTCACTACTCCTCCTTCTTCTGCCTTTACCAAATTTACAACCTCTTGCACTACGTACAGCAGAGGGAGGCTTTCACATACGAGGTACAGTAAAGAATATTTCTTGTCATCCTAGAACTTAAGCATGTTATAAAAATGTGTGTTGACGTAGCACATTTTGATACCAGATCATCTCTGAAGCAAGTAAATAATAGTGAAAAACTAGCTTCTGCCACAGCACTGTCACTCATTTTGACACCATGCTTTAATATCACCTTTGCCTGTATAATTTGCAGTGACTACACAGCACAAGGATGTACACAAATATGCAAACAGGCGAGGACCAAAACTGAAAACAAAATGATTAATTTCGCACCTTCTTGAGAAGAAACAATAGGTGGCAGATAGTCTGGGATATATTCTTTCCTTTCTTCTGCATCTTTACTCCCAGGTTGAGGAAACTGTAGGACATTGTTCTTGCTGACGGGAAATGAAGGGATTTGATGTGCGAAAGTCACAGGTTCAATATTGTGTATATAGTCTTCTAGTTCATGTAGATTAACCCCCATGAGCTTAAAGGCATCCCCTACGTCATCCAAAATTGGATCTGTGCGGCCATCTGTAACAAAACAACAACATAACAATGACATTTTTTCAAAAATCCAGGTAAAAAAAAAAAATCATCCTGCAGAGATTACAGTTTGCCTACTCTCAGTACCAGTAATGGAGATTAATGATCCACAGCTCTGTCAGGTTTATCACTCACTGAGCTACAAAAAAGTTCTAAGTTAAGAACATATTTCTGTTAAAAAATGTTTTATTTCAATCCCTACCATTTTAAAGAACTGCATGTCAACAGCACAGCAAGGAAAACCGAGGAAGGCTAACAGGCAGCTGTCCCTGGCAACAGAAAATTAACAACACGCACCACTCAAAGCACTCCGATTTCATAAAGTACATTAAAATAAGCAAAAGCCCTCAATATGCTCAAAGTGTCCCTTTACCAGCACATAACCGACTAGAGATGATTTTTCAATTTAGAAAATTAATAATTCTATTTGTTGAATGAAACTAGTTCATAGGGAACAAAAAAAGAAAATATATTGTGTATCTCTTGATAACAAAAATTCTTTACTAGTATCTTTCCATCAGATGGAAGCTACAGGCTTCATAAGCTATGAGTCACTATACCTACCAGCTAGATATACCTCCTGGATGAAACACAGTAATATCAACAGTGTTCTGATGATGAGGGAATATTCTAGTCTAGATTTTAGGGACCAATTTCCTATGGCGCAATTCAAGTTAAACTCTGCAGCAAAAACCTTCTTTTTCTTAAAAAAAAGTACCATGAAGCCTTACTGGCCAAGCAGTCAGAACCTTGCTTTTACACATTCCCCAGAAGAAGACAGTCTAAGAGACTAGGAACTTCATTCTACACATGTAACTGGGGACAGAGATGTCAATTATACAGCACATAAGTCCTCCAAGTGCCTCAGTTTCCCTAAGCAGATCAGTTCCTCCAAACACCTCCAGAGGGAGAACGGGGCACCTGGCTTCAGACCAACAGCACTGCTTTGAGTCTCCTAACTCATCATCATTATCAAACAGATGCCTTAAACTACATCTATTTTTCTTGTTACTCTATAAAATTATACCACATCATCAACACTATGGCTTATGAAGATATTATAACCCTAAATGATAAGATGCAATTTGGTTGCTAAAGTAATAACGCAAAATCAGCCCACACTTACAGAAGGAACACAATCACTATTCTGAACCCAGAATCAGAAGGCTCAGCTCTAGAGAATTGGGTCAGGGCAGGGGGGTGGAAAGGATGCTCTTTTGTTCTTTCTCTGAACCTAATCTCCTCTTGATTTATCTTGAATCCAAAGCAGCCGAGCGGGCTGGTTCTCACATCACTGGATGAATTCAAACCCCCAGCCAACTTCTGCCTCCAGGTACGTTTAGGAAATAAGAATTTTGTTCTAGAATTTCTCTTCTCAGTCTTGAGGTGAAGATAAGAGTAATACTCAGATCATGGCTTTGATTCTCAGCTCTGTAACACAGGCCTCTTGTGTGACTGTGGGCAAGGTGCTTGTGTTTTAATTCTCTTGCCTCTTTTGTCTGTATTGAGTGTGAACTCCGTGTGACGAGAACCATCTCTTACTTTGTGTTCGTACAATATTTAGTACAAGTGCCAATTATTTCCCCTGCAGACTCCAGGGACAGATAAATCCAGACGCTTACACAAATGTAATTAAGGCCATCACAATTCTAGGGCAGTTTTGAGATCCCTATAGTTATTGTGCATTTGATAGAAGTGTTTTACCATTAAAAAACTGAACTTAGTTGACGCAAACAAGAAATTTTGTATGTCATTTTTAGTCACTCTACAGACCATGCAATGCAATACCCTTGAACTTACTGAACCACTTGTTAGGGTCAAGCTATACAGCTAGTTAAAGTGCAAAGCCTGAAGAAAACTCTTTAAGCCCCAAAGCAGAGCATATTTATTCCTTGGATGCTCTTGAAATTCCTGACTGTGCCGTGCTCAGAGATGACCCATGGGGAGCCTCAGCTCTCATTCCCAAAGCAGACATCACCCAGACTCAAAACTGTACCTACAGATAAGGACACACCGTGCTTAACAAAGAATGATTTGGGTTGGAAGGGACCTTTCAGATCATCTAGCTCCAACCCCTGCTGTAGGCATGGATACCTCTCTCTAGACCAGGTTGCTCAAAGCCCCATCCAGCTTGGTCTTGAACACTTCCAGGGATGGGGGATCCACAACCTTGCTAGGCAACCTGTTCCAGTGTCTCACCACCGTCACAGTAAACAGTTTCTTCCTGATATTTAGTCTAAATCTACCCTTTTCCAGTTGAAAACCATTTGCCCTTGTCCTGCCTCTACATGCGCTCATAGTCCCTCCTCAGCTTTCCTGTAGGCCCCTTCAGGTACTGGAAGGCCAGTACATTCACACTGCCTCGGAAAGAAAAACAAAAACACACAGCCAGGTTCCCAAGACTGCAAGACACACATCTGTCCCATTCCTGGGGCAGAATAAGGGTCTTTGGAGAGCCCTGCTCCACGAGAGCCTCTTGTCACCTCTACTGACATGCTTAGGGTGTTCTAGACCAGTTTATCTCTGCAATAGGAAAAAGTCTTCTTGTGCTGCAGTTCCTGAAGATGTACTGACATCAGAAGCAAGTGAGAAATGCTAAAAAGGGTTTCTTCCTACAAGTGGTTATTGAGGATATGTGGTAGAGAAGCAATCAGCTATGATGTGAAATGTTTTACGGCGTGAAAATATAACGAATGTTTAAGGTATGTAAATATTTAAGCAATTATGGCATTAAAAAGCAAGCTTAGAAGATGAGCATAATAGATAAACTTAGCTTTTCATTATGAAAAAAAATAAATACAAGGATTATTTTTCCATATCTCTGACCCAAAGAGTTCATGACAAGTCATTGGGCTTGTTCAGAAGTGAAGACTCTGGAACACGTCATTGGGACCTCTCAGTACTCAGAGGGAGCTCACAAGGAGGAGGAGGACCAAGTTTTTTATACAATCTAACTGTGATGACTTTAAACTAAGAAACTGGTAGATTTAGATTAGATGTTAGGAAGAAATTCTTTACTCAGAGGATGGTGAGGCACCAGCACAGCTGCCCAGAGAAGCTGTAGGTGCTCCATCCCTGGAGGTGCTCAGGGCCAGGCTGGATGGGGCTCTGGGCAGCCTGAGCTGGTAGCAGGGCAACCATCCCATGGCAAGGGATGGAATTGGAGGGGCTTTGAATTCTCTTCCAACTTAAGGCATTCTATGATAAAACTGACTGAAAACTCAAAGCGTTTAAAAGCTGCAACCGTCACAGTGATGAAAGCACTGATCAGTTCACCTTTTCTAGAAACACCACCTCAGTGAGAAAAGCAAGCAAAACAAAAAAAAAAATATGGTTTCAAAACACTTATTAACTAAAAATACAGCAAAAAATGCTTTAAATGCAATTTCAGGTGATTTATCAAAATTTGAAAAAACTCGAGCTTGTGCCTTTATACTTCTAATAGTCTAACGTTTCTCTTCCCTATCTTTTTCAATAGAAATTCACTTAAACAGCAGAAGCCAGACACATTAAAGAGAATGCTGACAAACATGCAACTCTCCTGGTGTTTCACAAGAAAAATAAAAGTAATAATTTTATGTATACTGAACTTATTTTGATATTCTTCAGGTATCTGTGCTACCCTCTGTTTAAAAATTCATATGCTGGCACCTTCCAGTAAAATAAGTAATCCAATGTCTCACAGCAAGTGCCAAATTACAGCTGTGGAGGTCTTGGGTTCCAGTCTCACGCTGCTGCCTGTATCACAACACTTCAATAATATCACAGAATCATAGAATTGCTTGAGTCAGAAGGGGCCTCTAAAGGTCACCAAGTCCAACCTTTCTACAATGATCAGGGACACCTAGAGCTCAGTCAGGTGCTCAGAGTCATGCCTGACCTTGGATGTGTCCAGGACACACGTTCTCTCGGATTGGGAAGAGAAACAAGACAGCTGAATGCTTCATAAAGCAAGTTACAACTCTCCTGCTGATCTCAAACCAGTGGAGAATATTTCTCCTCACAAGCTGTAAGCTATACTATCTCCTTGAAAGGCAATGATGCTCTAAAATTGATAGAGCTATGGTAACCAGTAGAGCTAAATTAAGTCCCAAACTCATTTATCACAAAGCTGCAGAAATGGCCACGTACCTTGTTGTGTAAGCGAGTAAAGAGGAACCTGAATGCAGAAGTGGATTAAAAACAAAAGAAAAACAAAAAACCAACAAATATCCAGTGAGAAGCTGTCCAGAGTCCAACTGCGGCTCCACGTCACCAGCTGACAAATATTCACATTATCCAAAGAGACTGCAGCGCTGGGGAATGCCACTGGGAGAAACTCTCATTCTCTCTTTAAATTTCATTGCCTGATGCACGAACAACCTTTGTCAGTCCTCCCACATCCTTCATCTCCCCTGTCCAGGGCCCAAAGACCATAGGAGTCAGTGAAAAATTAACAATTACAGAACAGAAAGCTTCTGTTTTCATGCCCTTTTTTTTTTTTTTTTTTTTTTTTTTTTTTTTTTTTTTATCAGGGTGCAACTGCAGCTCTGAAAGAAATACACTGAGAAAAAATACTGAGTCACTACCATGCAACGTGTGCAACCTATTATAAATAGCTCAGCATTCACCCTCATGTTTGTAGAGAAGGATTTTCAAGCAGTAAATTATCTGGTCTAGCTCCTCAGCTCTGTCATAGATTCCCTGTGCTCCAGTAAGTCACACAGCCCTACCATGCACTGAATAAGTGCACCTGCATCGAGGAGTTACTCCAGAGTAACTCAAGTACACAACGCATTACTTTCATCCAGCAACCACAGGAACAGCTGGAAGCATGCACAGTGTGTATACACGTATGCCTTATTTGAGTGCACTTCATTAGGAAAAAAAAGGCTCCTGTTAATATCTTCTTGCTATTTCTGCTCAGTCTGCTCCTTTTCCTGGTAAGTTTACAAACACTGAGCAAAAAAATCAAGTAGCCTTTCTTTATCGCTAGCCAGTAAGAAGTTAATTGGTTTAAAACCATCAAAACTCAGGGTTACCTGGCATCAAGAGGTACGCCTATTGCAACAAAAGTTACAGAATGTAACAGGCCTTGAATAGATGCTGGCCAGAGCATACAGAAAATCAGTGCAGGGAATTAGCTCATTTAAACTGAGCATCAAATCCTATTGCTATAGAGATTACTATTATATACTGATAAGAGTGAAGTTTTAAAAAGTAAAATAAAAATCTACAGTGCAATTTGGGTTGATTCCAGGTTCATTCTCCCCATGGAGGAAAACGCCGGCTCACTGTCAGCATCCCCAAACTCACTTCTGCATCTTGTAAAGCCTTGTGAAAAGTGAGTGCAAAGACACAGCACACTATGGGCAGATCTCCCCTAAAACAACAAAAATGTAGACATCTTGGCCTTCAGAAACAGCACAATGCCACTTGTTTTGTAGTTCCAGTACCTTAATTACATACTCCAACACTGGTTTTCAAACATTTCAGCACAAAAACACGTGTGAAGCACACTGCATACCAAATAGATTTCCTCTCATGAGCTTTCCACAAACACATACAGCATAACACGGTTTACTTCAACAAACCAACCCTCACTTTCTCCCCTGTAAGTTCACCCTCTCCTCCACCCCAACACAGCATTCTGAAGCATTTCACAGCATCAAACACATCTCAAGTCCGCTTTGCGAATCGTTTTGTCTTCTATTCACTCCCATCAAATAGAGCTACTGCAAATGCAAAGAAACAACAGCAGAAAAGTAATGAAAATCGTGAATGTGGCTCTCCTAATGGGATGTAACAGCTGGAACAAAGATCTAACACAGTTGGGAAAGCCATCATTCTCTTTTGCAACTGAGAAAATATGTGAACGGCGATGACATGCTTTTCAAAGCAATACCACAGTGCCTCAGTTACGTCAGAGTAAATCCACTCAGTTTTGAATACAAAGATTATGTCCCTCCAGCTGACAGCCCTGCTAACTCAACCCCAACTGGTCGGACTGTGAGATAACATGCTGACAATGAAGATGCTACAATTGAAATTTAATTAATTCTACTTATGCAAAACCATGGTGAAATTCAACTCATTAATCCAGAGCTGGGTTTGTACAGCTACTTCTTTTAGGTGCAAAAGGAAACTGTTCTGAAAAATCAGGGGAACACCAGCTGAGCACTGAGGTGCCTTTTCACAAACCTTTTAGAGTAATAAATACAGGTATCATTTTAAGAGAGGTAAATAAGGAAATACCATATTGCTGACATGGAAACAGCACATTCCCTTTCTCCATTAAAGAAAAAAACTAAAAACAGAGCAGAACTGTGATATCGCTTCCTTCTCCATTCACAGAAAAGAAAAGATTTTCTCTCTGCCCCTTTTTAGGGCACCTGAAGTACAGAGGGGTATCTCATTTCTAACTCCCACTGTGTACTTCCAATCCCTTCAGCGAGGAAAGGCACAAGCTGTATGTTCACCATCTCTGCATCTCTTCCTCCCAGACCTACAAACACTGAGTACCTGTGGCAGTGTTAGCCAAGCCTGAAAGGCAGGGCTGGGTATCACTTCTCTTCAGATCACTGCAGATTGCTTTCCTGGGGATCACTGATGCAATAAGAACTTCTGCCCCTTCGGAAGATGGCAGGACCACAAGCACAGCATTTTCAGGCCAAGTCTGCTCCTCTCCTCACAAAGCTGAGCCTCATCTTGTGAGGGTATTTTCTGTCTCCCAGTCTGCAAATATACTTGGGACTGCTCTGACCCAAATGCAACACTTTGTGCTTGGTCCTGTTGAACCTTCTCACCTACCTACTTTTAGAGCCTGTTCACATCCCTTTGGATGGCGTTTCTCCCTTCTCTGCTGTCAACTGCACC
This sequence comes from Lagopus leucura, assembly GCF_019238085.1. Lineage (NCBI taxonomy): Eukaryota > Metazoa > Chordata > Aves > Galliformes > Phasianidae > Lagopus > Lagopus leucura. The sequence goes on along the minus strand of NW_024962265.1, from coordinate 3,551,856 downwards.
GCTCAGCTTGGTGTCACCTGCAAACTTGCTGAAGATGTGCTTGTGTCACCCGCATTTTGTGGTTCTTTCATCCCCATAAGTTAAGCAGAAGTGCCAGTACAGTGTTCAGTTCACAGAGACCAGACCAGAGTTGCCACCTGTCATCCTTCCCACACATCCCCTTCTCCAAAGCAGTGCAGCAACCCCAGCCCTGATCTTAGGGCTCCATAGCTCTGAGACACCTCAGCAAGCCCTCCCACACCCATCAGGACACTGTCACTCTCTGCTTCACGCTCATACCCTGAAGCACAGGCAGCCTTCCTGCCCTGTTCTCGTTCCCTGTCACACACCTTGCAGACCCTCCAGCACTCCCAAGCTCTGCAGGGCTATCTGCCTCCCTATAAACATTCCCTGTGGGCTCTGCAGGGACCCAGTCAGTCCCAAGGAACTCACAGCATCATCCTCTATCCACTACCAGGGCAATATTTGTTGCCCTCTTTCTCAATCGTCCCCACACAGACATATTGCTTTATGCTCACACAGACTCCTGAAGCTCCTTTCTCTCTCCTCCCACTCACACAGATCCCTGTGCTCTCTTCGCATATGCATCCTCTCCCCAAAACCAAAACCCCTATATCCTCTCCTGTATACACACACACACACCAACCCTACACAATGCAGACAGAGAAAGGGAGGCAGCAGCCCCATCTCCTCGCTACTTCAAAGCTTAATTACCCCTACATCTACAGTTCTATAGTCCCAACTCCTTGCCCATCTCCCACTAGCCCACAGCCTGACTTCTTCCATCCCCTCACCTCTCAGTTGCCCAAAGACCAACTCCCCAGACACTCAACACGCAGAAGTACCTCACAGGACATCCACCTATGCCCTCAAATTATTGCTTCTATTCTCATAGCTCCCAATACTGCCCTACAGCATTACTCTCCATATCCCACAGCACTGTCCCACAGCCTCCAAACACAGAGTTGCCCTTCCTGTGACCCTAAAGTACCACTACTAGCCCTACGGATCCATCACTCTCCTACAGCTTCCCATCCCCCAACCCCCAGCACTGCCCTACAGCCTCCAACCCCACAGCCATCCTTTCTATGCCCCAAAGTACTGTTCCTAGCCCAGCAGTCCCCCAACACTGCCCTATAACCTCTCACCCCACAGCTGCCCTTCTAATGCCCCCAAAGCATTGCCCATAAAACCTATAGTCCCAAACACTGTCTGAATGCTTTCCTCTCCATGGCTCCTTGCAGCTGTCCCTCCTAAGCATTGCTAAGTACAGCCCCCAGTGCTGTCATACAGCTTTCCTATTCACTACCCTCAGCACTGCCCCACATCTTCCAACCCCACAGTCAGCCCTTCTATGACCCAAAGTGTCACTTCTAGCCCACAGTCCCTAGCACTGCCCCCTACAGCCTTCCACTCTACAGCTGCCCTTTTAATACCTCCAAAGTATTACTCCTACTCCCATACACAAAAACTCTGGCCTACAGTCATCCTCCTCACATCCCCAAGCACTGCCTCTTGGCCTCCAACTGCACATCTGCTTTTCCTATGCCCCCAAAGTATTGCTCATACTCCCACAGTCCCAATACTGCCCTAAAACCTTCCTCCTCACATCTCCCAGTGCTAGCTCTCAGCCTCCAACTGCATACCTGCCTTTGTGCCCCCATAAAATTTCTCACACCCTCTTACACCCAAACACCATCCTACAGCTTTCCTCCCCACAGCCCCTAGCACTGCCCCATACCATAGCTGCTCTTATAAAGCATTGCTCCTTATCCCATAGCCCTCAACACTGCCCTACGGATTTCCTACTCAGAGCCCTCAGAACAGGCCCACAGCTTCCAGCTCCACAGCTGCCCTTACTGTGATCTCAAAGTACTGTTCCTATCTCTACAGCCCTCAGCACTGCCCTACAGCCTCCAAACTCACAACTGCCCATCCTGTGACCCCAAAGTTTTGCTCCTAATCCTGTGGCCCTCATTACTACCTAACAGTTTCCCATCCCATGGCCCCCATTACTACCTCATAGCCTCCAACCACACATACCCTCTACCTGTGCCCCCAAACAATTACCCCTACCCTACAGCTCCCAACACTCCTTATGCTCTGATTCTTATAGCCCCCAGCATTGTCCTATAGCATCCAAACTCACAGCTGCTCTTCCTATGCTCTTAAGCATTGTTCCTACTCTCACACCTCCAACACCACTGTACAGAATTCCTCCCCACAGCCCCCAGCACTACCCCTGAGCATCCAATCATTCCCCTCTACTCTGCTCTTGTAAGGCCCCATCCAGAGTACTGTGTTCAGTCTGGAGTCCCCAGTACAAAAAAGTCAGGGAGCTGTTGGAGAGGGTCCAGAGGAGAGCCACGAAGATGATCAGGGAATTGGAGCACCTCCCCCACAAAGACAGGCTGAGGGAGCTGAGCTTGTTCAGCCTGGAGAAAAGAAGGCTGCTGGATGACCTCACTGCAGCCTTTCAATACCTAAAGGGAGCCTACAAATAGGAAGAGAATCAACTCTTGGAAAGGGTTGATAACTGCAAGACAAGGGGAAATGGTTTTAAGTTGAGGGAGGGAAGATTTAGGTTGGATGTCAGGAGGAAATTCTTTACAGAGAGAGTTGAGAGGTGCTGGAACAGGCTGCCCAGAGAGGTTGTGGATGCCCTGTCCCTAGAACTGTTCAAGGCCAGATTGGATGGGGCCCTGGGCAGCCTGGTCCAGTATTAAATGGGGAGGTTGGTGGCCCTGGCTGTGGCGGGGGGTTGGAGATTCACGATCCTTGAGGTCTCTTCCAACCCTCGCCATTCTGTGATTCTGTAATCACGCATCTGCCTCTCACATAAGCCTACTGTTACAGCCCCCCACACTGCTTTCCTTCCAACCGCCCTCAGCAGTGTCCCACAGCCTCTAAGCCAAGAGCTGCCCTTTCTACACCCCCAAAGAACTGCTTTAATTCCCACAGCTCCCAACACCCTACAGTCTCTAAACCCAGAGGTGCCTTTCCTGTGACCCCACAGCGCTGCTCCTAGCCCTATAGCCCCCATCATCGCCCTACAGCCTCCCACCCCACATCCCAACGCCTGCAAAGTATCTCTCCTACACCCGCACGCTCTCACTCACAGAGCTCGCAGTAGCGGTGGCAGCCCCGGCCCAATCCCTGCAGGTACCGCTGCAGCACATCGGTGAGGAGATCGCAGGCCGAAACCTGCACCGAATCCCAGCCCAACGCCTGACAGATCTGCGCCACCGATACCCGCAGCAGCCACCGCGAGTACGTCTCGCACATGCCGGCTGGGCTCGGCTCCGCTTCGCCCGCGCCCGCCCTGGGCCGGGAGGGCCGCGGGAGGCTCACGCAGGGCCCGCCGCCGCCGCCGCCATCTTGGCGCCGCGCTTCGCCCCGCCCAGCGCCAGGCAACGGCGCTCCAACGCCGATCGCATCGAGCGGAGCCGCCGCGGGGACGGCGGGGCGGGGCGGGGCGCTGAGCTGACCTCAGAGCGGGCGGTTGTGGAGTGGGCTTCGTTGGGAGGTGCGCTGTAAGGCCGCCGTGTTCCTCCTCCTCGTTGCTCGCGTGCAGACTCGCTACACGGAGCACCACGAGGCACAGCTGTCGCTAACGCTGCATCCCGTTAAATTTAGAGCAGCTCCCCGCACTTACGTGCAAGCTGCAGCATTCCCGTGCTGTGAGGAACGCGGATCTGAGAGGAAGCCGATGGAGAGAATCCTTTGATAGCAAAGAGGCTTCTCAAGGACAGGGGAAGGAGCTTGATTTAAGACACTTGAAAACAAAATTGATTTTAGACTGGTAGAGGACATTACTCCCTTGAAGAAAAAAAAAAAAAAAAAAAGTTGATTAGATTACATTCCTCCCCTTTCCAATTTCAGTACTTCCTCCAGTGCCAGAGCCTGCAGTAGGAAGTGAGCAAAACGCCCCAGGATGAGCTAAATAATTCAAGGTGAGTTTGGGGATCTTTTGAGGAGTAGGACCTTGCATGGGTACCTCTGTGCAGGCAAGGATATGAATAACTGCATGTAAGACTAAGATTGCCTTGGTAACCATGTTAAAAACACCACCTTTGGGAACAGAGAGCAAAATTGGAAGAAGTGTGTATGGATACTTGGAGGATCCAGAAACAGAAATGATAGTTATTTAGTGGTGCAGCAGGCAGAGAGGAGCAACACGTCATGCACTAATGGGTGTACGTACGCCAGTCATGTAACTGCCATGCTGAAATTCAGTCATTGTGTGTAACAGGAAAGAGGACAGAACTAAGTAAGAGTGGTGTTTTATTAGAAGTTGGTTAGTTGACTAGTTAGCTTCTTGATTTATTAGGTGATTAGTAGAATGCTGATTAGTCAATCAACAGTCCAGTCTTCTGGATCAGTCCCATCCAAAGCCTGCTGCAGAGCAGGGAGCTGGACCCATGGCAACATCCTGCAATTCGTGTGTTCTTTACTCACTCTTTTCACTACGTTGACAAGCTCTAAGGAACGCTGGCCTCCAAATCTTAGAAACATTTGAGTATTCTAAAAACCTGCAAATACACAGGCCCTTTTTGTAACTGTATTAAGTATCATTAACAGAATTAAGGTTCAAGAACTTGGAAATAACTTCCCTGTAGGCATGCTATTCCTTAGATTCCCCAAAGAAGTATTTAATGTATCATTAGTACAGAAACTTTGATGTGAGCAATTGCTGTATCTGCCACAGCAACTCCAAAGTCAGAGAACATTAGGGCCAAAGCATCTGAATTTCTGTAAAATCAAATGCTTAAGTGTTCTAAATAAAATTGTGCTTAAGGAATTTCAGGCTCATGGCTGCGAATGAGGAATTGCACTGATTGAACAGCACTCGATGCTTATGTTTCCAGGCTAGCTGACTTAGGCATACAACTCAAATCAAGAGCAGCTTGAGTAAGCAGGGGGCTGCTTATACCTGTCTCGGGGGTCAAACTCACAGATGGCTTTGATGTTTACTGCCATATCCATTTTCTTTCCATTTCTGTCTTGTTCATTTTGGAATGCAAACTTCTAGAAACAGTCGTAGTGTTGTGTTCAAGTAAGGTAGATAAGCGTTCCCACTGCATGATTGAGAAAGATTATTTTCCATTCTCCTCTTCAGCACACAGGACAACATATGCAACAAACCACCACTTTTAAACAGTGATAACACAATGAAGACAGAATATCTTTCCCTCTTCAAAAGAAGCTCCTGCTGGCATGCTTTCTGTGCCAGGAATTATAAAATTCAGAGCACAGCCTTAAAAACAACCTACATTTCAAAGAGTAACCAAGTCAAACCCAGATGTACCGACAACCAATAACGTGTTTCATGAAGGAGTTTATTGTAAGAATGTACAGATATTTCTGGGGCTTTGCCACTTCTTCACAAAATAGCAGAGCAGTCTTATTAACGAACACAGGCAAGTTCAATCATACGCTCAGAATTATTCTTCACCTGTAAGGAAAATTGAAGCAAATTAAAATCTTTCAATCAATGCTTCTTTTTAAAATGCATCACCTCTGATTTTAAGTGCTTTAACAATTCATTCTTCCCTACTCCCTCCTCCCCTCCAACTCTCTCTCAAGACTACTTTTATCTGAAACTTTAAATGCTTATTTTGTTACAAACTTTTTTTCAGGTGTAGTGTTTTACAAATAGACATTTTTAAGGTCACAGCCCAATGCCAGGGCACTACGAACAAATGAAGCAATACTTTCAAGTGAATCCAGTAACTCAGAGAATAAAAAACCCACAGAAAACTGCCAAATGCAGATGCACTCTATCACGGACATATTTTGTTTAAGATTTACTGGTGCTTGAATCTGTCCAAACAGAAAGCAATGGCCATTTCCTAGATGTGGGAAGAAGAAATTGTGTCTGACCACTGTTGCTGAATTCCGATTTCCTTATCTGATTTCAAGACTGCACTTAAAAATGGATGCATACAGACAATCTAGTTTCTATTCCATAACTTTACCTCTTGGATTTGGCCAAACCTCTTTTGCTGATTAATCCCTGGTTAAGATGTTATGAGGAAAAAAAAAACAGAACAAGCAGGTTAAGAAGTAACTCATGCAAATTAAGGCAAAACTATGCACGTATTTGTAACTGCATTGTGAGGAGCATAATACAGCTCATAACTGCAACATGTTATGTATTCCAGACATTTTGTAAATGTACAGAATAGTATCAAACATATTTACATCTTTGAGTACAGCACATTTTTAACTGTTAGATGGAATGCACATTATCTACATGAGGTTACAAATTGTGGTCTAAGCCCACACATTTTGTAACCTACAGAACACACAGTTGCAAAACTTCATTCTCAGGAAACGAAGCAATATACTCAGCTTCAACATTTATCATACATATTTCCAGAATCCATTGATGCCAGCTATATTTCTCCTTTCAACCCCAAACTCCTGCACACTATCACAGACTGATTTCTGCAAAGGCATTTCAGTCACCAGAATTGCTCTCTCTGCATCCAAAACTGTTCTACAGCAATGAACTGGGCTGTTTGAGCAGAGTATGAAGAACCCAGGTAAAAGGAGCAGATGGGATATCTACTCAAAACAAATAAGGAGGAAACACTCTCCCTGCTCAGTCAAGGGCATGTGTCAAAGCTGAGGATATAATCAACCAGTTTTTAAAGAATATCTGGTCAAACTTCACACTTGTTAGTAAACTGCCACAAACTAAAAAAGGATAGGAGACATGCCATGGATTGTCCTGCTCCATGCCTTAACATTCCCCATTAACCTGCCTGAAGGAGGGCACAAGCATTACACGACATTGCAACCACTCCTGTTTCATGTGTATACAGGTACTCACAGAGCAGCAGCACCAGAGATGATCTCAATAAGCTCCTTAGTAATAACAGCTTGACGGGTACGGTTGAATGTCAAAGTCAGTTTGTCGATCATCTCAGCTAGGGAAAAATTAAAGTTGGAATTTAAGCATATAATGAGCATTCAAATGCAAGTAAAGGAAGTTCTACGAAGAGAATACCACACAGACTTGTGGATCCATGTGAATGATCAAGCAGCTTATTGCACTTTTCAGTTTTCCCTACTGCTGACAGACAATCTAAGAAGAAGATAATTTAGCTTGAGGCATCAGAATTAAGCATCTGAAAAACAGCCAGACTAGTAAATACCATGGGTAGAATGTTATTCATTTTTAAATTCCAATAATGTTTCTTGCACTGTTAATGTCCCTCAATAACCACAGTATTTCCTTCAAGTTCTGTTCTGGCAAATGGAGCCATTTTTCACTTAATATTTTTTAATGGAGACTTTATCACTACATTCAAGATACAGGGATCAGCAGAGACCCACACTTACAGTTCCAGGTAACCCTACTGCATAGCACATAAGCTTCATTCAGCCACCAGCATTTTTTATGCATCACTATCTTCTTGAAACTGAAGTCGTATCACTATGCCACATTAAACACTATTAGCCCACCAATACCAACCATGTATTCACTGCAGTGCACTCAGTTTGGACACTTCACAAGGTATACTAGCATATTCTCAGCTTGCAAGAAATCAAAATCTGCAGACCAACAACAAGAGAGACATCAGTAGTTGAAATCCTAGAAAATCCAGAGTAGACTTACAAGCATTTTTGCTTGCGTTGTCCATAGCAGTCATCCTAGCGCTCTGCTCACTGGTGGTAGATTCTTTCAGGGAGTAGTATAGAATATTTGCTAGTGTAAATTCCTGGTAGTTTCTCAGCACATCAGCATCAATGTCATCGTAGATGCTCAGGCTTTCTGAAAAACATGAATGAGCAGAGTCAGAACTGCAGGCTGTACTAATTATAACCATACAATGTCACATAGAAAACAGTAAGTTACTTTTTTTTCCCCACTCAGTACATGGTGACAAATCCCTCCACACTGCCTTAGGTGTACTATCATAAATTGTTAATTACCAGAGAGATAATGTATTTTGTGTGTTTTAATTAAGTTTAAAGACCAGGAAATTCGATCCTGACCAGGGCTAAAGGCATTATTGATATATTATATTTAATGCTGCTGTACAATGCTGCACAAACCATCTGAGGTGCTTTTACTGAGAAGAAGCCACTCATTGCTGAAAATGTCGGAAGCAACAATTTTGCACAGGCATAATTCTTGACTGAGAGAAAAGCTCAAAATTAGTACAAGCTCTCCTTCCCCACAGCCCCACGATGTGTCAGCTCTGGACTACATCTTTTAAACTTGTGATACATGCACAATAATGACAATATCATATTCCCAGATGCAGAATATCTTCCCTGTGATTTATTACTTCACCTATCTACTGTTTTCTAGTTCACTGCTTACCAGAACCAGCAACTGTTTCAAAAGAGTAGATAGGTTTTTCATCAGTCTTGTAGGAGATGACAGATCTGAATAAGAAATAGCATAATAGTGTTGGTTTGACTGAAGAACCTAAATTGAGCACTTAATAGCAAATTAGAACACCGACAACTTCTGGCCTTCCAATTCCTCCAAGTCTCGTTATGCTCCTCATGAAGAGATATCAAATACCCTAAGGATATAATAATGTACTGACTGTAAATACAACAGCACACACTATAGAAAGCAAGCTTAGAAACACCACAGAAAAAGAATTTCAACCATATCTATTAAAAATACCCACAGCAAATATGTTCTTCACATATAATAAGAAAATGCACTGACTTTTCAAGAAAATCTGAACACAGACTCAGTTTTCACATTTTACTTAATTCAACCAATATGCTGTTTTCAAATCTTCTATTCAACATCTCCCTAGTGCAGCTTCAGTTTAATCTTACCTGAACCGATTGTAGATGACAGAGCCTTCATCAAATTCATACCCAGAGTTTAATAACTCTGAAGCAATGACTGAAGCATCTCCAAAGCTAGGAGGTCTCCGCCCCACTTCTTTGAATGTCATCAGGAGGTAATTGCCATGCGTCCTGCAGTAACGTGAAATTTGTGTCAGCAGCAAGTTGGTGCTCTAATGTACAACTATGTGGCACCAAGAGGCAAGCAGCAGCAGTAACTGCTAGTGTTCAAGAACAAAGCATTTCGCTGAACTAGAATCTTGGAGAAACTTTAACCTCAGTTAAATTATGATACACCAGAACTCCAGAATGACAAAAGGAGAGGTGTGGTTTTTTTTGTTTGTTTTTTGTTTTGTTTTGTTTTACCTTTGAAGTAGGCCTCTAATCTTGTCGCCCACACCAACCACCATCACTTCCTTCCCTGCATTGGAGAGGTTGGTAATCTCATTCTTCAAGGTTTTAGCAATAGATGTATGGATAGCACCACACAGACCTCGATCAGAGGACACACCGATAAGGAGGTGCTTCTTCTTGTCCTCGGGTGCCTTAATTTCTGCTTTCTCATACAGTGCTGAGAAAAAAAAACAACAAAACAAGATGGGCAAGATATTCACAAGGGTACCAGGAAGCAAATTTGTCCTATCAAAACATCTTTGACTAACTTCAAATTCAATAAATCATTTCCAAAGGGTTTCAAATCACAGCCAGATTTATTTCTATCCCCCTCACAATCATTCAAGTTTGCAGGCTAGCTGACCAGAAGTGACAAAGACGTAATTCCAAGCCACCTGCATCTCTGCATCAGGTATTATAATGAACTTCAACTAAATAATGACACTGACTGCAAGTGCAGTGTTTGAGAAGCATGTGCAGTTCAAGCATTTCAAAGAAGGTTTGGCAGCATCTTTAAACATTACTACCTTACGCCACAGAAATCCAACAGTTTCATGAATAACAGAAAGAAACAGGTCAAAATTGATGTTGCTTTTATGTTTAAAACTACATCCATGCAACCACAAGAAGCTAAAGAAAAAATATCAGACACGGTAATTAATTTCACATCAGCACTCTTACAAATAACTTTTCATCAACTACTTATTAGGAATACTCAAGGTTAACAGTGGCCCAGGGATACAAATGCTTATGAAAAAAATATGCTAAGAGGTTAGAAGTCAACACCATAAAAGCATCCCTCCTTTATTTCCACACCACACAGTGCAAGAGCCTTCACTCACCCAGTGCTCCTGTTCCGTACACTCTAGCAGGCTTCAGCTCCCTCTCAGCTCTTGCATACTTTGCTGCAGAAACCATCTTCATGGACTTCGTAATTTTCTGGATGTTCTTGATGGACTTCAAACGCCTGGTAACTAACAAGGTTAAAAGCTGAAGGTCAAAATTGGGCTATATTGGGCACAAAAGGTTGAAAACAAGAATAAAACATAAGCAACAGCTATCCAGAAATCTCTCCTGAAGTTCCTCAAGGAAGATATAAATAAGCAAGTGATGCACAGATGTAAGATATGCTGTTAGTACTAACACCAGCAAAACTGTACACGTGTATCTTTACAATAACCCAAATGCATCTTTACAATATATTTTTCTTACCATGAATTTTATTTAATATTTACCTCAACATAAGATCCATTTGCTATTCTCTTCCCTACTATTCTACTATTTTCTTCTACATATTTCTCGAATATATAATTTGAGGTATATTGTCAGCTTTTCCTGGATGAAAAAGGAAGGAAAAGCAAAACATAACAAAACCAGTCCTAGTGCTATAGACAAAATAAATGTTGTCCTCTGTTTAGGCTGTGTCCCAAAAATACTAATGCAAAAAGGAAAAAAAACAGGTGCCCTAACAACAAACACAAGCACAAGACAGTATCCCTGCATTAGAACCCCTTAGTAATGACTTAAAGAAGCAACATCAAAGCAGAACCATTCAGTCAAACTTTTTATTCTCCAGTGCTGGGTAAATACAAGAAACTAAGAGCAATGTAAGTTCATTTTTAAATGAACAAAAAATCTGTTTCTGTTTCAGCACACTTGATGAAGTTAATTTTAAAACATTTGAACAGGGCTTGGTTTGCTTACATGGCATCAAAGAATCAAACAACTTGAAGAAATGCTTTTTATCAATCAGAGAACCACAGAATGGCCAGGGTTGGAAGGGACCTCAAGGATCATGAAGCTCCAATCCCCCTGCCACAGGCAGGGCCACCAGTCTCCACATTTAATACCAGACCAGGCTGCCCAGGGCCCCATCCAACCTGGCCTTGAACACCTCCAGGGACAGGGCATCCACAACCTCTCTGGGCAGCTGTTCCAGCACCTCTCCACTCTCACAGTAAAGAATTTGCCCCAAAGGGGAGAATTTTATGAAGGACACTTGTTTCATACAAGTGCCAGAGGCTCATATGGCAGTGTTACACTCCACAACAATCACTTCATCCAACAGAAGCCAAGTGAAATCATGCTTAAACCTAACGCTTCCATACATTTTCCTTCTGTAAAAAGCAGACAAAAGCACACTTACTGTCTTTCAGAGTTGCCATGTTCCTGACTTGGCCCCTGGAAGTGAAAGCAGGAGAAATTAGGAGAGATCATCAGCTCTCCAGCAGACAAACACCAGTCAAGGTCAGATCTCTTCAGAGAGATGAACACATAGGAACACTCATTTCTTAGTAAGGACACTTCACATCAGGCCTTGTAACAAAGCTTTCACACTCCCCCTTGTGCCCGTGTGACTGACAAATACAGGGAAAACAAAGCAGGGCATCAGAAGGGCAAGATCCCTAGAAGAACACAGTTGTTTTTTTTTCTTTTTAGACGATTAAAACAACGAAGCAGCGGAGCTGCCAGCACCCAGCAGGACGTCCTTGCAGCGCCAGCCACCCGCACGGCTCTCCGCTCCCTCACCCGCTCAGCCCCGAACGCCACACAGCGCCCTTCCCCTCAACGCCCATCGCCACCTCCAACCATCCTGACCGCTCAGCCTCGGGCCCGCAAAGCGGAAAAGGACGGAGAGCCCTCCATCTCACCGCCTCCCCCCGCTCCTCCACGAACGGAGGCCCCCAACCCCTCACAGGCACGACCCGGCACAGCCCCAGCCCGCTCGGGGCTCCGTCCGTTACCATTGCGGCTGGTACAGCAGGACGGCGGAGCCCCGCGCGAACATGGCGGCGCCTGCAGCACAGCTCCGCTGAAGGTCAGCGCGCCCGCCCCGCGCATGCGCGCAGCGCCGCGGGGATTGCTTCCGAGGGCGCTCCGCCGCATCCGGGAACGAGAAAGTAAGGGGTGAAGGGAGGTGGGAGAGAGAGCCATGGGGAAGTCGGATTTCCTCAGCCCGAAGGCTATCGCTAACCGCATCAAATCCAAAGGGTTGCAGAAGCTGCGCTGGTACTGCCAGATGTGCCAGAAGCAGTGCCGCGATGAGGTGAGGCTGGCGGGGCGCGGAGCGGCGCGGTGTTTGGCGCGCGGTCCCCGGCTTTGGGGTCCTCCGTAATCACAGAATGGCCAGGGCTGGAAGAGACCTCAAGGATCGTGAATCTCCAACCCCCCGCCACAGTCAGGGCCAACAACCTCCACAATTTAATACTAGACCAGGCTGCCCAGGGCCCCATCCAATCTGGCCTTGAGCCCTTCTAGGGAAAGGGCATCCACAGCCTCTCTGGGCAGCCTGTTCCAGCACCTCACTCTCTCTGTAAAGAGCTTCCTTCCCCCTGACATCCAACCTAAATCTTCCCTCCCTCGATCTCAAACCATTTCCCCTTGTCCTGCAGTTATCTACCCTTTCCAAGAGTTGGTTCCCTTCCTGTCTGTAGGCTCCCTTTAGGTACGAAAGGCTGCAATGAGGTCACCCAGCAGCCTTCTTTTCTCCAGGCTGAACAAGCTCAGCTCCCTCAGCCTGTCTTCGTAGGGGAGGTAATGTGTGCCAAGCATACTGTGTGGGGTGGGTATGAGCCAAGTGCAGCACCCGGCTCTTGGTCTTCTTAACGCTCATCCTATTGGTCTCAGCTCATCCATCCAGCCTGTCCAGATCCCTCTGTAAGGCCTCTCACTTCAAGGATGTATCCAGACCTCACATTCTGGGGGTCTGAGACCAGCGATTTGCTTTCAGGCAGCATTGGAGAGGACTCTCATGCTTCCTTGGGGTATTCCTGGTCCCTCATGTATGATGGGAAGAGCTGAGTGGGACCTGAGGGCTTCCAAAACCACCTGGTGCGTGGCGGGGGGGCTGAAACTAGATGATTTTTGAGGTCCTTTTCAACCCAGACCGTTCTATGATTCTATATATTTTGCTGGAATCCCACTCCTGTGGGAGAAGTGTTTTGGAGAAAGTATGATGGTCCTGAGCTTTCTCCAGGGATGTTCAACCCACGATGATGACTGATCAGCCTTGAAAGGGCAGCAGGGTTAGGAATTATTCCATCAGGAGTTTGGGGCAGTTGTGATTTCTCCTGGGAACAAGGTGGGTTCTGGGGCATGCCCCAGGGCTTGCATGTCTGGAGCACAGCAAGGTCTCTTTTCCATCCTTCTGATTCTGTTTCTTCCCAGCTTCTCCTGTTAAGAGATGGTTTTCTGTGATGCTTCCCCTTGTTTTCACTTCTCTGTTCACTTGAACCCAGATGCCCATGGAATTATGAGGGTCCTATTCCTTCTTATTTTCACCAGAGCTGTGCTTCTGGAGAGTACCTCCACTTGGGATAACTGTGCTTCTGGTTTTTCATTCTACAAGAATAAAGCTTTTAACGTGCTTTTAGAAGAGAAATGTTGCTTCCAAGGAATCTTATTTGTGTTCTTCATCTGCTGCCCTTTTCCTTTCTCCCAAAGAGATTAAATCTTTTCTCAGAAATTACAGCAACAAAGCATCATACCTTTACAGCCACATCTTTTCGTAGTGGTGTGGGGATCCCATGGAAAGAAGTTTGCTGTAAATTTAATTATGTTATGATGAGAGAGTATTATATTAGGTTAAAAAAAAAAGAAAAAAAAAAGGATATGGCCAAACCTCCAACATCTGAGTACATTTTGCGAAGCTGTCATGACTTTGTCCCTGTATCAGAGGTGGCCAAACTTTTGTAATCCATAGCTTGGCCACTCCTAGGATGCCATCCTCTCATTACGTATGATGTCAGTATTGGCCAGATAGGGAATCAGCAAGAATTTCCACTTCTTTTGCATGTGTACCTGAATAGATGGTCCTGCATGGAGCAGGTGGTGCCACATCTACCCCGTTCCACAAGGGAGCAAGAGACTTCTGTTATGTCCTAGTCAGGAGGAATAGCCAACCTGTGCTGCTAGACTGTGGTTGGGTTAGAGTGTTTTGTGTGAAGCCTCTAAGAGATTTCACTTAGAAAACATCATTTTAAGTTACTTCTAAAGCTGTATGTTGCAAATTGAGACAAAAGCAGATAAAATATTTATCTTTATTTTCTAGAATGGCTTCAAATGTCATTGCATGTCTGAATCTCACCAAAGGCAATTACTTCTGGCTTCTGAAAATCCTCAGCAATTCTTGAACTACTTTTCTGAGTAAGTTTGCTATATATTCTTATCCATGTGTCAGATCTGCATGGCTGTACCTCTAAAGCCCTGTTACGTCCCATTGAAGATACTTTATTCTGATGAATTTTAGTGTCAGCTGTTTTATATAGTGGCTATGTGAAAAGTTTGCTTTTGAAAGCATGTAGGTTTAAGGGAGCCGTGATGTTTAAAATTTGACAGTTTTACCTCATTTAACTTTTTTTTTAACCCCAAATGTGGCAATTTTTACCTCAAATTCTTCTTTTTATCCCAAATTTGATAATTTTATTCCATGTCTGAGTCCTGTTTTAATTTGCTCTTCACTATGAAGTATGTCACTGCTGTGTCTCAGCTGAGTGACTGTCAGAGCTGCAGAATTACAGACAGCTAAAGAACCATCACATGGAGATAAGAAGTCAGCAGAATGAGTAGAGTCCCACTGTTCCCCTGATCCCTTTGTCCACCTGACCTACCTGACAGCAGGGCTGACTGGAACTGTCTTCAGTGTGAGTCTGAAGGGAGGCTTTATCTTTAAGCCATTGAATTAGCAGGGAGATGAGTGATCCATCTACCCAGTCTACCACTGCTTCCCTTTGTTCTGCCTCGTGTTTTGTGTCAGTGTTTGTCAACCTTGGGAGATACCTGGTAATGAAATACCAGCAATTAGTGGGAAGCGTTTAGAGTTCATTCTTCCCATTTTATCCCTTTGAAAGGGTATTATCCTTTGGAAGATTAAACTTGTATGTGCATGTACCATACTGTGTTTCTTTGTGTGTACAGACTGCACTTCACGCTGTATTACTGAAGATGGGAAACAGGTGTCTGAGTTTCACCGTGCTCTGTTCAAAAGAATACTCCTGTTTATGCTGCAGATATTTCATTATTATTGACAGTAGAACATTTCTTTGTAATTGTATAAGTTTTGTTAAGATACTTTTCTTTATATCCCCTAAGGGAATTCCGAAATGATTTCCTAGAGCTGCTCAGGAGACGATTTGGTAAATATTTTACTGTTTTTCTTTTTTTTTTTTTGCTTTTAATGCCTTTTGGTTCTGTGCAAGAAGTTTTGGTAGGTTTCTCCTGGGTCCCTTACTTACATTTAATGATAACTCTGTTTTAGGAACAAAGAGAGTCCACAATAATATCGTGTACAATGAATATATCAGTCACCGAGAACACATCCACATGAATGCAACGCAGTGGGAGACACTGACTGATTTTACAAAATGGTTGGGTAGAGAAGGTAAATACTGTTGTTCTGGGTTATGGCATTTTAAAACTATTAGGTAATTGCGTTGCTGATGAGTAATCAGTAAGCATTTATGTTAATTCTCCTATTTCCTTTTTTCCCTTACCCTTCCCTCCTGCATTTATGTTAACACGTGTCCAAATAGATTTCTAAGGAAATCCCATTTCTAAGCAATGGGATTTCCTTATGAAAAGTGGCAGACATCTGGGATAAATGCATCACTTACAAACCTTTCCTTGTTTTACCTGTAGTTACTGCATCTGTTGTTGAATTCTAAGTCAAATTCCAACAGTTATCATTTAAAAAGTATAAACTATGGTAGGACATTTCTTACAACTGCAGAATCCCTTAGTATTTGTGGTGACAAGAAGTAGTATTTTATTTTCATTTCTGTCCTAATGAAAGGGTTCAAATCTGAGATCTGCAGTTTTGTGTTCCATGGGAGGAGCAGAGGTTATGTCATACCACAGTGCTGTGTAAGGTTTAAATTGGTTGCAATTGCCTGTGTGCTACAGGATACATTAATGAGTCATAGAGTGTTTGAAAACTCACTCTAATGAGTGCCAGTAACAATAATGTAGCACAGTAAAGTTTTCTATAGTTTGATGCTATTACTATGCAGTGTTTATATATGTTAGAGTGCTGTTTTCTTCCTTGTTGAAACAATGGGAAGGAAATGTTTTCGTCAATAAGGAAAGTGATACCAAACGTTCCATCCACTCTTGATACATATTTTGGCCCATTTCCAAATACAACCAGCTAGCTGAAGGGTATAAATGGTTACTAAAGGTAATTTAAAGTCTATTTTAGAAGCCTGTAAGAGATACATTGTAAAGGTACATCTGCTAAAGTTTTTAGGTTCTTGCAGTGAATGTGTCCTGGGAAAATGATCTGTCTTGATGTTTTCTTTGTTACTTTCTTGTTTTTGTTAGTATTAATTTTATTGTGTCTTGTGTTGGGTCTTTAGGTCTTTGTAAGGTTGATGAGACTCCAAAAGGCTGGTATATCCAGTACATTGACAGGGACCCAGAGACCATTCGCAGGCAACAAGAACAAGAAAGAAAGAAGAAACAAGACCTTGATGATGAAGAAAAAACAGCGAAATTCATTGAACAGCAAGTTAGAAGAGGTTTGGAGGGGAAAGAACTGGTGAGGAAAGTTATATATCAACCTGCAGCTCAAAAGTCCTCTCAATTAAGTTAATGCTCCTATGGTCTTTCCACTACTGTTTCCATTGCAGCCAGCTAGAAGGTGATGAGTAATCTTCATGCAGTGGGTTGCGAGCTGATTGCTAGTTCGAACTGGGGAACAGTGGGTATATGTGGCTGCATGGTTGGTTGTTTCTAAACTGGGAAGTATTCTTCTCACAGGTAATTCTCATGCCCGCTTTGCCTACCTTGTTTCAGTTGAAATTGCTGCTTGTTACTTTTCCTCAAATAACCAACCCGATGCTTTTTACAGCAGATAAACATCAGGGTCCTCTTTGGAATCAGTTTCAGAAAAGAAAAGCAGAGGTTTCAGCTCCTGTTAGATTTTGTGCTGTATTGAAACTTATTGGAACTGTTCCACATGACTGACTGTATCTAGTCCTAGCCATTTCAGAGTTTGATTTAATCTGTCTTCTCCCCTGCCTAAATCACCACATCACTTCACTTTTGTTCTGAATTTTCTGTTAAGCATTTATGAAAGATGATAACTTACTCTGGAGGAAGACTTGGAGTTGCTTTGTACCTGGCTTACTTTTCTACTAAATGAGTGTTAGTTTTCCTAGCAATTTTAAAATACTGAATTCAAGATAGGAGGCTAAACAGTAACCAGTGGTGTCCTCGTTTATCATATTTCTCAAACTTTTAGGGCTGCAAATAACAAGTATGGTAGGGAGGCTAAGATTACCAGGAAAGCTGAAATAATTAAATCCCCACATGAAAAGCTTTTATTCTGGTAGTCCTGACAAGGAATTTGAGAACTTCTTTGGCATTATCCTTTGACTTCCATGCACGTTGTTGCCTGGGATTGGGACCTCCCATTTGATTCTGGGTATTGATAGATATATTTAAATGCTGTTGTAAACTATTATCTTTTTCTTAATTTAAAACTAATTGAAATTTAAATGGTCTGAGCCTTTGGTACTAAAAATTTGGAAAGATTCCATGATTTTTCCTTTTTTAGATTATCAGTTTGTCCAAAAACCAGTCTAATCATGCTTGTTCAAAATGAGAAAACTTGCAGTAAGGCCACTTTCCTTTGATGCTGAAATTAAACAAGTACAGACAGCATCTCTGTAGAGAGTGTTAATTAGATAATTTTGCACAGGAGCCTATAATGAGAAACTGTTTTCAATTTATAATCTTATAAATCAAGCCAGACTGAATATTACATTTATTAGATAATCTTACTGTCGTCAATAAAATCCAGGCAATCAGCGATCACTGAAAAATGTTATCCTGGCTCAGCTATCTGTTTTGCTCTTGAGATCTATTAAGTTTTCTTTTGGCAGGAGGAGCCAGTCTATACTGAACTGAACAGAGAAAATGAAGAAGAAAAAGGTAACCAGCTTTTGATACATGCTGTTTTCTTGAGCTGAAGCTGATTTCATGATTAAAATGAAATATGTGCTGAAGTTTGCTCAGTGTTTCATAGAGTGCTTTGAGGCGAGTTTCAGAAAGCACTGAAAATAGGAAAAGGCAGAGAATTTCTTGCCATTTTTGAAATAGTTTATTTTGAAAGCTGAACCGTAACGTAAAATAGTAAGTATTTTTAAATGTACAATCTTCTCCATTATCAGATTGTTAAATTGTAGCATCTTTTTTTTTTTTTAAAGTTGCATTTAATTTAAATAAAGGAGCAAGTACTTCAGTAGCAGCATCTTCAAAAACCAGGTGAGAAAATTGTTTGAAGGTAACTCTTGCTTTTCATGTCAGTGGTATTTGTATGTGAAGGAAGATGTATCTTATCCTGCAATATTTGTAGTCTACTGTCTCATCCTCATGTTATTCAGAAGGAGATCCTAGGTGATGTTGTGGTTCCTCTTGTATTTTAAATGGATGAATGTTTATATCTTAAATATGTGCTGTGAGCAGCCTTCTTGAATCCTCTATGGTTCATACATGACAGATGCCCAGAAATGAATAGGGAGTGATAGTTTCCTCTGGGAAGAGATAGGTAAGAGAAAGGGAGGATAGGAGATCTAACTGAAGCATTTAAAGTGTATGCCATCAAGTCCCAGCTGCCTTCTGTGAATGGATATTCATGACTTTATAATTTCAGTTCCTAAGAGGTTTGTCTAATTGGAGGTAATATTTTCTCTGATCATCCTTAAAGGAGCTGAATCTACCTGATGTCAATCTTTGCAAAGCTCATGAATTTAATTGTCATATAACCACAAGCAACACAGGAAAAGGGGATCAATAATGCAAACAACACTTACAGAAGTCAGTGAAACTGATGAGTAGTACATCTTTTCTTGTAAGGCAATATTGTAATTAAATGCACTGCAAGTAAAGTGAAAGCTTGCTTCTCATCACAAGCTTAGCTTTTAGATAAGATATCTGATGGGATGTATGCCAGGCAGAAAACGAGACAATAAAGTAGTTCTTTGCAATAAGAGAGACAGATTTCAGGCTTTGAGGAATACTTGTAAATTATTCCTGAGCTTTGAGTTGCGCTTAAGATGAGCCTGAACTTAGCACAGGCACTCACTTGACTAGTTTCAGTGAGGAATACTTAGATCTATTTTTTAAGGTGCTTGCAAAAATTTGTCTGAATGTGGGATCAGGTATCAAGAGGTCCAACTTTTTTGTAGCCTATGATAGATACTTGTGTGTAAAATTTGTAATGGTAGTGTAGAAGCAAACTTTGGATATCTGCCTCACACTAAAGTGACCAGCCTGTGGTTTTTCCTTCACTGGTGGTTCTGGAGTCACTTCAGTGTCGTATATGGAAACTGCTCCCCAATGTCAGTGTAAAAGTGTGTTCTGCCTCTCTGAGACACATTGGCTATGGCTGTTATTATATGGCTTGTTTGAGTTCAACCTGATACCACATGGTGCAGCGTGTTGCAGGGTTTCCTTGTTTCCCAACCTCTCTGCTCACTGCAGGTGTTGCAGAATCTTGGCCAGGATTCCCTCTTGCATTTCTTGATCAGGGTGCAGAAATTTGGACAAAGAGACCATAGGATGTGATTGCTAGGGTTGAGTTTGACTCTTTCATGGTTGGTCCACATTATTAGTTGTCATTGTAGTCGGACCCTTCTCTGCTGTTACTGATCTTAGACAGTGATGAGTTCCCTGTGGACAGAATCTAATCAAAGTAAACTTTTCTAAAGTATGTGAGCTTGCATAATGTGCTGTTTAGTTTTGTTTTCTGTAAACCACAGATTTCAAGGTAAACCAGTCCTTTCTTGTGCCCAGTTCTTTCTTGTGTCCTCTGTACTGATGACATACCTGAGCTGTGCTGGTTGTCTCTGTCCCAGGGTCCCTAATGCATATGTTAAGTAAGATTCATTTTAGTACTGACACCTGGGAATCCCTTGGTAACCTCACAGGTATCTATGTTTTCCTTCTTTAGTGTCATCTTCTTTAATGCCAGGCTTTAATTATGTCATTTATGAGATTTTATTTATGTATTTGCTGCTGGATGTGTGATTTCTTCTGGAACTCTGTACAGACATTATCCTGCCTTCCTCTGAAATACAATTATTTTCCTCTCACGTTTGTTTCTATTGCCCTATTTGTAACTCACTCCCATTATACATCTCCCTTCACTAGCATATCCAAAATCCTCACCACAGAACACAGTCAGAACATGAGAATCATTCTAAGGCCTTCATAAAATTATCTCACAGCAGCCTTCTTCAACTTTCTGGATGAGAAAACACCTACAATTTTTACTGCATCTGCATGGCTTTTATAAAAATTGGCAAACTCAGACTGCCTTCAGACAGTTCTCGCTTTACCCAGGTGTTCCCCAATCCCTAAGATGTAAGTTTTGTACTAATTGCTCTTTCCTTTTGTAACTCATGGGCTATTTGCCTGTTTTGTATGTGATGGTGAAGGTAATGTTTATTTTCTGGGGGTGGGAGGATTTCCAGGTCTCAGGTATGTTGGAGACTTGCTCAGTTCTCAGTTTCTCTAAAGCTACAGGATTGCTCATTTTGATTCAAATATTTAAAACAAACTTGAAAATCTTACGTGCAGACTTTTTTTTGTCTCTAGCACTTAACTCAAGTCTCCAATCAGCTCTTAGCTTTTGCACTGGTGAATTGACCATTAGATTGTTTTTGTTCTGCTGGACTGATGGCAGCAAGCATCAGTGGGCATGGAATTTACACCTCAAGGAGATCAGTTCTAGCTGCAAAGCACACTCCTAAAAAAGGGTAGCATGTGAGGTCTGGAAGGTGATTTGCACAACTGAAATCAAATAGATCAGCAGGCCTTTTGGTACAACCAGTTCTTCAAATGCATCTTGGTAGAGAAGATAATTTGAGGTCTGCTGTGAAAACGCCGTCTTGCTCTTCCAGTAGCATCCTTGGACCAAGTGCACTGAAGATGGCAGAAGGAGCAGTTAAAAGAAAAGAATCAGCTCATAGCTCTGGTCAGTCCAAAGAGAAAAAGAAGAAATCTGCACTGGATGAGATTATGGAGGTAACGATTGTGCAAGGATTTCTGTCTTTATAATCCCATGCCTGTGGCAGTCAGTCTGCTTTTCCAGGGCTTCCCTTTGAAACAATCTCAGACCTCCAGTTCTTGTGCAATTCAGACTTTCATGTCTTTCTGGACAAAATTATATCACTTCCCATTTAAAATTGGTTTCTGCTGCTCATCTGTGTCTATTAACCTTGACTAGTCCAAATATTGGAAGTAAAGGAATACAGATTTTGAACGAAAAGAAAATACCTAGAATCACTTGACAAAAATAAACGTAAATCTCCCATCATTTTATCATGGATTCCTAGATCTTACCAGATTGATTTCTGTGCAGAAAACACACCCTGACCTACCCTTCTTGGCTTTTTCCCTCAACCTGATGTGGGTCTGGAGAATTTGTTCAGATTTTTGAAGGCATGGGAAGGCTGCAGTGAAGGGAGAAAATAAATGATACTTATTTGTTGTTCTGTAGATTGAAGAAGAGAAGAAAAGAACATCTCGAACAGACTACTGGTTGCAGCCAGTAAGTATCTCAGAAGTTGTGATATACAACCAATTCTGCAGTCTGCAGTTGCTAGTGATTGAGTTATGTAAAGATCCTGAAGCAGATCCCAAGCTTATTTCACTCATTTTCCAAGCTGCCAAATGTGAAAAATTACTTCATCTGGTGGTTGGGGTTAGAGTGACTTCAGCATGTAATCACTGTGTAGTCGCTTGTGTATTTTAGAATGTTAATCTTTTTTTTCTTCCTTTCAAATTGTCTAGGAAATCATTGTAAAAATTGTCACAAAGAAGCTTGGAGAGAAGTATCACAAGAAGAAGGCAGTTGTTAAGGTAAAGTGTGCAGATGGAAGCAGATGACTTCCAGAGTCAGAATTGTGCTCAGCCTTAAGTCTACACTGAAAGGAGCTGTGATGTAAATTTACTGGGACTTTCTGTGTGTGTCTGTTTTTGTCCTGTGCAGCTTATCCTATTAACATATCCACAATGAGTAATAATCATTTTTTCAGTGTGACGTGACCAAGAGCTGTGCAGTTGTATTTTGATTTGAGACTAGTCAGTGTTGCACAAATCTTTGTGCTGCTTACTGCCTTTGAGCAAGATCCTGTTTGTGTACAAAATCTTCAGTCTGTAAGCCTTGTTCTGTAGTTCAGATGTGGTTTCTTTTAGCCACTGCCGGTGAAATGATGTTGTACCAGGTAGTCCAAGGCTCAACAGTCTCTGGCAAGAGTGCAGAAGACAACATCTAGGTGTGTTTTGAATGACTGACAGCAGTGCATAGAACCCAAAATCACAGCTTTTTTGGCAAGTATCTGAGCAGGTTATGAGTTCTAGTGGCTGTCTTTCACTGAGCTGTAAATCTGGGAGGTTGGACATGCTAGGTGCAAAGATGATCAGTGACATTTTTCCTCGTTGAGAGGCCTTATTCCAGTTCTCCCTGTGTGATTTCAAGCTAGTTTATCCTCCCATGAGGGAAAGAAGCCTCTAATTTGCTCTCTGAATTTGAGAGGATAGCTAAGATAACTGATCTGAAGGTTGACAAAACCTCCAGACAACACTAGTAGCATTAGTGGTCTTAGTTTACAAGGAAGATCAGTCATTGATTTTTAAGAAGAGCCCCCTTAATCTAGCCTTAACTTCAGAGTAGGGTCAGCCAGCACTTTGTGGAGACTGGATGCCTTTAGGGCAGCTCAGAAGTCCTCATTGCTTTTGAAAGCATTCAAGTGTATTCCTGACTTGTTAATTTTGAACATGTAAATTTAGAGAATTATTTTTTATATTATAGTCACTGATTGGCCTCTACCTTTTACAATAGGAGGTGATTGACAAATATACAGCAGTTGTGAAAATGATTGATTCTGGAGACAAACTGAAGCTTGATCAGACACATCTGGAAACTGTAATACCAGCACCAGGTATGGCTGTTTGTGTTCATTATTTTTCAGCTTAGCTGTCACAGCATAACTTAAATTTAAGTTCTTTTAAACTGTAAAACATCCACTTGAAACTACCTTAACAGTAGCTGTGTTGTTCTTGGGACAGCATTTCATAACCTAGTCTGGTCACTCACCATCTATATTCTGGTTACTTTCTGGGGAAATATTGCATTGTTTCTTCTTTGAGTCTGCACAATCTCTTCTTGTAAGAATATTATCTTCTAAGAAAATAGAAGTGCTTCATGATTTGACTACATGAAAGCATCTCTCTTCAGCTGCCAGGAAGCCTCTCAGGGAGCACTCCGTAGCTCTTAGTCATGTTTATCCGGTGTCTTCCTTCCAAATCATGCCTCAAATAGCTGTAGGTACTTGGCAAAACATAACTCTTGTTTGATTCCCTTGTATTTCTTTGATTGTAGCATACTAAGGTTTCTGAGTAGCATCTGATCAGCATTTCAGGGAACATTCAGGGTAGCAGTAAGCAGAGCACTGTCAGCACAGAGAGAAAGGAGATGTAGGATCTTGAGATTTTTCATCAGATGTGCTCCATTCTGCATCTTCAACTGGTGAATAGCCAGTTGATGGAGGCACAACAGTACAGGTGAGCTTTGCCCACACTTACACTAGAATTGATGCCCTACAGAACTGCCCAGGTGAGACAGAAGAAAGAAAGAAAGTGCACTGAGCAATTAGTGTATGGAATAGGACATGAGGGAAGTAACTTTGACTTCTTTGACACTGTCCCACACGCCATCCTGGGAGCCAAATTGGAGGAAAATGGATTTAATGGGTGGGCCACTCACTGGATAAGGAATTGGCTGAACGGCTGCTCAGAGAGGTGCGGTCAGTGGCTGAATGTCCATGTGGAGACTGATGATGAGTGGCACTCCTCAGGGATCAGTGCAGGGTCTGGTGCTTTTTAACATCTTTGTGGACAGTGGGATCGAGTGCAACCTCAGCGAGTTTGGACAGGCTGAGAGAGCTGGGGCTCTTCAACCTGGAGAAGGCTCCAAGGGGAACTCATAGCAGCCTTCCAGTAGCTGAGGGGGGCCGACGGGAGCTGGGGAGGGACCTTTTGTAAGGGCAGGTAGAGTGAGGGGATATTGCTTTAAACTGGAAGAGTGCAGATTTAGAGTAAATATTAGGAAGAAATTCTTTACTGTGAGGGTTTTGAGGCACTGGAACAGGATGCCCAGCAAGGTTGTGGATGCCCCCTCCCTGGAAGCACTCAAGGTCAGGCTGCGTGGGGCTTTGAGCTTCCTGATCTAGAGGGAAGTATCCCTGCCTGTAGCAGGGGGGTTGGAACTGGATGATCTTAAAGGTCTCTTCCAACCCAAACCATTCTACGATTCTATGATTTTTCCCTGATGTAGTTTGAGTGGCTTCTGCTGTAGTGCCAGCATAGCCTAGAGTGTAGAGAGTAAACTTCATTGTACTTTGTAAGTGGGCAGGGTGTGAGGCAGAGCTGGGAATCGCTGGGGGCTTGAAGAGAAACTTCTCCCTCAGCTGTCATTGAAGTTGAACACAACTCCATCAAGGGAAATTTTTCCTATTTCTCATTTCAGGCAAGAAAGTTATGGTATTAAATGGTGGTTACAGGGGAAACGAAGGCATCTTGGAATCTATCAATGAGAAGAAATTTTCAGCAACAATCATCATTGACTCTGTAAGTATAAAAAAGAACTGAAAGATCTATTTTGCATACAGCACTTTTCATCTGTATGCTGTAGAGCTTTCACAAAGAAAGATGCTACCATTAATCCTGTTTTACAGGTGGGATTTATAGTACAAAATGCTGTTCTCAGCCACTTATTTCCAACCAGCAGGAGAACAGTTGCTTGTTCTCTGCTGCAGACTAGTGCTGTGCTGTTTGCCTCTTGAAATACGCCAAGATGCTGAATCTGGCGAGTTTTTAACTTGAAAGGGACTAGCAAAATATTCTGTGTGTTTATTTTGAATATAGCTGTAGTTGCACTATTTTGTGGGAAGGTAAAAAATGTGAAAAATGCATGAGGTAATTTTTCTCCTCCCTTTACTAGACTGAACATAGGGCTCTATATTCTTATCCATTGTCGTGTTTGTAACTAACAATTACATTACTGGTTTGGGTGTTTTTTGTTAGTTTCTGTATTTGTTTGTTTTGTTTGTCTCACCTTTCTCTGGGCTAAAATTGGTCCATATGAACACCTTCGTGTCTGTGGCTTTTTTTGCTCTGCAAAATTGTCTTTAAATTCACTGGTACAAGTAGGGATAGTGCTGTCTTAAAGACAAATTTCTCAAACACAGCTTGCTGGGGAGAGGCTCTCTTAGGATTCCATTCAAAGAAGAGCTACAGAAACTCAGAGAATTTATTTGAAGAGAGATTGTGAAGGTATCCTAAACACAGAAGGAGGTTTGATTGGAGCCAAGGCTCATGATACGTTGGTCTTGAAAGCAAGGCTCTTTTTTCTCTCGTTTTGATGCACTTAGATATAGAGGTTACCTCCTTCGACATGAACTCCAAATCTATAAATGAAAAACAGTAGAAACCACCCAGAACACAAAATTCTGTAGTTTTTTGAAAGCATTCTGCTACGTATCCCCTGTGCAATAGGCAGCATGCACTTGTATGTGGCTTTTGGACAGAACTCTTAAACAGAAAATTAGCTGTTGTGCTTTTACTGTGCACTGTAATACTGCTAATGCCTGAGATATCTAGTACTGTTCACTTCACTCCTGCTCCTTAGAAAATGCTAAATGTGGCAAGATTTGGTACAGCCCCTTCAGCTATGTTACTTTAAGTTCTCTGTTGGGAAATGCAACAAACAAGTTTGTATTTTGATTTTACTTTTTACAATCTGTTCTTTTCCAGGGGCCTTTGAAAGGACGCCGAGTTGAAGGGATCCAGTATGAAGACATTTCCAAACTTGCCTGAGGTGCTCATTATGGATCAGAGGAGATTTGGGTTCCTCAGACCATCTTTCTGGCTTCTTGTGGGCAGACACAGGAGACTCGGCTATGTCAGGGTTTTAACTTTGTGTGTATATGTATCTATAATGTATATAGAGAATAACCAAGAGCAAATTGAATTTATTTAAAGATCACTGTAGATTTGTTACATAAAATGTTTGTGGAAATCTTAATGGTGGAAATACTCCATCTGATCCTTTCTCAAAGTTTTTTTAATAATTTTTCAGTCTCATTTTGCAAAATACAGCAGCTGCAAGTTGGAGTATTTTCTTTACTGAAGTATGTGTGAAGTTTTGTAGGGCAGAGAACTGTCCACAACAGCTGCTTGAGGCAGGCAATGTGTGTTGAGGCCAATGGATTTTAAACAGCAGACTTCTCAATTTGCAGCCAAAACTGAGTTCTGGCTGGAGGAACAAGGGAAAGGATTAAGAGAATAGCAGAAGGTAACAGGGATTCTTCTCCTGGATTTTGTAAGAAGGGTCTGCCTTAGTAAGTGTTGTCACCAAGTTATTTTTAGTTAACTTATCAGCTGTAGTAGAATCCACATAATTAGACTTCCATCGCCTCGTTCTCAGGGCTCCTGATAATGCTCATACACAATTTGTCTGCTTATGGGCTCCAAGATGGATGTTACTGTGGGGCTTCTAGCATTCCTGCCTAAGTCTGTGCAGATATGAACTGGCAATTGCTGTTCTGGTTTTCCAGAGCATTTTCCCTTGTCCATAGTTCCATTGTTTTCCCCTGCACTGCTGTGGATGCTAAATGAGTAACATTACTTTTTAATTTTTTAAAAAATGTCACATTTTATACAGTATTTTATTTTTAAGGAATGTTCAGGAATAAACATAAACTTATCTTAGGCCAGAGCTTTCCTAACCAGTCTTTTAAACAGCGCTCTGTTCTTTTATGTCCACTGAACAGCACAGTAAAATGGCCAACTGGTGTAACTGCCTTATTTTTGTAAAAGAAAGGTGCAAGTTTTCCCAAGCAAAAACAGACCATCACCTGTGGTTCAGACTGCCTTTGGTTATTATTGTGTGTGTCTGGAATTTGATGGCAAGAAAACTGATAATCCTGTGCCTTTCAAAGCTGATCTTAGCTGTGTGGAGCTGCTGTGTTGAATGCTGTGGAGCTGAGACCTAGGAAGTAGGGGAAGGTGAGAAGAGGTAACCAGTGCTCATTTGGGAAAGGTAGAGTTTTATTTCCCTGCAAACTCAGCAGTGTTGTGTGGTTGAGCAAAATTCCTTTCAAAAGACTGCATTTTTTTTCATAAAGAAAAGCCACTCAGCCCCTTCCTTGGTGAGCTGAATTGAACAGGATGCTGTTGTGGATGTGTACCCCAGTTACAGTGCAGTCTAAAAGTTAGGTCGCCAGTGTCAAATTCACTGTTGCTTGTCCCTTGCTTTACCTCAGAGAACCATGATTCGTGGTTTCCAGGGGACCCCTGCAGGAAAACTGAAAGACTGCAGAGGTTGAACGAAAGAGCTGCAGTCTGGACTAACCTCACACGGAGGATTTCAATGGCTTTCCGGGGATCCCAGGCACAAATACAAGTCAAGCAGTAACACAGTATCTAAAAAATGGACAATTCTGCAGAAAGGAACTTAAGGCCGAAGACATGCCTACACTTCTGAGAATCGCTTGAAGAGATGCTCAACATGCATAAATCCACACTCCTGACAACAGAACTGAAAGAAGGATGCATACCAGTCTTTGGTTCAGAGACAAAGGACACCAAAGTACAGGAAGGCAAGCAGATAACTGGAGTGCCTGTCCTACATTAGGGCTGCTGAGAAGAATCTGGTCAGCATTTTATTATTTTTTTTCCTAAGGTTGCCTGTGAAAGCAGAGTTTTAAATGCAATTCTAGGTACATACACGTGTATGTTCGTTTCACTACTGATCTCATTTGTTGCTTTTGAAAAGTATGACACCTTTTGGGAACTGATCCCCCTGGAAGTGAAGCTTTTAGTACTGCTGGTGATTTCTATGTAGTCTGAATTCCAGTTCTTTATCCTACTTCCCCAGTTCTGTATCTAGGTGAGAATT
Source organism: Lagopus leucura (assembly GCF_019238085.1). Lineage (NCBI taxonomy): Eukaryota > Metazoa > Chordata > Aves > Galliformes > Phasianidae > Lagopus > Lagopus leucura. The sequence continues at coordinate 3,523,673 of NW_024962265.1, read as the reverse complement.
TCACTGTGATGCTGAAATGTTTACCAAAACAGAAACAAGATATTCTGGGCTCACCTAATTTAATTTCCTGCAGTGTAGTAGCATGAGCTATTTCAAGGAAATTCTGACCACTGGTTAGCACATCTGTAAAGGCTAGGGACTCTTCATGATCCCAGTTTCCTTTTGTGTTAGATTTGTCAGGTATGTAATGCACATCATCCTGGCTGGGCTTATTTTAACCACGCTGCTTTTTGCCAAATCCAGCAATGCATGAACTTGCATTTTTCCCTGCTCTCTGAAAGGACAAAAGTTGAAAAGCATGAGTTTTTTTAAATCTGGTTGTGTATGATACCAAGATTACAGGTGCCACCACAATGCTATTACAAGTCTGCTGTGAGATGTGTATTGCAAAACAGCTGAAATTTCTAATGGAGCTTGACTTCAGTGGTTGTGAGACGCAGCGAATACAAGATACCTCCTACAGTCCAGCATGTCAGTTTATTATAGATTTAATTTTTGAATGGAAGAGGGAGTTACATTTGAAACACTGATCACTTACAAAGGAAATGTTGGTGATGTTTGGTCAATCTGGCTTGGAAGGCTGCCAGCTACCAGTCTGGGTGTGAAGGAGCAGAGAAGAATTTTCTATAATAAACTGGTTTAGCTTGAGCGTTCAGGGTTCCTTCAGAAAGCTGTACAGGTGGGGGACAAGGTAATCTTTGTAGTGGCCATCTATGAAACCTTTCCCACTGTTGTGCACAAACCAGCACTGCACGTCAGTCCCAAACACACGGTTTGTCCTGTAGTCCTTCTGCAATCCCCTGTGAGGAAGAGGCCGTCCAATATGAGAGTCACGACAAGCAGACAACAAGACTTTGTTAATCCTGCTGGCTTGCAGTACTTCTCTGCCAAAGTGTGAGTGGGTGCAGAGTGGAAACAACTGCAGAATGCAATGAATTTCACAGTTCTGTGACTGCATGGGCCCTTTTGTGGGGATCCCAGGTACTACTACACAGCCAAGGTCAGATGTTGGACAGCAACATGACCAGAACTGTTCATGCAATGTTAAATTACAAAAGAATCCAAGTGTTTTGCCAGCAGCTAAAGACAGATTGTTAGGAGATGAAAATAGGGGATCCCCAAGATCCTTAATTAAGCCTGCAGTCAGTGAGATAATTAAAAAGAGAAGAAAGTCATAAAGAGAGCAATCAAGCACATTATTCCTACCTAGTAACAGTGAGTTTGTTTCCTTTCACTTCCATGGTGGCTTGTGGTTTCTCTGGAGTTTGCCCAGGTCTTTGGTTGTAGATATACACTTCTGGTTCAGATGTAAACTGACCTGATCAAAGAGATTTAAAAGCTCTATGCATGTTCTAACCTCCATGGCTGTGATGTAAGCTGATGGTAGGCACTTTTAAAAATCCAAACTGGATGCAGCAGGCAAGCCACTCCTGCATGGATCGCAGCATCTTGTCTCCAGCACTAAAGGACTGACCAAATGGGGAGGGTAAAAAGTTCTGCTTCTGAGCCAGAAAACTTCTACTTAAGCAGATTGGAACTGTGAAGAGTATTTGGGAAAACAATCTGCTGCACAGGGTTCCCACATCATAAAGGGAGCCCTGGGTGGGTCCAGGGCTCGAAGGGCTGTTTTTCTCTATGGACTAAGCCCTTGCTTTTGTTTTGTGTTATTTGCCAAAGCAGCTATTCAAGGGAGAGCTGAATTAAAAACTTCAGTACAAAAAGAAGGTTTGAGGGGTTTGTTTCACTTTTTTTTTTTCTTCAAGTCACAACAGAATAGCCAAGCTGGGAAAACCACATAACAGAGTTATTCAGAATAACCTCCTGGCTGCTTATGCTCTATAGAGTTCTTGGAGCTTCCCGGGCACTACAGCAATCCCAGAGCCATCTGATTCACCCTAGCAGTAATCCTTCTTAGTGTCCCCCTTCACCCAACATGCAGTCCTTACCTATCAGCCCTTGTGCTTCAGGAGAAAACTGGTTTTCAGGGGGGATGTAGATTCCCAGGAAGTCAACGTTAACTGGGTGATTCTTCCACACACGGTGCAGCAAAATCATGAAGGACATTTCCTCACCCACTCTGATAGTAACATTGCTTTCTTTTTTCACCGATATGAGAAGCCTAGCAGAGGCAAAACAGAAGAGAGAGCTCAGTCCAGCCGGTCACACGTAAGTGCTCAATCCCCTTGAGATGCTCTAACGCATCAACTGCGTGGAGCTGGCTGACAGGGCAACAGAAACTCACAGCCTTGGAAGCAGCACCCAGAGGTTTGGAAGGATGGTGTCTAGTAGGACACTTCATGCCCGTGTCCACACCATCAAATCCTGCCCTACAGATCTAAGCTCCTGTTACAAGGAATGGAAATTCAGGAAGTGATCCCATTCCCTAAACAAGAGTCCAGTGCTGTAGGGTCCCCAGTTTTGCTGCTTACTCTCATTCTGCAGATGAAGGTGTGGATGTTTGGAGTCATATCAGGAGCCCCTTGGGCACCTCAAATAACACAGGATGCTTATGTTTAGGCAACTGGCTCTTAATATAGTCAGCAGCAGAGAAAGAAATACAGCTTTTCTTAGTTCTGCTTGGTCAACTGAATCACTTCCTTGGCCCTGTTGTCTAATCTTCGTTAACTTCATAATATTCATAATGAGAACTCAGACTTTCAGCTAAGGAGCACGTGCCCCACTGTAGGCACCTTGCAACCTGTATCTCACCCAGGGTTGGGTAAGCCCAATGTTAAGTTGCACAGGGCAGACAATAAATGCTCAGCAACTTACTGTTTCCGAATGATGTGTCCTGTGTCAGACCAGGACAACATGATGCTGTAAGATCCATCTTTCAGCGTTATGGTTTCTGTGTCGATCTCCACTTTCAGGCCTTTGTTTTTGAAATAAAAACCAAATTTGCCAAAATAGGTGTTGAGTTTCTTATTCTCCTCCTTCTTGGCCCCAATTAGCTGCCCATTGACAACGACTCCTGTGAAGAGCAGAGATGTTGCCTAAATCTAGGGTGATAAATTTTTTCCTAGTATTTAATCTCTAATCTGTATTTTATATGTATCAGTTCATTTCTATTGCCTCTTGTCCTTTTGCTGTGCATCTCCAAGAACTCTCTGGCTATGTTTGTTTTCTGAGTAGGTGATTGTAGACAGCAACAAGATTCACTTTGAGCCTCTTTCTTTTAAGACTGACCAAACACAGCTCTTTCAGTGTCTCTCCACATCCTGTGCTCCAGCCTTATAATCATGTCTTTGGCCACCACTAATTTTGTTTCTGTTTATCAACATCTTTCTTGTACTGGCAAGCTCAAACTAGGCACAGTAGTCTGTATGTGAAGGGAAATAACCACTTCCCTCCACCTGCTGCCTCATTCAGGTCACCATGCATCCTCCTTTCAGACACTTCACCTTCACTCTTTCAACACCTCTCAGACCTGAGGGAAGGAAAATCACACTGTAATGTAAACTGTACTTTTTGTTCCCTTACCAGTACTAGGATCAGAAACCAAGTTTAGAATATGTCCGGGATCTGAGTTGATATTAAAGCAGATGTTCCTCTGGCTCTTGGGCAGGTATATGATGAAATGTGGGTCATTGTCAACTGAAACAGAGAGAAAAGACACAGGTTTGAGAAGCAGGCTACAAGAAAACAGGGGACAGACTCTTCAGCAGAGTCTGTTGTGATAAAACAAAGAGGAATGGTTTCAAACTACAAGAGGGGAGATTTAGACGATATAAGAAAAAGGGTTTTTGCACTAAGGGTGGTGAGGCACTGTAACAGGTTGCTCAGAGAGGTGGTGGATGCCTCGTCCCAGGAGCCATTCAAGATCAGGCTGGATGGGGCTCTGAGCACCTGATTTAGCTGTACGTGTTTCTATTCACTGTTGGACAGTTGGACAGATGGCCTTTGGGGGTTCCTTCCAACTCAGATGATTCTATGATTCTATACCTGTCCTGGAGATGAGGGACACAGGGATTGAGCCACTGCACTCAGAGCATTTTGAAGCAATTTTCAGGACCAGCTGACCATCTCCCTGCCAACATTCAGAGACAACTTTTGTACTCATTGCTGTCTGTAGGGATATCTTGGCCAGCTTCTACTCAAATACAGCTGTTCCTCATGTTTTGGAAGTATTAACTCATCCTGTAGCCAAGGCAAATCCTTGGCCCTTGATCAGATTTCTCTTTACAGAAAAGTGGTGGCACCTGCAGGTGCAGGGGGGGACCTTACTGCTCTCTACAAGTCCCTGAAAGGAGGTTATAATGAGGTGGGGGTTGGCTTCTTCTCCAAGGTAACAGAGAGATGACGAGAGGTGCCTTAATTTGTGCCAGGGAAGGTTCAGATTGTATATTAGGAAAAATTTCTTCCTAGAAAGAGTGGCGAGGCATTGGACCAGGCTGCCCAGGGAGGTGGTGGAGTCACCATCTCTGCAGGTGTTCAAGAGAAGAGTAGATGTGGCACTGAGGGGCATGGTTAATGGGCAAGTTGGGGATGGGTTGACAGTTGCACAGGATGATCTTAGTGGCCTTTTCCAACCTTAACGATTCTGTGATTCTGTGAAATTCCAAAGAGTGAAGAAGCTTTCTGAATATATTAAATCTTCTGAATATGCAGAATATTGGAGATGGCCCTCAATCTTTTTTCCTTATTTTCACTAACTGCTTGATCTTCAGCTTGATGCTGTTCTGATCAGTTCTCAGAATGCAAAGAATTTCCAGTGCAAAATATGTACATACAGTGGACAGGTCACTTTGCCCCATTCCTCTTCTTTTCCAAGCAGTTTCTTGACTATCTCTGTCTTAAATTAACCCTTTATCTGTACAGGAAAGGTGTTGGATAGCTCTTTGTTTGACAGCTGTATAAATAAACACATCCACACACAGCACACTCGCAGAGCAATTGCAGTTATACTGCTTTTATAGGCAATGGCTCTCCTGAATGCTCTGTGTAAGCAGGCACTGAGATGTGGCAAAGGCCCAAGTGTTAACAGGACCCATCAATCATCAGTGCATTCAGAGATTTTTATCTTCCACAGAGCATTCTTGCTGCCATTTACAATAACAGCAACTTCACATTAGCTTTGCTACTGCAAAGAAGCCCCGTGAGCAGCCTCAGCCTTGGGGAGAACACAGCAGCAGATGGGGTGACTATTAGAGCCTATTTGGGTCTGAACTAGTCTCACTCTTGTAATTTAGGGAATATTTTTACAGATTCATCTATTCTAAGTCAAAGTGGCTCAATATTTTATAAGGAAAAGTGCAATCCTGGGGCACCAGATGGATTTTGAGGTGCCTGTCATGTATGAGGCCAATGACTGTGCCATGCACAGACCTCTACAAGGGCTGAATTGAGAGCCTTTCACACATTCAGTTTTACTTCATCCCAGCTGCCCCCTCTAAACAAGTGCTGGCTTAAATCATTCTTGAAGCTGAAATTCCCAGAGCGCCCAACAATTATGATTATTTCCTTTATTTGTTTATGGTGTAATGAGTGCTGATGCATGGTGCTTATTTGCAAAGAAAGACCTTAGAGGTCTTTTCCAACCTTTATGACTTTATGATTCTATGACCTTATGAAATGCTGTAGCTTTTACCTCTGTTTATGCTGACAGCAGACACAGGAGGACTCCTTTGCTCAGGCATGAAGCTGACTGGCACAGCGGTGACATTGGCCCAGGATGGGATACCTTTATTATTATCAGGTGCATTTGGAGTTAATCCTAAAGTGCCTGTAAAATGACAGTCATAATTAGGTTTTCATTAGTGAAGACATTTTAATAGTGTAATTTTTAAAGTAATGTGTTGAATCAGAGCCTGATATCATTATACCACGTAAAGTAGGCACGGCACTATTTACTACAGGCAAATCTACAATAAGGATCCATTTGCTCCATCTCACCATCAGGGTAACATGATTCACTTACCATTTCAGTTAAGCTTCCCATAAGATATTGGTGAAAAATGGAGGCTGACATTTTAACTCTCATTCATGTGAATGGGACCCACTTCAGCTAGACCCTCAAAGCAATGCTGCGAGTGTTCTGCCAAATGAAAAACTGCATGTTTAAAATCTAGAGATCCCAAGAAGAGGGTAGATGTGGCAGGAAGCTTTAGTTCAGTTTTGCAATCAGTCTGTTCTGATAAAAGGACAACTGACCAATCTTTTGAAAATGTGTAATTTCAGTGGAAGACACTAAGCCTTTGCTCACGCAGACAGAGGAGCTCTAATTAAGTTTGTAAAGGGACAGACAGAAGGCTGCTTCAGATTACCCATTCCATGCCTTGCATACACAAACATTTTGGTACAGACTGCATGTTTTACACAATCACAAGCAAAGATTGTCACTCGTCAAATCACTTTGATAGTACTTCTACAGCCTCTGTTCTCTGCTAAGGTTCAGAAGTCATGCTCCACTGCCCGTTTTGACCCTGATTTCAGTGCTGTCAATGTTTGACTACTCTGTCAAACACCAAAGGACACAAGGACCTAATGTTAAAATCACTCGAGTCCTTTGAATTCTAGAACAAAAGAAACATGATCTGAATTAGTCTGCTGGTGTCACCTGTCATGAATTTGCACAGTAATACGTGCCATTCCTGTGCTCACCTGTTTGATAGTCATGAGCTGTAGCACACGAGGTGAGTAACAAACATTTCATTTCTCTTTGGATCTCAGCTGCAGACTTTCGAATTGAAAAGACAAATAAATGAACTAGAAAATGACAACTGGCAGACGTGAAAATTTCATTTCACTGAGGCAGGACATGGTTATAGTAAACCAGGAGTGTGAGAACTGAGTCTGCTGAATGTGCTTGGGCTCTTAGCAAAGTCACCATCACTTGCAGTGTGACATGTCAGATGTTGTCCATTGCCCTAACATAGACTGCTTCTTTCCTTCTTAGACAATTCAAACTCTCCTATTTATTAATAAATTGCAAATCATTAGACTCAGTTGTCCAAAGAGTTGCTCTTGTACTTTCAGTGCTTTCCTTACATTGCGTCGGTAATGTTTTCCTAACAGCAACAGTCGTGCTTTTTCAAATTGCTGACTGGTGAGGACACAAAACAACTGGATGGGGATGACCCACAGTCATTGCTTTGCAATGGGCCCTATCAGCTGATGCCAGAACAAGGCTACTTCACCTCATTTGGCTAGAAATAAGGTTGCTGTAACAAGGAACATGAAGTATTGGGTTTAAAGGAGTAATCCAGGAGTTTAGTTAATGAGGCACTCCATATTATTATGACATCTCAGATACCACATATACTCACACCTGATTGCTAGTAACCTTGGGAAGCTTCCAAGAGAAGAAAGTGGTGATGAGATACAGATTGGTCAATTCTACAGCTTGTGAGGAACTAGACGTATCTGCCCCAGAAAGAAGATGTTCCATATGTGACATAGCATGTTTACTGGGAAGCTTATCTCTCTAATATCAGCACATCCAATGCTCACTGAATCCAATAGCTCCAAAGAGCACTTGCTTAACAGGATGCTGTGAAAGTGACTGAAGATTTAGTCAGCTTTCCCTGAAAGTTGTCCTAAAAGCACAAACTGCCCATCTCAACAATGAACATGTTAGTTTTAAAAAATCAATGATAACAAATCCAAAATGACAGATAGTGTAGTGGCCTGAGACACTGACCTGAGCAGCATCCTCTTCTAGGGTCTTTGGGCTGATCTGCAAGCATTATCTCATCTTTTTCAGAGTTCTCTATCAGCATGGAAGTGAAGGGTGTAACAATATGATGGTCAAGGGACATCTGCAGGATGGATTTGGTGATGTTCCTCTTCAAAGCTGCAGTGGGGGCTGTGTTTCTGGGTGGAAGATAAAGCAGAAGGCATAGTTAGTAGCTCCTCACAGCAACCACAGTGTTTGTGGCTCCACCACAGAGCAGTCATAGAGCCAAGGTGGTAGGATGCAGATGTTGCAATAAGGCAAGGCTGAAGGCGTACACGAACACACTGTAGAAGCAGACTCTTCTAGGCTTCTGTGGATGTTGGTCTGGACACACAGAAGCTCAGTCTCATCTTCTGGTCCCAGCAGAAGACCTCATTCTTCTTCACATGGGATTCATCAGACTTCCTAAAGTCAAAGGGCTTTTTTTCCTGAAACTCTGTAGCTCTTATGCTCAGAAAAGCAAATTCTTTTCATTTCCAGTCAGCTCCACACCCGGGTCTGTCGAAGTCAGAGATTTCCTCTATTTAACTGCTCCCAAACTCTATTACCTGATATCTATGAGTGCTAAGATGGGAGTGTGAGGACAGAAGATATCACCTATCTTCACTCTTATTTATTTACCTTACTCATTTGAAACCCTGTGGTCTCAGGAAAGACCAGATTGCTCTCATGCTTCACTTCCCTGCCATCACAGACTACATTTCTCCTCACCTCTCTGCCAGCATCTGGTTGACAGTCAGATAGGCCCACAGCTTCCTAGTGAATTCAGGATCTGCATATTTGTCTTTCTTCATGAAACCATCCAGCTCTTCAACATCTCGCAAGGTTTCCATGACAAGCTCTGCATTTGCCTATGCAATAAATAAGAAAAAAGGACAACAAGAGTGAGCCAGGTGAATGGGGTGTCTCTGAGGTCCCCTTTTGTCAACTCCTGAGATGCTTGGCAGGAAGGACCTACTCTGGCTCTGCACACAGTCACTTACAGTTCAGAAAGCCCCAGAACTCCATTGGAAGGGGAGCAGTGTTTCAGCTGTGAAGAATATTCAACATGTTTGATTTCTGTAGCAAGTATCAAATCACAGTTTCCAAGCCCTGTAAGTGTTGTTAAGTCCTCCTCAGAAAGAAGGATCCAGATGTATTTCTTCCTCACCTCTTTCTTCTCCAAGTGGAGGAACAGCCATTAAATGAGTAATATGCCACAAGGCATACCATGAAAGAATAATACAAGTACTTATCACCATGTAGAGGTGCCAGCTTGAAGTCCCCAGCAGCGGCAGTTTCAGCCATGAAAGGAGATACATTAGGGGGACTCCCTGCACCTCCATAAGGCTTGAAGGATGACTTCATAATCTTAGAACAAATTCTGATTTGGAATTGAATTTTGTACATTACATTTCTTATAAGAAGCAAGCCCTTCTGAAGGCTTCAGAGAGTGACTGCTCTTGGCTGTAACTTGAAGCTGTTACGAAAACCTTGTGGGACAAACCCCTGTGAGGTTCCCCACACTTCCACCCAGGACCCAAACAGGCATAACACAACCATCAAGGAGACTGGACACATGAGTGAATGAACCAGCCCAAACTGCAAGAGCAGGAATCCTAGAGAGGGCCCCACTCACCGCTGTCGCTGTGACTACGCTTTCCAAGTGCTGGAGGTTTGCAGTGTCAACCTTCCCAGCCACCACTATTTCTGAGCCACCAAAGTAGTTGTGGAAGCTGCTCTGGGTGACATCTGACACCGACTCCTGGGGGTAGTTGAACTGTATCTTCTTCAAGAGTGGGGTGGAGACCTGGTTGTAGAATCTCTGAGATGGCAGGGAACAGAGAAGTGAGTCTGTTGTACCCAAAGCAAGCCTCCCACATGGGCCACCCTGACTGAGAGGAGAGCAGGTGACAAAACTGGGAGCATCAGTGGGTAAGAAGGACTTTCCCTGCCCCAGTAAATTAGGCTTTATAATTAAGCCTTAGAACATCTGTATATGGGTAGAGCAAGGAGGTCTGGCCCAAATCCTGTGGAAGCCAAGGGATGGTCCATGGGTTGTTCTTAAAAATGTGTTCATGCTACAACTAAAAGATTTGAATAAAGGTGTGTTATGTGCCTCATAAGATTGGCCAGGTCTTGGCTGTGCAACATGGTTGCTTCTCACCTAATTTTTGCACTTAAGCTAATGCATGGTTGTCATCTTGCACAACTCTCCAAAACAAAGAACAACTTTAATGACCTCCACCTCTCTGAATTGTGAATCCACAGTCACTCCATTCTAGTTAGTGGAGTTAGCTCTTCAGCTATGAGCAAAACTGGATCCTCAGCTTAAAAGGTAATGGGCTAGAAATGTACCTTCATTTGGGCAGAGGTCTCCTGATTTCCAAAAATCCGTTGGGCCATGCCACGGTTGTCAGTTGCGATTCTCTGCAGGAAATCATAATCTACATCAAACCCAATGCCGAGGCAGAAGAGAGAGAATTCATCCTTTATGCTCTGCTTCACATTCTTCTGGATCGTTGTCAGCTTTAGCTCACCTTCGAGAAACACAGAGTGACATTCATCTGAGCAACGGTGGACGTCTCCATTAGGATGAGCGCATTCGTGCCCTTGAAGTGTCTCTGGTTCTCTCTTAATTATGAGGAACGTTGAGGAAGCTGGCTTAGTTGCTAAATCTCCATTTGGTCAGATAAAGCCTACATAAAGTGACATTTTGGCTTCTTCAGGATGAAGATTAGCAACTTATTGCCACTGAAGATAATTCTTTTGAACTTTTTTTTGGTATATGATACATATTCTTTGTGTTTGCAGAATTCATACTAACTTCTCAGGGAGTCTGCAATTATAATGCATCTAGACTTCTCCCAGAATTTCTCCTTCAAGCTCTCTGCAGGCTAATACAATTCCATACAGGTTTTGTTTGTTGACATCCTCCCACTGGGACTGGCTTTTTAACAAACCTATGGCAGTTTGTCTTATGGGCTGGCATCTTATGCTAATGGATTACTTCTGACCTTTACCAATTTCAATCCAGATCAATTTGCTTTCTACCTTATTTTCCAGATTTTGATGTTACATTTGGGACTGAGTAATATTAAGAGTTGGAATTATCAGAAGAGGAGATTTTCTCTTACACTGTTCTGATTATCTCTCCTATAGGACTTATGCATCTCTGTAGTTGCTCATCTTTTGTGAAAGCTCACATGCACAGCCTCATGGCATCTATAGCATCTGCAGCAGTGCAGCCATTGAAAGAAATAAGATTTTTTTTTTAACTTACTATCGAAGTGTCTAAGAATTGCTTGCATTTATGAGGCTAATTCCACTGTCCTTTCTTCTAATTTAAAGCAGAATCCTTACCTACAGTTGGGTCTCCATCAGAAACCAATACAATCATGGAAACTGAGTTAGGGTCCAACATGCCTAAATTCTGGGCTTCATTCAGGATGAATGTGGCTCGGAGAAGAGCTTCATTGATATTTGTGCCTGCCAATGACACAATGAAGAAAACAGGTTTGAATCTTGTGGAGTGTCTTGTCAAATACAGATCAGTTCTGAGATTCTAGTGGAATTAATCAGCGTGAACAAAGACCTGAGATTAAAGCAGCAAAACCTCCCCTCTGTGATTCTTATGGTACATCTGCTACCACTCTGGTTCCCTAAGGAAACAGAAGCTGAAAATTGTTGCATGCTGATCATTGTGTTAAATAGACCTTTCACTGTTTTCCTCATTTAGTGTTACAGCATTTACTGAAATGGAAAGTGTCAGATTGGTGTCATAGTGCTGTGAATAGAAATAGCTTATAATCTATTTGCTCTTGAGTTTGTCCACCAGCATGATGGTGATTTTAAAATATGGGAACACATATTTTGTAAGTATTTAAGCACATTTGTATATAGGCACACTACACGTTTTGCCCTAAGTTCCATTAAGAGAGCAGATCTTGATACTCCCTTTTGCACTGGGCTGTTGTCCCCATATGGGGCTCCTCATCCCTCCTACTACCAGTAATTCCAGGCGGACCGCAGTGAAGCTTCCAAAGTCTGAAAAAGGCAACTGTTCTTGTTTACCAGACAAGGAAATGAAGCATAAAAAGGATGGACACTTTGCCTAGGTTAGCACTTAAAAGAACATCAGGTAGTCTACAACCTATAGCCCTTGGAGACCCTAGAGGTAGGCTTGTGAGACTCTGCTTCATAAGGCTGATCTTTCATGGATACTTGGGCTCTGTAAGGCTGCAGGTAGGCCCTATAGATTGAAAGCAGCTGTCCTATGGTGCCATAGTAATGCAAAGGTGACGTGCAGCCATAGACATACCTCATTGCTGGGAGCATGATACTATGGTGATGCTAAGAAGGAAGAAGTCTCTAGAGCTCTTTTACTTTCTCCCTATGTTCCCATCTGTCAGCCTATTCAGTGGAAGGAGGTGCCATCCCATTCCCTAACAAAATAAAGTGGAAGCTTTGGTCTCCTTTAGCCCAGGACATGTTTTTCCCAAACCAGGATTCAGAGTTTTTGTTAAGAATACTCCACCAATCTGAATTTTGTCTGAGGTATCCATTCCTGTGATACCTAAGTGTCAAGAGCACCTTGCAATCAAAACCTCATACCGCCGTTGGGATGGATTGTCTGGATGTACTTCTTAGCATCTTCAACCTGTGCTGGGGTAGCTGAGACTAAATTATCCCTCCAACATCGGACATTGTGGTTGAAGTCAATAAGAGAAAACTGATCAGCAGCACGGAGCTCGCTCAATATTGCCTTCATGGCCTCGATGGTCTGAAAAGAGGAAATTCCAGAAATAACAGGTTTAAGCTTTGTTTTCTTTAAAGCATTTTCTTAACATGGCTGCAAGTAAACAGATGCCTGTGATGAATAGGAACGTGAGCGTTGGAATCCAAAAACAGCATCTGTTCTCTAGATCTCTTTTTTACATATTTCTAACATAAAGTAGAACTTTTCTCTAAAGAAACACAGGGGAAAAAATGCAATTAGCAGGAACAAATCCATGTGCCTCAACCCATCCTTGCTTAACACTTGCTAACAAAGAGTGTGTGAGAGAGAAGCAGTCTGTGAGACACTGTGGTCCAGGAGAGAGGAATTACTTGTACTAGCTGAGGTGACTTAACTCTGCCTGCACTGCTGTCATTTTGGGCTGGGTAACATCTGTTTGAAAATATGTGATTTAAAGAAGTGACGATTAGCCTACATCCCAGTTTTGCAGCATTGATTTCCCCAAGGAAGAAATCTGCCAAGCCCTGGTATTATACACTGAAGCAAATTCAAACATCCTTAGATCATCCCAGACTAATATCCAGCTCTTGAAAATCTTCAATGACACATGATTTACAATCTCACAGACTTTCCCCTTAGCACTACAAAGCTTTTTCTGTATTATCTGATGTAAATCTTTCCTGCTGTAAATCCATCTGATTCCATCTTATTCTATCCTCTGTGGGCATTAATGTCAGTTGTTGGGTTTTTCTTTTGGAACAATTCTTGAAATAAATATATTTGAAAGCTGATTATGTTTCTCCAGGACTTCTTTTTGCAGAATAAATCAAGTTTCTTGCCCTTCTTTTTCCACGAGTTATATTGTCTAATCCACTCTTACTGCCCTTGAGTGGGCAGTCAGCAACTTAGAATCATAGAATCATGAAGGTTGGAAGATCATCCAGCCTAATCACCAACCCATCAACTTGTCCGTAACTTTTTGAAGGCAGGGTTATAGTACCTTCACTGAGACTTTCCCAGGATATAGTGAGGGAGATTTTAAAAAAAAAAGGGATTCAAGGTCTTTATAAAATGCTTTATGATCTGTCAAATAAAATTTCACTTTACTATTAAAATCAGTGTTCTAATGGTATCATCTCTTCTTTACAATATGGAAAGGAGTATTACAAATAAAGAGTAAAATGAACTCTTTGATTCATCAAATATTCACCAAATACAGTGAGCATTTGACAGAGTAAAGTGTAAAGAACAAACGTGGTAAATCTGAATGGCAACCTGCCATAGAATTGTATGGTAAAGCACATGGTAAAAGTTGGCAGGAGATTCTCGAAGTCAAACACTTACTTGTTTCATTTTCAGTCCCCACATTGATCCACTGACGTCTATAACAAACAGAATGTTTTTGGGCAGGGGATCAAGATTTTCCGGAGCAAAGAAATGAATAAAATAGCCATTAAAAATCTGCAAAATAAAATAATAATAAATCTTGCTGTAAAATGAGCTGTGCTAAAGATGCCAAGATAATAACTGAGCAGAAAATACTGTTACTCTCAATGGGTTGGTTGCTACTTCCAGTTCTGCACGTACACGTGTATTTGTAGCCATGCACTGTCTACACTCTTTACTGTTTATCAAGGAAAGCAGAGCCTGGTTCTCAGACAACTGCCATGCAATGGCATAGCAATGAATAAACATGTTTTTAAAAAGACTATTCTCTATGTAATAATTCAACTCCCATATCTTTGCTTCATGTTAACATGAAAATATCGATGTTCTGGTTCTCTTGTAATAAATCAGTACAACTTCCACTGAGTGCCCTTTGATTCAACATTAAATCACCAGATGACTGCTAGATATGAAAGACATTGGCCTGTGGACAAGACAGAAATCTGCTCCTGACTGTCTGTAGGACTGTGACTTAGTCATAAATTAAGTAAATCTGTTCTATCCACTTAAAATCTCTCTGTTCTTTCAGTTGGATACAAAGCTCTTTCTGATCTTGTCCTCTCTGCACGTACCAGTGGAGCTTAATTTCTGCTTAGTGAACTGCAGAAGTAATGCAATGATGAGGTTTAGCACAGTTTGCCTAATGACAGCAATTCCTGTATTCACTGGTCCTGGTTAAACAGAGATACTTACTTCTAATTCTCCACCTGTGCTCTCTCTGTTCACATCATACTGCACCACGAAATTTCCATCTACTGCTGTGGATGAGCAAGTGGGGCATTTTCGTTGTTGAGCCATTGTGGGCTTGAAAGAAATATGAGCCTTGAAATGAGAAGTGATCATCAGTTAATGAGGAGTGGCGAGAAAGGCAGATCATTGAAATAGAGAGTTCATCCATTTATGAAAGATCTTCTTTTACAGAAAGATTCTCTTCTCTCTTTATTTACACACCCAGTTTAAATGGAAAATGGACTTTGTCACTTGAAAACAAAAACTGCGCTGAGATTTGCCTGGGTAAGCTGATTCATTAGTAGCAATTGTGACACAAGCACAGTGACTCATATCTTCTGTATCAAATATTTCCATCAGAGCTGGGCAACTCTTTTCTAGAGAGCAATATTCTGGCTTATTTATCATTTTCTTAGTTGAAACTATGCTGAGCTTAATCAATATTTTGAATTAGCTTTCAAAGTAAGTTTGTTGTTGTTTCTTTTTTTCCCCTGAAGAAAAGAAAGCTTGTAATTTGTCTGCAAACTGAGTGGTAGAGTTCTTCTCGTTAGTCTTGCGACTGGTTATGCAGATGTTATGTTATTCTTTGCATTGCATTTCTCTGCTTTGACAGATCACTCAAAATTTCTTAAGAAGTTAAATCAAAATATATGCATCCAGAGGCAAACTGTCTTGTATGCTTGCAGTTTCTGCAACATCTTCTTTGTAAGGTCTTTGGAATGTGAAACCTTCTCTCTCTTTTAATGTTATGAATACCTGGGACTATTTTAATATTGGGGACATTTTGCTATATATCTATCTATCACATATGCTGTTAAGAATACTGCCATAACAATAAAGGTGAATAATGGCAACAAATAACACCTTCAGGCTTGAGAAGAATGTGCCATAAAAGCAGGTGAACGGGGCTCTGAATTATCGTTCACTTTTTTGCCTTCAAATTCTTGATTAAACTCTCTCAGATGATATCTGCCTACATTACCTTTGAATTAGTTCGCTGAAATAGGAATGTGAGTGAATGAGATATGAAGCTGAGCCTGGATATCAAGGAACAGTACCGCCTGATAAATTATGATAGTAATATACACAGACTTTCTGGGTCTGATTTACACACCTTGTGTTAGATCTCTATCAGAAAGTGAAAAGAGTTGTACCTTCCCAGAGTCACTGATAGACATTTATTGCGGAAAACTTTCTGCTATTGGAAGGTTTATCCACACATGAGAGCTATGATAGAGAAAGGTAGAGTAGGCACGTCAGGGAGAAGAGCAGTCCTAAAAAAGTTTCCTAGGTAGATGTTCCCAGTTGGAACTGAGATTGTGGAGCAGTGTTTATTCTACTTGACATTCGTCATCCACCTTTTTCATGTCCAGCAATTCCTGTGTACTGCTCTCTCAGAATTACAAACTGAAAGATTTGCACAAAGAAAGATGGTCTACACTCTGTTTCTGTATTGCTGTAGTATTCGAGCACCTTGTACATATGGTTAGATAGCAATAATGAAAATAGTGTATTTTGGTCATATTTTTAAATGCTTTTAGGAAGTATGAGAAAATATCATGGCTATGAAGGAATAACTATGAAAACTGAAGTGTCCTGCTGCTTCCACTCTGTAACTGTTACCTTCTTCTCTCCCTTGGAGATGGTGGTGATTCCATTGAAATGATCTCCAAGCGAATTGGGAACATGCACGTAGCGAATTCCCTGTGGCTCAATAATGCGGACATCCACCTGGAGGCAGGAAAGGAGGACATTTAGTATGATGCAGTGCCACTGCTGTGTCAGGATCCCATAAACCCTCCACAGGCAAACTCCAGAAGGAGAGTGGGATATTCTTGAGAATGCTCTTGTAGGGCTAGTTTCACTTGGGATGGGGGTCTATGTAATACTAAAACTATGATGGAAAGACAAAATATATGTCCAAAGAATAGGATGAATTTGGCAGAAATGCTCATTCTTTATCCTTCTGCCTCCCCTTATGGAAACTAACAGGATAGGAATCAAGGTCAAAGCATGAAAGCACAAATCCAATTTGTGCTTTCAGGAAAGTATGAGTTGACTCTGCCTAACTGCTGCTTCGGGTTCTGAGGCCAGGAAGAACACAAAATATTGAGTTCTATTCTCCTCTGCATAGGATGGAGTGTACTTTCACTTTTGGTTAGATGGCCAGAGTGATTTGGAAAATAAAGGCTCTATCCTGTTGGTCTGAGATACAGGCTTTTTGTGGTTGCAGTTCTAGTAGTAAGTTTACTAGGAAGCAAGATACAATGTCCCTTTCAGTAGGACTTACTCAGGCCTTTAGAAAGCTTGAAGCAGACTACAGCCTGCACCAAGGAAATGTGAACAGCAGACTTTGATTTACAGGGTTTACAGCTTGTGCTGAAGCTATAGAAAACTGAAAAACTTTTATGACATAGAAACATGAGAACAGGCAGATGGAAATGTCCAGTGAGCCCTGAATTCTGTCTCTTGGCAGATGATAGAGGATACTCTTGGAAAGTATGGGCAAGAGGGTACGAATAAGGCATATCATTTTTAGACAGCCAGATGTGGAGAACCTATCCTACAGAGAACATCTGCTCTAATAGGACACTATCTAATGAATTTGGGATTATTGTGAAAAGCCCTGCTCCGAATAAACAGCACATCTTATTTGCTTTCCTTCAGTCAGGGTGAGTTTACACAGAGGTATACATGGACCAAAGCTGGTTAGTCCAAAGGATTCTGACATGAGTCAGCCACAGTTCAGGAAATGCCCAACTGTGTCATTAATGCTGGAGAAGACTACTGAGATCATTCAGTCCAACCTTCAACCCACCCTCAGCATGTCCACTAATCCATGGCCTCAGTGCCACATCTCTATGTTTCTTGAACACCTCCAGGGATGGTGACTCCACCACCTCCCTGGGCAGCCTGTTCCAATGCCTCACTACTCTTTCTGAGAAGAATTTTTTCCTAATATCCAACCTGAAATTGACAGGAGGCAGGATAAATTTGCTGATCACTCATATAGATATATGAGTTTGAAGTTTCTCCTGATGGCCTGCCAAGTGGCCTTGAGGCTATTTGTTTCAAGCCAATATTAAAGGAAGGAGCAGTAGAAGAAATGGCCTGCCATGAGGCTCATAGAAACTTCCTCTGCCTTCTCAAGAAAGATTCACTTGTAGGATGCTACCTACACACACCAGCTCTACTTTACCTCCATGTGCTTCGCCAATCGCCCCGGCTTCAGTGAGATAACGTGCTCATAGGAGCTCAGTTTCCTTCGAATCATTTCCTGGTAGTGAAGCTCAAACTGGATCCTTGTTCCTGGGGGCACATTCACTTCAGTTTTGAAGTTTTCCATATCCAAGGCATTGCTCCTGAAAAGTTAGCTGTGGAGTTATTTTGAGAAAATACAAGGAAAATGAGAGCTTCTTTGCATTATTTTTAGATTTATACATTTCTGAACCCAGTTTTAACTGTGACCTATACCAGGGAACTGCTGTTCTCTATTAGCACAATACATTTTATCGAGCTGAAAGCAGAAGCACATGTTAAGTCCTGACACTTAAACATCAAAGTTGCTATAAGTAAGCAAAACCTGCTTTTCCAACCCATTTTTCTTACTAGGATGTTATACCTCTCCT
The DNA here is from genome assembly GCF_019238085.1 of Lagopus leucura. Taxonomy (NCBI): domain Eukaryota; kingdom Metazoa; phylum Chordata; class Aves; order Galliformes; family Phasianidae; genus Lagopus; species Lagopus leucura. The sequence continues at coordinate 3,505,477 of NW_024962265.1, read as the reverse complement.
CCTGGGATGGGTCAGCTCAGTCCTGTGAATAAGTTCAGTACAGTATCCATATACCAAAATCCTTATACCTCACTATTCCAGCAGCTTTGCCTTTGGCTTTTGCTTGGGAGTACATTCTTCTGGCTTCAGACTTCTCTCGAATTGAGCTGGTAAATGTTATACCATTGACATCCCTAGGACAGAGAAGACAGTCCATTTGCAAAAGAAAAAACTTCATAATGGGTAATTATTATTTTACTTAAAAAATAAAAAATCAGTCAAATCTAATCTCTTTAATAGCCAGTGGGAAATAAAATAATAAGGCTCTCATTTAAGATCAAATGAATGAAGCTTGTTTTCCAGCAAATCTGCATCTTTTTGCCTAGCTGCTTCTTTATTTCATCTAGCTGGCACCCTCGTATTCTAAGGAGGAACTGCTCTTCTCCACCTTCTTCACACTTTCCAGTGCTTTGGGCAAGACAAGCAGTTACTCATGTCATTGCTGTTTTGAAACATGGATGGGTTCATGTCTGCTGACCAGCGAGCTGGCTGTTGCCTCTTTGAAAAAAGCTGTTCAGCAAGAGCTCTTATTTGGGTCTCTCTCTCCTTTGATCTGGTGTCAATTTGCCAAAGACCTGTCCTTTTGTCAATTCTTGTTGACATTGGCCAACGGCCCTGTAATTACCAGGGACAAAGGGATGGACAGGTAGATAGTACAGTGACATAAGCCTTTTTTCATTGAGAAAGCACACTCAAATTACACTGAAGCTGGCAAATGATAGAAAGTGCTTTGTTTTTAAGAATACTTCTCTCCCACCACTTTCACCCTTATTATTGAACCTGTCAGAGCACAAGGCTGATGTCTGCCCACTACTTACATAGTAAAGTTGTCAATAAAAGCTCCTTTGGGAACTTGTACATCAAACACTATGTGCTGGGGCCGTTTTGCATTATTCACCATTTTGGCTTGGATCATTGTGTTGGCCAGCCGTGATGTTATCGTGGACTGAACTTTGTAGCTGTAAAGACCTATCTTGTCATCATCCTCCACCTGTAATTGATAAAATAACTCTATAAATTTAGGATACAGCTAGAAAATGCACCCTAAAGAATGATTTCAGCTCCTTTTATAGCATCAGTGCCCTTTTCTCGATCCCTTTTTATTATAATATGGCAGCCAGGTGGATCATGAATTCCATTTCAAGGCACTTCAATATTTTACCCTTGACTGTGGCAAGATACCCATGTGAATAAAATTCATTATAACATTTTATCTGAAAGAGAGAAGTTATTGAGCTGGAGTGCTTTCCTTGCTTTCCAGCAGGCAATCAGTCCTTGGAAAGTCTCTCTTGATGTAATCCAGCGTAGAAGGGTTATGTAGCAATCCTCAACATCATATACTGAGGAGAAAGGAGCTACTATTTTCAATAAAGGCCCTAAATAAAAAAGACCTGAAACACTGAATACTGATCTAGTATTGTAAATGGTTAAATCATAGCAGTTGTAGAACAGCATTAAACTGGTACATTAAAATACTGCCTTTGTCTAATCGTTTTTGTTGCTCATTTCTTCATATTTACCATACTCTTCTCCCCAGAAGAGCAGTTGAATAAACAGCATTGTGCAAACAGTCGGCTGTTTAAAGAAATTACGTTAATACCCAACCAGCAGTAAAAACAAGGAACTGAACAAACAGAAGAATTGATTTCCAAAAAATGGTTAACTACAAAATCTCTTTATTCAATATTTTTCTCCACAGAGGAGGAAAAAAACTCACCAGATCTCCAACATACCCCCAGTCAGATGTGCTTCGCTAGAAAAGAAAAATACAGAGAAAGTATTTCAGCAAAACTAGCAGCATAGACTGTGGCTGTTTTAAGAGATCAGACAGTGTAATTATCCAAAAGCTGCTTTCCAAAATGATCGGAATTCATTTGAGTTCTCAGGCTTAGTGAGCAGATTCCTTTTATTACATTTACTTTTATTACTACGTTTTATGCAATATGCATATGTAGGATGTACCCCTCGTATAAGCATATTACATGCATACTGCATATGTACATTTTCATATATGCAATTCTGATTATGTACACACTGCTTAGATGAGCTAAAACAATGCTCATTAATGGTTGGCTTATTTCCTGCAATATGAGTAGTCGCATTTGGAAATTTCTATGAAAATGTGGTGACATCTTGTGGTCATTTGAAACATTCTATTTTTAATTCCCTGAAACTCACACGTCTATCCCTGGGGTGGGATTTGGCTCCCCCACTTGTAGGAGGACATGTGATTGCTCAATGCAGCTGCCTGCGACTGCTCTACAGATTGTCACAACCAAACAACCTCAGCTCTTCAGAGCCAACAGAATCATGTCTTTCATCTTGAAATAGATACTTCCATTTGGTTGAACATAGCATGCCCTGAACTATGCTGACTGTTCCAGGTGGTGATTCACCATCCGTACCCTGGGGTGCACCAGGCCCAGCACTGTCAGATGGGAGAGGGAAGGGGTTGTCCCCTCTGCTGTGCATTGTGCATCCTCACCTTGAGCACCAAATATAGTTTGGGTGCCACAATATAAGAAGAACATAAAACTATTTTAAAGTGTCCAAAGGCTATGAAGATGATGGCCTTGCCTTAAGCTGGGTTTATAGAACATGAAACTGACAGCTCTCACATTTTTATGATGTTACAGACTCCCTGAACTACTTCACACACTACTGTATACCACAAAATGAAACTCCTCAACTCCACTGATGATGATCAGGAGTCTGGGAAGACTATTTCACATACTGATGGATTAATTATAAATATGTACAAAACCAGACCAATATTATGTCAGATGGAAGTAGCACTTGAATGACCCAAATCCACAGATGATGCTTACAGCAACTGATTTCAGTTCAGTCAAATGGTGTATATAAGGCTTGCTGTACATTTAGTAATTTAGTTTGAAGCCTTTTTATACACCAGGAAAGTCTAGATATGCTTAAGAGGTGATACATCTCATAGCAAGATCATTTTAAAGAAGTGATTTTAAGGATTATTTAAAATGAGATAGACTGCAGCATTCCCATCTCACTGAGAACAAACTCAGGTTTTGTTTCACAGCTGTACAGGTTCCACCTAAAGCATCCAGACTGGGATTTCAGGACCTGAAAGTTAATGGCACCGTAGATACCCTCTGCAAAGCATGATGGATTGATCCTTGCACAGCCCATTGTGAAACTCTACAAATATAATTGTACAGTGAACTGAACCCCTCACATCTGATAAAGAATCAGACTGTGAAGAATGAATACTGCCCTTGGACATATCCTTAGGGTGAGGAACATTAAAGCTGTGAATACAAATTAAGTGAACCACAAATGAATTGTTTTGAAAAGACTAAGACCAAGACCTTAGCACAAAGGAGGGTTTTCTCAATTTATTTATTGTGATACTTTTCTGGTTTTCAGAAAGGGCTTGGGTTTCCAGCTCACCTTACACATGGTGCATAAAGCTTTCAGGATGCCTAGGTTTCCTTCCTGATTGTTTTTGTGAGGGCAGAGGAAAAGGGGAGGTAGTGAGAGAGACACTGAGTTTATTGCTCACATGTGTAGTGACTCCCACCACTGTTGTTACTGATCAGACATGGGTTGGCCCAACCATGCCCCTGGGATCCCAAAGGTTGCAGAGATTAATTATTCCAACAGGTCATGAGGACAGAGCTGTAAATAATTACACTTTATGTTTGAGTGCTGATGTGGTTATTGAAAACACAGGCCTTGAAGAGATTTCTGTGGCACGTGCTATTTCTAGCAAGAAAAATTGTGTCTGATCCTTTCTTTTAAACCACATCCAGATCTGCCGATGGTTGCATTGCACAGAAGCAGTGTTTTGTGGAACTCCTCATGTGTGGCACAGTTTGGGTTGGGCTGCAGGCAAGTGCTTCAGGAACTGTTTTAAGGATACAGTCTTAATAGATGCAGAGCCCTAAGTTCAGTGCGCTGAGACCGGTCTTCTCCTGATATCTGTGCAGGCTGTGGATACTTAGCTCTCTGTAACTCTTTGCCCAGATCACTGTGTGTGAATGTTGCGATGCTGCTCCGTCACAAGAGGTTCACAAGGTTATCCCATGGGCAACTCTGTTTCTGTGGTCTCAAGGACCATTTGCATACCTGAGGCACAGTGTTTTTGGGATCCGTCAGTGACCACTTTTTTTTTCACTACAAGATCTAATCTAGTGCATGGAAAACAATTATTTGTCTTTATATCTAATCAGCACGTTCTGCAGAAGAGTTTTGTTGTCTTGTTGCCAATGACCTAATGAGCTCACTGCAGGAAAATCATAAAATCACAGAATATCCTGTGTTGAGACATACAAGTTGAGACCTACAAGAATCAAATCCAACTCGTGGCTCCACACAGGACCACCCTAAAATCAGACCAAAAATGCAGTGCTAAAACAATAAGTAACTGTGTGCCTGCTGTTGGCCAAGAACTACTGTCTTAAGATGTTTTTTTCATCTAATTTATTAATCTTTTATTGTGACTCAACACAAAGGTAAGTCATCCTGAGATCTTCACTCTATTGGTTTTCAAAGACTCATATGAAATGTAAAGAATGGGAAATATATGGGAATAGGATAAATAATCTACTATAATAAAAAGCACAAGTATGGTTGCAAATTGCTATATGCATATGTCTATATTATTACGCATCCAGAAAGCTGGAGAACAGAGAGAACATAATCCATATGCTAATAAAGATATGTTGGAAAGAAATGATGCCCTGAAGAAGTAAGGAATTCTGCTTAGATAGTCATTAGATTATTTAAATACTAATCTGGCAAATGTGAACTGGCTTGTTTCATATTTATGGTAAAATATTCCATCTTTCTGGCAGTGTAATAGAATCTTCAGGTGTCAATAAGCCACAGTTAGACTCTGTGTGAGGCCCATTTGAAAAAAAAGCAAAACACCTTAGGATAAAGATGAATCATAGTTGCCTGTTCTTAACTTCAAAGATGCTGGGAAATCCAATGTTACTGAAGATGATCTTTTGTTTTTGCTGTACCGAACAAGCTCAAGAAAGGCAACACCAGAGCTCTGATGGAGGACAAGGTCCATTCTGAACGTTTCTTTCATTCAGCACAATAAAAGTCAACATCTTCAAACAACTGATTTCATTATCATTATTCTTAACTAGTACTTGATAAAACACACACAAAAAAAGCCCCCAAAACTCCTGCAATGTTGTCTTAAATACTTCTGTTTCAGAAACCAGCAGTGTACAACTATCTGTAACACATCAGCACTCTGGAAATAAATTTTCTTCCCTGTCCTTGGACTTCCCCAGTCAATTTACCACGTTACACTGTGCTGCACTTTTGACCTGAACTAGATATGAATGAATGGACTATCTGCAGGACTACAGAGTTTCAACATACATTGCCTGTGTAGAAGTTCTTCTTTTCCATGTTTTTTCAGTCCCACATGTATCACACACAAAATGAGACAGACAAGTATACCCATTTCTTGGCATCTATGTTATGGTTCTACCTTAGGAAGTCAGATATGAAACAAGGCCTTGCTCTAGGTACTACAGAAAGGGTAGCATCAGCAACTAGATGTGTGGATGTCTCAATATATTTAAGGATCCGTTGGTACCACCTGAATGCACATTCACAACCCTTGAAATGGAACAAACTGCCTGGGGAGAGCTCCCTGGGATTCCTGTTTTCCTTTTGTTGAAGCATTGCTGGTACTGTACCTGGTACCTGCCATTTCTTGTCCTGGAGCTTGAAGGAAATCCATCGATTTCTATGTCAATCAGATTTTCCACTTCCTAAAGGAGAAAGAGGAGGAAACAAAGATGTGTCACTGCTGTCTTGCAGTTAGATTTGTCACTTGAATTGTTGCTGATTAGCACTCTAATACAATTCCAAAACAAATTTATGTCCCCATATACCAGTATGGAGTAGAGTTGCAAACCACCTCAGACCAAACTGCTGTGTATTCATACATTCCATTTCCCTCTGTGCACAACCAGCTCTATCTACTCTTATCATCATGACTTTTACCTCCATTTTACAACCTTTCCTTCCAAAACAAGGAATAATATTTAATGGACTGAAATGCCCATTACAAGCAAGAGGCAGGTGATCATCAGGATGTGTCACTGTATGGTAACGTTGACATTTCAGATACTGATCTCACCTAAACCAGCAAGTTCAGAGAATTTCTGCTCAAACCACAAGAAATTGTCTCCAATCTTATGTATGGAAAGTAAATTTGTCCAAATGACACAGAAAAACATCAGATCTTTTCCAAATGCATGTCTGTACAGATTAGAAATGAGCTTCTTACACCACAGCAAAACTCTTCTATGTTTGTTAGCAGTTTTATTTATGGCAATTAAGAAGTCAAGGTTCATGAGTTGCTCTCCAACTTAGATGACAGCGTACACACAAAGGTTTGCACAAAATAAACTTGAATTGCTTAAGCACATTGATGTTGAAGTGATATGATGACAGTGATTAGAGAGGAGCACAGAAATATTTTTCTGGGCTATTTTTGACAGGAATCATAAACTTAGGATAAAAATCAGACTGTGTCATGAAAGGTGCTGTAAGAAGAAAGAAAGAAAGAAAGAATATCCCTCTCAGTGGTTCTTTTTGTTAGTCTTGCAAAAGAAAAGAAATCTTCACATGATTCATGCCTACTTAGCTGAAAGATTGCAATAAAAAATGCAAATTTGAATTTGCAGCAGTTTCTAATTCATGTGGAAATGCGTGTAGACACTGAAATACAATCTCACCTGAATATAGGCCTTTAAATTTTGACTTTTGAATCACAACTATAACGAAACCTCTTTTTATTATTATCTTATCCTATTGCATGCTTTTTCTGTTAGTTATCTCATCCTCCTGCCAAGGAATGTATGGACAATAGGATCTTAACACTGTATTTGAATTTCTGTTAACAGTAATCTGAGTTCATATGGAACTTTGCTGAAATTCATGGTGGTCCATACAGGAGATCCCATTCAAAAAGACATGTAGATTCTGAGTTTCTTCTTAATCCAGGGAATGGAATCTAAAACACTGAAAATATGAACATAGAAGCCTAGCTGAATATGTAAAGGCTGAAAGCACCAGCAAAAGCAAAGCTGAGTTAAAAATACAAATCCTGTTTGAAAAGAAATTGGAATTGCTCATTCTATCCCAGCTTTAACAACATTAAAAAGTAATGGTGAAGACCATTTGGTGAAATTTGGTGAAAACCAAGCCAAACAATACTATTTTAGCTCAGAGTAGAAGAGAAACTATGAGACACAAGCAGAACAAGAAGCACTGACCCAGTCCTGCTCTCACTGAAGCCAGTGGCAGCACCAATCTGGACTTCAGCAAGGAAGGCAGCCCTGGGCCCTGCTGGAGATACTCACATCTGGGATTCCATCGATAACAAGATCAAAGCTTCCTACTTCAGAAGTGAGGAACACAATCATGAAGTAGATCAGATGCTTCATTTTCTTCCTGCTTGTCTCCTGAGAACAGCCAGCATAGGGACTAGACACAAGATCTTTCCTTCTCTGAGACAAGTTCAAGGAAACTGATGGGGGTTATGTAGTATTTTGCACAAAGTTTTGAAACACTGACTTTGTTTAGGCCATAGGTAAATATTTGCCTTGCAACGTAAGTCAGAGCTGTGGTGTCCGAGCAAGGGTTATCCAAACAGTGTCTTCACTTGGCCCTGCCCTCGATAACAGCTCAGGCTTGGATAGGCTCACCTCTTGCTTTTGTAGGTTCCCATGATGTTTGACTAATTTCCTGCTAGGCACAGACCTTGGATATACAGGACTTGGAAGGATCAAAGCAAGAACTCACTCCCAGACTGTTTGTTTATAGTAAATGAGGTGGAGACTGGCTTTCAGAGTGATGGAGGCAGCAATACTGTGCTTCTTAAAGGACTCCTTCATCCAGCCATCTCACTGTGGTTGGCAGAGACCTTTGGGCTGGATACTGACCCACACAAATACCCTTTTTCCTCTCCAACTGGGATCACATCTGCTGTGATCACATCAGAAAGCATCTGATGACATTTTCAAAAACATGTAAGGCTCTTGTGATTTTTGAAACTGTTTTGGCCTTTCTGCTTCTTTTGTCACTTAAGAAAATGGATAAAGTAAGCCACTGAGGAGGAAAGAAGAAAGAAGGGAGGAAGGAGTTTTCTGGCAAAAGGAGCTGGCATAACACATTCACTCTTTTGGAAAGAAAGGAAATTTGCAGACATTTCAGTAATCCCACTGGGAAAGATTGAAATACTGTGAGGATCCAGGGACAGAACAGCAAACTATAGCGTAGTTTGGCATAGCAAAGTTTAGCATAGTGTAGTTCAGCATAGCACAGCATAGATATATAGCATAGTGTAGTGTAGTGTAGCTAGAGTATTCTGTCACCTTATACTATGCTATGCCACATTTTGATGTATCAGTAAAAATTTCTACAGCCTCAGTTTGCTGTTACACATCCTTTCTCCATCTTTTCAACAGATCACTTCTCAGGTTAAGACCTACAACTGCATTCAGAGATTCACAAGGAAACCAAGCAAAATTTCAGCCTTTCAGCCCACTGCCATGTAAGTAATGTTTATTACTTAAACCCTGACCTCCAGTTCAGCTCTCAGAGATGCATGTGTAGAGTCAGCAACATTGCTTCTCTTGAAGAGACAGTTTCTAGTCTCAGAAGTTGCTCCTTAGGTGGTTCTGCACTCCTCAGGCCGAAACAGCATGATCTGGGCAGTACTCTCCTCCTCCACATTACTGCAGGTCGTGTTCTGTGTTGCGGCTTTTTGTGGAGATGAGGGGAATTGATGTGCATGACTCAAGAGGAGACATCCAGAAGGTGAATGGGAAGGATGGGATCAGATTTTCTTGATACATAGCATAATGACAGATGGGACTGCCTTGTTGTATATCTTTATGCTCCTTTGTAGCTCATGGAAAGAAACTGATTTTGACCATGTCGTGCCTGACAATTTGATTACCTGCTTCCACCATAAAAATGGATAAATACGACCTGTGCTGGGTCTAATTCACACTAGGTACAGTATTGAGAGTCCAGTCAAGAGTTCAGATGAGAACACCAGCTCTGGAGAAGTCAGCATACCATCATAAACAGGAAGGGGAATGGCTGTTCACGAGGGTGGACAGTGATAGGACAAGGGGAATGGTCTTAAACTGAGACAGGGGAGGTTTAGATTAGAGATTAGGAGGAAATTTTTCACACAGCGGTGACACACTGGAACAGGTTGTCCAAGGAGGTTGTGGATGCCCCATCCCTGGAGGCATTCAAGGCCAGGCTGGATGTGGCTCTGGGCAGCCTGGTCTGGTGGTTGGCGACCCTGCACATAGCAGAGGGGTTGAAAGTAGATGATCATTGTGGTCCTTTTCAATCCAGGCCATTCTATGACGCTATGATCATAAGATTCCTGTCCTACTGAATAAGGTGCTCCGCATTTATGTCCCTCATAGGCTTTCTGAGCAGAGGAGATCCTCAGCACACAGAACCCATGCATAGCGCTTCAGAGGAAGGTTAGCTTAGAGCTGAGTTATACATGAAACATCCAGCTTGGGTTTAAATCAAATAGTCAAGGGCTAAAGAAACTAGCCATAGAGCTCGGACTCAGTATTAACTCAGCCCCTATTGTGGCTTTTGCCACTTAAGTGCTCTGTGCTCATAAGGTACTTAAGTGATATTTAAGTTAACTACCTTAAAGACAACTTAGGAACACCTCCATGATTGCAGTCAGAACCTATGTGACAATGGTGGGTCCTGTCCAGGAAAAGCAGTATTTGGGACCCCATACCTGGAAGCTAATTACCAATGCACTGAAGAGATGGAGTCCTATGGAACAAAATTTTATTAAAACGTTAATTTCCTAACGCTTTAATTCATTCCTCTCATTACCACCAAATGGGCTTAATTATTTTTTAGGTAAAAGTAACAACATTAAAAAACAGTGTGACCACTAGATGGCATGAAGTGCTCAAATATGCTGCCCCAAATATTTAAAAAACCCGAGATTTCTGAAGGCAAAAGAACAAAAAATATATATATGGAAGAAATAAGTGCTGAGGAGGCTCAGCTCAGAGCAATCCCTGAGCCCTACTTTTACTCTTGAAATAGGTGGGCTTCCTCAGCATTTAATGGGGAGAACAGGATCTCAGGCAGGTATTTTCTGGTATGTGCCAACTGGACTGCTTGGCAGCCAGCCCTCTCCATGGCCAAAAGTCCTCTGGAAATAAGTTTTCATTCACTGTCCATTGAAGCATTTGGAGCCACAACTGTGCAGTCTGTTCCTCAGAATTAAATTGTGTTATACTGGCTTGCAGCAGGGAAGGGATGCTGACAATTTATGTCTCTTTTGAGATAGTCAATTTCCCCTTTCCTAACTGAATTTCGTATGTGAAAATGTCTAGTGGCCCAGATAAGTTTTCTGCAAGGAAATGCATGTACATGGGGTGCTACTGACATGCATCTTCCTGTACACCAGCCGTTCTGGGAGATGATACTGCAGACATGTACAATAGGCTTTCCTCTTGCTTCAGCTTTTTCTCTTTACATTATTATTCAAAGCCACCCAGCAAGCTGCTTTTCTGCCCATGATGACCTTTGCAAAAAGAGTGTTCCACAGCAACACTCTGGGCAGACTCAGATTTCCCTTCTGAGGCCCTCTGGCAGACACTCTGGCATCTTTAAAATTTTCATCCCAGGTCAGAGCAATATCAGAGTTTGAAGTTCTAAATTCTCATCTGGGAAATAGTACACACAGCTAATGGCAGTGGGAAAACAGCAGCCACTATGTCACCAGAAAAGTCCTGCCTGGAACACAGGCAACTCGAGTTGGGATCAGAAGTTGGGACCACAAGGTTCTATCCAGGTGTTTCAGAGGAGGATATTTCTTTGACTGATTAAGGATTGAAATAAAATATTTAATGTAGTACTCCAAATTTCACCATAACTATTTTTAACTGTGGATATTTATTTGTCATAGAATCATGGAATCATTAAGACTGGAAAGACTAATAAGATCATCTCATCCAATCATCAGCCCATGCCAGTGCCTGCTCTAAGCCATATCCCTCAATGCCACATCTACACTTCCCTTGAACACCTCCATGGACGATGATTCCTGCACTGCCCTTGGGCAACCTGTTCCAATACCTCATCACTCTCTGATAAGAAATTGTTTCTAATATTCAACCTATCTGTTTGTGCAATCCTCTGGGACTCAGCAATTGCTTAATCAAGTTGCTGGCTTTGACAGCCAATAAATTCTGTGCTTTATTAATACTTCACGTAGTTTTAGTTCCATGATTATACACTTCTAGTTGAGCATTTAATGTGTAATAAGTAACCTAATAAGTAGGTATCTGGTGTCCCATTCTTCTGCCTAGAAGAACAAAGAACTGGAAATCTTTCATCTAAAAATCTGTACATCATAGCACAGAGTTAATGACTAAATGTGTCTGCAATCTGGTTTCCTCAGCTTCAATCTGGAGCCTGGGTTACCCTTTCTCCTGATCTAAAAGGCACCAATATTTTCTTTAACTTCAGCAACTTCCTACAGGGTTTAGGTATACCAGTTTCCTACTGGTATGGTGACAATGAAGAAGACCAGTCCTGTCTATGAGCAGTGTGGAAAAATGGCGATGCAGATACGTGAAGACAGAGCAACATCAAGGTTTATGTGTTTGTATGTCAACACAGAGAGATTCCTTGACACAACATGATCCATCACAGGTGAACTGTGCAGTGAAGCTCACCTGCCAGCTCGTGTCTTTCCCCCATCTCTGAATGTGCTGTCTGGAGGTATGCCAGGCAATTTAATTTGGTGAGCTCCCACCCAAAGAACAGCTGCTCATCTTGCTAAGCTGGCAAAAGTCAGAATCAAATATGTCTAATGCAAACAGGCACACCTGAGTAATTGCTTATCTCCATCTCCAACAGTATCCCTGGAAAAGTGACTTCCATGTTCCCCCTCAAAATCAGGAGAACATATTCCAGAGGTGGAAGAAGGGATAATGTAAGCAATTAATTAGGACCTCAGGCATAATATTCACATGCAAACCTAACAGCATCTGAACCATGATTAATAAAACACAGCTTGGTCTTATTAAGCTATGTGCCGTGTCCTTACGTGCACTTACTGGGGAGCCTGAGTAGAACTGGCTTCTAATCGTTTTAGGGAGGGCAATGTTTTCCCCACCTCATTCCCGCAAACAATTGGTTATCCCATGCCTATTCTGAACTTTTTCCTTTCACCAAACATGCCCAGGATAAGCTACTAACTGATGCTACAGTTCCTCACCTGTGCAATGGGAGAAGCAGAGTGAGGGCTAGAAACAAGCTGAATTCCAATCAGGAGACCAAGAGTGATAGCTGGTGGGTTCTGGACAGCTTTTCCCAAATGTGTCCTGGCTGTTTGCTCAGAGATTATTTCAAACTGGCAAACACCTCTAGGTATTTTTTGACTTGCTTTTATGGAAGTGACTTGTTTTTTTCTAAGTTTTCCAAAACAACAGGAAATTAACCTTTACGTATTATTGCAAATGCCTGTTTTGAGATCTGAGTACATGCTGGAGAGCTGCAAGTTCAACCACGGATCTTGGTCAATGAAACTTGGAGAAGGGAGGCTTAGAAGCATCCCTAATGTTAGTAGTGAGGGTACAGAATGTCACAGTCCTGATTTTCACCCTACTCCTGTGCTCAGCTCTTCCATGTCTGAGCTGGATAAGACATGAAGAAGCTGAATACCAGCTGCAAATTGCTTCAATTGTTTCTCTAGTCCTCACAGAAGGTCTCAGAGAGAAGCACTGCCTTCTTGAGCGTAGTATGGTGTCAGCTTAAAGATGGTCATCCTGGGGTTATATTTTTTCCTTACCACTGTGCTATATGCATACCAATTTGCTAAAGAAGAGCTCCAAAGGCATTGGCACTGCCGTTCCTTCCTTTTAGCTCATCTCCAGCTCCCCTCATCCCTTCTGAATGGGGTCCATGTGCCTTCCTGCCCTCCAATTACACATAAGGGATTTTAAGGATATAAGGTTCACAGGTTATATGTTCTCAGAGGACATATGCTTTCAGATAGGTATACATGTGCCTGTTCAGAAGAAACTCTAGAAGGAGAAACTTTTGGGTTCCAGTGATCCAATGGTGTGTTTACACCTTCCGACAGGGCTGGGAGGACATTTTGGCATCAGGCTGGCAATATCATAGAATCATTAAGGTTGGAAAAGATGACTAAGATCATCCAGTCCAACCACCAACCCATCCCCACCATGCCCACTAACCACATCCCTCAGTGCCACATCTCCACGGTTACTGAGCACCTCCAGGGACTGTGATTCCACCACATCCCTGGGCAGGCTGTGCCAGTGCCCAACCATTCCTTTTGAGTAGAATTCTTTCCTAATATCCAACCTGAACTTCCCCTGGCACAACGTGAGGCCATTCTCTCTCATCCTTTTGCTGTTTCCTCGGAGAAGAAACTGACACCCACCTCACTACCACCTCCTCCGAAGGAGATGTAGACAGCAATAAGACCTTCTCTGAGCCTCCTCTTCTTCAGACTGAACAATCCCAGTTCCCTCAGGCACTCCCCACAAGGTCTGTGCTCCAGAACCTTCACAGCTTCATTGCCCTTCTCTGGACACATCCCAGGACTTCAATGTCTCTGTTGTAGCGAGGGGCCCAGAACTAAGAAGAGTACTGAGATGTGGCCTCACCAAAGAAAGGTGCCAAGCCTGTGGTACTGAGCCACCCACTGGACATTCACCACATTGGGCTGGAGTTGAAGCAAAACAGCCTCAGTCTCTGATGGCCTAGAGCTGGAAAGTGAGAACACAATGGTTTGAATCTTGAAAGGACTGCGTGTGAAAGAAAAGAGAGGAAAACTGGGTCTGCTGGAGCTGAGAAACTACCAAGGAGACAATGAGAGAGAGGGATGAAAGCACAGCTCTGGGGCACGATGTGCCAAGATAAGGTGCCAGGCCAACACCATGCTGACAGCTTTCCCAGGCTGCCTGCAGCCTGGTGGGGAGGCAGCAGGCGGGGTGCCAAGGTGAGGGTGCGGAGGGAGCCCTGCCCTGTGCTGAGAAACCAGGCCCTGGGGCTGCTTTCACCAATGAGACAGAGATCTTGGCAACAAGAAGGAGGAAGTGTTGCTGCTGCCATGGGCTAAGTGAGGTGAGGCTCAGCCCATCTCATGGCTGCCCTCACGCTGTGCTTCGCCTGTACCTCCCTCAGCACCCTACTGCCTGTTCTCTTCAGTAGAGGCTGAAGGGGAAGGGGGAACATAAAAATCCCTTCAGAGAGGGTGAAAATGTACAGTTGTACCCCTCCTGGGCAAACCTTCAAGTATGCACTTGGATCACGCTCCCAAAAGGGTGGGCAGAAGAATGCTTTTATATACTAACTGTGGCATAAGTCACTCAGGGCTGCCCAACATAATGGTGAATAGCATAAGGAGACACACAGAGGCTCTTTCAGCTGCCACCAGCAGCTGAAAAGAGTGCCCTGCTGGTCCCTGAGGCACCAGCACCTCAGGCAGCAGCCATCTTGTGTCCTGCCCCAGCAAAAGAAATGGCACTTCACAGAGGGCCACCGCAGGGTTGGGGTGCTGCTGACACTGAAATCATAGAGTTGTTAAGGTTGGAAAAAGACTTCTAAGATCATCTAGTCCAACTATCAACCCATCCCCACCATGCTCACTAAATCACGTTCCTCGCTGCCATATTTCCATGTTTTTTGAACACCTCCAGGGACGGTGACCCCACCACTTCCCTGGGCAGCCTGTTCCTATGCCTTACCAAGTCCCCCAACCCTGAATCCAAGCTGCCCATCCCTGTATCTCCATGCAGCATTCCCTTGGCAAGTTCTTCCTTTTGACTCCAGGCTGCTTGGGAGGACCTCCTCCACTGTCCTCCTGGTTGGGGTGACATGAGGATATGTGGCTGCAGCTCAGGGACCCCCAGCTCTGATCCCCTCTGTCTGTCTACCCATAGGAGGTGAGAAAGGGGCTGTGGGCAGCACTGAGAAGGGCACGAGGACTGTGCCTGTAATCCCAGGCTGAGGGGAAGTGACTGCAGGATAGAAAACCCTGGCAGCCAGAGAAACTCTGAGTGGAAAAGGGGCTGGTCCCAAGCTGGGAAGGAGGAGAAGAGGGTGGATCATCTCGCCTCCTGTCAGCCTGCTCACAGCCTGTCCGCAGCACAAGCAGCAGTGGAGGCAGTGAGGCTTTCCTCCTACCTGCTGCCCCTCCACCATGATCCTTTGGCTATGGCTCTGCTGCTGCTTCCCTGCTGCTGTAGGGCAGCCCGACTCGGAGCTGATGGCAAGGTACCTGGAGGAGAAGCTGATGGCAGACTACAGCGTTGCAGAGCAAGTAGGTGTTAAGACAGTTGTTATTTGGGGACATCTGGTGGCTTGTGCCCCGTTAATTGGTGTGGATTAATTGAAAGTAGCCAGCTGGAGAACTCTTGGATTGGTGTGTGTCCAGGGCTGTCAGGTGAACAAACTGCCTGGATAGCCCCTGTGGTGAGAGAGAACTGACAGTAAGAAAAATGCGCTGAATTTGTCACTCATTTGCAGTCACTTTCTTCAGGGTTTGGCATTAACATGCACAGCAGGCTGGTAAAAGTGAATTTCTTGCATCTCTCTGTGCAGCATGCCTCTCTGCTGTCCCCATGGCTGAGAGCTCAGGTGGTTCTTTGAGGTAAAGCCCCAGCACCCTCCTGTGCTGCCAAGGGTTGTGGTCTTAGTGCCTCTGGAGAGCTGGCATCCTGATAGCTGTGTTAAACAGTGTGTGCTGCAGGGACAAGAGAGTTAATGCAGTCCCCTGGCCTTGCGCCAGTCTGAGTAATTCAGAGTATTTCAGGCCCGGAGGAAGGCTTTTCTGCCCTGTCCTCTGGTCTCAGTTTTACCGTACTTGATTTTTAACTGAAGCTGGATGAAAG
The DNA here is from genome assembly GCF_019238085.1 of Lagopus leucura. Taxonomy (NCBI): domain Eukaryota; kingdom Metazoa; phylum Chordata; class Aves; order Galliformes; family Phasianidae; genus Lagopus; species Lagopus leucura. The sequence goes on along the minus strand of NW_024962265.1, from coordinate 3,489,494 downwards.
GAACTTCCATGTATTTCAGCTAGTAAAATGCGTCTTGACTAGGGGAGAAAAAAAATAAATTCTGCAAGTGATGACTGTTGTATTGTGCCATTGTGCAGCTTAGATTTTCTGGAAAAATGGGCCTGAAAGGGCAATGAACTTTTTGCACGTTAGGAATGACATTGCAATAGTAGTTTAGAGGCTGCGGTTTAAAAGACTGAATGCTAAACCTGTGCTCACATCCTTCAGGTCTATAGTGGATATCATGGGTGACTTTACTTAAATTACCTAAATACGCAGTTACCTTAACTTGATGAGATCTGAAAGGCTCTGTAATATCTAAGTAGATGTGATGCAGGATCTATGAATCCTGATGGATGCCAAGGGGGATACTCTACAGTGCCATAGGCAGCACTAGATGTCTGTATTTGTCATCTTCTGTCACACATAGGAAGACTCAAACTTTTCATACGTATCTGTACCTGTCTTAGAGTTAGTCATTCCTCCCGTACTAGCATGGGAAGAATCACTCTACAAGTGTTCATCTCTCTGCTCTGGGAGGTCCTCAGCAACTTTTTTGCCAATCCTGTTTACTGCAGACACATATTTCTTGTTGGGGAATTTAGCAACAATCCAGGACTGTCTTGCACACCAAGCTGTATAAGTGGTAAACCATCTTCAACACTGTCCTGCTAGTTGAATGGCATCTGGGAGCACTCATTCATCTGCTTATGGGGAGAACTGTTAGGGAGCTAGGGCAGATGACAAGAGGCTCTTTATCACCATTACACTAGATGCAGTTCTGGTCAGGTCTTCAGTGGTTGTTATTTGCTACTGCCCAGCTTATTCTTTGTATGCCATGCTAAGATGTCAGGAGCAATGGAATCAGTACTAGCAGTTGTTGGGCTTTAATTAGAGTGCTTCAGAGGGCTTTAAAGATAAAAATTGGTGGAAAGTTGGAAATTGTTCTATTAGATGATGTTAGTGAAGTAGGATGTTTTAAAAATACTCCGATGGACTGATTGGTGTCATAAACCCTGCAGCAGTGCTTTGGCAGTAGTCATAAAGTCCTAACAAGCAGAATTTACTTTTACTGACCAATATCTACCAGTTATTCTCAAGACTTCAGAAGCTATCTTTCTGAGAGAATCACGTCATCCTCTCCTCTCCTCTCCTCTCCTCTCCTCTCCTCTCCTCTCCTCTCCTCTCCTCTCCTCTCCTCTCCTCTCCTCTCCT
>NW_024962265.1:3216548-3488179 GCF_019238085.1 Lagopus leucura | reverse complement strand
TTTCTGAGCTTCGCAATGCATGAATAAAGAGAAAAAAATTATATATTTGGCAAGGGGTGACTTTGTTTTCAGTGTAAATCAAGAGAAAGGGCAAATCAGGTAAAAAATTATCATTGCATTCCTCTGTTCTCTAGAGTTTCACCAACATTTTAGAAAGTCACTTGGCTTCCCTCATTGTTCCTCACTGACAAGAGACTTCTACTATGTATTGAGGAGGGATTGGATTTGGACATGTTAAGCCAAGACTTACATGTATGTGGAAAAAAGTCAGAGGAGTTGTAGTGAAGGGTGATGAAATGAGTAGGACTGCGTTGTCATAGGTGAAATACTTTGTCTAATAATAAAATTCAAGTAAGGACGAGGAATGGGCTTTGACTTTTATTTGATGATTTAATTGGGCTCAAAATGACATTTAATAAGCAAATGAAACTAGTGCAGGGCTCAGTTTGTCCTGCTCTAGTCTGATCAATTGCTAGGCCTCCAGAGGTCCTAAGGCAGAAAGGATTGAAGTAAGGATGCCCAACACTGGGTTGGCAGATGTGTTTTACCTATGAAGTTATTTCATCTGATCTATGGTTAACTTCCAGCTTTCCCTTCCTAACAGAGACTAGGAGATGGGGGCTGGGAAAATTCTAACAAAAAAATTGCATTTGTAGCATCCAATATAAAAATAGATGGACATTATTTTCCTGGGAAACCATTTAGAAGAGTTCATCATGCATCGCACACCGTGCCACTGGAAAAACAGTAGTATAGAGCCTTTGTGTACCTCCACAGGGAGCTGTCAGAGAACATGCTTGAGGATGAAGACGCAGCACGGACAGCCACTGCTGATGTCCTTGCCTTCAAGTAGAGACATTCTGGACAGGTAGCATTTGTAAAATACACAATACCTTCTCATTCATGAGAGCTGCATTCCTGAGCTTTGATGAATGGGTATGCTAATAGAGAAGAGATTTAGGTTTTAGTTCAAACCTAAGGAACATTTGAACCTGGCCATTGTGTTCAGCCAGACAAGCTCACATCTGGATTTAAACAAATGACAAGCTTTCCAAGGCTCCATTAACTCCTTCAATTCTTTGCAGGTTGTACGTCGTGTCCCAAGACAGACCAGATTTTTGCAGAGGCTGGTATGTATCACCCTGTCTTTTACTTCATGAGAATTACACTTGCTCTGAGCATCTATATGCATGTGCATCCCTGTGCCCAAGAGTAAACTGTATCAGTCAGTGATGGTAGGGGTGTGATTCTGGGGAAAAAATCTTAATTTTGAGTCATCCAGCAGGTACAAGTTCTTCTAACTCTTCGCAATCCATCTTCTCAGCCACAGATTTGGGTAGTATCCAATGCTATCATCATCAACCATGCAATGAACATGAATGAGACTGATGAAATCTCATTGAATTTCAAGAGAAAAAGAGAGTTCATTTTGAAATTTGAAGATCTGTTGTTCTCTGTTTATACAGAAGCCAGAATTTATTGAAGAAAGAGAGCAAAGAAGCCAGTATCTTCCTTTTGGTGGGGGAATCTAAGCTTTAAGATGTACAGAAAATTTGTCAGATCTGGCTATGTTGCTGCACTGAGATTTGCATGGCTTAGATAAGAATATGGCTAAAGCCAGTGAAATCGCTATTCATGGCCAGTTATTTTCCTGGTTTCTTTTCTCTGGAAAAGAACTGGAAGAACTCATTTCACACACTGAACAGCCATCAGTAGCTTCTGGCTCCTTTGATCTTTGACACTTGAATCAGCACCCTAAGGGAGAGCAATCCTCAATCTTACTACTAGTTTACAATTTCTAATCTGACATGCAGTCAGTATATTTTGATGAAAGCAACTGATAGAGGCAAAAATGTGGAGTGAATTTCATTTATCTTCAGCTCTTTTCTGTCTTTCCAAAGATTTCTTATAAACAAACACAAAATAATATGTTTGGCAGAAAATTTTCAGCTCCCACTTCATCATAATAACTGGGACATCTTCAAAAAGCCTCCAGCCAACCTTTATTGTAGCAAAGTGTTAATCCACTGCCTTGGCACTCCCTGGCTTTATTTTTAATAGGAATAATAAATCACAGCAATAATAATATTAAACAAATGGTTTGTTTTGTTTTGTTTCTCCTTTGTGCTGTCTCTCTTCTTCTGAAGACCTTAATAAAAAGTGGGGAAAACAAGCAGGCATTTGTGCAGCTGTAAGTCAGAGAATCAAGCACTGACGGATTGTGTAAAGGCTCCAGGGAACATGCGAGAATCACAGACTGGAACTTGGGCTGCCCGCCAAGCCCGACCTAGCAACCTGTTTTGAAACCGCCTCTGCCCCCAGCATTTATATTTTCTATATACAAGAAATGGCAGATCCCTTCCAGGGCTGTAAGGCTCTTTCATCCCCAGTTGTATATGATGCCCTGGCACAGTGTTTGCTTTCTCCAGCAGCAACATCTACCCACCACAAGGAGGAAGAAGTGCTGAATGTATTTTTTTTCCGTTTGTTTTTGCCATTTGACTGTGAAGATATTAGAACTGGAGCTTGTTTCAAGGGATGCAGAGTTTAACAGAGATCAGTTGAAACTAGTAGATAATAGACTTGGTAGAAAACATCTAAAGGATGTGGTTCTTCATATAAAACAGAATCATAGAATTGTTCAGGTTGGAAAAGCTCTAAGATCATCTAGTCCAACCATCTACCTGCCACCACTATTGCCTACTAAACCATGTCCCTAAGAACAACATCTTCACATTTCCTGAACATCTTCAGGAATGATGTTTATAAAATGCCACACTGGGTATAGGAATTCCTCCAGCCACTAATTAGAGGAATCTGAGAGAAAGTTCTTGAGCTTTAGTACCAGGTTGGCCAGATCTTAACACTCTTCTCTGAGCATGTACTATTGACCCCTGCCAGTGGCAGGCTACATTCTTGTTTTGACAAGTCAAGATCTGCCACTGCAAAACCAGTCTGTATCTCAGATATTTGCTGTTGAGCTTTCAGCCTGGTTTGCACCCACAGATTGTGATGAAATGCAGAAAATGAGAGTGAATGCAGGACTTTTGGATCTAAGGAATTTGCTGCATTTTCAGGTTCTCTCTTTCGCTTCTGCAAATCCTTTTTAACACCTGATAGGCCACAGGCAGTTGATGGTACAAAAGAGTGAATGGAACATCATCTCATTAGATCTTGAAATGTGCCTGCAACATCACTCCAGATTAAAACTCCCCATCCTCTCCACTTTCAGCAGATAGAAACTGAAAATTCATGCCTATGTGTGCAGGAAAATCCTAAGAACATGCTGCCCCATATTTTGGGAATATTGTTCCGGTCACCACCAACTGACTAAAAGCCCCTTGTGGCCTAGGGTGGACATCTACATTAAGTAGATATATTCTAGTCTAGATACATCTCATTGAGCTGTCTGCAATTAGTGAACCAGCTCACACTGAAAATGAGTTTTTGCCATTGTGCTCCATGGGAGCTGAACCTGTGCTGAGGAGGATATACATGGAGACAGAACAAATCAGATATTCTCCAGCTGTTAAAGACTTCTCTTGTGATTAGGTCCATTTCAGACATATCCAAGCCTTGAAAGTGTAGGCAGATGGGGCCTTATTTCCAGCTGTTGATAGTTTCATCTTTGTTTCTAGTGGATTCTCATCCTTTCATTTGCCTGGAAGCCACTAGCCCAGCAGCTTTATTAGCTGGATGCTCATTTATTGCTATTCTGATGCCATCAGCTACCGCAGAATATTTTCTGTTTCATACTTATTCATACAACAATTGATCCCTTTGTTAAGCCATTTGGGAAAATTGTTTTTATTGGGAGAAAAAGGCTGGTAGTGCAGCTGAAGAACATGTTTGTGTTTTCACAAGTCTCAGGGGGCTATGATTTTTTAGTAGCCTCAGTAGGAATAAATTCTTGATGTACATGGTTTAGCAAAATTGCTCTTTACTTGCAACATATTTTACTGTTTAGCTCCCTTCTGCTTTTGAAGTTTCAGACTTCAATGGTTTAAAGCAGCAAATAGATTATTTTCTAACGGGCTACTTACAGTTAAACACACTGAAGTTTTCTAGGATGAAAACTGTTGAGTTCCATGGAGGCGTTGCTGTCAAAAATCATCTTAGACTGAAGAAATGCTCCAACCCCAGACACATTCCCATGCAGCAGAAATTGGCTTCCAGCTTCCATTGCTACATCATGTGTTATTCTCTGAAATTTCTGCTACTTCTCTGCTGGAAGAAATCCAATATGGGCTAAAAGGCTTAAAATATTTTGTTTGAGATGTCACTGTGTCAGTGTTTCTTATTAAGTCTCTTCCATCCATTGGCTGAGACCTCCAGCATTGATTCTCAGCAGAGGAGGACTCAACTCACTCCAGTGACAGCAGTTTTTCTGTTTACAAAACTTACGGATCTGACTGTGTCAGTTTTAAGATGCTGCTCCATGCGCAGTGATCTCAGTCTTTCAAGAAGTCTTACATCTGCTCTTGTGACATCAGTTCTGGACCCTATGGGGAGATATTTTGGGCTTCTCTTCCAGGCCAAAATGGGCTAATCCTCACTGTCTCGAATAGTCAGAGTTGAAGAGTGCAACTTAGGATACAGATGGATTTTATCAGTGTATTTCACAACACAGATGCTGGCAAAATCAGAGCTCTTGTGCTGCCCAGACCCTTCCTGAGAATTGGAGAATGACTGTAGTTTTTTGACCTTGTGTACGAACAAAGACACTGCCATGTCTTTTTAAGTTTAACTTTTGCATCTCACCTGATATTTTGGAGGCAATCCTCACCTTGCTTGCTGTGTTTCTCACAGGGAGTCAAAGACTCATTGCAAAAGGGTTCATTCTTTGAGAATATTAAATATTAAACCCACTGTAAAATTGAAGGGAAGAGTTACCTAACTCACTGTTAATGGGTAACCTTTGATATCTACAGGAAACTAGGCCTCGGATGTCTGAATTCTCAGTGAAATCCACAATCATTTCTCGCTATGCTTTCACCACGGTGTCCTGTACAATGGTGAACAGTGGATCCGAGGCACGAGAAGCCGTGTTTGAGATGCAGATCCCAGCTGCAGCTTTCATCTCCAACTTTACCATGTACGTAAGTAGTTCTGACAGCTAGGTGAATGTTTTTTCCATCTCACAAACAGGTCTCTGAGATTTTAAACACTGGCTAGCCTGCAGTTGGACTGTATCAATGCTTTTTTGCATTTAGAATAGTTGCACTTGGAAAATACACACATGGTATACTTCATCCAAGAATATCATGGCCTCACAGCACAGAACAAATGCTTGGAGGACAGGATACTAAGATTCAAGCCCTCACTGTACATGTGGAAGAGCATTCTTCTATTTCCCATGTGAGTGCACTTTAATAAATTCCTTCTCCTCTTTCTCAGATTTGGACCAGAACAACTCTTCTAACCTTTTCAATTAAAATTTCAGCAACACTAGCACAGCATATTTATGTCTCCTAACTCTGTGGTGCCTCAAAAGCTTCTTATTTTTCTACGTTTTCACAATCTCAATGGAGGACAAGGGTCAAATCACAAAATCATAGAATCATAGAATCACAGAATCACTCAGGTTGGAAAATACCTTAAAGATCATTGAGTCCAACCACAACCTAGCCATAATACTCTAACAGCCCTCTGCTAAATCACGTCTCTGAGCACCACAACAATCAAAACAGAAGACAGGCTGACCTTTTGCTGGAGGTGCTAGTCATTCTCTGGGTAGCAGGGCAGGCAAAGGGCAATCAACTCACACTCAACTAACTCACTAAGGAATAAATGAGGCACTTGGTTTTAAAATGTGTTTAGTTTGGTCATGCTAAGATTCCTCCCTATGGGTAGAAATTACTGCCACTACTTTGTCCCTCACTATAGCAGATGAGGGGTAAGCTTTTTTTAGGAAAACTTTTTCTTGGGTTGAGTAGAAGGAAAATTAGCCTTTTGCCATTGCCCATCCAGGTCTGTAACTCATTCCCAGAGAGATGTATTTTTGTCAGCAAAGCAGCTACTTGAGAGAAGCAATTCTGAATATTTCCACATGCACTGACACAGATGGTGGATCTGGGACCATACACGAAACAGTGCTTGTTGGGAGTCTGGCAATTGCTTTGCTTTCAGGCTAATGTCTTTGTGCTCTGAAGATTACATTTTATACTGGCATTTAAGAGAAGTTAAGTTCTGGAGTAAAAATGTGCTCTTCCAGTGAAAGCAACCAGGGCACTTCTGAGTCAGCTTCTATCCCACTGATTTGAGTGAACTCAGTAAGAGTTGTGCTAGTAACTGTCCACATGTGCACAGTCCATGTGCCCTTCTGCAGAGAGCTGCACAGCTCTCACTGTTTGTAGGTGCGGATCAGTCATGCTGACATCTCTGATCTCTCTAGGAGCATTGGCAACAAGACTTACTATGGGGAGGTCACAGGGAAAGAAAAGAAGCACAGCAATGATGACAAAGCAAAGACGAAGAAACCTCCAAGTCCTGTGAACGGAAGGCAAGTGTCATGCATTCAACTATGTTCTGAGAAGTAATGTACTCTCCTCCCATATTTATTTCTGCTTGCTTTGGTATACACACGTATGGATCTATAGGAAGAGGAAGGAGCTGAACAAAACATTGTCTTCACTGCCTAGTGTCAATCCCATGCTCCAAGTAACCTAAATGTGTGTGTGACATTTTCTGGCTCTGTTGCACAACTTTTTCACTTCCAAGGAGGTCCAGGATGTCGAACTGATATACTTGAGAGGAAAAGAAATCTTGTTACCTCCTGAATAACTGGCAGTAAAATTAAGACACACGGCGCTTCAGTAAGCTACAACTTCAAGACTGCAAAGATATTCAGTAGTAGAACCACAGGTGCCCTTTTGCAGTCTTGTCTATTTGCCCTGTTCTCAGTGCTTGACCATGTGTAGTCTTTTTTTGCCACATGCTGTCAGAAAGTCCCATCTCTTTAACAATCTGAAATCCTATGTTCACCTGAAGGCACTTTGGCAGATCTGCAGGCTATTCTCCTCCTCTAATTTGACGAGTGCCCAGGTTCTCCTATATAACTTGCAAAGAGTTGCAAGTCTGAATGGATTTTTCTGCTTTAGAAAATCCTGCATGACTCCTTGTTGCCTGTGATAGTAAAGCTACTCCAATATGAAACACATGATCAAGAACACATAACTAGACCATTACTTCTCATATTAGAAAAATGATGAACTGTACAGAGGGAGAAATCTGACAGAGATCTGAACTCGTGTGAAAAGAGAATAGGTATCTTTATTTTCTGTCTTTCATAGAAAATCTAGAGAGAAAAAGAATAATTATGTGTCAAGTTCTAAACAGACAAAATAATGTGTTCTTCCTATAAATCATGTTTCTTGCCACTAAGAATTATGGATGTCAAGCTCATTGTGGATTCAAAATGTGACTAGTCTGGTTAAAAAAAAAAAGTCACAAGCTTTTAACAAAGGACAGTCTCTCAGGATCCAGACATAAAAGGGAACCTGTCACACTGTAGTCACTTGGAAGAGAAGAGCCCTTTCAGAGAGGTGTCCAGAGATGGAAATGTCTTTGTGGTCCTGTTTTTCCCTTCTGAGTATGTAGTGATAAACAGCTAATAATAGGGAAGAGAAAATAATTTGTACTTTGCTTAAGGTACTGCAGTGAGTCACTGGGGCAAAGGAAAGAATTAAATATGGGTCTTACAAATGCTTGTGTTTAGAAACCAAGAGGTAGTCTTTCTTCTGGTCCTGCTCTATGCTATAGATGTTTGACATATTCCTCTTTTCTTCCAGAGAGAATGGCTATGAGACATTCAAAGCTTCAGTTTTCATTCCTCGGAAGATGCAAGCCAACTTCCTACTGCATTATGAAGAGCTCTTGCAAAGGCGATTGGGAAAATATGAGTATATGGTCAGCATCCGGCCCCAGCAGCTGGTGGGGAGGTTACGAGTGGAGGTGAACATTCTGGAGAACTCAGGTATCATTTCACTGGAAGTGCCTCCCCTTCGCAACAGCAAGCATAAAGGCAATGGAAAAGCTGAAGGTAAGGCGAGATTTTATGATCCATGATTTTGTTATTCGTGACATCCTAATAATACCTTAGGAACTGGATTGGAACTGTTGCGAGTTCTCTGGGGCATTCTTGAATAACTGCATAGACTTGGTTTTCATTCATTTACCTTCTGCTCCAAATGAGCCAATAAACAAAACCCCAACATTGTATTAAAGCCTCATTGCCCAGGATCAAGGCTATTGTCACAAAATAAAGGAAACAAAGATAACATGGCAAATAAACACTAGGAACTCACTAGGTGTGAGTTACTCTGAAAAATTCCAGCTATAACTAATTTTTAGAATACTTATTTTAAAATTATTATTATTATTATTATTATTATTATTATTATTAATTTTTTTATTATTATTATTTTTATTTTCCTTTATGAACATTTACAGTAGTCACTGTATGGCCAGTACACTGCACCCAGGGGTGGCTGCACTTATGTGATAAGCAAGTCTCCAAACACTGTGGGCTGTCAGCAATTTCTGTTTAGAGACCTTTTTCACTCACTGGCAGGGCAAACTCCAGTTTCAAGAAAGTTGGTGTAGCGAATATGACAGGAAAATGTTTTCAGGATTATCAACTCCGTGAAGTTGGATGGTGGGAATTCAGTCTTAGTGCAAAGGCTGATGGCATTTGTCATAATTTCTAGAGACAACTGTCTGCGTGGTGTCTGTGCATAAGCTCATAAGAACTTTGAAGGTTATTAGGCTGATCCCATTCAATTCAATACGGCTGTTTTCTATTGTCTTTAGAAGCTTGGAACTGGGCTTTCAGGCCTTGTGCTCAGTATTTGAGCAGCTTCTTCTCTGGCTCTACATCTACTGGGAACTGCTCAGTTGAAGTGAATTGTTTTTTCCATCCACCCATGCCAAGGCAAGGATCGGAAATCCTGCTTTTTAGAACATGGGAAATTCCATGAGGAAAAACCACTTTCCAAGTGTCTACTTTTATCCCAGCCATCCTTGGACTTGTCCAAACATCAAGCATAAATTAACGATTTTTAGTGTAAACTAACAGCGAGAAGCACAGGATACTGTGACTGATACATGTTGGCAAAAAAGAAATGGTAAAGTTAAAAGGGTGAGTCTGACGTGGAAGCAGGATGTAAAAGCTTGTGAGACTTGACCTCCGTTACTCTAGCTGACATAATACCAGTGAAATCAGTGAAGCTGTTTGTGTCGGTCAAGTGAAGACTGTGATCAGGGAGTTAAACTGATCACTCAGTCTGGTACTACTGATTTCATCCAAATAGCACTGAAATAAGTGTTTAGACAATGCTCTCAGAAATGTAGTTTGAATTTCGCGTACTCCTGTGTGGAGCCAGGAGTTGGACTTGATGCCCCTTATGGACCCCTTCCAGCTTGGGATACTCTATTATTCTATGACTCTACGAAGTCAATGGCCCTGCTGACTTGAACTAACCTCAGGTCAAGCCACATACAGCCAATTAGTCTCCCTGCTATACATTCATGCACTGTGTAGTAAGCGTGCTCTGTACCTCATCAGGAGGACAGGAATCCTTTTCCTCCTATCAGGGACTATCACAGTGCATTGTGGCATATGGTTTCCTGCAAAACATCTGCCACTGATCAGTGTTGGAGATGGAGCAGAGCAGACACACGGTTGGTCTAGTACAGTGTGGAAATTCTTGTGTAAATGCTATACAGGGAAAAATCCTGTAACTTGCTCTCCAAATGACAATCTGTTAGCACTGATAATTCTTGGCACTGCGTCTGAGATTCAAAACAATACTTTTAAAATGGACCCAAGCTCTATGATTCTAAAATCCACCCTATCCAGCAAAATGTGATAAATAGATGTGACATTACAGTGGGTAAAGCAACTGAAATTCACATTTCTTTGCTTAATCCTTATTTAGAATTGCTGCTACAAACTCTTTCTATTTTCAGTGAGTATATACAATTTGTGGAATATGTTTTCTGAGGTGAAATCACTGCTGTGGAAGTTATTGAAGTGCTAAACATGCTTTTGGGGTCCACTGTTAGCAGGCAGGAGTGTGTTACGTGTCTTTTAGACCAAGGCTTCATTGGTACTCAGGTGACCAATGCTCTGATGAATATGTAAAGTTAAGAAAATCAGTTGGGTTTGTAGAGCTCCTTTCTGATCTGAAGGAAAATGAGGAAATAAGGAATAACAGGCAGACAAAAAAAAAACACAAAAACCCACAAAAAAAAGAAAAATAAATCAAAAGACTTGACAGAGGATCTCAGAAGGTTCTCATACAGGTCTCGGAGAACAACTAGTTTCAAATAGGAGAGATTTATTGTGTGTGACCTTTTCTGACCAACAAGATCAACCACAGTTGGAGTAGACAATAGGAACTTCCTGCTTCCTAAATGTAAGTGGGAATCACAAAAATACTCCCAGAGAGAGCAAGTTCAAGGCACTTTGAAATCCATCATACTCCCATCTATTTTCATCTCTTTACCTTGATCCAGAAAGCAAATCATCTGAGCCATTAGTCTCTGCAAAGCCTTCTTGCTCATAGGACATCCAAAGACGCAAGACCATTAGTAAAACTAATGTGAAAAAAAACCTTTAGGTGCTCCAAAGTTGAGAAATGGCTGATCTGTACTTTGTGGACCAATTGTCCTACATTTGTTGTGCTTTTCTACGTGCTGTCAGTAGATACAATACCCCATGCAGGAAGCTTAATTGAAAAAAAGTTTTCTGTTTAATGTTCATTCACAATTTGCACTTTTGACCCTAGCCAAACTGCTAATATCCATACGGTCTGTGACAAATAGAAGAGAAAACTTTAAGACTTACTGGCAGAAGATGCCCCTTGATGTGACAGAGTGACTGACACTTTTTTGACATTTAAGGGCATAGCACAGAAATTGTAGCAGTTGACACAGAATAGTTCATTTCTGCCCATTTTTAGTTGGGCAACAGATACAAAGATACAAAGATTGGACTTGATTCCAAATTTTCCAGGTATTCTTGCAACGTCAGCTGTGCTTTGGTCTAGGAAAGCATTCTGTACATCCTCTCTGAATATGGAATAGAGACAAAGTGATAACAGGTCTTTTCAGGATACTTCTTTTGACAATGACTTCTTCACACACAGCTCCATCTGGGAGTTGTATTTTTCCCAAAGGAAGATAACAGACACGTGAGTTTTGGAAAGTAATCCTTTGGCTTGTGCAGGTGTTTGCTTCTGTTACATACAAAGCCCAAAACAGGAGATGCTGAGGTCAGTGATGGTGGACATTTCTGGTGACCTCAGAGTGAAGCCATTTTCTGGATGGTGTCCCACTCAGCATGCTCAGGGCTGACTGTTCTCATCCTTTTCCTCCAGAGCAGTGATTTGAGAACTAGCCATCGTCTTGGGTAGGGAGACACCATGTTGTTTGAAAATCACTCTATTTCTCTTTAAAGTCAGTTGGACTAGATTATCATAGAAATCTTTTCCAACTTAATCATTGTACAGTTCTATGAAGGATCTAGATTGCAGGAAGGTTTTTATTTCTTATCACAGTTGTTTGAAAGCTACCACTTGTTAGCAGAGGATGAACTTTGCATTTGAGTTCTATTCATCGCTCTGCCAATTTCTAACATAATTTGGGCTTAACTTTTCATCATGTGGAGACTGTATTCTCACATGAAAAAATGCTTTTACTTGCTTAGCTTACTTAGCTGAATTTGGTGGAAAATTTATCTGAAGACTATTAATTACCTCAACATGAGCATGGGTCAGTGTAGGTCTCTGGAGCTCATCCATGCTTTGAACTCTGCAGTATTTCATAGATTTACCCCTCCCAGTCACTTATCTGAAAAGAATTTGGCCGGTAAACAGGGGAGAGTAATTGTGATTCAGATACTAAGTGCTGTCTAAAAGAGAAAGCTGGGGGATGACATAGTAGTTGTATTCAAAGACATACAAGGCTGCTCCAAGCAGAAAAGAAATACTATTCTTACTATGCCAACAAAAGACAAAAAAACCCCACAGGTTTGTGATACAGAAATAAAAATGTAAATTTGACATTGAAAATATCTTCCTAAGAGTGAAAAGTTGAGGTTCTAGCAAGGGCTGGTAAGGGCAGATATTGAGCTTTCATTACTGGAGTTCTGTAGTATTTCCAGATAACGTGATAAAAGTAAATAGGAAGAAATTGGGACTGGGAGAATGGAATGGATTAAATAGCCTGTCTTCCAAAGCTGATTTCTATTGTTCTATTCCAGAATGGAAAAAAAAAACAACAAAAACCAACCAAAACATTTTGGATCTTTTTTAATCAGTCCATATATAGAGATATATCCCAGAGATAAGAAAAGAGTGATGGTCAAGATGGTAAGATGGTGGGAGATGCTTCCCCAGATATTCCTGTCACTGTGTGAGGCAGCCTTGGCAAGCTCCTCTCTGAATGTTCCTAAAGACCTGTCTGTGTCAGAAGGAATGACACTTCTCACCTTCATACACAGTGTTTTGAGAGTAGTTGAGGAAAGCAGTGTGATCCACATAATCCCATCTAGATTCCATTGTGCTTTACAAACCTGGATACATATGATAATGGCCATTTAAAAGATGAGGAAGTGTAGAGCACAGAGCTAGTTTCATATGGTCAAAGAACACGGAAATGCTGGAACTGTAACTCATATTGTCATAATATGCTGTTGAGCACAGCATAGTACGCTCAACCCACCAACATACATATGGCAGGGAAACACAGAAGTGAAGTCCAAAGGTCACAGCTTGGTAAAAGGAAAGAACTTCTGTTTTCAGTCTAAGATTGCTTTTCACTAATCCTGATGTGGTCAGGCAACCCAACCAGTGGCAATGCTTGCTTTTCAGTTATTGAGAAGTAATGTGAAACCCTCAAATAAATAAGAAAATGTAAATGAATAGTTCAGTCATTTTTATGAATTCTGGACATTTCCTGCACTCTGTCACTTAAATGGGACTTTGGAAGACAGGCTGAAAATCCAGGAAGGCCAACACAAGCAAACTGGATGCACTGTGTGTTACAAACATATTACATACATTGGTTCATTAGATGAGAGGGCAGCTACAATAGTAAAACCAAATCCAAGAAGATAAAATCATACAGAGCTAGTGATTTATGAATTTTCTCTGTCTGGAGAAATCTGAACTGCACACAGACTGTAGAGTAAATGTCAAAGTTCTGGGCAGTCACAACATAAGCCTCCTTTAAGATCTGACAATTGTGTCCTGAATTGATTTACATGCATTAGGTGAGAAAACTCAGTTACTGTTGGGATGTGTGAATTAGAAGTGGCTTAGTCAGAGAAGCCACAGAATCATATGATCATAGAATGATTTGGGTTGGAAGGGACCTTTAAGATCATCCAGTTCCAATCCCCCTGCTACAGGCAGGGACACCTCCCTCTAGACCAGGTTGCTCAAAGTCCCACCCAGCCTGGCCTTGAGTGCTTCCAGGGAGGGGGCATCCACAACCTCACTGGGCAACCTGTTCCAGTGTCTCACCACTCTCACAGTAAAGAATTTCTTTCTAATATTTAGTCTAAATCGATCCTCATGATGCAGAAATAATTGCTGGCTTTACTGAAGCCATGCAGCTTCCTTCTGTCAAGATGAGTTTTTTCCAAATCGTAGTCCTCCAACTATTTTTGTATCTTAAGAGGAAATCCCTTCCTGCCCAAGTAGTATGCTCTTGTATGCTCCCAAACAGACTCACAAGACAGCTATAAAACAAAAGCCAAATGAAGGTGGAAAAGAAGTCTTAGAGTGCTATTCATTTATGACTTTTAATTTCATTTCTTTGCCTGGAGAAGTCTAGATTATGCATAACACTTTACGGTAAACAACACAGCTTTAGCTAACCATTCCATAAAACCACAAGAACCCTGTTCTTGTCATTTCTATAAACTTCAACCTGTGAGAAGTCAGGAGAGTTGTGTAACTACTTCATGCCTCCATTTTCCCACTAGTTAAATGGACATAATCATATGTATCCGATTTTTTAAATCGCTGTGGGATCTGGATGCAAGGTGGATGATGTTCAGTCTTGCATACAGCTGTCATGTTATGTTCTTCTAATGCTGCTCAAGGCACTTTAAAAAGGTGGAGAAGTGCCACTACTCATTACAATGACAGTATTATAGGAACCCCTGGAGAGGAATATTGGATACAGGACTTAAAGATACACTTAGTAGGTTTGTGCTTAGCAAAAAGACAGGAAGGACCACCCAAAGAGACAGCAAAGAATTTTCATATCACCGTAGAAAATGATACTGTCTTTCTCTGAGATGCCCTCTGAAAGGCATGTCTGTCTCCATTGACCCTGGGAGGGCTCTAAGATAGTAGCTTGAGTTATATCTCTGGGATGCAGTTTGCATGACTGCACTAGTTGTTGGATCAGTAAGTCAGACTGAAATTACAGTGACTATACTCTCAGCTCTTTGCTGAACATAAAGAGATCTAAGGTGACTTGCTCAGATGCAGACATTACACAGACACTTATAATCAGCCATATCAATCCCACCTCAGAAGTTTATAGAATATCTGAACAAGTCACCTCAAGATCTCTTTATAATCTGTCGAGACAAATCTGCAGTATGATTCATGTCCTAGAAGAAATGTTTGAATAAGTCAAATGAATCATATATTGCCTGGAAGGAGCTCAGGTATAGGATCTGCATGCTAAATGTACTGAGTTGGTTGGTATTAAGATCTGTACGTGTCTGAAGCTGGATTTGTATTATTCACGGGAAGTGATTAGAAGTCATACCGAGAATATCTGGCCTTTGAGTTCAGTGACTTCCAAAAAGCAGTGATCATAGGAATACTGGATAAACATTTCTATCGCTGATAACATGGCAATCTTGGGGTAGGGGTTATTAAGTTCTTATTTTATCATTGGTAAGATGAATCTTTGATCTTAGCATGTAACTGTGCTAGTAGGCCTAACTTCATGGTAATACACTGTGTGTGGTGCTTAGACATATGTAAGAAAATAGGAAAAACTTGTAATACTGTGGTTTTATCTCAACAGGTGATGTCTCTCCTCCTCCTTCTACTGTGATTGGACAAACCAAAACCTTAGCTAAAGTTACATTCAGTCCCAATGTTGTCGAGCAAACCAAGATTGCCCGAAATGGCATCCTGGGAGACTTCATAGTCAGATACGATGTCAACCGGGAGCTGAGTGTTGGAGATGTTCAGGTACTTCACATGGCTGATCTTTTCCATCTTATTAGCTATGCCTGAGAAGGCTTGACTGCCTTGCACACTCTATATATCCTAGCAAATGTTTTCCAAGTGAAGGCTTGAAAAAACTGTCCAAAATAAAGTAAGTTTGCAACCACAAGATAGACTTAAAAGAAAGGACATGCTTCACTGAGTTTCTGTTTTGTATTTGCTTTTCAATATATAGACTGCATGCATCTGGATATAGGGCCAGGTACCCACATGCATGTGGTGATTCTGATCCCTGGGTATACATGTTATATCCTTACTACATTTGGAAGAAAACCACTGTCCACCATGCAAGGAGATGCAGAGACTTCAGTAGGCCCCCCACTGTGAATGAACAGAGGACAAGAATCAAGAGGGAAACTGAAGGGAGCTCATCCACCAATGTAGACACACAGATTAAAAGCAAGATCAGGTGTGCTCATCCAGTAATGATGTGTCTGGGATACTGAATCACAATCTTCCCTTCATTCCTAAATTCATTTTTCTTCTACAGATTCTTAATGGGTATTTTGTACACTACTTTGCACCCATGGATCTACCTCCCTTACCAAAGAACGTTGTCTTTGTCCTTGACAGCAGTGCATCCATGGTGGGGACAAAACTAAAGCAGGTGAGTCCTTGCATGTGTTATAGACTGGTTGACTTTAAGGTTGCAGAGAACTTGTTTCAGGCTTCATCTTACCAGGATTCTTCATCACTCTGCATAAAAGGTCAGTGCTGTCAAAACTGAACAGATAAGATTGTGCTGGGCAGTTCTATCCTGTTCATTTTGAAGAGAGGCAGATTAGGGAGAATTCTCAGAAAAGTGCATTCAGCAAACCATTGTGTCCATCTTAGCAGAGAGAATACAATTCTGTCTTTACATTACAAAACTCTTGGAAAAACGGTGTATGACTCGATGAGTTTTTCTGAAAGAAAAGTCAGTTTGCCCTGTTTGAGAATCTGATTCTTTCACTGCAAATCTCAGACATTTTCCCAGGACACAGATCTTGACGTGAATCAACATATCAAACTGAAGGCCAAATTACCAGTGCTGGAAACTAGCTCCAGTCCACAGATCCAACTAGTTGGCTTGGAAGGAGTACTGTGTCTGGGGGAATATAGTCTTTTTCTCAACATGATATTATCAGTACAAACTAGAATCACAGAATCATAAAATCCCTAATGTTCAAAATCACTAAGATCAAACCTAATCAAACCATCAACCCATCAGATCTAATCTAATTGGAATCTGAAACACTTAAATCTGGAACAAAAAATATAGTGTTACAGAAGTTATAGGTACACCTGTCTGGACTATGTAAGGTTGTTAGGTTATTATTTAGTTCCTAAATGCTTAATATATTAAATTAGAAAAAAATATATATTTAAATGCTTTAAATATTTTAAATCTTAATAAATCTTTGATCTGTAGTTTCTATCATTCCTGTTACCAGTCAGTCATCGGAATTCTTATAACACAAAACAAATTCTTGCATTTCAGCAAAGAATTTAAGTGACAAAGAAGCAGAGAGAAATCAATATTTCAATTCTGGTCTGACAGATACATCTCATCTCTGTACTCACACTTCAGACATAAGCCAAGCTTACATCTTATAAATGTGCAAAAGCCCTGGTAGAGGTAGTTCCTTTCCACTTCCTTTCCACTTGAAGACTTGCTCCACAGTTATAAGATATGGAAATGTTGAGTGGCTTCTTTCTGTTGAAAGGCCCACATCTTTGCCTTCTACTTTGTTATCTACTAATGACAGTGGAAACTGTCACTTCTCACATACATTAAGGTGGTCTAAAGTTGCTCGAGGAGATGTTTAGATTACTTATTAGGAAGAATTTCTTCACAGAGAGAGTAGTCAAGCAGGCTGCCAAGGGAAATAGTGGAGTCCTCATGCCTGGAAGTATTTAAGAGATGTGTGGACGCGGCATAAAAGACATGGTTTAGTGATAGGACTTGGCAGGTCAGGTTGATGGTTGGAATTAATAATCTTGAAGGTCTATTCCAAACTAAATGATTCCATGATTCTATGATACTAAGACACCAGTATAAGGCAGTTTCAGCTTGCATGGATGACATGTTATAACCCCACTAGAACGACTGAAGTCTAATGGCGTAGGCTTATGTCAGATTCAGTTAAGGAGCTCTAATTAGTCCACTCAGGCTCCTTTGTCACCTGCCTAGAGCACGTAATGATAGGAGAAATAAGGAAATTGTGGTTATTTGAAAGTGTTGTGGTTTTTGTTTGTTTGCTTGTTTGTTTTTTCCCTTGGCCACTAACACTAGCCTAAATGTCCTTCATGGACACAAATGATGGTACTTCCCTGACAGTTTTCTGTCTTTGATCAAGGACATTGTGGGTGTTTATGCCTTTCTATTTCTGCTAAAATCTTTACCATCTGGTTTCAACGGTGGTCATAAATCTTCATTTAGAAGCTGTAGCTTCTATCAAATTAAATTATCTCCACTTTAAGCTAAAATGACTTTTATGGCTCCTAATTATCTTCCCCAGTGCCTGGAGTAGCAGAGAGCTGTTAACAAACACACCTAGCACTGTACTGAAGCAGGTCTTGAATGAAGATGCCTTTGAATCACTACAAATTCCTCTGGACGGAGCCTGGTTTTTGGTTTTCTGTTATCCTGCTGAAAAATGTCAAGCCTTCCCTTGCTGAATAAACAGATATTACCCAAATGCACCCAGCTCTGCATGCTGTAAGCAGTCAGGAGTACAGCACTGAACCATGGAGATTAGGACTCTGGAGGGCTTGGTGCTGGGGTGAGTTGAACAAAGTTGTTCCTTGGGTCAGCAGATTAACCCTGTACTATGAAAACTTTTGTTTTCCTCCTGAGCTAATTAGCTTTTCTTTTCATATACTTACTAGAAACAGCATGACCAGGGATTAACCCTTGAAGGCCTGCTTCATAGCCTAGCTAGCTTCTAATGCTAAAAATACATAAATCTCAGGCTAATTAAGTGGAAATAAATGCCTCCTAAGCCTGAAGCAAGAGATGTATCTAGCCAGGTCTTTTGTCAAGGGTGTATTCAACTTTGTGCCTGTTGCCTCAGTTACACTCTTTTAATGGAGAACTATGGGTAAGTTATCTAGGAGTGCTATGTTCAGTAAACATTTATCTTCCTCTGATTTTAACTGCTCCAAAACCCAAAACTTCATTGAGTTATGGCCTGAATCATAAACAGACAATCAAAGAAAACAAAGCAAACAAAACCTAAACAAATACTCCAACTCAAACTGCAGATTAGCTAAGGAATACTCAAGATCTGGGAGTGACTGAACAATAGGTCTCTTTTGGTAAACCAGTCACAGCCATGATTTCTGTTTGCTCAGTGGCCTTTTTACCCAATTGTTGCTATCAAGATGTTTGTTATATTATCGACATGTTCCCTGGTGGCAAGATACATCTGAGCAGAGGAAATGCCTCCTTTTCTCTCAGACTCCTGCAGCTGTGGTGGTAATCCGTGGTAGAGTACAGAGCGCTGGGAATTCCTGTGGGATGGTGTTCCCTCATTTCTGACTGCTGAGTCACATGCATGATCAGCTAAAAATACACTGGGCTCTTGTAAAGAGAAGTTGTTCAGGTCAGCTATGGTAACTGTCGCAAAGTTTTTAGGGCTGTAAAAGCATGGGTGAGAAACATCAGCTTTGCACTCTTATACACTCAAGATACTGTAATCTTCAGCTATCTCCCTTCATAACAATAATGAACAATAATGTTCATTGACAGCAACATGACTCAAATGGGGTCAGTATTTCATGCTTCCTGCAGTTCTACAAACAAAATTACTTTCATTTTTCATCTCCCAAGCCTTTCTAGTTCCTATGTGATCTTTTATGTGTTTGCACCATCCTTTTATTTCTCAGATATTTCATCCTTTGAAGCAACAAGGCATCCAGACCTAGTTGCAAACACACATAGTGGGACTGGTTGATCACCTTAAATGAAGACATTGAGACTCCTGAGACATCCCCCTCATATCATAGAATCATAGAATCATGGAGACATAGAATCATAGAGTCATAGAATGGCCTGGCTTGAAAAGGACCACAATGATCATCTACTTTCAACCCTCCTGCTATGTGCAGGGTTGCCAACCACCAGACCAGGCTGCCCAGAGCCACATCCAGCCTGGACTTGAGTGCCACCAGGGATGGGGCATCCACAACCTCCTTGGGCAACCTGTTCCAGTGCATCACCACCCCGTATGAAAAACTGCCTTCTAATATCTAACCTAAACCTCCCCTGTCTCAGTTTAAAACCATTCCCCCCTCTCCTATCACTATCCACCCCTTGTAAACAGCCGTTCCCTTTCCTGTTTATATGCTCCGTTCAAGTACTGGAAGGCTGCAATGAGGTCTCCCCGGAGCCTTCTCTTCTCCAAGCTAAACAAGCACAGTTCCCTCAACCTTTCCATAGGAGAGGTGCTCCAGCCCTCTGATCATCTTAGTGGCCCTCCTCTGGACCTGCTCCAAGAGCTCCATATCCTTCCTGTACTGGGAGCCCTGGTCCTGGAAGCAGTACTCCAGATGGGGCCTCACAAGAGCTGAGTTGGTTTTCACAGCATCTGAACTGGTAATGCCTAGTGAATTCAGCTGTGTTACAGCTCCTCTACTGAGAATCTGTGACTTCATGATACTCACCTTATAGCACTGGTAGGGACATGAAGTTCAGGAAGAGAAAACCCTTGAATATGATGATGAAAAAAATGTTAATGTGTTCAAGACTGTATGTTATTATTGTTATCCCACTGGAAAGGAAAACAAAATTAGAATCACAGAATAAAATCACAGAATTGCTCAGGTTGTAGAAGACCTCAAAGATCACTGAGTCCAACCACAACCTAACCATACTAACCTAACTCTCACAACCCTCCACTAAATCATGTCCCTGAGCACCACATCCAAACAGTTTTTAACACATCCAGGGATGGTGACTCAACCACCTCCCTGGGGAGCCTATTCCAGTGCTTAACAACCCTTTTGGTAAAGAAGTGTTTCCTGATATCCAACCTAAACTTACCCTTGTTCAACTTAAGGCTATTTCCCCTTGTCCTGTCGCCTACCACCAGTGAGAAGAGACCAACCCCATTCTTGCTGTAAGCACCTTTCAGATATTGGAAGAGAGCAATAAGGTCTCCCCTCAGCCTCCTTTTCCCGAGACTAAGCAGCTCCAGTTCCTTCAGTCTCTCCTCATAGGGCATATTCCTCAAGCCCTCCACCAGTCTTGTTGCTCTTCTTTGGATCTGCTCCAGCACCTCAATGTCCTTTCTGTGCTGAGGTGCCCAAAACTGAAAGCAGTACTCGAGGTGAGGCCTCACCAATGCTGAATACAGGGGCAGGATTACTTCCCTAGTTTTGGTTACCACACTATTCCTGATACAAGCAACGATGCCACTGGCATCCTGTTTCTGTCCTCAAGATCTTCGTTCCTTCCTTTGCAGAGAGGAAGTAAGCTCTGTGTGGAATAGTTGCTTATAACACGAGTCAGAAGATCCCAGGGAACAGGTGGTATCTGCAGGTTTTGTCAGGAAGCAAAATGGTTTTATCCTTTGAACAATCTGACCTAATTTTTATGGGCACCTTTTGTTTTAGAGCTTTTGTTTGTTTGCTTGCTTGTTTTGTTCTAGAGGACATTTCACTTTTCTAATGGTATAATTAGGAGAAAGATGGGCCAGACATGCGTTCACTACCTTGTGACTGACATGATTATCCTCAGCTTCAGACAGCATGGTGAAAAAGGACTTACCAGCCTGAGTTCCAGAGCTACACATCAGGCATGTTCTAAGCTATGAATGTGCCCACAAGAGGATGGGTTTGCAGATGTTTTGCAGACTTGGTAAAATGAAGCTGTTTGAACCATGGCTTAATTTCACCTTATTTTTCCCACAGGCAACAATTGCCCACACACTTAGTTGAGCAGTTGGCTACATCACAAGCCTGGCAGCTTGTCAGTGGTAGTGTGCCAGGCTGTAACTCTCTTTGAGGTTAATTGTGCTAGGAGGAACTCAACTGAAACTGGGACCTGCTGTGTGTTTGCAGCTGCTTCAGTTTATTTGCTTGCATCCAACCAAGGAACACTGTTGGCACCCCTGATTCATGACCCACACCATGTGAGCTCCTTTGGAGCCCTAAATGCCTTCTGTGCCTCTGACTCAACACCCAGGCTCTCTCTGAGCAGTTTCAGGGTGTAAAGAGAGCAGACAAGCACCTCAACGCCTAATGTTCTCACTTCAGGCTCTACTTATTTCTGCTGGTTGCTGCAGAGGTGGCTGTGAGCCTGTTGACTACTAGTCCAAATAATGGCTGCTGTCCAGGAGAACAACCTTAAACCACCAGGGAACTCTGGAAAAAATGCTAATCCTAATTAAAACCTTTAGTGATTCTAAAGCTCTGCAAAGAGAAAAGATTTGTCAGCTTTCCCACTTCCATTAGAAAGTAACTATCTGAGTTAAAACAGAGGAACTTTATGCAATGTATCCAGCACAGACTAAATTGATGCAGCTGCCACTTACTCAGGAATGTACAACAGCAGTGTTATCTCACTCCTCTCTTTAGATGTGGATATGTATTTTGACAACCACTACACTAAATAGGTTGTCAGCTCCACATAGCCCTTGACTCCCCAGCTTCCAAAAATGTGCAAACACTTGTCATGCTACAGAATAATCTACTTTTCCAAAACTCTAAAATTTATAAATAGTGACAGGGTCACAGAAAGAAACAAGCAAGCTTCAGAGAAAGATGTCCTCAGATATATTCACGATTGAAAACATCATTTTCCGGTCTTAGGACTAACAGCTGATTTGCTTCACATTGAGGCAGTAGAAATAGGGACAGCATTTTCTAAGAAAACCTCAGCCCACCTGTGAAAAGTAAGTCCTTGAATTGGGTTCAGAGCAAATAGGAAGCAAAGGCAAGTGCAGAGTTTGACATGGAGGTGCTGCTATGGCTTGACCTGAAACCCTGTGAAGACAGTGAGAGTTCTCCAAAAGGTTTCCACAGAGCCTTTGCTGAATTCATCAAAGAATAGGCCAAACCCACCAAAGTGACCCCACACAGCCCAGTGGCCACCAGGCAAATCTATATAGCAAGCCAGGGGGAAAATCAAGCTGGGAAATTAGTCTATGAGTCAAGATCAATGGGGTCCATGACCAGGCACAAGAGTAGCTGTGACAGAGCAAGAGACAGGTACCTGAGGCTCAGACTAGGACTGAAAGCCCAGGCTGGAGCCACCTGGCCCATGGATAGAACCCCCAAAGGAGGCTGATCAGGACCATGGCCTGGCATACACATGCTGTGAAGCTCTAGATCTCTTTTTCACAGTCTTTTCAGGCCAGAACTGTGTTTTCTGTTAGCTGGAGCAATACATGCGAGTCAGAGCTGGCGTCTATTCATGTTTTCATCATAAATTTGCTATTTGAAGTTAGGTGGGTTATCTTCCTTGCCTCTGCTTGTCTCCTTGCAGAATTTTGTATAGACTGGGCTTATGGCTGTACAAGATCCTCAGAGTCTAGAAGACATTAGATCTTGGCCAAAAGCTATTAGTCCAACATTGCTTGCAGTAACACTGCTGTTTCCAAGTTAATACCCTTTCACCTTATTACGGGGTACATACTGTAGGCATTGCCCAACTGGGACAATTTGTCTCAAACTGTAAAGAACAGTCAAGGCTCTGAATTAACTGCCTGGGATATTCTGGGGAAGCCTGCAATAAGGAGGTCTTCCTTATGCTACTGTATTAAGAAGTACTACAGTCGTCAAGCAGTATTCATAGGCAGATTCTGATTCAGGAGGTGGGTGCTACAATCTGTGTTATATAAAGAGAGAGCTTTTGTTTGGATAGTTACTACCTGATGTAGTGACTTGATACTCTTTGATGTATCTGCTCTTTTCTCAGCTCTTCAGAGTTTTGGGCAAAGATTTGGCCTGAAGTCAAGCCTGTTGCAGTGGCTTGGGATGGAGGTGGGCAGAGGAAGGGCTGGAAACAGAGATTTTCAGGACTTAGGAGAGTGGGGAGATGGAGCTGCTGAGATTTGGAAATGGAAAAGTGAGAGAGCAAGTGATGATGGACTGTGAGGGCTGTATGGCACATTCTCAGGTGGGAACAGGCTAATTTACTATTTTTATAACAACTGTTTAGTGCTTTTACATTGTTCAGTGTTGACTCTCAGCAAAAGTACAGAGATTGTTCCAACCAACCACTCTCCAAGCAATCACTGTCATTTGAGATGAAAATGAGCAAGTTGCATTACAAAATAAGAAGTTTCCAGCTGAAGAAAAAAGGGCAAAGTCTATAAGTGGTTGCAGAGTTAGGATCTCTTTGGAGGAATAACTTCATCTTTGTGGAAGTACAGCATTCCCTTTCATGGATAAATGAAAGGTAGCAGCTAATTGTTGCAGAAACACAGGGCCTGTGCTGTTGTCAACCTCTACTTGGACATACAGTTCTTCCCAGCACAGCTGATCTCTGTGACAGGGGCAGAGAATGGAAGTCCCAAGTTCTTGAAACGATTTTAATGCACTAATTCCATCTTCTGAGGACAGAGGCAGAGGGAGAGGCGTCCAACCGTATTGAGGGCATGGGGTACTGTCCCCTTGGCATTGACCTTTTTGCTTCTAGCTCCATGGAGATTGCTTGTCAAGCTGATGGGGGAGTGTTTGAGTGTCCAACTGCAGCATTACATGATGTGACACTACTTAAAATGAGCTAAATGCAAAACAAGACTGTGGTCTTCATACACTGCTGTGTCAGTCTGGCTGGCTGTCTGGGTACCCCCACTGCTTCCCATGGAATTTTTTCAGCACGGTACTGTGGGGCAGCCTTCAAACATTTCTCATTGATTAATTTTACAGGAACATATACTGCTCCAGAGGTAATCCATACTGCATTGTTGATAAGGGCTTGAAGTAATAATGCATGGTAGTGATAGGAGCTCGCCTCCCTAAATCTTTGTACAGACATTTATTTATATCCTCAACACTGCTGCCAGGTTGCAAAGACTTAGCAACTAGTCTGCCCTCCGTGCGCATGAAACCCCAATTGCTGAGAAATCAGATCATCTGGCAGTTTTTCATGTATTTATCCTCACCATGCTATTGGGTGCTGGAGAAATGCAGAACCTCCAAATGATAGCTAAATTTGTCCACACCCTAGAGCTCAGTTCCCACTGAACAGGAATTTACTACTTCAGTACTTTAAGCAGAAGTTGTGCAATATGATTTCCTCAATAGAATAGGCAGTAGAGACAGTTCCTGCTAATGATGGAGAAATTCTTTTGCAGAGAGAAACTGCTGTGCACCTTTTCTATGGCCAGACAGGGGGTCAGCATCATTCAGTTGATTTGCAAGGGATCTACGATGATTTGGGGTGAGAGACTGGTACATACACTAGAGACAGTCATTTATTGTCCAGAGCTCTACAACCAAACTCCCTCTCTTTACATGCTAGCATCAGCATAAAACAAAATGCTTGTTGTCTAGAATTGTGAAGGAGTTTTCCTTGGTTACGCCATCAATGTCTGCCAGGAAGAAAGCACAAAGATACATTGTTGGGGAGGGGGTGAGACTAAGTCCCTGAACTGTAGGACACTCCCTGCAGAGGAAGAAAGGGCAGATTGTCCCCCCCTACGAGGGGTACAGAGGAGGGCAAAATAATCCGATGATACACTTCTGGGTTAAAACCCATTTTTGGTTCAAAAATCCTTGTTGCTGAGAACTGGAACATGGTTTGCAATATGTAGGCAGAAAGAAAATGGGCCATAGAGGAAAGAAATCATCCTAAGAAGTGGCATCAAACCTCAGTAGGAATGACACTGCCAAAATGACTTTGCTCACTCGGCAAATCAGCTCCTCCCTGTAAAATGGCAGTGGTGCTCCCACTGCCTTCCCCTTGGCTACTGGGATCGCAGACAGGATCCCAGACTGTATGTAGCAGTACCTTCTCTGGCCTCAACAGTACTACTTCAGACGTATCTTGAATGCTGGCCTTTCCTGACCTCGCATGAATCTCATGTGAATCTCTCCGATAGATCATGGGCAAATGGATCAGGTATTTGTTTTAGAAACATCTTGGAAAAGCCACCACTGGAGCTTTTCATCGGCCGCCTGTTCATGTTTGGAAAGGGAACATTATGAACCAAAGCATGAAGGATGCTGGGGAGGGGAAGACCGGATCTGTTTTCTTTCCCTGTGCTTCCTTACTGTGCATTGCCAAACAACATATTTACTTGTACTTTTCTCCTCCTCACTGTAGGAGATCTGGTTTCTGAGCCCTACTCTCATCTGTTGCACTGTGAGACAATTTACTGGGCAGAGCTGTGGCTTTCTAAATCCCTTTATGCTTATGTCTTGTGCCATATCTTTCTTGTCAAATATGGCCTCTCTCAGGAGATCCGGAAGGGCAACATAAAGGTTATGATGCACCCAGATCCCAAAGTAATGGGTAGATAGGCCTCAGAAGTAGCTAGGTAGTTGCTTTTTCTTTAGCTAAATACAGGATACTACCGTCAAATGTTGTCTTCTACTTTTCTTTCAATACATGGTTGCAGATCATAGAGACATAAAATCATTAAGGTTGAAAAAGACTACTAAAATCATCAAGTCCAACCATCAACCTATCCCCACCATACCTACTAACCATGTCCCTCAGTGCCACATCTGTCCTCTTCTTGAACACATCCAGGTGTGGTGACTGCACCACCTTCCTGGGCAGCCTGTGCCAGTGCCTCTCTGCTCCTTCTGTGAAAAATTATTTCCTAATATCCAACCTGAACCTTCCCTGGCACAACTTGAGGCTCTTCCTGTCACTTATCTGGGAGAAGAGGCCAACCCCCACCTCACCACAACCTCCTTTCAGGGAGCTGCAGAGAACATTAAGGTCTCCCTCGAGCCTCCTCTTCTCCAGACTGAACAATCTGTTTCCTCAGCCACTCCCCATAAGATTCATGCTCCAGACCCTTCACAGCTTCATTGCTCTTCTGTGAACACACACCAGAGCCTCAGTTAATGCCTTCCTCTCTGCTGTCTATGTTCTTCAACCTCCTTGATCTCAAGCACATGTGGTTCCCTAGAGCTGGCTGGAAATCTGGAAAAGGGCAATCATTGGTTCTGATGTTGCGTTGTCGTGCCATTGTGAGGACAGATGCCAGCTGTGTTTGGGCATGCAGGGCATAACTGAGTGTT
This sequence comes from Lagopus leucura, assembly GCF_019238085.1. NCBI lineage: Eukaryota > Metazoa > Chordata > Aves > Galliformes > Phasianidae > Lagopus > Lagopus leucura. The sequence goes on along the minus strand of NW_024962265.1, from coordinate 3,461,729 downwards.
GCCAAGTGATCTCGGAGGCAGTGGCTTGGTGGGTGCTAAGAACAGCTTTCTCTGTCTGGAAGTCATTTCCAAAAGGGTCTGAGTTAGTGCTGTGCCAGAGACACCCATTATTTGTACAGACTTGGACTCAGCAAGGACTGAAAGTCTTTTGATTTTTATGAGCTGGCATGAGACTTCGCATAGGGGATGCAGGACTGGGATGGAACACTTACAAATGCTCCTAGGCAATGGAAAATTTAAATATGTGGGCCTGGGACATGCATTATAATGAGGTGCTTGAACTGTGTGCTTGCTCCATTGCAGAGCCAGTGTCTGTCAATGCTGTGGCATCAAACAACTATACATTGTCTCCCTTTGAACTGCAAGTTTCCAGGGTAGCCAGACTTCACTCCTCAAACAACCAACGGACTGTGGTAGAAATGTCACCAAGGCTCAGATTCCTCCTAAAAGGTGCCCAGATGGTCTGACATCATCCCAGATGTCTCTGAGGCTGCTCTTTATCCCAAAAAAGGGCTGAAGGCATTCAGCTGCCCCAAGGGAGCGTGTCTTTTCCCATACTTTGTTCTACCATTGTTTAGCTAAGTGGAGCTGGCTTCAGGGGCTAGACAGAAAGGTAACAAGTGGCAGCTGAACTGGAGTGTAGCTCAGGGAGTTCTCTACTCTGCTGATGTTGAGAGTAATAGAATCAGAAGCGCTTGAGTTGGAAGGAATCTTTAAAGGTCATGTAGTCCAGCTCCCCTGCACTGAACAGGCATGCCTACAGCTCAATCAAGTTGCTCAGAGGCTCATCCAGCCTGACTTTGGATGTCTCCAGGAAAGGGGCATTTACCACATCTCTGAGCTACCTGTGACAGTCCTGAGTCATCTCAGCCCCAAACACTCTCTTACCCATAGCAAGAATGAACTAGAAGAGGAGTAGCTGCATTGCATGCCCAATTATCAGAATGATCTCCAAGGCAAGGATGGTGGCTGGGAGCTGGCTCATCTCTGACCTCATATGCTTGAGAGGACATTACCTACACATACAATGCATAAATGCAAACCCATATTCAGGTTCTCATCATTTCTGAAGCACAGACATTAACTGTGATCATTTTCCAGCTACTCACTGTCACCCAACCTTACACCATCATTTTTTCTGGTCCAGCTCTGGACCAGATATAGCCCTGGAGGTGGCTATTTCAAGCCCAAGGTTCCAGCTGTATTAACAGATCACTCAGCATCATCATTTCTTGACTCAAATGCACTGGTATGGCAGTTCAGTCTCCACCTCCCTGCTCAGTTTCATCTATGCTAATTGGGGGCTTGGGAGGAGAGGAATAAGAGGAAACTCTCCTTTTTAAATACTGTTTCAAAACATGTTGCTGATAGCTACAAACAATTCCCAGTTGGCCAAAAGTGATTTTTTTTTTTTTTTTTCCAGCTGGTCAGTATTGCTATTTTCTGTCACTCATTAATTCCTGCTCCGTCCTCCACATAAATACACATGTAGCCAGGCAAACGCTTTGGGAGAAGTGTTATGCTTTACAGCACCTGGTACAAAAATGTTGGACTCTTAAACTGGACCTCCCCATTGTGAGTGGGCTGGATCTATGCTCAGCTTATCCCCAAAATGAGATCAGCATCATCTGCTCAGCCGTGGGGGAATGATCTGACCCTCACCAGGGAAGAAACAGTTAATTTTCTGCCTCACAGAAGAGCGTCTTCGGAATGCATTTCAGTGCAGTGACTCACTGGGGCCAGGCGGGAGTAGAAGTGCAAAGACCCCATCCACCGAGCAGCTTGGGAATCCCACTTCTTGGCTGCTCAGAAACAGGAGAGATTCCAGCTGTGGCCATACAAGGCCAGAACAAGAAACCTGCTGCTTTGTCCAGAGTGAAGTCGCTGCCAAGCACTCCTTGCACGAAGAGCTCTAAATCCTCTCTTGGAGGCTGGGGAGACTGGAGCAAAGGGCTGAGCCTCTAGAGCACTCAGTCATTGCGATGTATTTAAAGATTTCAAGCAATTTTACCAAGAAATTCTCTCTGTTGAAAGTTTGATTTGCCTGCCAGCTCCTGAACTGCATCCAGCCCTCCAGAAGGAAGTCACGTCTCTCTTGCAGTGCATTAATGGATGAGGAATATGGCCAGCAAAGCCATAATGAGATTTCAGGATAAATCTGGAGACTCATACCTAAAGGTGTTCAGGGCCACATTGGTTCAGGCCCTGGGCAGCCTGATCTGGTGGGTGGCAACCCTATCCACAGCAGAGGCTTGGAGCTTGATAATCTTTAAGGTCCCTTCCAAGCCAAGCCATTCCATGATTCTATGATTCTATGATCCTTAGATCCATAGATCCTTAGATCCTAGGGAGGAGAGATGGAAGCAAACAGCATGAGGCAGGCAATTCAGAGCACTTTGGGAGAGATGGAGAACCAGTTCAGCTCCTTTTAGCTCCATGGTGCTCAGAACTGGACAGGATTAGGTCTTGAGGTAAGTTTCATCTTCTCTATAGTTGCACTGCCTCTTGGATGCAGTGCTGGTGGACAGGCACTTCCAGATAGTGACTCAGCCCATGCTAAAACCTATCCAAAACAGATGGGATGAATTACTCTCTGGAGGTATCTCTCTCTGCCTTAGAGAGGGATTAGATGATGTGCCCAGCTTTCTGATGACCAAGTTGGGAACATTGAATCCCACCCTTCATTTTTACTGAGGATGAGGTAACAGCTACATGAGAATGAACCATTTGACCTCATTCGTATTCTCCTTGCTTTGGAGCAAAACCATGTGCATAAACACTTGTACATATATGTTTGTGTATATATGTCTACTTATATTACATGAAATCAAATAGTTACAGAAGTTACAGAAACAAATGTTCAAGATGCCAGAATCTGGGTTGCCAGTTTGTCTGCATTAATGGACGTTAGAATGTTTTGCTGGTAAAAACTGGCTCAAATTCCATGGAAACAGCTTAACTACCACCAAAAAAAACAAACAAACAAACAAAAAAAAAACAAAAAAAAACCAAAAAAAAGTATTGAAAAGGAGAGAGAGTATGAAAGGAGAGAGAGATGGTCCCAGCCCCACATTTGGATCCTGTGTGAGGATGTGGAGGAGAAATACTGCATTTTCTAGGAAAATCTGTTTCAGTTCAGCAGTTCTAGCTTGTGTGATGTGCACTCACAGGCTGCACTGCTGCTCTGCATTGTTTCTGCCTTTCTTCAGCCTGATTGCAGACAAGAATGTCAAAAGGAATTTCTGTGCATGCTGGAGGTGAGATGCAGTCTCTCAGTGACAAGGCCAAAGCAACATTATTTTCCTCTTGGTTTGTTTTCGGGGGGAAAAAGCAGAGCTTTTTGGGCCCAGTAAAACCCTCTGAGGAAAGTGCAATTTGACAGATTTGAAAACAACCAACAAAAGGCTTTTTGAAACGGGAAATATCAAGTGATGTTAGTTATAATCAGAGCTACAGTATGGCTAATGAGATTTGTGGGGTTTCACACTAAATTATTCCTTCTAGGTCTGTTTCCCTCCCCAGTCCACACTGTGAGGTTGTATGCGGGGAGCTGTTGTGGTCGTATTTTTTCCCCATCCTGTCCAAGCTTTTCCTCAGCAGAAGCTGAGATGAAGACCTGATCATACCTATGTAGGATAGAAGCTTCTCCATTTTTACTTTCTTCTTACTTTGTTTCCAGTTATTGAGGGACAAATGAATAGATCACAGTCATTATAATGTAATAAACACAAACGTCCTTTTCTCCACTGTGTGATGGCTGCTTTGCCCTTTTATGCATAAGTGAGAGACGAGTTTGGCTACTGGGAGGATGAATCCTGCAATCCCTAGAGGGAAAAAAGCATACATGGAGGACAGAAGCAGGCAGTGAGGAATCCAGACCCGGCTCCAAAATGCTGGAAGCTAAGGGAAATATTTCCTTGAACTGCAGATGGACCTCAGGCTGGAAGCCAAGTCACCAGTTTGGAGGATTAGAGATTCCTCTGTTGTGGGTAATTTGTTTGCAGTTGCATCATCAGCTTCCATGCAGAATCCAGAGGGATACTGATGGCACAGCCTGATCAGTTCCTTGAGAACTTCTCCAAACTGTCTTTGCATAGCAACATCAGGCCTAGAAACATCTGGTTTCCAGCAATACTGATTATCCTTTCTATTAATTCTGAACAAATCCTTCATTTTTCTGATAGGCATGAGAGAAACCTTTAAATGCCAATGGGTCCACCATATTATTCTTCACAGAGCTTTCCTTGGAATTTCAAAGACTTAGTGATGGCCAAAAATGGGCAGAGCTGAGAAGCTGCTGATCCCTCTGCTTACAGTTGTTGCCTCGCTCCTCTCATGTGTTTTGCATATAAATGCAGGGTATGTTTGAAAAGACAGGGAGCATCTTCTCTCAGCTGGTCTTAACAAGCTGAAGTTTGTCTCCATGTGGGCACAGGATAATACACCAAAGTTGGTCATACTGGGAAGGATGAACACATCTGCACTCTTCCTATTGGCTAATCCACTGTGGTCTGTCATTTCTATCACACAAGAACCTTAACTTCTCCCACTATGAACTCAGCTCAATACCAGCTTTGCTCTATCTGAATGCCTATATGTGCATGGGATGACAAATAGCAGAACTATATAATGCTGGTATATTGCTGTAAAAACAATATGCCTGAGACGAATCCAACTAGCAGGTAGAACCAGCAATAATTAGTCAGGATGCATTTTTTTTTCTTATTCATTTGAATGTATTTGCTTATGCATTTGCTAATTTCTAAAACTATTCACTGGAATATATACGAGCCAATCAGTATCCTAATTATGAACAAGGCATATGCATCCTTGATATATATAGAGGTGTTTCAACTTTTAAGTAACCCTTTTAGCCATATGCTTCTTACAACTTAATTCAAGTCTAGAGGGCTTTAGAAGATCTCTAGCAGTCTTTTGGTATTACTTAGTATTATTCAATATTCATTATTCCAGAGGTCATGTCTTCATGAGCCAACAGTAACACAGAAACATCTATAAGCTTAAGCATTGATTCTTGCCTGCCAGAGCACTGGCCATTAACCTGCTGATCTTCTTTCTCTTCTCTTTTCAGACCAAAGAAGCTCTCTTCACAATCCTCCAGGACCTAAGGCCTGAAGACCACTTCAATATCATTGGCTTTTCCAACCGAATAAAGGTCTGGCAGCAGGATCGGCTGGTGCCAGTTACCCCAAATAATATAAGAGATGCCAAAAAGTACATTCATAACATGTCACCTACTGGAGGTAGGAATGAGATTAATTTTGATATTCAGATTTCAGTGGCCTTTAGCATGTAGTAGTAAAAAAAAAAATTAGTATTTATTCATGGGACAAGGGAACCTCTTCCCTGCCTTCGCTCAGGGTTAGGTGGCAGAAGGATATGTGTTCTGTACAAGCTTATATGATGGGCAGCTGTCCCCAGAGCTCGTTATAAGACCTGATAATACTTCTTAAAAACAAATTGTGCCCTTTCTCTCAAATGTGGAAGAGAGAAAACTCGCAACATCTTTTCTTAAGGACACAGGAAAAAGAAAACATATTGCCATCAAGGACATACAGGACTGGTACTTGTACAGTTTCTGAAAACCTGTATGTAAGTAGGCACATGATTCTACCTGATATGCGAACCCCAAGGAGTAGCCAATCTGGCCTATCAGATTATCTTCTGCAGGAGATAGTTCCTTACCTAGTATTTTCTCCTTCTTGTCTCGCTATGTTCTAACAAACAGTAAGGAGCAGGCCTAATAACATTCAAGAAGTTTTTGACCCTTTTTGCTTGTGCCTTCCTGTCAGGAGTGGAGAGAAGAGAACAGAAAGGCTCAGTGATGGCGGAATGCAGGCATGATTTTGAATTAGAATCAGTGGTCTCCTCAGCCTATGGACAGCAGTATTAAAAAAAAAACAAAAAAAACAAACAAACAAACAAAGAACATACAAAAAAACCTAAACAAACCAAAAAATGAAAGGTTGAGGGAGCTGAGCTTGTTCATCTTGGAGAATAGAAGACTCCAGGGAGATCTCATTGTGCCCTTCCAGTACACGAAAGGAACTTACAAGCAGAAAGAAGACCAACTTTTCATACAGTCTAATAGTGATAGACGAGGGGGAATGGTTTTTTTAAACTAAAAGAGGAGAGATTTAGATTACATACTAGGAGGAAATATTTTATTCAGACGGTGGTAAGGCACTGGCACAGGCTGCCAGGAGAAGCTGTGGGTGCCCCATCTCTGCAGGTGCTCAAGGCCAAGTTGGATGGGGTCCTTGGCAGCCTGGGCTGTTGGGTGGCAACGCTGCCCATGGCAGGGAAGTTGGAACTAGATGATCTTTAAGTTCCGTTCCAACCCAAGCCACGTTAAGTTTCTATGAAACATACCAAGGTTTATAATCAAGAATACTTTGGCAGTTGTGCTCATCCTGGCTGAGGACTCTGCAGGTAGACAAAGAGATGCAAAATGACTTATGCAAATTGTTCTTCCTGCAAAGGACCACAGCTGGCTGAAGGTCGAATAGGGTCTTCCTATACTTGCCCTTGAACAGTGACCACTCCTAGCAAAGGAAACACTCTGATGGAAAAACAGAAAACAGGATGGTTGGCCACACTGTTTGTATTAAGAGGGAAAGAGTTTAGGAAGTGCTCAAGGGACCTGCCCAGTTAAACAATTGCCAATAGTGGAACTAAATTCAGGGTACAAAGCTTTCTACTACTGAAATGCCAAAGTGCAGGGGCAGCTGAGTTTGCTCGTGAACCTAACAGAGAACAAAAGCAAAAGGAAATGATTAACTCCAAGGTTCAACAGGAATGTGCAGTGATAGTCCACTGCAGGCCAGCAATACTTCGGTTTTGGCTAACTCTGCATTTTCCTTATAAATATGCTTATGGTTTGAATATCTTCCTGTGAATATGAATGCACTTTGGCTCACAGATCAAAGACACAAAACGTGTACTGTGCTTACACTGCTGTCATACTCACACGCCAGAGAAGTAGAAACAGTACAGTGGCACACTATTTGTGCATATGGCAAAATGCAGTCCTCTGTAGCTCTGTGGTTGCCTTTGAAATAAAACTCTTTCTTTTTTTCTGAACATGCATTAGGCTCAAATTCTTTTCACAGCTATTCTTCTACTGTACCTGTACATTCTCATCTATTTTCTCTCCTCAGGCAGCTCCATTTATCATAGGAAATTGTTTGGTGAAAATACACTCTTTGACTAACAAAGCCATTTCTCTTCTCTTTAAACTTTGAGGATCACTCACATTTGAGTTGTACTGACCACTTGTTTTGCATTTCCATCTGAAAGGTTATTCTGTCTCTCCAAATCCTGTGCCCTTCAGATAAAGTGGGCAGAACTTGTTTTCCTAGTTCAGATACCATCTAAGAGAGACCCATAATTAAGTTTAACTATTTTTTGTATGCACTGGCAGGGCATGGTATGTACTATGCCTCTGGTTACCAGGGCTGATTGATTGTTGTACACTGAGACACCCAAGGATTCAACAATTTCACATAATAAGCTGCAATTTGTAAATTAATTTATAAGAGTATAAGCAGTTAACCCAAAGTGGTGCTAGCAGAGTGGAGCTGAGTTAAAGAGCTAGAGCAACCTCATGCAGAGAAAAAGAGCATCCTGATGAATAGAGATGCTCCTATTCTGCTAAAGGGAGAATAGGGAAGTGATTTGCAATGTCCTTAGAATGTGAAATGAGCTAATCTTTTTGGTGCCTTCTTAGGGACTAATATTAACAGTGCTCTCCAGACGGGTGCAAAGCTGTTAAATGATTACATTGCTCAGAACAACATCGATGCCAGAAGCGTCTCTCTGATCATCTTCCTCACGGATGGGAGGCCCACTGTTGGGGAAACACAGTCATCCAAAATCCTCAGCAATACCAAGGATGCCATCCGTGATAAATTCTGCCTCTTCACCATTGGCATTGGCAATGATGTGGACTACAAGCTGCTGGAGAGGATGGCACTGGAGAACTGTGGCATGGTGAGGCATTTCCAGGAGGATGAGGATGCAGCCAACCACCTGAAAGGGTTTGTTCTGTTTTATCTGTCCTTCATGATGATCCAAGGGATGGAACACCTCCCCTACGAGGACAGGCTGAGAGCTGGGGCGGTTCAGCCTGGACATGAGAGAGTTCTGGGGCAAGCTGAGAGCAGCCTTCCAGCATCTAAAGGGAGGCTACAGGAAAGAAAAGGACAGACTCTTTAGCAGTGTCTGCTGAGACAGGACAAGGGGAGATGGTTTCAAATTAAAGAAGAGGAGATTCAGATTGGATATAAAGTAGTTTTTTTATGATAGGGTGGTGAGGCAGTGGAATAGTTTGACAAGAGAGATGGTTGATGCCTCGTCCCTGGAGACATCTAAGATCAGGCTGCACCAGGCTCTGAGCAGTTTGATCTAGCTGTAGGTGTCCCTGTTCAGTGCAGGGGAGTTGGACTAGATGACCTTTAAACGTCCCTTTGAACGCAAATGATTCTATAACTCATTGATATCTGCATCATTTTTTAGGGCCATTATGGGAGGGAAATCCTCTAAGGAAACATAGCAAGATACAGGAATTTGTCTGAGGCTCAATTCTGGGTGAAAGATGCAGAGTGTACTTAGAAATTGAGATTGCAAGTTTCTTTCTATCCAGAAATTGTTTTTTTCCTAGCAGAAACTCTGAGGTGTACTGGAGCTTCCTAGCCCCATAGAATGTTCCCTTTATTTAGAACACTCCTTTAGACATGCAGACCTGGAGAGACAGAAGACAAGTGTCATCTCTCCTCAGATGGATAGAAGGAGAAAAGGAAGCACTGATCACTTTACACTGACAACACAAACAGCACAGAGAGGCTTAGGAATGAAGATACCAATTTGGTGTGGAAAATTATTTCTTTATATTTTAAAAAGCTAACCTCATGCCCAAACTCCAGAATATATTTCTTTGAAAGAAAAAAATGTAAGGGTCATTCTTGATGTGATCATGTAGTCATTTCTTACCCTCATTTTTCTTTGTGACTCTAACTCCTGACAGGTTTCTTGTAATCCTCAACATTTAGTAGTACTAAAGATCATGTTTCTCTTGTGCCATCAGTTGTAGTCCAAGGGAAGACCCTAGTGGGGAATTGCACAAAGGTACCGTGGCTTTTTCTTAAACATCAGGCAACACAGACCCATCTGCCACTCCACCCATGTCATTTGCTTCTCCAAACATGTATTTTGGATAGCAAGTGGCATTCCCTGGCAAATGAAGGATCTGCTGATTGACGGCTACAGAAACTCAGCACAGCAAGTACTTGTTCAAACACCTCCAACTGATAAACTGCTTACTGTTTATCAACAGTATGTGATGGTAAAGCCATTTGGTACCAAATTTATAAGAAAAAGTAGAATTATTTACTGGAGGCCAATTCAAATCACTGGTGGAGGGGAAATCTACGTGGGTAACATAGATGTGGGTAACATTTCTGATTTGTGCGCTCTGATTTTTGTGGCTTGTATTTTCATGCAGATACTTCCTTGTGCTATATTATCAGACAGGTTGTATCCTTCACTCCACCATTTTTTTAATACTCTAGGAGCTATTGCACGGCATGTTTTAAGATTTAATTCAGTCATGTTTTAAAGCATGTCAAGGTTTCTACAGTGAAGACACTGTGTGTTCAGAGAGACTTTAAAAGAAAGCCAGCTGATTCAGGCTTTGGGTTTCTTTTGAGAGAGAATAAAATATAAAGTGGAACTCAGCCTCCCAACAATCTGTATGAGCAGATGTGAAAAAAAAAAGCTAAACTAAACTAAAGGGCTGAAGCCAGCTCCTTGTTTGTTTACAAAATCAGGCTGAAATGATTTGCCAAGAGATATAGAGGCTAGCATTTAAATAGGAAATTGAGCATTCCTGGAGCAGCCTGGGAAGATCCATCAAAAGCACACTGCTGCAGGAAAAACACAGTACTGTAAATCTGGGCCTTGACCCCTTGTAAAAGCTTTCTGGCCTGTACAACAGAGAGTATTCTTAGAAGCGGGGTAGGACACATTAAAAAAGCATTATAGGATTAAACTCTCTGGTTCCATGGAGGCTATTGCTTGCTCCAAAAGAAAGTTAACAATAAGGTAGCACTGATTTCCAGGCCTCCTTTATTTAGTGTTTAAAATTCCTACAGTCCTTTGAAACATTCTTGATTTTTATTTTCCTTTGGCTTCCCAGAAGATGACAGACTCTTTAGCAGGGTTTGTGGTGATAGAACAAGGGGAAATGGTTTCAAGCTTAAAGAGGGTAGATTTAAGTTGGATACAAGGAAAAAGTCTTTTACAGTGAGGGTGGTGAGGCATTGGAACAGGTTGCCCAGAGATGAGTTGATGCTGTGTTCCTGAAGACTTTCAAGGTGAGGCTGGATCAGGCCCTGGGCAACCTGATCCAGCTGTGATGTCCCTGTTCATTGCAGGGGAGTTGGACTGGATGACCTTTAAAGGTCCCTTCCAACTGCAAGGATTCTATGATTCTACGATAGTATTCCTGTTTATCCCACATCAATCATCCCAAACTGTAGTAACTAGGACTCTTTCCAGAAATGCAGGAGTTTTGGTTCAGATACTCTACAGCTTTGGGGGCTTAGCATCTGCGTCTTATAATTTCTGGTTCTGGAATAACACACATAATATAACCACTAGAAAGTTACAGATAACAGCATGTTTTCTGTGTATGCTTTGAAACAAATGTGGGGCTTTCTGTGAGCCTGAGAAACCAAGAATTATTTTTAATAAGCATATGTAAGTGGACAGAGGTATCTCCTTGCGGAGCTCTTGAATTTTAGAGGAAGTTAGGTGATTGCCAGATCATTCTGGGATGCTTCTGAACAAAATGCAGTAAGTCTGCTTAGATGTCCGCTCAACACTGAAAACTAAAAAAGGGTAGAGAATAACTTTGGCTGAAAGGCACCTGTGGAAGTAATGTAACCCAGGCTCCTGCTCAGGAACTAATTTCAAATTTAGGTGAGGTTTCTTGAGGCCTTGTCTATCAAGTTTTGAAAACCTCCAAAGTTACAGACTCCCCTGCCTCTGGGAGCCCAGTGACACAGGTGACTGTAAAATTTGGGGTCTGGTAGACCTAACTGTTCCTGAAAGAATGGGAGATGTGTTAGTCTGACTGTAAGTGCAAGAGCATATGCATACAGTCGCATGCAGTACTTGCAGTGAAAAATGTATCTTTATTTCAGATTCTATGATGAGATAGGAACACCCCTCCTCTCTGACATCCGTATTGATTACCCCGAAGACAATGTGGAGCAAGTCACTCAGAACTTCTTCCCCAACTACTTCAATGGCTCTGAAATTATAATAGCTGGCAAACTCATCAACCGCACCTCAGATAGCCTCCATGTGGAGGTGACTGCTAGCAACTCCAAGAAATACATCCTCCTCAAAACAGACGTGGCTATTGACTTGCCAAGCACAAATGACATCAGAGCTGTCCCTGGTCTGGAAGATGGCAGAGCTGATCAAAATTACATTGAGAGGGCATGGAGTTACCTCACCATCAAGGAACTGCTAAACTCTCGGCTAAAGAGTAATGACAATCAGGAGAAAGAATATTTAACAGAGAAAGCAAAGTCAATGGCCCTGGCTTACAATTTTGTGACTCCCTTCACCTATCTGAAGATGAGAGAGGCTGGGCTCCATTCAGAACCACCTCACGAGGAGCTTATCAGCCCTTCTACTGATGGCATTGGTGAAAAGTTGCAGAGCTTGCAAGGACACAAGGCACCACCAGGTACGAGGTGAAAATAATCATGTGCTGGTAAGAGGTTTTTATTCACGTGGTTAATCTCTCATGGCTGACTTTGGTAACAGGGATGATCCAGACAATGAACTGAAGAGTGGTAAACAGAAAACTGGGGTTTTCATATCGATTTTGTTAATTGTGTGCTGGACAACATTGAGCAAGACCTTATAGACACAACTCACCTCATGAAAGCACATACTGCTTTTTAGAAGCTACAAAAGAAAATCTGGTGTTCTGAATGAAGCTTGAAGTAGCTACAGGAATACGTTCCATAATTTCTTTGAGTAAATGTTTGGGAGCATTAGTATACTATGGCTTTTTCTGCTGCTCAGTAACAGCCTTCTCTCCTCACTCTTAGGTATACGCAGACATCAAGATAAGCAAAGAATTAAAATCTCCAAAACTTCAGGTTAGTGCCAATTTTCCTGATCTTTGTAATGCACAATAACAGCAGCTGATTTATAGAGAATTCAATTGCATGGCACCATGGTGTAACCATTCCAATAAAATCAGCCAAAAACCAATTTACTATACTGCAGAGTAGAGAGGAAAATGAAAACAAAAACAAAAAACAAAGGGCATAAGAAATGAGGATAAGTGTTGGAAAACACAGCAAGGTAGTTCATCTACAGTATTTGATCCTTGTGTTTGCAAATACTGTAAATTAGTGAACGGGAAGAGTGTTCTCACTCTGAAATAGAACTGGTCAAAAAATGTTAGATATTTGCAACCTAATACTGTTGAAACAACAATGTTTTTTAAAAATTAAATTAAAAACAAGAAAATTCTATAGTGTTCTACTATTTTCCTGTTGCTTCTGTAGCTCTACTTAACATTCTTGTCATAATTAAATGCTGAAGAATAAGCCCAGATCAATAATTTAGACTTGAATTTCACTGGAAAAGATCAAATTTACCTTATAAAGTAAGGTTTTGACTTGTCTTACAACCACACCTATTTGGTACTTTATGGCCTGTAAAGGAGTTAAAAAAAAAAATACGGTCATGGGATTGTTTAAAATCTGTTATCAATAGCTCCAATATGATCTTGGCCAGGAAGGTTCAGTGGGACATGTGCCCACGCAGTGATCTTTGGTTAGAAGATATATTTATATATGCTGTCAGGGATGTTGCCCATGAACAGACTATGAAAAACAGGAACACTTGCATGGTAAATCCCATATGAAATAGTATTTCAGGCAGAAAACACCCAAATTTTCTCCTGGGCTACTTTGGGTTTCAATTTTTCATTGAAAACACAATGCCTTCTGTGAGAAAAACAAAACAATCTTTGTGAAAAACAAAGCAAAGCTTGGTGCTTCCTGGCAAAATGTCTAAAAACAATAAACAATCAGGCCTTAGGAAAAAAAAGAAAAAACAGTGAAAAATACTCTTTGAAAAGCAATTTTGTTATATTCTTAAACTCTGGAATTTTGTGTATGCCTCTCACATCTGTCTCCATTCCATGTCTTCCCAGCGGATGGAGACCCTCACTTTGTCATCGATTTTCCCTCCAGCAAGTTCTCTGTCTGCTTCAATATTGATGGAGAACCAGGAGACATTCTTCGACTGGTCTCTGACCATAAGGAATCTGGTGAGCAGTTAAGGAAGCTGAGGTCTTCACTGACTAGAAGCAAGGGAGTGGCAATCACGTACAAAGGCTGAGTGTGCCTTTCAAGTGTGTGTGCTGCTTCATTCCAGCTAGACTGGAGAGCTCAGGTCCTGCTGACGAGAGTCCAGTATGGGCTGGGAGTTGTACTTGAGCAGAATTGGAACAAGCAGAAGAGGCACAGCTGAGTAAACAGCCACGCTGAGAGATCCCACAGGGGATTCACCTATTTGGTTCGGAGGCGATGCATTTCTTTGGTAGCACAGCTTCACCAGCGCTCTAGTTGCAAGGTCACAACATAAAAGTGAGAGATTTAGCAGCATAGATTCATCAAGATTCCTTGTATATTCGAACTTCACTCTCTACTTACAGCATCGATTGATTGCTCCAGGACAGAGCAAAGTATTCAAACGTGTTAACCAAGCAGTGAGGCTTTTTCACTGAAGTCATGATAGCCTTGAGAAAACCCCCACAATTCAGGATCTATTTTGCACAAGCCAGTCTGATAACCAGAGGCCCAAACTGTGGTCTGATCTGATCTGGAATTCTAAGCAGGTCAACTAATAAGCAGATTATGTCCTAAGCAGGAAAATGGTGGGAGGCGGGGGGTGTCAAAACCGGAGATAACTCACACACTTGTTTTACAAAGAAGATAAACAACTGCAACAATTATTATTAAAGTCACCAGAATTATTTTCTGTGGTCAACTCTCCATGTTTCACATGCATTCATGCCTGCCTTGGTAAATAAAATCCAGATCCTGGCAGTGTTTCCCTGCATTTCTTTCAGTGACTACATATGTGTTGCTACTCGTGCGATTCCATGGCTGAAATGCAGAATGAGTTTAAGGAAAGCAGACTGTAAAACTAGCCTGTTAAGTCTATGAAGATGGAAACTATAAAATCCCTTATGAATGGTGAGGGGTAGAGTTCACTTGTGTGTTGATGTCTTGGGTCTAGATTGGATTTGTTACAAGCTTCCTTCCTTACTGTCCCCTGAGAGTGAGTTGGATCTTTAATGGTCCCTTTCAATGATTCCACAATTCTGTATAGTAGCTGTGCAAAGACCTGTGGGAAATAAGCCACTTTTTACAGGCAGGAAGTCACAAAGGTAATTAAAGTTATTGGGAATCTTGCTGTGGACCTGAAGGCTTCAGTTGGCTCAGTGGGATCTGCACTTGAAAGTGTTTCTTTTGGGTCAAATGTGAGGGAAGCTGAAAGGACACTGCTGGTAAAACTGAAAATAATTCAATCAGAGTGCAGGGTCAGGGTATTCCTCTGCAGCCGCACAAAGTGAGCCTGGATTTCTTATGCTGACACCTGAAAAGGTTTAGCACATCACACTGTTGTGGTTCAGGCTATTTCCTCTATGGGTCTTAATTCATCTTTAAAGTTGTGGCTGAGGTAGTAGAAATTACTTTGCAGCTAGCCAGGTTACATCTCTTCTTAAGAGTCAAGTAATGAGGAACACGGTCTCAAAATGTGAACTGCCATGAGATCCTCTGGTGCAGAAACTTTTGGATACTTTCAGGTCCTGTTCCTGGAAGAAGTTCAGTCTGTATGCCAGCTGGTGATTTGAGGAAAAACAGGCCTGCCAGCAGCTTGCCTTACTTCTCTAGGATCTGTGTTTGCCCTATGTTTGCCCAAATCTTAGCAACAAATAAATAGTTCAGTTAAATCATACCATGGCTGGTGGAGTTATAGTAGTCAGCAAGGTAAATATTTCTCTTATATAGCCCAAAAAACCCCATGTAAGTGTACTGATTATAAGTTGTCCTGACGTTGGATAGAGCTTAGGAAGTGGCTGTGCCAAGAAGCAACTGATTCTATCCTGGGTATTATGTACACATGGTCAGGACTAAAGAGGCTAAGGCCACTTGCCTCCAGAGCAAGCCAGTATTTCCTAGCTTGGATAAATTTAGATACTCTACGCAAGTTTATCAGTTTGTAACACACTGGTAGAACTGTTTTGAATACTGATTAGTAAAATAATTCAAGCATGAGGTGGTAAATCTGCATGTAGTTAGTTGCAAAGCTCATGTCTTTGAGACAATAGACCTGTTCTTGGTTCCAGTCTTCACTTACTGGTTCTATTCCTGCAAGGTGTAACTGTGAATGGACAATTAATTGGAGCTCCTGCACCACCCAATGGCCACAAGAAACATCGGACTTACTTCAACACAATCACTATCCTCAGCAATAAGCCAGAGAGATCTTACCTGGAGATCACACCCACCAGAATTATCCTGGATGATGGAGAACGACTTATTCTGTCCTGTGACCGGAATGCTGTTGTGAGAAGCAGCAGCCTAGAGGTGTCCATCTCTGCCAATTCCAACATCACTGTGACAATTCGAGACACAATCAGCTTTGTCATCCTCATCCACCGCTACAAGAAGCCAGCCCCGTATCAGAAGGATCACCTGGGGTTCTACATCTCCAACAGTAAAGGTCTCTCTTCTGACTCCCACGGGTTACTGGGTAAGTAACAGGTTCTCAGGTTTGGAGCTGTAAACCATGGAAAAATTATCCTTCCAAACAGTTTTGAAGGACAGAGACAGGAGGTGATGAAAAGGGTACGTGGAGGTGAAGTTACCAGGTGTAACTTCTGCTTCCTTTTGTAAATGACTTCTGTTGCCAGCATTCCCAACTCCTCTCCCATCTTGCTTTGTATGAGCTCTCTCTCACTATCCGAGCTAC
The DNA here is from genome assembly GCF_019238085.1 of Lagopus leucura. Lineage (NCBI taxonomy): Eukaryota > Metazoa > Chordata > Aves > Galliformes > Phasianidae > Lagopus > Lagopus leucura. The sequence continues at coordinate 3,445,631 of NW_024962265.1, read as the reverse complement.
GTCTGTGCCTGTGTTACCCATTACCACTATTTTAATGATTGTTTAATGCAGCTGTCATTTGAATGCACATACTAGAAGCTCACAAAGATAAATAATACAGAGAGAGAATGCAAATATTTCACAAGAACCCCTAATAAGGCATCAATAAAATGTTCTCCAATAACAGTTCTAAATTAGAATAGATCAGCAGCTACGTGCTCTCAGGATGTAACAGAATTGGGTCTGACCCTCTCTAAGCAGAAAGGAGAGTCAGCTGAGGTCTTGCAGATCCCAAAAGAGACTTTTGGTCACAGAGCTAGTGCATTGCCAGAGATCATTGGCTTACAGCCTTCAAATTCTGTACTTCCATACACATGAAGGTCTGTCTTTGTAGGAATGAGTTGTTTACATTTGAGCCTGATTGAGATTAAGAAACATTAGTATTTCTTGTTACCCTTTTCTTTCAATTTTTTTAATATGAACCATCCCCACATTCTGAGAGCAGCTGGGCTTTAGGAAGGTTCAGAGAATGTCTGAACAGTTAGGCTCTTTTTGGATGACAAGAAGTGATGTTTATGGCCATACACATATACAGAACTAAGGCTGAAGCCAGTTTCCATGACGTTCAGGCATTCTCAGGCTGAGCAGGAGATGATCCTTCAAGTTTGGAGTTTTGGATTCAGGCCCTTTGCATCTGCCTAAAAGAGATTAAGAGGTTTAGAGAGGAGAACTTGGTGTTATAGGCCTAGACAGTCTTTCCACTTGCTGATAGGCTTTGGGCTATCATCCTCTAGTAACCATGGCCTACAGAGGGGAACTTACTACCTACTAGCAGATCAAGAAGCTCTTTAGCTCAGTCAGTGGACAAGAAATAAGGTCTTATTCTAATCTCTGTCTTCACAAGTTTTATTAAAGTATCTCAGGACCTAGACTCGTCCTGCTATTGCAGAGAAGCTGTAAACAACTCTGCACTCTGAGAACCCTCAAAATATAACCTATTTTAAAATTTACTTATACGTAGGCACAAAGCAACCATGAAAGTGATGTGTTTTATATTGTGTTGCAGGTCAGTTCTTGAGCCATGAAGTTAAACTTCTTCGGGAATCTTTAAACATAAATCAACAGCAAGTTGGCCAAAACCAAACCGAAGCATTACAGCCAAACCTTACAAACACTCTGAAAGTGAAGGGCCGGCTTGTTCCTGTTGTGTGGAAGCAAAGGAGGATCTACAATGGCCAGCAGCAAGTTGACTGCTGGTTTGCCAAAAACAATGCAGACAAACTGATTGATGGCAGCTATAAAGACTATTTGGCTTCTCATCCTTTTGACACTGGGACCAGCCCTGGGACGAGAAACAGCCTTTAAGACTGATCATAGCAATGCATTGCAGCAGCATGTGTGACAGCGGGTCCCTTCTGAAGCCTCTAGAGATAGGCAATTTATGAATATTTCTATACTTTTTGGTGCCAAAGAAACCAAATCTTGTTGCCCTTGGAAATCCACTGTCTCTAATTCATGCTACATGAACAGGGTTCATCAAATTCGTGAAGACAAGGAGGTGGGAGGAAAGGATTGAGGATACAGTTAAAGTTGTGATTGGTGTTCTCCTAGTGGGTCAGGAGGGAGAAAGGGGCTGGCAGTCCTATAAATGCAGAGAGCTGCCTGCCTTAAATCCATTCAGGGATCTGTGCAATAACCCCAGGGTCTGTGAGTCACCCACGAAAGGCGTGAATCATACATCACAGTGCCTATCTAGGGAGGCAACCTTGGGTGAAAATACTTTGCAAGGAAGTGACGTGGAGTACATGCTCCAGCCATGGTCCCTGGGAAGAGAAGAGGGAGAGGAGAGATGGGTGGATATTCATCTGCAGAGAGCCATTAGCATCAAAAAGGTAAGAAAGAAATAAAAACTTTAAGGCCACAACAAGGTATTGATTTCTTGGCTGCTGGGATAGGGTCTGGATTTGCCACTAAACATGCTGCACCCTGAATACTACAGACTCTTAATATAGTGGTGAAAACCCTTATAGAGCTTATTGCTGTCTTAGAGTACAGGCTGCATGCATAAAAGCACCTGTGGTCCTCTGCAGAAATAGGATCGGTGCCAGCAGTCATTCCTCAAGCTGTCCCATTTAAATGACATTATAAATGTCGTGATTTCATCCTGATTCGTTACTCCCTCAGAGAGGAGCAAAGTTCCATGGTGAGCTTCCAGCAGACCTCCCATTTCCTTGAGCAGAGCATTTCTGCTTTGCAGAGATTTAAATTTGCTGAAAGATAATGAACATGTACTCTCCATAGCTTGTGAACCTACAAAGAAGTGTCTCAATTGTGACTTTAGACTGGACAGTTGTAGCTGCTTTTCTAATCAGAGAAGTATTTATTTATTCTGAATCTTCAAAAAATTTCATCCCAGTTTCCCTGGCTGCTTCTCCTTCCTTGCCCTGCAGGAATTTGTACACAGCAGGAATTTGGCAGCAGAAGCTTAGGGGAGGTTTTGCCAGCCACCCCCACTGCAGGTGGTTCTGCTCTGCAAAGAAACCTCCAAAACCAAACAGCAAAGCTGTGGTCTATTTTAAAATGAGGCACCACTGAATAATGCTATATATCAGCCACAGGGGAGTTTGCTGGTAGAGAACTTGGCCAAAGAGGACTCTGACAACCACAAAGTCCAAGTCTTTGCGGCCAAATTGAACTCATGCATGCTCTGCCTCTTCTAGAGAAAGGAAGGCGGGTAGCTAATGGAAGCATCTCCAGAGCTAAATGATATCCATGTGTGAGCAGAAAAATAAGAAGTTGCCAGAGGCATACAGAAATAGGTTCAATTTTGACTAATTTTTTGCATATTTAAGAACAAAGTCATACTGCTGCTGTCAGAACTCCAGCTGCTGGAGTTGGGTTGGGTGGAGTTGTTTTCTAGTTGCTTGATCATTGAGTTAGCACTGCAGCAGCAGAACAGGTAGTGAGCACGGTTGCTTTTTTTACACTGTATTCTATGGGGAGAGGGAAACAGCCCAGTGCAACCAACTAGAACTGTGCTCTGCAAGGTCCTTCCAGAGAGCTTGGCCAATGCAAAACGTCTGTCAAGGCTCATGATTTTGTCTCCATGTTTTTTCCAAACTACTGCTTTGAGCCTGGCTATCTTGGAAAACAGCTCTCCCGCAAGGAGAAGCAAAGGCAAGACCTTTGGCAGTTCTGATCACACAATAACTAAAGAGACTTCACAGTATGCTCACAAGACGGGAATAAAAGGAGAGTCTGTGAGGTTGACTTCTCTACCCAAGAAGACAGTAGGAACATCACCTCATCCATTGCAAAGTAACATCCCATTCCTCTAGCACAGGATGAGGGTAGTGACAGCAAACTTCTAGATGGTGGGTGTCCTCGTGCAGTCCTCACAGTAATATTTTCACTCTCCCCCCACATTTTGCTGTTGAAGTGTATTGCTAGTGGGAGCCGTTTGGTTAGCTCTCATCTCTCCTGTACATAGGTATGTATATACAGACACATGTATTGCTAACGCTTCAGGTGCATCATTGGTCCTCCTCCCCAGCCAAGAAAACATATTTCTTTCAGGGTCTGAAAAGAATAATGGTCAAGTCCAGCTGCCCAACCATGTGAAGCACCTGGAGCAATGTACTCAAGTTCTCCTTAAGGTTCCAGTTATCCATTTCACAATAAATATTTTGCAGTGAACGCTACCATGAAGTTCTCATTTACCAAAGATGAAATGCACTTTGAAGCTAAGGGTAGGTATGCTTCACGCTCCTGGACAAACTTATGCTACCAGATGACTGAAAGAACCACTCTGAAGTTAAGAGAGTTCATGTTCTTGCTGGTCCAAGATCACTGGACAAAAGCAGGTTGTGGACTAAAAACTTCATGATTCAACTTCCATAGAATCATGAGTTGGAAGGGACCTCCATAAAGGCCATTTAATCCAACTCCCCTCCAATAAGCAGGGATACCTACAGCTCAATCAGATTGCCCAGAGCCTGACCCAGCCTAACCTTGAACATCTCCGGGCAACCTGTTCCAATAGCTAAAAAAAGGGGTGTTAATGCTTTTCCTCCCTCAGGATTGTCCAGGCTTCATCTTTACACCCCTTTTTGATAACCCAGAGATGCCCCAGGTAAAACATTGTGCTAAGTGCATGACAAGCACACATCTGTTCTCATCTCCACGAGTGTCACAGAGCACTTTGCTTTGCATCGATGTGGTTTATGATCACAAACTGCTCAGATACAAAGGCTGAGCAATCACACCAGAGCACAGTGGAAGTGACTGTTTTCAGTATCTCCAGTGAAGGAGACTCTCCCACCTCTCTTGGCAGCCTGTTCTGGGGCTCTGTCCCCCTCAAAGTAAGAAGGTTTCTTCCTAGTGATCATGATGGCCCACTGCGAACCACCTCACCCAGCACTGAGCACCACCAGGTTTATTCCCCAACTGAGATCACATCACTTACCTTCCATTTTAGAACAAGGACTGTACTTTTGCATAGTATCACATTACACAGCTTACAGCAAGAAAAAAACTGAAATGCCATTTCACCTAGGCAAGTCTCTAACAGGAAGCTGTTTCCAACTCTTTTTACTCAATACCTTTAGCAGCACAGGGGTTGCTTCAGCCCTCACCAGCAGAGGACTCCTCAACTTCTGCTTGTTTGGCAATGAGTGATGTCATGAAGCAGTATAAATGAGCTGTTCAGAGAGCTGTGTGTCATTTGTTCCAACGGCCATTTGGCATACCAGCACAAGTAGGATTTTGACCATTAAATAAAGAACAAACAAAAAGGGACTTAACTTCTAGAAATACATCATAGGGCTACACAGCTGCAAGTGTAGCCAAGCATGTCCAGTTCACTCAGAGGCATACAAGACTTATTTGCATCTAACACTTCTGAACTGCTTTGAAGTTGGAAAGAACAGCTACCCGAGGAAATTCACATCCTCTCAGCTTTGTTTTTAAAGGACTAGAGCCCTCTAAAGTCAGAAAATCCAAACCCTTTATTTACATGCCCGATTAAGGAACAGTTTTTCTATGAAAACACAAGGGAGAGAAGACCCACAAAAAACCAACCCCACCCAAAAAACATCAAAACAACTCCTGCCCAACAATTCTTGAGACTTCTACAGTATGCGAAGCTTGCCTAGGTCTACCTGCTCAGACCCGAACCAGACCACGTTCTGTTGGACTCTGAGTTTCAGCACAGCTGTCTGCAAGCACATTAAGCAGCTGTTCTCTCCTCTAAGAGCTGCAGAATGTTTTGCATTTTTGCTGTTTGTATATTATCAGAGCCTGTTAACAAGAAAGAAAAGGAACTTCTAACCTATAACAGAAGATGCCAGGATCTGGGATGACCCAACAGCTCATCCCCTTCCTTTTGGCAGGGCTAGTGTCTCACAAAACAAGGCACTGCAAAATAATTCACATATGAAGCAGTTTTAAGTCAAATATTTATTGCAGTCCTTATAAAACAGTAAAAAAAAAAAAAAAACAAAAAAAACACACATCAGATCCACTGAGACAATCTTCCCAATTCAAGGCATTTAAATATATAATCACAAACCAGTTCTGTAGAGCATCTGTGCATATAAAAGTGTTACAGTTCAGACAGTATAGGATTTTTCTATAAAAAGAAGAGAGCTTTTTGATTTCAGTCTCTAGCCTGACAAAGTTACACCCAGCTGGCCAGCCAGAGGAAGCACACATCCTTACCCTAACCTCAACATGCCTGCAATGTGCCTATGGTAGGGTTGGGTAGATAAAGCAGATACTGCTTAGATACAGGCTGCATGGACACCATCCCGAAGAGACACTGCAGAAGGAGAGGCGTACATGAGGCAGGGCTCCACAGATCCCCAGGGATCAGCTGCATTCTGCATCCTTCCTCAGCCAGCTCAGGAATCACAGTACTGCTTCCTTCCTCCACCTCCCTTGTCTCAGTGCTGTCAGATGACCACGTGGTAGCTGGGCTGCTTCATCTTCTGGTTTGTTCCCTGGAGTCCTGAGATATCCTGGTCACTTTCAGACTGGTCAAAATCCATGTCCGGAGAGAGCAGCACCTGGTGAGGAGAACAGACAGATGCTCATGGAATCAGAGCCCTCAATCAGATGGCAGCTGGAATTTTGTTCTCTCATCTTAATACCACAGGCACTATCCCCTAGCAAGGGACTGCTAGAGGGGTCAAGCACATAAAAGGATCTACTGCCAATGGGGTTAGATTTTGCAGAGCAGGGAGGTCTTAAGGTCACCTTGACCATTCCGAAGACAGCCAGGAACATATGGATCCAAACACAGATGCTCTGGTACCCGCAAGCCCTCTTGGGAGTGGAACAGGCAGCTGAAAGCTCTGTTCACCAGGGGACAGGATTCGCAAACATTCACATTAAGGCCAGGCTGCAGCCTCTGAGGAGATGCACAAAAACTAGGCCACAATTTGCAAACAGCTGTAACAAAGAGACATTTTCCCAGGCCCCCAGCTGCTTGTGATCTCTAAAGCTCAGACAGGGAAACAAGCAGCTCAGGGTTGCTTTAGCCACAGTCAGCAGGCTCAGAATTGCTGAGCTAGCCTGGCACCTTCTTATTTCTACCCAGCAGAGCTGAACTGTAGAAGCCAGAACAGAGCATCAACACCTCCCACCAGTAGCTCCCTTGATAAGAACACTTTGCTGCACAACCACAAGGCTGCCCGTTGCCTCCAGAACACCTATGCTTTCAGCTGCTAACCTCAGACTTGAAGCTATCAAGAGGCAGTTCTGAGCTAAGTGGCTGCCACCGGCCCGGAGCATTCGCTCGATGCAGACAGAACCATCCTGATGGGACATCCTCCAGCCATATCATCTGGAAGAGGAAAAAGGCTAAATTTTACTCAGGCTATGGCTGCACAGCCCCGCAGAAGAGCTGCAACCTAATGCCAGCCAGCAGGCTGGACTGACAAACTGTTTGCATGGGTAGTATTCTATGATTCTATTTACAGCTTGACAGATTGTTTGTTCAACCCCATCTGACTCCTTTAAAGCTCAGCTTTGAGCAAAAGCAGCCCTACTGTCTTTAGCCCCAGCAGTAGCAAGATCTAAGCACAGATGATGTGCAGTCACTCCAGCACCAGCTAGGAGCCAAGGGTTTCTGGTCAGCAGTGATCCCCCGCATCAGTAGCACGACCAAGTCTTTGACACTCAGGGTCTAACTCTATGCTATAGATGGGCACAAGTTTAGCAGCACAGCTGAGGGCTTTCAGTTCTTTTTCTCTAGATGACTGATGTCAGAAGTCACTCCCCTCTCCTCCATTTGCCTCACAACACCCAGTCAGCATCATTAGTTTATGGCCAATAAGGGGAAAAAGAGCCAATAAGCACTCTCCCCTATGCCAAATGAAAAAGAAAAGCAGCAGCTTCACCCAGCTAAGACTTCCCACTCAAGTCTCAAGTCTCAGCTCCATCTGACCCTAAATTCACAGAACCGTAAAGGCTGGAAAAGCAACTAAGATCATCTAGTCCAGTCATCAACCCATCCCTACCATGTCCATTAAAACCTCAGTACCATACCTACCTTTTTTTTCCCCCCAACACCTCCAGAGATGGTGACTCCACCACCTCCCTGGGCAGCCTGTTCCAGTGCCTCATCAATTTGTGATGCAAGTGGAACCACTGAACTGTGAAGCCTTGTGTCCATCCCACAAAACCCTTCCACCTCCAAGACACCAGTTACAGAACAGCTGATAAGCTTTCAGCCCAAGAGGCCCACCATCAGCTCAACTAGACCCAGAGCCCAGCATTCCTTGGTGAAAACACCACAACCAGAGCAGGAGTACAGCCTTATTCACAGCCATCTCCAGACACAGTTGTGAATGAGCATATCCTCCACTTGTTTATTTAAGACAGCATCACCAAGCCAGTCACCACAGCAACAAAGCAACTAAACAGGAAAAACAAACTGCAATGAGTCAATGACTTCAAAGAAGCCGAACAGCCACAGAACAAGACATTCTCCCCACTCTCACACACACTCCATCTGATTTTGTTATCCTCACAGCAGCACATCAGATACTCAAAGGATAGCAATAGATCAGATTAAGATCTCATTCCCCTCCATCCCCTTAAGTTAACCTACACAACCCCATTCCTTTTTTTGTTCTAGACATCACAGGAAAGTTTCCATCTCTTCCAAGTGAAGATTTCCTGTTTGGCATATAAATATTATGATGCTGGAGGACCTGAAAAAAAATGGGTGATTAATTACACATGGCACTATATAAAAAAAAAAATCACTGAACTCTGACAGGCTGCACCAGGTCATCTTTGGAGTCTAATGAACCAATTATTTAGGTGGGTTTCATGCTGTAAACTCAGACCTTCTCACAGCCAGCCATGGCTGACATAGAAAGGGCTGTGCATCCAGACCCCTTTGGGCTGCTATCTGCCTGCTCTAGAGCTCATACAAAGCCACTCAAGCCAACAGTCCTCCAGTAACCCTTCCATAGCTCCATGGTGAGCTTCATCATGAGAAAGCACCTTACTGCTATGAGAGCCATGGTACAGGCCCTCTTTTTTTTTGCCCAGACAGAATTGTTTGGGATGTTTCAGCATAGCTTGGTCAAGGCACTTCCTCTACAGATGTTTCCAGGTCAAAATCACAACAGATCAGTGGTACAGCTGGAAATGGACCGTAGCTTCCCAGTCTCAGGACAATGTGCTGCTGTTCCACTCAGTCCCTAAATACTTCACACATTCCTCCCCACACCAGGAAGAATGAGTTGAAAACAGAGAAGCTCAAGGGCTATTTCCATGCAAGACATGGAATTTTGTCTGAAACTACCAGTTACATGTAGAGACAGGAACCATCCTACCTTCCTCCCACACCTGAGTTCAGGTGAGTTCCCATACCTCAGTAGGACTGACAGGTGGGACAGTCTCCTACCAGAGACCATACCTATCTTCATTCAACTTTCCCCTAATGAGCAGGCACTCCATTTCACCTTGAGCTATTAAAAAAGATCAGCTCAGCTAACCAATTCGCAAGTCAAACTTGCTCTTGGAGTGCTCTTCAACTCTTAAAGCAAGCAGTAGAGGTATCACCATTCACCATCGCCTTCAATCTAGCAAAATTGCCAGAAGTTATAATCCCTATGGAAGGGATTAGAATTGGTGCTGAACTCCGTGAGAACCAAAGGCAGGTCCGTGTAGTACGTTAGCTTTCCTCTCAACCTTAAACTAACCTCCAGTTTCTCTGCAAATACTTTGAGAAGTACCACTGTTATTAGACCAAACGTTGCTGTAATTTGCTTCTGAAAGTGCAAGCCTTCAAAGAGAGGAGAAAAGAAGAAGTAGAAGCTCACTTATTCCCTGAGGAAAAAACTAAAACAAGTCCAAAAAGATCAAATACAACATTATTAAAACTGACTTGTTTTCCTAAGTGATGAAAACAAAGAAACCACTGATAAGATCTGAAGTTTATCAACGCTTACAAGAACAAGGGAAAAGAGACACAGGTCAAGGGCAGGACACAAGCAAAGCAGAAATCAGGGCCAAGCAGATGAATGCACTTCCCTACCCTGAATAGCACCAGATTCAGACAGACACTCTGAAGTTCCCTATCCATCCCACACAAAGGCAGAAATGGACTGAACATTTACCAAGGTAGGACACGTGTGACAGAGGGAAGATTTAAGGCTGACTTGGAAGCAAGAGTGAAATTCTTCTGCGCTAAAACTGAAAAGCAGAGTTTCAATATGAAAAAGAAAATAAATCGCAGAACTGCAGGGGTTGGAAAGGACCTCAAGAGATTGAATTTAACTCTCCTGCCAAAGCAGGTTCCCTACAATAGGTCTCAAAGGTAGGCATCCAGACCTTGAGTATCTCCATAGAAGGAGACTCCACAACCTCTCTGGGCAGCCTGAGCCAGTGCTCCATCACCCTTACTATGAAGAAGTTCTTCTGCACCTTAACATGGAACATCCTACGTTCAAATTTCAAGCCATCACTCCTTGTCCTATTCCTAAGCATCACAGCAGTTTCATTATAAACAAGGGCCCAGTGGCACATCAATGGCTCACAGAAGAGCTTTGAAACCCAGGAGATGGACATTTATTTAGTTTGCATTACAGCTGTGGAGTCAGCAAACAACATCAGTGGCAGAAAAGCTAGGTTCCCTTTTATTGCTCATCTGAACTGCCAAGGACAAAACCAACATCTCATAGAATCATTAAGGGTGGAAAAGATAACTAAGCTCATCTAGTCCAACCATCAACCCACCCCCACCATGCCTGCTAAATCACGTCCCTCAGTGCCTGATCTACTCTCTTCTTGAACACCTCCAGGGACAGTGACTCCTCCACCTTGCTGGGCAGCCTGTTCCAATGCACTACTACTCTGAAAGTAAGTTTTGCCTAATATCCAACCTGTTGTTATTGCTGCTATCCCTATAGTAAGTGCTGAGTATAGTTTTTTAGCAGGTTAACTTCAGACCACTCCTTTCCTTCCTCCCCCTTCTTTTCCAGGGAAACTGCAAGTTCAAGTGAAAATAACGACACTACTGGTGAGATAGGCAGAGGGGTGAAATTCAAGAAGGCAGCATGATGGGGAGCTGTTGGCGCCTGCTGCTAGACAGTGCTGATGAACCGTGATAAACCACAGGACACATTAGCCCCAGCCAGCCCTGCCCTGTACAGAGATGCTTCTCAGCTCTCTCTCTCCTCCTGTCTAGGTAGGCAGCAGGGAGGGAAGAATAACCTGTTCACATGGAGAAAGCTTAACCAAAACAAGCCCTAAAAACCCTCATTTTCTGATTTTGAGCCTAAATCCCAGCTGACCCAGCTGCAGCACTCAACCATCCAACACTGTATTTAATAGCATAAAATTAAAAAGTGACAAAGCAGGAGTCTACTTCAAGGCCCGATGCCAAGAAGCAGAATTGGGAAAAAAAGATCACTCATGTCTGACTCTCCTTTTAATTAACATCCTTCCCTACCCAAATTATTTGTATAGTGCTGGAGACACAGGAGCTTATCTGAGCAGTCTCTACAGACAGTTCCAGGTACAAACCTATCACCTTAGTACCTAAACTGTGGTGATGGATCAGACAGTTTCAAGGTGGACAGACAGACTGCACACAGAAGATTTCAGAGCAAGTTCTCATGAGAAAAGGAGCCAAATACTTGGTGGATATGAAAAGGACACTGACAGAAAGATTCAGCCTGCAGAAGTCCATATCCACCACATGAAGCGCCCTACCTAGGTGAAGCTATCAGAAGAAGCTTTCCAGCTTGCAGAGATTAACAGGTATCTTCTTTTTAGGTTATCCAAAAACTGAGCTAGAGGGCATAGAACACTTGTCCCCTCCAATGGAGTGAGGGAGGAGACAGCTCCATTTTTATGGAGATCCAGTAACTTCAACACCATCTGTGTGTCTACACCAGCCTGAAGCTTATGATAACATCTGTGAGGTAAAGTGACCCAAGCTTAGGTTGCAACAGGTTGGAAAAGAGCTTGTAGCATCTGAGTTGCTGTCTAGTCAAAACAAGAGCAAGGAGGCAGCATAATATTAGCTGAATTTAAACCTCAGGAACACTCCAGCACATCTAATCAGTAAAGCAGATATTCACCATCAGTTTTACATTTTGAGTGGAGCTAGATTGGAGGCCTGCCCAGGAAGCACCACTGTAGAACACATCAAGCAACCAGGACTGTGCTATAACCAGGGCACAGTGTCTATCTAGAGTTAGTTCAGCTTTATGTCCTAGGCAGCAGCCCTTAGCTTCAGTGTACAACTATTAAGACATCTTGGTACTGCTCAGCTCCTCTTCCCTCTCCAGATCAATACAGATTTCTTCAGGATGCCCCACAGCTCAGGAAACTCCCTGGGAAATATTGCTCACATGTTCTCAGTAACCTAGCCAAGCCACAGCTGTTTATCTGGATGTTGGGCCAAGAAGAATGATTCATTTGTCTCCCTTGCTTGCATCTGCCTGCCCTTCCTGCCCCCTGAACCTTCAAGCCATCAAGAACACCTCTGAACACCACTACCTATGCATACAGTGCAGTATTGATAGTACTAATGAGCATGATGGCCAGTTACAAGAACAGAGTTACTCTGTAAAATACCTCTTGCTTTCTCAGTGTTATTTCTGTCTGTCCTAAATCCCTCAGCTATTCCAGGAGCCAGCCTATGACTGCCAGAAGTGATTTAACCTTAACTCTTGCCAGTGAGCTGCAGGATACAATCACAGTGTCTCCTGATACCTGGAGTCAGGCACTCAGCATTCAAACAAGGGCTGGGAGCCAAGGGGAAGGAAGGGAATTCGATCCAGTGAATCAGGTTGTGGCTTCTGCAAGAAATCTGATGGGAAACTCAGGCAGTACCTGCCTGGCAGTCCACGTGTCATTAACTACAGGAACAAAGCCTGCTGATACTGGAGCATTCCACTCCCACCCACCCCAGTCTCCTTAACTTCAGTAGTCAGGCTCAGATGATGCAAAACACAGCATTCTGCAGCTACAAGACCATTATTAGATTGAATAGTTCAAAATACTGACAAAAAACCAGGATTCCTAGCTGGGCCTTGTGCTTCCCCTCCGCCCCCCACCCACGCCCCCCAAAAAAGGAGACTAATTGCAGCCAGGAAAGCAAGATTTGAGCCAAGATCAACTAGAATTACTAATAGCAAAGTTGATAGTACTAAGGCAGATCTGCCCACCAGCTTCAGCCTGCCACTCTTGTGATCCCCCCTCCTCAAGATGCCATCATCCCAGAGAGCAGTATTTCAGCGCTACTTTATAGATTGTGATACTACATCAAATCCTCCCAGGGAACCTCTGTGACCTCAGCTATAAGCATCAGAAGTTATTTGGACTTCCAAGGTCACCCCCATATTCATCAAACATCAGTCCAGGTGCAACATGATGGCACACTGCATAGTTCTGGTAAAACAAAAGCCATACCCAAGTGCACAATTTGGTCTTTGACTTAGAACATCTTTGGTCTTACCCGAGATTCCTCACTCCTCCTAGCTTGTGGGGTCTCTGTGGATCCATTGATGTTCAACATATCCTTCTGCTTGTGTTTCCTCATGATCAAGCTGTCCACAACCCAGAACATAACGGCCTTGGGGAGAAAGGAGTTTCATGAATAGACTGCAGAGACCAAAATATAAAGTCATGCAAGCTGAGCTACTTCTTTCTTCACTTTTTGGATCTTCCAAACCTCCATCTTCCAGCAGCCCAATATCCAAATTAATCCTGTGTTAAGTGTATCTGTTAGGGTGGATGAGACAAGTTGCTAAGGTCCCTCCCTCACAAGTTCTGAGGATTCCCTTTTCACTGGAGACCAAGTGAAAACAGATCACAACAGACCAAGTTTCTTCCAGAATGAATCACTGAGCCAACGGCATCCCATATTCATTCACTTGTTCTGCCTGCATCAGCCACTTTAAGAACCAGAGTTTCAAGCAAGTGCACCATGGGGTGAGGTTGGGAAGAGAGGTTGGAATAGCACAGGCAGGTAAACCCATCCTTGCCAACACTCCATCCATTGTAAGTATAAAAGTTCACCCCTTTTTCAGTGAGATCTCAATGCTAAGATCTTTTTCTCACTTGCCATATCAGGGTAGTAATTGATCTGTTAGTAAAACACTGCATAGAATCCAGAAAACCAGAAAACAGCTTTTGCTAAACTAAGTTTGCAATATGAGTTTGAATATCAGTAGTTTTGGGCAGTCCGAACTGATCTAGACAGATGGCTGATACAGAATAAGTTACTTTATAGTATCTTTAACTTAGAACTGCTGCTCCTCAGCCCCCATCACTGCATCCATTGCAAGAGCTTTAGCACTTCTGTTCATGTTCCCACGACTGCTTGCAAATTTAAGTCTCAGTGACATCACAGCTTTAAATGATGCAGATGGACAAAGACCATGTCTGGCAGAAGGTCTACTGCTGACAATACCCCAACACCTGTCAAAAGGACCCAAGCCTCTTGTTTTAACAGTGCTTTCTACCCATGTTACACTGCAAAACAAACAAACAAAAAAAAAGCACAGCACATTGTCAAACCAGTGCCCTCGTACCAAATACATGTCACTACACTTGCAGAGAGATCTGCCATGCACTTCAACGGGCCTTACATACTCCTGGGACAACCAGATCATGACTCTAATGGGAAACTAGCCTGTATTTCTGCTGAAAGCATGCTTTTTTGGCCACTCTGTAGCCTTGGTGAATATAAGCAAGAAATAGCATTGTTTTTTTCTCTTCAAGGTTGGAGTACAAATAAGACGTTTGAGACATTTGCAGCTTTGTGCTGTCTGTAGGGACTCTTTACTTGGCATATACACAGGATACAAAGTTGTTTTTTCGTTCCTCAGCTACAGTACACTTAAAAAAAAAAAAAAAAGCTTCCTTGATCAAGGACAGCTTTCTTGTGATGGATCACAGTAAGAGGACTTATTTGCCCTGAAAGTCCACTGAATTATCTTGTCTTTCACACCTCTCTTCTCATACACCCTTTCTCCACTTTTATTCGCAATTGAAAGCACAGCAAGTTCCCACTGAAAAGCCATTCCTATAAGAACTTCAACAGGCTTTGGAGCACCTTTGTTCCTTCCACATTGCTGTTTAGACACAGCTCCCAGCTGATGTGTTTAAACTGTCCTCGAAAAAGTAAACAATCAGCCATACAGCAGCTTGGACAAGGGAGTGGGGGTTAGGAGCAGAGCCCTTGGTAGGCAGCAGATACAGATTTGTGCTTGTAGCAAAGATCTTTGCTTCCACTCCCCTTAACCTTCCATCCACTTTGATTACTCAAGGCTGCCAAGCCATGTCCTGTACATTCTTCCCATTGGAAAGGGCCCATTTCCAAACCACCCCATTTTGTACTTGCCATGGCATCACTTACATTTACAATAAAAGGCACAACTAGCATGACCAGGATGAGCTCCAACTGGGGGTTTGGGATGTAACTCAGGAGGATCTGCTGAAGCTGCAGAGAAGAAAAAGCATTTAGAAGCATTACTCAAATAGCTGTTTGCTGCAAACAGGATGCATTCTTAAGCTATGTCCTATCTATGGCCCTGCATACCTTGCTTTAGCAGAGCTCTTTGAGATGGCTTAGGCTATTTCTTTAGCCCAGCTGCCAAGTGTTTTGTTTTCAGCAATAAAATGAGTGAAGATAGACTTTAACTACCTGCAACAACAGCTGGTAGGACTGTTCTTGGCTTCTTGAGCCTATCTGCAAAATACAGCCAACGTATTTGCACAGCCATGAGCCAGATCAATACTCACAGCCAAGTCAGAGCACTGTAGGTTGCTACATTTGAAAGAGAAGCTCTAACCAGGAACAGATAAACGCTCCCAGACTGCTGCAAGTAACACTGCAATTAGGTCACATCAGCCCTTTTGGGTACAAGGCACCAAGTGCAAATGCACTCAGTACCGGGATGGCCCCTTAATTCCTTAAATAGCTTTTGTACCAGTGAATTACCCACAATGCCTACCTTCCTCCATAAAAATGGCTACAATTCCCAAAAGAATGTATGTATTTTAATTAAAACAATCCCAACAAACTAATGTCCCCCCAGTTACCATACAAAAGCATAAGGAGAAGGGTGGGGCAGTTCTCTATAGGGGTCAATTTGGAACAATCTAACAGTTTCCCTAGTTTAGGCACAAGACCACAAGTGTATTGACTTGACAAGATAATGTGGAAACCCCCTGGCAGAACTGAAGTAGCTCAGCCACCAATCAGCCCAGCCCATTTTATTCTTCTGAGAGCAGAAAACTGAAGAAAAATCATATTCCACTAGTTCTTGACAAGCAGGAGAACATATCACAAGCCAAGCTGTTACGAAAGTCATGTTTCCTCAAACTTCAGTAATAGCTAATTATCACAGAGAGCTGTCAACAACTCAAAAGGATTAAAGACCTACGATGATGTGGACCATTAACAGGGCAAAAATGACAAGAAAAAAAACACAACAGCTGTAGCTAGGAAAATAAAAAACAGCTTAGGAGCCTACCTTTGTCCAACCAGGGATCAGCAGGACAAGGCTAATCAGGGTCTTCTCCACAGCCATAATCAGCAGGTAGAGGATACACTGGCCAATCCAAGCAGCAGCTTGTGGAGGGTCACCTGGAAGAAGAGCACAGTTCATAGACACAGGACAAGACAGCCTTGCAGGTAAATGACCTCAGGCTTGACATGTGTCCTACAATGCTCACGTTCACCTTATGCATATGGGGAGAGAGACAGCCCAGGCTCTGCCCATGCTTATCCAGCAGCCCTCATATACTCAAGAACCACTGAAAGCTGAAAGAAACACTCCCAGTAACTTCAAGGAGATTAGCTAAACAGATGGATCTTGGTTTGGGAAACATTCGCCTCCTCTTGGGGAGAGCCCTGAATGTACAGAGCCTTACGGATGCATCTTTTCCTCCTCTTTCAGCTACCAACAGGCATTGCAGGTATCCAGCCTATGGTACTGAGCTGTTTTGAGCTAAATAAATACAAGGATAAGGGGAAGAAACCCTGTTTGTACAAAGTGGCCAGTACCCCATCTGAAAGCACAGATCACTGTATACCTTCATATAGAGAGTAAGCTTGTGTGTATGGACTCTGTTTAGTGGGCACGGTGGTGATGGGCTGACACTTGGACTAGATAATCTTAGCAGTCTTTTTCAACCTTAGTGATTCTAGAATTCTAAGCTGCTGAGAATCCTGAGCTTTCAAATGGCTCCTTACAAGCAAGCATTGCTTTTGGAACATTAGTAGCCTGGTTTGCCCCTCTTGCCAAGGTACCACAGACTTCATTTCTCTTCATCTTAGCAAACCTAGAGTATTCTATAAAGAAAAGTTTCACCCCATCACCATTTTTTCCTCCCCATTACTTTCTATGGAATAATAAGCTCATAGGAACACTTCACAAAAAACCTGTTCCATATGGACCAGAGTTTCAGACTGATAATCTTTCCTGAATTAAAATCCACTCCCAACCCCCAAAACAAAGCACTGCACAACAGATCCTTTTCTACACCACCAAGCTACTCCCCTGCCAAATCTTACCTGCCTAATTTCCAAAAGTTTCTGGTCACTGATTTCAATGTAAGACAAAAGCTTTCAGTCCTCAACTAGATTATGCATTTGCTGATTGAGTGAACAAATGGTTATGTGACACTGAGCAAGAGACAGTGTCTCCATCCCCCTAGGTTTTACAGCAACCCACTAAAAAAAAAAAAATAAAAATCAATGCTAATTAAATATGAATGCTTCCAATGAAGTACTTACCAAGTAATAATAAAAAAGCATATTTGTATTGCTAGCACTGATAATTGCACTGTATCTATTACATATGCTTCCTTCAGCCATCTGAAAGTACCCTCCTGGCAAGTTATCATTTTCCCAGGTCATCAGAATACCTTGGGCCTGCAAAACTGAGCTGCTGTATCTGGCTTAGGAAAAAATGCAGCACTTCCTCTTACCATCCAAAGATAAAGATAATCGCTGGCAGACTTTACTTCCAGAGGAATTGGGCCAGAACTTGGAATTGCATTTGTGCAAGATGTTCAAGCTGCTTTTGGATGGCAACAGACAGGGAGCTCTGCCCAGCTTTTCTCTGCACGGTGCTGCTGAGACACAGCAAGGGAAGCCCACACAAGTAGTTTGCAAACATTGATCCAAATCATCATGCATACCTTTGGTCACAGAAACCAGCAGCACGGGCCAGGATTTACTAAGAGCTGCTATCTGACCAAGTCCAGCGCTGGGAGAATCTGCTTAGCAGGGAGTGCAAAAACAGGTCTGCGTGCATATTCGTCCTTCCTGTTATTTGTTAGCAATGTACCAAAATATTTGCAAAGCCACTGCTAAGAACAGAGGCATCCAGCTTGTCTCTCTATGCCAGAGAGCTCCATGTGATCACCTTGCATTCCAGCTTTGTAACTGCCCGAGCCACAGCTGAAGAGGGGAGAGAAGGAAGTGGAAGCTGTGGTTTCAAGATGCTGAGAGCCAGACCAGCAGGAACTACATGGAGAAGGAGCTGGGAAGGTTACATGCAAACGCAACCAGCACTGAGGATTTTGGAAAGCACACATCTGCACTTCCTGGCAGGCAGCAGCTGGATGGGTGGTCTGTGCAGCATCGTTGGCAGTCTGCAGTTAAAGGCTGGGGTCAAAGAGGTTTTACTGCTCCTGGAGCCTCTCCTGATAAGTTCTGGTATCTACTCTTCTTCAGCACTGGCTGAGCCTAGTGGGGCTTTTTGCCTGACATCCCCAGACCAACCAATCCTTTCATAAGCCCTTAGGCTACCATCATCTATCAGAGCACACACAGACACAACAGGAAAACAAACATACCCATGGTCTCCCTCCTGAACTCTTTGCCTTTTGCTCTGTGTCATCAGCTGTTGTGGTCAATCCCCCATGGGGAAACAGGGGCTGACAGCACAGCTTTGCAAGTCAGCTGTCCCACAGTGGTAGCAGTGACACCTGCAGCATATTTCTCTCCGATGTTTCAGCCCTCTCCAAAAGCATCAGCAAGCTGGAGATACCTCCAACATGCCTGCTCCCTCACACCCTTTTGGCAGTAGGTCACTACCATTCATTATCACAAGCAGCTATAGATCTTACTTCTGCATACTGTGCACCTAACAGCCCTAACCCTTCATCATTCAGATAAGCTTTGGCTAACATGGCTGAGATGCACACAGTAAGAGAAACAATCTGCTGCCTAATCCAGCATGGGGCAGATTCACCCTTATCTTTAATGCTTTCCTCACCTAAATCATTCCTCCCTCACTCTCAGTCTTAAAGAAACCCTTCTTTTTCCTTACTACCCACCAAACCTCACCTTGTCAGAGATGCCTCCACCTCTGGAGCATCAAATATCCAGCTTCTCACTCTGATCCTTCCTGCATCACCTAAAGCAGCAGCTGCATATCTCTTCTGCAGTAAGAGCTTCTAATAGCCCAGATTAAACAACAGAAGGATTTGCAAAGAGACCTGCAGACCTATGGGTCAGATGTAGCCATCAGCTCTATCACCTTCAGCAGCCTCAAGCTGCTACTGTCTTGGAACCTTGTTCTCCTCTTAAGACTCCAAGCTTTGTTTTCAGAACATGGGATGTTTCTGTACAGGAATGCATCCCAAACCACAGAATTACATGCCTTTACTGCCATTACCTAGCAGAAAGATCACAGGGTGTCTGCGCAGTTATTCTCCAGCATCCAGGTATCCCAGTGACAGAAGGGTGCTTATTTAGATGCTGGCTTCCTACAGCCAGCATTGGGTTAGATGGCGGGGATGGAGAAAGTCAGGCCAGGAGTATCCTTAGATGCCACTTAATGTCTTCAGTGAGCTAAGCACTGCCCAGAAATCCCTCAGTCCATGGATCTGAGAGATTCTCCTGATATGGTGGTGATGGGTTGATAGCTGGACTAGATGATCTTAGATTCATTATGGTTGGAAAGACCACAATGATTTTGTATCAGGTGTTTCCACTAGCAAATTTGGGTAAGTGCCTCCAAAGCTGTTTCTGCCATACAGGATAGCCAATCAACAAAACCTAGTTTGCTCCTTGGAGGCAGAAACCAATTCAATGCCCTCCCTCTGCTGCAAGCAAAACTTCCCTTTCTATGTAAGGAACAGAACAGGCACAAAAGATCTCTGCAGATATGCTACAGAAAGCCACATCATGCTCCCTCTGAGTGGCTCCCTGCACCAAGGACAAATCTTTGCCCTGCAAGTCCTAGTGAAAAGGATGCACGCTTTGCATTTTGACCATTTTCCTCCAGCACCCTATCCCACCATTAGCATCACCCCTTTAAAACAGACCTAGGATCCCCAGTGCCTGCAGCAACCTCACAGACACAGCTCGTGTTCTGCTTGTGAGTGGGAGCCCAACTGCTTACAGAGCAAAAGCAGCACTCCTTGAGGTATTTGACTTGTTACCATACAACAGGATTAATTTTAATCCAAGCTGTCTAATGTACCAAGCTGTCAAGGTCCACGTGTTAGTGCCAGACAGCTTTATTTGTAGGCTTCCAGGGACTATACATGTACTGAGCAGGTGGGAAAATATTTAACCATAGCCAGGGCAGAGAGTTCAGGGAGGCTGAGGAAAAGTGAGCGTTTGAAAATACTGAAAGTTGTATTGGGTTAGATGGTGGGGATGGGGAAAGTCGATAGGAACTCAGTGAAGAATATTTAAATTGTACCTCCAGGACAAAAGCATTTGTGTAATTCTCGATGCTATGTACAGAAAGCAAGAAATATTGGTAAAGCATCTGAATTGCATGCTAAGGACAAAACAGTCCCCTAGATTAGAGCTATTTTCAGCAGTATTTCCTCAGTCATTAGCAGCCAGCTCCCTTGGCTGCTTCGGTTCATGGGAATATTTACTATGGAAATTTTGTAGGCCATCGCAGCAGGGCCAAAAGCAGCCTACACAGGTCCTCAGTTAAACTCAGCAGCTGGCACAAAGCACATTCTGCTGTAACTGAGTTTGACCAGTGGAGTTCAACAGACCATTAAACAGACTTCAGAGGGCTCCAAGCAAAGCGCCTTTCCATTTCTGGACAGCAAATGAACACAGGGCATCAAACAGAACAGTTAGCGACCACAGCCATGCTCCTATATAAGCCTGCCTCCCTGAATAACTTTTCAAGCCAAGATATCCACTTCTTCTCACCATTTCATGATGCTGCTCTTCAGCATTTGACTCACTCACTGCAAAAATGCCTCAATATGAGTTGACAGAGTTTGTTTCCTTAAAGTATTATTTTAGAAGTACTTCAATATTTGAATTGGTACACACACAGTGCAGGGATGCTGCAGCCATCAACAGGTTTCCCCCCAGCAAGCCTCTTGTAGCCACAAGAACTGGGAAGAGGCTGAAGGACTTGTAGTTTGGAGGCTGAAGTTTATCAACCACCATTTTTCAAAACCTACTTGAACCAGCATGAAGAGTGAACTTTGCTAGTCTTCATTCTCAGGAGCCAAGCACCTCCAGAAGAGCCAGCAGCCTTTCCAAATTTACCTTCCTATGCTTAAAGACAATCCAAAGAGCTTCTGGGCAAAGATGGAGGAACATAAAGGTATAGGAACTTTTGACTCTCCACTAGCTAAAAACAGGTCATTTCTGGCCTCAGCAGCCTCTGGCTAAGACACAAGAGACTGATCTCAGAATGGGTGTCTCCCACTTTTTTTTGGAAATATGAGAATAATCTATTTTAAACAGTCAGTTCTGGACAGCTGGTTGCCTGAGAGAACAGCGTAGGTTCTGTCTGCATCATGGATTTGGTGTTTATGTGGTATACTGCCCACCTTCCTCTGCAGAACATCAGGAGAAACTTTTCCTCTTCAGGATAACTGAAGAAAACAATGCAAGTCTGGTACATCAATCAGTCCAGAAACTGAATCTGAAGCTTGTATTAAACTGTGGAGAGTTTGCCAGCATCTTCCAAATCACTCTGGAGGTTACTTAACAGCAGAGATGAGGATAGAGTTCTTAGCTCTGCAGCAAGATTTCATTTGACGTGCCATTTGACTACCATTTGACTTTTCCATCACAGTGGTTCTGGCCAAGAATGGTGCTGGGTGGATGAGACTTAATCACCAGTTCAAAAACTAAATTCAAACAGCAGCAGAAACATTTTTGTTAACAAAATCCAGATTTCCTTGGAGAAGCAAGTCGTTTCCCTCCTCAAAGGTTGGCTTAGTCTACAGAAACTCCAGCTCAAGAAGTTCATTACTGCTCTGCAAGGCTAAAGCTGTCAATATGCATTAACATTTTCTTGCTTCCATTCAGCTGCAGACGTGGCATGTGTAGCAGTGCTCTGGGATGACTGCAGTTGGGCTTTGAGTACTCACTGCTCATAAAGTGAAAATGCACCAATGCCTGAACCAGGAATATTTATTCCTCTGCTGCCTCATTTGAATGACTTTAGAACACTGCAGCCTTTAAAACTACTCTCAGGTTTAGCCACAAGTCACCTCACAAACCCAACCACCCCCTCCACCTTGTGCTGAAACCTATTCAGGTAGGTGTAGCACTCCCTCTCTTATGCACCAAAGAAGTCTCAGCTAAAACTCAGAATTCAGTGTTGTCTCCACACTAATTCCACTTTAGTCTAAGTTTCACCAGCTTCAAAGAATACAGAGGAACGTCACTACCCTTAGAATAGACTTAATGACATAAAGACTTAAAGTTATTCGTGTGAATGTGTACTTCCTAAATAAAAAGACTAACACAAAATAGCCTAATGGGTTAACTCCTGCCTTCACTGCAGAGAAGTGGAGAAGCACTGCTCTCCTCCTTCTGAAGAGAAGTGCTACCCTCTAGTGGGACTTTTGGAGAAAGGCTTTTCTTGAAACAGGAACCAAAGCAGAGGCTGACAAGCTTATGAGCACTTTTAAGAGGTTGTTTTTTTTTTTTTTTAAATGAAAAAATTACGTTTTAAAACGTAATTTGGGGAAAACATGTCATTTGATAACCCAGTTTTGTTGGTCTGTCGATGCCTACCACAGCTCGAGACAGCTGAAAGAACTGCACATTTCAAGAAGAGGCTGGAGGAAGTCAATAACAAAACCCCCACAACAGAGCCCTACAGAAAACCACTATGGCATCCAAACCCATAATTTGTCATATCATCATCGTGGGATCATATACCTCAGGCATGTTCAACCTTTTATCACCAATCTTCTGTGCCCAAGCATGACTAACACAACAGCAGTTACCACAACGTAGTGATGCCCCCAAAATATAACACAACATTCAGGGGAGGTTCAGGTTGGATAACAGGAAACATTTCTTTTCGGGAAGAGTGGTGAGGCATTAGAACAGGTTGCCTGGGGATGTGGTGGAATCACCACCCCTGGGGGTGTTCAGGAGAAGGGCAGATGTGGCACTAAGGGCATGGCAGGGATGGGTTGACGATTGGACTAGATGATCTTAGTGTTTCTTTCCTGCCCCAGCCTTAATGATTCAGTAGTGCTGATTATTGACAGATAACAGAAGTAGAAGTTCATGTGTAATAGAATAGAAGTCCATGTTTTTCCCCTTAGCCAGCCATTTTCTTCTTTCACAGAAGAGAAAAAAGAAGTCACCTTTGTGCAGAGCTGTAGACACATACCATATTCTCCAAAGACAAGATATGTGTACTTCTGACGCTGCACAGCCCAGGAGACCACCTTCACACCAAGCCAAATCAGCAGCATCCCCAGCGTGGCATCGAGGATGAAATTAATAAGGTAGCTAGGAACAGAGGAAAAGGTCTCTTTGTGAGGCTTCCAAATGCAAATTCAAGTTGTATGTGTTCAAGTCTATATGACACAAGCTTCACTATGTATCTTCAAAATATGGAAATCTATCAAAAACTATGATTTTCAGATCCTTACTTAGTGGTCCAAGCTTTCCTTCCTTGCCAATGTTACTGAATTTACCAATAGCCTTACCAGCTTAAGAGCCTGATCAGCAGTGGAAGGAGGCTCCACCATCTCCCTGGCACCACTCATTTATTCACACAGCATTAAATACTACTTGAGTTACTGTAGCTTAGGGTTTACTCCCTAAAAAAGAGAGGGTTCCATTTACAACACCTTTTGTTCTTAAATTAAAACCAAAGTTTCATAGAAGCATAACTACACAGGTACAGTGGCCTTAAATTACACCAGTGGAGACTCAAGTTGGATATTAGGAAAAGTTTACTCTCAGAGTGATGAGGTATTGGCACAGGCTGCCCAGGGAGGCAGTGGAGTCACCATCCCTAGAGGTGTTCAACAAAAGAGTAGATATGGTACTGAGAGATATGGTTTAGTAGGTATGGAGGTGATAGGTTGGCAGTTGGATTAAATGATTTCAGTGGTCTTTCCAATGTTTATGATTCTAAACACTTTCAGAATTCTATACCAGAAAACTGAAACTTGTTGGACAACATAAATGCTCCACAGGAAAGGCTAAAACTCACTTCCGTAGAGCAGGTGTAAAATGCTATATGAGCAGGGAAGCAAAGCAAGAGGCAGAAGAATTTAGGAGAGGTAACAATCCCTGGCTCAACAGCAGACACTCTGGGGTTCTGGAAAGCCTCCAGTTTGGGGTTTCTGCTGCAGGTCCAGCAGCAAAATCCATCCCCATCAGGAGATTCAGGCCTGATGAACTTGCTCTGCAACTTTGGAGGTTTAAGCCTCACTGGAAAGTGTGCGAGAGACAGGAGATCTGCAGGAGCCTTCTTGGGATTGCAAAATTCAATCTCTAATCCAGGGCTCAGTATTTTAATGAGCCTCACAGAAAAATCTCTCATATGTTTTTGGCCAATTTTGTGCTATTGGAATCTTGTTCTGCAGCGATAGGTCAGATACTTCTACAGTGTGAAAACACCACCAAGCACAGGAACAAATGCTTCCTTTCCCTAGCTTGATATTACTTCTGAACAAAGATATTGGGAAAAAAAAAAAACAAAAACAAAACAAAAAAACAATCTGCTTTTGATGTCTACTTAAAGAAAAGGCATTAAGATTTCCCAAACTAGCTTCTTAGAGTTCCCAGAGCACTCCCAATAAAACAGGGGACTCTAGCAGTTTATACTCGGCAGGATGCACAGCGTAGGAGCAGCAGAACCCAAGGGCATGATTTTAGAGCTCTGCCCAGTTCAGTATTCAAGGCAGGCAGACCAGGAAAATGGCAAGCACGTTAGGAGAAACTGAAGGGCACAGCATAAGCATAAATGGGGTTATTTTCAAACAACATCAGTTTAAAAGCAATGAATCATTTTAGAGGTTACATTTAGTCCCAGCCAAACTTGTGGCTGTTTAAAGAAACACACTGAAGTGCAGCATTCTAACATAAATAAAGGAGATAGGCCAGGAAGTTTTGAGCAGCATTTTGGAGTTCAAAGGGGATACACAAAAATCAACTTTACCTAGTTCTGAAATGAATTGTAGCTGCAAATTGTCTGGTCTGGAGTAAAGATACATTTCTGTTAAATTCCAAGCCTAATTTACATAGCCCCAAAATAGGACAACATGAATGCATGTGGTAGGTAAAACTGAAGTTCCAAGAAAAACATCCTTTTTCTTGGAGCTTTTTTATCCAGACTGGATAAGGGCCTTCAACCACACTGAGCAAAGCATACTTCTCTAGTATCCATCCAGTACTTTAAATAGCCAGCCATATATGGTGGAAACCAAACATTCTCCGGTTGGTTTCCTCCCTCTTTTTCAAGATGTGGGATGTGAATGGAAGTGCCTTTGGTACTTACAGAGAGCAAGGGTCCTCCTCAGTGAGATCAGACAGAAAAATATTGGCAAAGTGGATGAAGAGGGCACCAATTGCTTGCTTGGAGGTATCATAAAACCTGGAAAGAAAAAAGCAAGATCTGTTTCCTAGAGCATCAGCAGAGGTCAGCCAAAGGCTGGGCATAGGCCCGTTTTCCTTTAAGAAGCATTTCTGATACCCAAGAAGGGAAGTCCACTAATTTCCAAATTACTTTAAGGGAAGAACCAAAGCCAGGGGACAGAGGCTTTTCTTTGCTAACACTGGCAAGCCAGCCTGGCCGTACATATGATTCTTCAACCTACCACATGTAATTATCTGTTTAATTGAATTTAAGACCAAAACTTGACCTGGTCTGAAAGACAGCCCATGTGCAGCTGTGTTAGCAGATCTGAGAGGATCATAACCTCTTGGATCAACCACTTTCAGTGAAACCAAGCTTTCTTAGAGGAGCTAGGGAGGGAATTTATTTCTAGGGAGTACCAGCTGCTTTAGGAAATTTGTCTTGGGAAGTAGCAGCAGAGCATTTTATTTAAAGACTAAATACCAATAGAATAGTCACAGAGCCATGAAGATTGTTGGTAGAAGAAATACTGGAGGTACATGGGCTTTTTAACATCCAAATTTAAAATCTTACCATATCCTCCAGGGACGCCTCTCTTCTTTTGGTTCTTTAAATCGTTTTACTGCAAAGAAAATTAAAGATAATGTTAACCATCAGAGCTGAACAGATGTGTATTTCCATTCCCTGTCAAGTGGCCAGAGGGAAGCTGGGGAGGTTTCATCACTATCTGCCAGCCCTGATAATTCTTCCAGGCAAATCAGAATTATGGTAGTGATATTCAAACCATGTACACCAGTAGTCCATCAAGCTTTTGGACTCCAGAGGCACAATAAAGCCATCACCTCTTTGCAGCTCACAGGATCAGAAGTCAGTAAGCACCCCTACCATAAAGGTGCCAGGACCAAACTGCAAACAGATAAGGCTCCAAGCTCATGCCAACAAACTGGAGACACTATTAGAACACTGATTTATTACACATTTTGGATGTTCACTGGCTGTGTCTGGGATGTGGTTTCTGTACCACCAACCACGAGATATTAAGAGATATATGAATACTTTAAATGAAGTCCCTCTGCATATAGATTAGTTCAGTCTCTGCAGCCACTCCAGTCCTCCATTCCAGGACCCTCCAGAGCTCTCTATCACAGTTACTACTTGCAGATAATTACTACTTGCAGATAACACTAAGTTTGTTTTTCATTTTTAAACTCTGTTCTGCTCACAGTGTTCTGAGCATTGCAGAAGCATCTCCAAGGGTCCCAGGTTGCTTGTTCCACAGATTTATGTTCTCCCTGGATTCAGGTGGCTTTTATGTGCCCAACTAGGAGCTGCTAATAGCTTCCTAGTGCTATCGTGCACACAGAAGTTGTTTTTACTGCTTTGCTGTCAATCCAACTAGGAATTTGTTTTACAGAGCTCCACCTACCTGGCCAAGTCTTCTTCCCTTAAACCTAAGATATCAGTGCCCTGCAACAAGGAGACCTGGGAGAGATTTTCCTCACTATATTTTTCCCCCAACCTAATTAATAAAAGGGCATTCAGTAGCATCATTTTGCTTTGTGAGATAGCTGCTAGCATCTACATCCAAGTCCAGAGGCTCTGCAATTACAGCTGCTGCCTCAAAACCCCATGTAAATGGGGAATTGACCTTTCACAATCAGTTCCTGGAACACTACCAGCTTGAACAGGATTCAGAGTTAAAACTACTGATCTGTGACTTCTTTTTTCGGAGGCAAAAAGAAACTAATTCAATGCTACTCCTGACGCTCCATCCTAGGACATGAGCACAGCAGCTGCTTGATGGTGCCATCTAGGGGAACCTAGAGCCTGAAAGCTACAGAACACACAAGTATGAATCAGCGTATAGCCTCCCCAGACAAGCTATCTCAAGGGTATGCGTTAGAAGCATGAGTCCCTACGCCCTTCATCACCGCCCAGATTTGCCCAGTACTGAGCAGATGAGTGCTCTAAAAGGCTGCTGAAGCCCAAACAGACCACCAGCTATCTACTTTATCATCACCAAGTCTTTGCTCCTGGAGCTCTGTAGCTTACTCTGTCACTTCAAGAGTTAACCAAACACCAGAACAAACACATATTTGGTATCCAGCTCTAGATTACACTCCTCCACAGACCCATTAACTGAAAGATCAACCAACAGAGCAACAAGCTCAGTAAAGGCTGGGAAGAAAAAATTAATACACTAGCTGGAAGCAGCTACTCCCAAATAAACTGCTCTTTTCTGTCTTGCATCTATACAGTAATTAAATGATGCACTGGGTGAGTCTCACTGTACTCAAGTACTCAGCCTGCCAACTGGAGCCCAACCATCTGCCCCAAGAAACAGTTCTGGGCTGCTTTCCCAGGGAAATTCCTGCCTGATCCAGCCTGAAAAGATCTAGGAATTCCCCTGCTTGGATGCTCAATTAAGTGGAACTTTGTACCTTTTACTGGCACAATGACAAGGTTACACATGAAAAAAAAAAAAAAGTCCTTCAACTCTAGGACTTCAGGCGCATCCAAACAAGCACTTACATCTCACTTTCCACAATAAATAAATAAAAAATAAATCCATGGACTAACAAAGCTGAGAGACCAGAATTCTTTAAGCCAAAACTAACAAACTTGAAGCAAAGAGTACAAAAACTTCCCTATGGCATAGAATGGCTCTACACGCCACCAAGCTGACCACCAGCCAAATCACAAGAGCATCAGGGATGATTTTTACTGTTGTCCTAATAAGAAGTGACATACATGTATCCACAGCCACACAGGCTAGAGATAGTAATTCAGTGTGATAAGATGACAAGAGGTAAGAAGTTAATGGCGTGGTGCCTTGTTGAACATGGCTTGTCATGCCTCATTAGATTTAAGAGAATTATCTGGGTCTGTGCAATCATCAGACAGTAAAACTGTTGTATTAAAGATAAAAGCTAGTATTATAGAGAAATAATTAACTGCTTAATAGGGCATTAACTGCACAGAGCTGCATCAGGCTGTCTCTGAATTAAGCCAGAAAGCCAGCCAAGATCACCGGAGCTTGAACAGGCAGCAGAGTAGTTCAGTGGCCATGACCCAGAGGTTAAGGGTGAGTTCAAATCCACGTAAAAATGGCTCCAGGTCTCTGAAATGTCAAGAAACTGATAAAACTCCTCTCCTCCATGTCTCCCTGCAGGGGATCTGAGCCAGGGCATGCACAGATCCCTGAGCGGATACTCAAGCTCAGCTGGCTTGGGAAACAGCTCAAGTCTCTTCTTGCTCTTCTCAAAGGAAATCTCTATTCACTGAGGCCACTCAGCTTTCCATCAGCTGTAGGCATGGATCTGCAACCATGGCTCTGGCAAATCTTGATAGCGGACTGATCTACCACAGGACAAGCTGTGCTTGCAAATGCATGGTAATGCAAACAGAAATTGTGATCTGAATTTTAGCACCTGTAACCTATTAAGATTGTTTAGTGCAGGAGGCCAGGCTGGACCAGGATGTTCTGAATATTCTGAAGTTGCTCAGGTACAGATTTCCCTGTTCACTGTAGAGGAGCTGGACTGGGTGGTCTGCCTTTTAATGTCCCTTCCAACTCAAATGATTCTATGTCTCTAGGTGCACAAGACAGAAGGGAGAAAATCCCCAGCCATCTGAAGACAATACTAAATCAAGAACTCCCCATGCTCACAGCTAAAGATCCGTGTAATAGAGCTAAATGGAGGAAGATGAAGACTGCTTGTGCAGGCTCTTCCTGTGTGACTTGGCCCTTCGCTGATAGGTATTTCAACCACATTCCTAGTGATGTCTTCTAAGTTTCAATTGAATGGTAAAGTGAGAGGATGTCAGCTGTGAAATTGCTCACTGGAGAAACATTTCCTTCAGAGAGGCTTCAAAGACAATCCTCTAGAGCAGGAAGCCTCACACCTAACTCTGAAGATGCTCCAAGGAACTCAGCCACACTGTGGTAGAGTTCAATCCATACGGACTAAAACATCCCAGGAAAAGGTAAGACAGGTTGGAAAAGAACAAACACATCTATCCCATTAAAGAGATCAAACTGATAATCTCAGGTGACAGCCTGAATTGGTGTCCTTACAAGTTAACACTCATTCCTACTTGGCTCCAGTTACAGCAGACAAAAAGCCCTGAAGTTCAGCAGAAGGGAAGGAACATGAACAGCAACTTGAGAGAAATGCCTTTTGCTTATGGCCAAGAAAGGGCAAGGCAGGAAACGAAATGCTCCCAAACCCTTCCTCTTCAGTCAAGACAATGAAGATCACAGACACTTTAAATTTGTTGAGGATCTCCAGACTAGGATGAATTTGGCCATCTGAATAGAAACCCATGTAAAAAAAAGAAAAAAAAGAATATACCCACTTGGCAGAAGAGTACTTATAGATCTGCAAGGAGTCAGAAAATGACAAGGTATGACCTCAATGAGACCCCGCCCCCCTTTTAATTTTTTCCCAACTTTTGTTTTGCAGAGTAACAGAAAGTGTATGTTTGTGGTGTTTTCCAGACGCAGTGCGATGGAAACAGCTTTGTCTGCCCTAGATACGTATAGCTCCTTGGAGTTATGGAACTCCAGCTGTACTGCCCTACAGCCTACTTTTGTAGTAATTAATTTCCAAATTATAATTAATACTTGCATAACTCCAGATTCTCTTCCATTGTTCCTCACATCTTGCCCATGCAGTGGAGCAGTTCCTTATGCAGCATCTTCTCAGCACCCCCACTGATGATGCACTGCGTTCAGACATCAGTGCACATGTACATTTGCCTGTTATTCTTCATGGAAATAAACCCCTGATTTAGGCAGAATTAGCTAGAATAGCAGCAAAACAGATCAGCAAAACAGACTCCTAAGTAAAATTTCTGTAAAACCAGGGGGGAAGCTTATTTCCCCAGTAGAAATGCCCTACTATGAAACCAGGAAGATTATTTTTGTAATAAGAAATTCAGAAACCACCTGATTTCTGGCCTTACTGAATAGGATTCAGAGCTACTGTCCTATGGAGGAAATGCTCTTCCTCTGCCACCCTCCACTTTATTTATAGTGAGTAGGGTCTCCAGTAACACATTTCAACCTATTTTACAGGACACACCCTTTCTCAGGCTTTTTCTAAGCCCCAGACAGGAAGAAGGCAACATGCAGAGACCAAAGCTGTGGAGGCTACACTATTTTTAGCATGAGCTCACAGCAACTCAGACTGGAGACACAATGGGAGGAAGCAGCAGTCACTGCTCACAGGCAGCAGCCAGCACACTGCCAGCAAGATAGAAAAGCTCAGAACACCACCACCTCAGCACAGAGCAATGCTCAGCAGCACATCTATCATTAGTTTGAGGAGGAGGACACTACAAACCTGTATTCTTGCACTTGCCTGATACACGTTTGGAGCTTCCTTCCCAAACACCGTTGTATCAAGACTTCAAAAATGTACATCTTTAACAAAACAGGCCAAATACTCTATATACAACAAAGGGCAAATATGCTCTGGATTATCTCTGAGTCTGGAAGACCTGAGGCAGCAGGGAAATACAAAATGGTACCAGCTCCTACTGAATGTATCTGGATATTGCCAGGCTGCTTTACAGCATCTTCTAGAGGAGAAAAGCTTCTCTTGGCACAGAGTGCTCCAAATTGCAGGAGAAATGTGTATCAGTAGCAGGTTCAGGCACTCAAAGCAGCAGACTTCTGCAAAACCTTCAAATCCTGCACAATGCCACATACCAGAGCTTTTAGATCTATGCAAATAAACCTTACAGAAAGGAATAATTCCGCTGTTTCCAAAGCAAAATTGCTTGAGTACCTTTCCTCTCCAGGATCTTTTGGCCATTTATTCCCACTCCTCATCCAAATCCAGTTACCTGCAAGCCCACTGCAAGACAAGCTTTGAAACTCTCAAAGCAACGGTATCAGCCCATCACCCACCTTGCTCAGCTAAAGCATCCTACTAGCAGGGAATGTGAATTGCCCAGGTAAAGGTCATGCAGTATTCAGCTTCAAGCTCCACCTCATGCAATTAGTGTAGTACCCATGTCTTATTTCTACACAAATTTTTATGTCTGCCATTACAGCATGGGTGTCCGACCTTTCGGCTTGCTTGCACCACACTGAGTGAAGAGGAATTGCCTCAGGTCACATAAGTATGGTTACTGTATATAAGTAACAAAGCTTCTACTTTTATATGGTCATTAAAACAAAGCTTGACACATACATAAGCCTTCAAGTACCAAGTGATCATAAACCACCTTGTGATGAAACCATTAGTCATATGCACTTCATGAGAATAGGCTCCATTTGACCAGGAGGTCTTGGAGACCTGGACTGGGCTCTAAGTGAAAGGTTGTTCTAACTCCATCTGGGAAAGGCAACAGAGGCTCTACACACAACACATCTCCAGATTCCAGATCAGTGCCTTGGAATATAAAGCATACCCATGTTTGAAGCATAGATCTTAAAGCCAATACATGATGTAATTAAGAGAACATCTAACAAATGAAGTTATGCAATTGAGGTTTTTTTTTTCCCAAACGTGAAGTTTGTCAGTTCTCTCACAAATGCCAAATAATAAACCAACTGGAAATTTAACAGACTCCTCCCTAAAGGCTTATTTTCTCCACCCTTTGAAATGACAAAATTCCCCTGTAAACCTACTTGCACAAGAGTTAAGAATCACCTATAATATCAATCATCCACCAGATGCAGCAGAACTCATCCAACAATGCATAAGGTGCTTCACAGCCCATAGGTTACACATAACTTCTGGCAGCTCAAGCTTTGCCTGGTTGTTTCTCAGCCTAACCAACCCATTTGTTCCTCCAGCAAGCAGGAATGTCCTCAGCTTTTATTCCTCCCAATCATCATTTAGCATACAGTTTTCACCACTTGGTTTAGCAGCTCAGAAGGTGACATCCAAGAGGAGGTCAACGTAATCAACAACTCAGATTCAAAAGCTCCATAGAAAGCTGTGCTTTGCTTAATGAAGCACATTAAATGCCACATGGTCCTTCCAGCTTACAAAGCACAACGCATGTTTTCAAGCTCAGCCAGTTTTCACATGTATTGAAGCGGAAGGAAAGAAGTCATAGGAGTCCTGCCATATGTAGCTTCTTGCTTAACTTGCAAACCTACATGCAGACCCAGACTACCAGAGTCACAGCCCTGTGCTTCACACCTCTTCCAGGCTGTAAATCTTTGTGGTTTTATTTTTCCCCACAAGAGAGAGTGGTAAAGTCCCTATTTCAGTATAATGAATCAAATCAAACACAGCTATGTTCCCATGTTAAAGGAAGCAAAGTCAGCATAGCCCGTCCCAGGCATGGCAGTGTAGTACTCTCATGCCCTGGACAGGTTTATTAAAATCAACAGAATGCAAGTCTGCACAGATCCAGTGATCTATCATTTAGTTCTCTTTCCTGATGTACACGCACACTTCAACCCACTTTTTTTCCTAGATATACTCAGCGTAAAAGCTGGAACACCACATGGGAAGCATGTAAGATAGTTCTGAAGCACAGAAACAGTGCAGCAACCTGAAGCATGTGCAGCAACAAATTTGAGTTGCAATAGGGCAGAACCCTTCTGAGTTAAGTTCTATTCCTTCCATCTACCCCTCAGTATAAGGAAATCCAAGCCCTTCCACACAGAGGATTGTGAGCCACTCGCACAGGCTGCCCAGAGAAGCTGTGGATGTCCCATGCCTGGAAGTGACCGTGGACAGATTGGATGAGGCCCTGGGCAGCCCAATCCGGTGGGTGACAACCCTGCCCAAGGCAGAGGGTTGGAACGAGATGATCTTTGGGATCCCATCCAACCCAAGCCATTCTATGATTTTACCAATATTTCCCTCCACAGCTGAGAGCTACTGTTTGTTTTTATGGTCGAGCTGCTATTCCACAGTCCTACCTCAGGACCAACCCTTGAGCCAAACCACAAAACACTGCCATAGCACAAATGCTCCTAAGCCTCATTCAAGAGCTCAGAAGGCTACTTAAAAAGCTTTAGGAGGAGAGGTAAACAGAAGAGAAATGTTCTTAAATGACTCCCCAGATCTGTTTCACTTGTCCCCTGTTAATCTAAAAGGAAAAACATGACTAAGATACCTATTCAAGACTCTGTCTTCTCTTTCTAAGGGATTTGGTGTCCACGTGACAAGTTCCAGCAACCCTCACATCACATGCAGCAACTGCAAAATTCACTCAAAAGCTACGCATTGACAACTACTTCAGATGGGATTGCTGAATTATCCACATCACGGCTTCCCCAAGGACAAGTTCTTGCCCAGGAAGCTAGATTGCCAACCACAGCTGTAAGGAAAAAAGAGGTAGCAGAACCAAGTGTTCACAACTTAATTCTCTTAGCAAGAGTCCTTCTGGAAGGAGCAGGCAGCTGGGAAGGATTACATCTGATTCTCATTTGATTACTAAATTAGAGCAAGCCCTGCACAACACTGCAAAGGAGCTTGACTACAGCCTTAAAGACAGGATAGAGTCGTTTAGAGTATTTGTAAGCTCCAACAAATACTTTCCTCAGTGCTGTAATAGTGGTGATCCTAACCATAGAATGGCTTGGGTTGGAAGTGAGCTTAAAGACAATCCAGTTTCAACCCCCTGCCCTGCATAGGGTCACCAACCACCAGATCAGACTGCCCAGGATCCCACCCAACCTGGCCTTGAACCCTTTGAAGGATGAGCACGCACAGCTTCTCTGAGTAACCCATGCTGGTGCCTGACCACTTTCCAAATAAAGAATTTCTTCCTAACATCTAGCCCGAGTTTCTCCTCTTTCCATTTAAAGCCATTCCCTGTTGTCCTGTCACTACCAGGCCATATAAAAAGTTGCTCCCCCTCCTGCTCATAAGCTCCCTTCAAGCACTGCAAGGACACAGCAATGTTTCCCTAGAGCTTTCTCTTCTCCAAGTTAAACCACATTAGGCTGGGCATCATCTACCTGTGGATCCTGCTTACACCACATGGAGGACCCATTTAAAACACAGAGTGGAGCAGTGGGGAGCAATCACTCCCTTCATCCTATAACGAAGCACTATTTCTTCCTCATGAACCTTTGATCTAAAGGGCTTTCTAATACCCTTTGCAAGAGGTGAAATTGGCCTCAAAGAACACAGTGGGTTGTTCTACTAAAACTTCACACTCCATGTCACAGATCCACATCGAATCACTAAGGCCATCTATTCCAATCACCCACCCATCCCCACCATGCCCACTAAACCATGTCCCTCAGTGCCACAGCTCCATGTTTCCTGCACACCTCCAGGGATGGTGACTCCACCACCTCCCTGGGCAGCCTGTTTGAGTGCATTACCACTTTCCCTGAGATTAGCATATTCTTTTTCAGGCTTCCTGTAGCCCCAAGTAAAAGAAACATGAAGTCACAAACTCTTCTTATAACAACATAAAAATATCCATCCTGCTGTAGACTGTGCTCTTCCGAGCACATTCCATGGCTAAGCACCTGCAAAGCCTTATCCAACACCACATCAGCATTAATTTGATTTCCCCTACATACACTGTTTGCAAACCACCACTATCCAGGTACTGCAGCCTTTTCTTCCCCAGGAAGCTTCCAGCTGAATAGGCCACTCCCAAAAGAAGCCTTAAAGCATGTTATATCCTAACAAAATCTTTGGTAAACCAATTATAGCTACAGGGGGCTAAAGAGGCTGCACACAGCCAGCCCTAACAGAAAACCTGAGAGTATGCAAAGGAGGTGTAGATAAAGAACACCTGATGGGAATTAGGGGCAGCCAGGGCATGATCTACCATCAGGAGTCTAGGGCTGGAAACCTATTCACATCTAGGGGTTCATCTTCAGCCACTGAGCAGGTTCACAAGGAAACACTCAAAAAGAGCTTTTGGATTTTTCCCTAATTAACCAAGAGCATGCTCAGCTGCTCTTCATATCCTTGGACATGAGCATCCTCATTCTCCAGTTGAGGTCCCTGGGTTCGTTCAGCCTAGAGCAGGAAGCTGAGGGGAGGCCTCATGGTTGCCCACAGCTCCTCACATGGAGCAGAGGGGCAGCACTGAGCTCTGCTCTCTGTGACAGCAACAGGGCCTGAGGGAACAGCATGGAGCTGTGTCAGGGAAGGGGCAGGGGGAGTTAGGGAAAGCTTTGCACCAGAGGGCAGTCGGCATGGAACAGGCTGCCCAGGGCAGTGGGCACGGCACTGAGCTGCCTGTGCGGTCCTGTGTGAAGCCAGGAGTTGGACTTGATGGGTCCCTTCCAACTCAGGAAGTTCTGCAAGACTCTATTAGCTCTTGCATCAGGGGGAGAACAACATTCTTAACTACTGCTGGCAAATAATTGAGCCCATGCTTTCATTTGTGGGAGTATTTTGATAATTAATACCCTTTATTTCACAAGGTATCCCCTGTGGTTTATGGGTCAGTTAACACATAGCCTCCCCCACTACAGGAACAGAAAGAAAAAAAAAAAAAAAAAAAAAAAGCAACAGAAACAACAAAGTAGGCTGCTCTTACAGTTAACGTTCAGTGAAATAAAGGCCGTGAAGTGTTGCAATGTCATTACTCCCACTGGAAAAAGCTATCAGCTGCCACAGGAAGAACTGGTTGCAGCTTTCACAAGCTGACTGGCATTAAACACTGGAGTCCAGGCAGCACAGAGATTCAAGACATGTGGCTTCTCAACTCAACTGGAAGCTTTAATTACTGCAGGCTTTTAAAAAAAGGAGAACAGATTGAGGCTTCTGTTAGATCACTTAACCCCAAGGAGAAGCACCCACGGTGCTCCAAGCACAGCACAGCTGGGGCACAGCAGCAATGATTTTTTCAAGTCTTGCAGCATCAGTGCCCTCACCTCTTCTCACTGCTTTCTCCTATTACCATCCCTTCCCAGCAAACAGCACTCAACCCAAAAAACTTCACGTTTTAAGGGAAAGTTAAGCAAAACAACACCACAGTGCAATTAGAGGACCTATTATTCTAACCAAGCAGCACCGTACCTGATGCCCATCCTATTTTTTGTCACGTTCTTCCTGCCTACACCGTTGGCTTCCACCCTTCATTAAAATTTTCTAAGCCACTGAGCTCGCACATCAGAGCCGCGACTCCGCGGTGCCTCATTACCATCAGATAAAGGCTCGGAACAACAGTTTTACGAGAGAGCATCTGGCGCCCTAACTGCCGGCTGCGAGCTGCTGCCATCCCTTCTACAGGTCTGGAGGAAAAAAAAAAAAAAAAAAAAAAAAAAAAAAAAAAAACACATTAAAAGCGACGCGAAGCTCCAAGCAGTGCCGGCAAACGGGCTGCGATACCCAACTAGAAGGGTTATCTGGCAGAATAGTTTGGGTTGTTAAGGAATATCCGCTTCCAACCCCCCAGCTGCAGCCTAACGGTAAGTCGCCGAACCCCCGTGCAGCTCGGCCTCGAGCACCTCCAGGGACGGAGCATCCACAACTTCTCCGGGCTGCCCGTGCCGGTGCCTCGCCACTCTCTAAGCAAAGAGCTTCCCCCGAAACCTCGCCCTAATAACAGCCCGGAGGTACGGAGGTACTCACACATCAGCGTGCAGAAGGCGCACAGTGCCAGCAATGCCTGCAGCAGCACTCCGAAGCGGCCCAGCAGCGCTCCGCTGCCGCAGCCTTGAGTCGGACGGGACGCGGCCATGACCGGGCGGAGCGCAGCGCAGCGAGGAACGGAACGCGACCGCCCCGCTGCCTACAAAGCGGCTCCGCGCCCCCGCCCCTCTGCCGGCGGCCACACCCGGGGGTGGGATGGGGAGGGACGCGGGTGAGCGTGGGAATGGGAGTGATGATGGGGATAAGGATGGAGATGGGCATAGGGATCGGTACCGGAATAGTACTGAGTGTGAATGTGGAATGGATTTAGGGTTGGGAATGGGAAGGGCTCGAGGGATGTCCAGTAGGGGTGGGGCTGGAGGGGACTTGGTGGTGGCTGGGGTGCCGGGATAGAAAATTTATGCTTGTGTCTTGGCAGAATCTAGAGTGTTGGGATGGGGAAGATGGGTAGATGTCCCAGTGGAAGTTGAAGTATCAGATATTGGGGGTTCCACTAGGGCTTGGGGTGCCAGGATGGGGAATATGGATTGTGGTCCTTGGGGGGGTTAGGGTGCTGGGATGGGAGGGCATCCCAGTGAGAATTGTAGTGCTGGGTTGTGGCAGTCCTGGCAGGGTTTAAGGTGCTGGCATGGGGAGTTTGGACTTGAGTCCCGTTGAGGTCTGAAGTGCCAGGTTGAGGGGTTCTTGGTGGGGTTTGAGAGACTAAGATGGAGTGAGTTGTTTGGGGAATGCTGTTAGGGATCAGGGTGCCAGGCTGGAGGAGGTCCTGGTAGGGTTTGGGGTGCCAGGATAGGGAATGGTACAGGTATCCCTTTGGGGATTGAGGTTGGAGGGTC
Source organism: Lagopus leucura (assembly GCF_019238085.1). Taxonomy (NCBI): domain Eukaryota; kingdom Metazoa; phylum Chordata; class Aves; order Galliformes; family Phasianidae; genus Lagopus; species Lagopus leucura. The sequence continues at coordinate 3,407,951 of NW_024962265.1, read as the reverse complement.
CTGGTGAAGTTTGTGGTGCAGTGATGGGGAGTTTGGGCTGCGGTCCCAGTGGGGTTTGGGGTGCTGAGCTGGGGATTCTGTTGAGGATGGGGAGTGCCAAACTGGGGACATCCCAGGAGAGCTTGGTGTACTGAGATGGGGAGAGTGAATGAGGGTCCTGATGGGTTTAGAGGTACAGGGATGGAAAGGACATGGAGCATTCTTGAGGCTTTTTGGGTGCCAAGTCAGGGAGGAAGGTGGGGGTCCCAGGAGGAATCAGGGGGGATTCTATCTGTGACAGAATGATCTGATACACTGCAGGGTCTACCGATGGGGTCAGTATCTTAAACTGCTGCCTCAAACTTGCTGCTCTGCCTAATACCATTCCCCTCCCCCTCCACAGCCTCCTCCCCAGAGGGCAGGTTTCATTTTCTATTTCTTTTCAGTACACTTATCTTCTGAGAGAACTGAGGTCACGCGGCTGAGTTTTCCTCCTTGACTTCAAGACACAGGAACTTGCATTCAGCTACAAAACCAAGTGGACTGCAAATCTCATCATATGACTCCAAGCAATAGCCTTAAAGTCAATGGTAAACATTACAAGGCACTAAAGAAAATCATGGGAACTGTTCCTCATCTGAGTCCACACATCCCCTGGTACCAACGTGATGAAATAGCCCCTGCAAGAAATAGTCCCTCCTTTTTTCAAGGGGGGACCAAATTGTGGACTGGCGGATGCTCAAGTCACCAGCTTTAATCACGATTTAATCATGAGTTCAGTCAGCAAGCTGGAAGCTAGTTCTTGCTAAGTCATTTTCAGCTGATTTCATGTGTGCAACATAGTTTCATAAAAAGATTAATTCCTCTAGGTTGGTGGATCTGTTTGTGTCTTGCAATCAGTTGCCTTTATATTAAATTCTAAATTAAATATTACAGCTGATATCATTACATAAGCCAGCTGAACACCTTGCTAGCATCTATAAAGCAATGTGTATCTTAACACAGATTTACTTTGGCTCTAACATTTTACTTTTTCTTACATTTCCTCAGCAGCTTTTGAAGAACCATTTCCAAGAACTGGTTGCTGGATGACCATTTTTCACCTGGGAATTGCCTCAGGCTCTTTTTGCCCAAGTATTACACACTCAAGACATTTGAACTAGATGGATATTTCTTAAAATTTCATCTTCTATGGATATCCTGCAAATTATTCATCAAAGACAGTATTTGGGATGCATCAGCAGACTGTGTGTGTGTGTACAAAGGAAGGCTTTCCCAAGGCTCCCTCTCGCCAGTTGTGCATTCTGCACTCTTGCCAGCCAGCAGTGATGGTTTCTCCCTGCTGCTCCACTCAGCAATGGAAAGTTATCTGAAGCCTTATTTTCAAATGCTGCAACTTTTACAAGAGAGCCCAGTATGTGTGAAAACACACAGGCTATAAAAGGGATGAAGAGAAAAATCCTGATTTCACCCCTTCCTGCCCATCATTGCAGAGAGAGGCAGCAATCCCTTAGTGGTTATTTGTACTCGACACTTTACTGTGAAACCACAGCCTTGGTTTACCAAAAGCGTGATTTGCACTTCAAAATACTTGGATTTTTAAAACCTGTGCAAATAGCTCTTAAGGCTTGGCTGCGTTGGTGGTAGAGTCTGTGGGCTCTGACTCCTAAATTCTGTTACATTATTATGGCAACTAAGATGTCCCACAGCTGTCTCCATACCTTTTGCCCCCCAAGGATTTCTATCTCTCTGTAGAGGTAAAGAGGTGCAGGATCCCCTTTGAATCTGGAGAGGGAGAGGGAAGGATAGAGGGAGAGCGACTGGGAGAGGGAGGGGGAAAAGATCACTTGTTTTTCCCAAAGCCTTGGTTGAATAAAAGTCTGGAGAGGTCTGTCTTTGTGATCTTACAGAAATATGGATGATGGTTGTATACTTACAATCAAAAAAGCCAAGACACTCCAGTAGTTTCAGGTAGTAAGGGATGCAAAAAGCAATCCTGGCAATTTTGTGCATGTGAAAGGAAGGATGGAGTAAATCTCTGAATTCTCAGAGGGAAAAAAATCAAATACTGGAAACCACAGAAAATACTTACTATATTTTTTTTCTCTTTAAAGAAGGATTAGCCAGGCCGCACTGGCAAGTAAAATTGGTTTATAAAGAGTAGAGCAGAGACAGAACAGGACAAGAATGTGTCAGAAGATGAGGTAAATCTGAGGTATGCCAGAGCCTGAAGAAACCTGTGCAGGAGGAGCTATGAAGTGAGGCCAGGGCAGCTGACCTAAACCCATACTGTAGGGTGTTATACTCAGCAGTAAAAATGAGGAAAGAGGAAGAAGGGGGGCTGTCGTAATAAAAATGTTCATTCTGCTAAACAATTGTTACTTGCATTGAAACCTTGTTCTCCAAGACATAGCTGCCCATCAGAGTGAAAACACCACAGCAAGGAAGAACATTTCCTTGCTCAATGAAAACCAACCTTGACGAAAGAAGTGACAATTGGAATATCAAAGAAATGCTGGTGCAGGCTGCCCAGAGAAGTTTCCCCTGGAGGTGTTCAAAGCCAGGTTGGATGGGGCCCTGGGCAGCCTGCACAGGTGTGTAATCTAGTGGTTGGCAACTCTACTCATGGCAGGGGGGGTTGGAACTAGATGATCTTTGAGGTCCCTTCCAACCCAAACTATTCTGTGACTCTGAAATGGCATCTTCTGTGCCATTTCCATGCTACATGAGCATAACACGTGGACTGAACACATCTACACTCACAGCAGTGATGAGCAGCATCAACAAAAGGAGAACTTAGCAGCATGGATCAGTTAAGCGTTATGGACTGCCAGATTTAAAGATGCATAAAATAAGTGCATGGTGTTGAACTAAATTAAGGTCTTCTTTATTATTGTTATTATTTTCTGTTTCTCAGTGATCCTGCTCTATTTTACCCTATGCTTACTGAGAACCCATTCATTTTTTTCTTGACTTTGGGCTCTTACCTGTATGGGAACTGCTGAGTCACGGCCTGAACCTCTGATTGATCACCTGAGGTGAGCCATGAGTCAGCCAGAGGAGCACAGGTGAAGGCAATTCAGCTGTGCTGCCGAAAGGGGTGGAGCCTGGCTGCACCCCTCTTAGACCTATTTAAGAGCTGGCTACCAGAAGGGAAGGATCTCATCTGTTGATCCCTCCTTCTGGTGTTTTGTGGTGAGCCCAGTGTAAGGGTAAGCCTTCCATTCATTCTCTGTTGTTATCATAGTCCACTTTGCCTAACTCTCTTGTTTATTTTGTGATTGTAGCATCTTGATATCCATCAATTATACATTTCCATCTATCATCTCTTGAAAAAGGTTCTTCATATTCCTTGAAGACAGTGTTGGTTTTTTTTTTCCTCTGCTTGAAAAAGCAAGTAAACTCCTTTGTTACAAAACAAACAAACAAAAAAAAAAGGGTGTCTTGGAGCACTAGGAGTTTTCCAGCCCATTGCAATGCCTACTGGCAACTGTCACCTTGTCTCATGCACAGCTGGCCAAAATGCTCAGTGTGTAACATGGCACTGGATAACGCCGCAGTCATCACTGTGTTTGGGCTCCAATTCCCAAACACTTCAGGGCAAGGCTGTGTGTTGCAGGGCTTCCTCATTTCAAGGGCACGGAGCTCGGAGCTCTGGGGAGCTGCTGGCTCAGGATCAGGTGGGATACTTGGTTCTGGGCCAAGAGCTCCATCTGATTTGCATCTGCTTTTCCTTGCCCTGAGCTGAGAAGGAAATTTGAGTGCAGGAAATAGTGTTTGTTTCCATATCCCATGCCTCTTTTATTTATTTATTTATTTATTTATTTTTGGTCTGTTACATTTTTGAAAAGTTGCCATGGCCTTGGATGCCTTTACAGCAGTGCTGTACAATCACTGGTTGAAAAAGCCAAGCTTTGCTTTGTAGCAGCTGCTGTTGGGTGGGATCCGTCTCACTTATCTTTAGTTGAGATGTCTTTTGTCTCCTGTTATAGTCAGTGGAGGAAAATAGCCTGTTGGAGGACACATTCCTCTGATCTATTCTGGTCATCTCTGAGATGAAATGAGTCCTCTCCGTCTCTAGCTGTAGGTGTCCCTGTTCACTGCAGGGGAATGGACCAAATGAAGATCAACTAGTCAAATTCCTCTGCAATGAACACGGACATCTACATGAACAGAGACTTTCATAGGTCCCTTCCAACTCAAATGATTCTATGATTTTATGATTCTATGATGACAAGCATTCAGTGGCAGTCCTGTGCATCAGAAAAGTCATGTGAACATGTCTGCTAATTTTTACAGCAACACAACATGGGTTTCTTCCACTGACTTGCCCCTTAAGGTGTTTTGTATCCCCAAGTCCCCAGTGTAATGCAGAGGATAAGGAATGTCTGCAGACAGATACTGTGACATGAGTGGGAGGAGGATGCAGAGATCTGCCCTTTTCAGGATGACACGTACATTTTTTATTTGAATTTATTTCTCATCTGATAGAGGAATTATTTCTGAAAACAAGAGCCCTTGAGAAAATTTTCTTCAACTGATACTTCAAACAGGTTTCATTCATACTGCCATCAGAATGGATCTCTGCTGATTAAAGAGTAACTGGTCCTTATTCTTGCCAAATTATCCCCCCCTTTTTTTTTTCCTTTTTAATTGTTTTTAAAAGATCTGTCATATTTAACATTCATTTCTAGGTTATGTTCACAAGCAAGTGGCCAGCACCAATTTTAGAAACAACCAAGACTTTGTATTGCTTTATACTCTGAGGAGCTGTTGTCAGGATAACAACTTTATATTTTTAGTAAGCACCTTAGCTATGTTATCATGAGATGTTCAGTTTCCAGCTCTGAATGAATGGGAACAACCTCATACCTTACAGGGCCTGTGCTATTATTTGCATGCTGTGTTTGGCTTGGAGCTGGGGCTCTCAGACGGTGTTTGCTCAGCTCATATCTGGCCACGTGAGGCAGGCAGGTAAGGCTTCCAGGGCTGTGTCAGGCTGTGTGGATGTGCAGGAAGAGGCATGTCTCAGCCTCCCTTCCTCTCTCCTCTCCCTTAGAACACCTGAGCTGTGCAAATCAGTCCATTAGTGGACATCTTCATCCTGCAAGGCCATTCCTTCTTCTGCAGTATGAGGCAAATGTAAAGGAACCTCCTATAGGTCCCACTATCCCTACAGAAATGGTCATCCTACATCAGGATGGGCCCTCTTGACATCCTATATCACCCTACATCCCTACAGGGATGATGGTTATACGTCACCCTGGATTCCTGCAGTGCCCACAGATTTCACTGATGATATGGTGGCTCATTTTTACCAGTGCAAGAAATTAGAGGCCAGACCCTGCTCTCTAGTCATGCAAAGAGTTCAACAGCTGAAAAATCACTTTCCTACTCTGTTGGTAGAGTAAAAAGCCCATCCCAGACCAATTAGTTCACAGACTGTTTGTGGAACTCCATCCTGACTGGAGAATGATTTGATGATTAAGAGAGGACAGAAACTCCTGTTTTAGTGACTGGCTTTGCTACAGTCTTGGTACATTATCTTGGGAGTTCTGCAAGTAATTCGTAGAATTATGGAATCAGTAAGATTGGAAAAGACCACTATGATCATTTAGTCCCACCATCAACCCATCACCACCATGCCCACTGAACAATGTCCCTAAATTACCAATGTGATGTGCCTTTAATTCAGACCATTTTGCTGATTATGTGTATAAAAAAGCTTCTAAAATACAGTGCAACTGATGAGGGTGGTGAACTGCAGAGAGGCTGGGATTTTTTGAATTGACTTTACCACTGAAATGAGAGGGGACAGCCAAAGATTGCCTATCTGGAGTACAAGTAACTACATAAGCATAGCCAGAGGCTGTGCTTTGGATTTCCTGAGAGTGTTCCTTTCAGTGGGATATCGGCAACACTGCAGCACATACAAAACTCTACGATAGTGATGCCGTGACTGCTGGGGCAACAGGAGAAAGCAATGGGGAAATTCAGGGAAAACAGCTAGAAGGCACTAAGGAGTTATCCTTTATGGAAGCAACAAGATCAGCTGCCTCTACACCAGTGCATGCAGCCTGGGAAACAAACAGAAGGAACTAGAAGCTACTGTGCTGCTTGAAAGCTATGATTTAGTTGTCATCACCAAAACCTTTTGGGATGATTCCCACAACTGGAGTGTGGCTATCATTGGCTACAAGATGTTCAGAAGGAACAGGCAAGGAAGGAGGAGTGGGGATGTTCCTGTCTACATCAGGAAAGGAATAAAATGCGAAGTTATCCCACAGTCATGAGCAAGTCAAGAGCCAATGGGTAACAATTAGAGACTGAGTCAGCAAAGGGAGCCTTGTGATCGTTGTCTACTACAGGCCACCAGATCAGTGACACCCTGTCGATGAGGCTTTCACCCTCCAGCTATGTGAGATTTTGGGATTGCAAGTGCTCATCCTGCTGGGGGACTTTATATCATAGAATCGTAGAATGGCTTGGGTTGGAAGAGACCTCAGGGGTCATCAAGCTCCAATCCCCTGCTGCAGGCAAGTCTGCCAACCTCCATATCTAATGCTGGACTTCAACCACCATCTGCTGGAAAAGTAGCACAGTGAGCTGGAGGCAATCCAAGAGGCTCCTGGAATGCACTGAGGATAACTTCCTGAGTCAAGTAACTGACAGCCCCACCAAAGGGAATGCAGTACTGGACCTGTTGCTCACCAATGCAAATGAACTGATTGGTGATATCAAGATTGGAGGCTTTCTGGCCTGTAATGACCATGCTATGGTTGAGTTCATGCTCCAGAGGGACACAAGAAAGATGAAGAGTAAAATTAAGAAACTAAACTTTAGGAAAGCTGACTTCTAGCTCTCCAGAGAGTTAGTCAACAAAACGTCCTGGGACTGTCCTCACGGGCAAGGGTGCAGAGCAAAGCTGGTAGATCTTTCAGGGGGGTTTCTTTAGGGTGCAAGAGCTTTCCATCCTGAGGTGAAGCAAGTCAGGAAAGGAAGGCAAGAGACTAGCGTGGCTGAACTGGGACCTGGTGGTCAAACTGAAGAGCAAGGAGAAAATGCACAGACAGTGGAAACAGGGACAGGTACTGTGGAAAGGCTGTAAGGAAGCTGCTAGGCTGTGGAGGGATGGGGTCAGGCCAGTGCTCAGCTTGAACTGAACTTTGACTAGGGATGCCAAAAAGAACAAGAAAAGCTTCTACAGGTACCTTAACCAGAAAAGAAAAGTCCAGAAGGCTGTACCCTCCCCTAGTGAGTGACACAAGCAGGCTGGTAACAACAGACAAGGAAAAGGCTGAGGTAATTTTTTTTGTTATTTTTTTACTATGGTCTTCCCTGATAACTTCTCACCACACAGCCCCCAGACATTTTGTTTGTTAGGAGGAGATCGGGGAAGCAAGGTCCCTCCCAGTTTAAGTGAAGATCAGGTTCATGACCACCTAAGAAGCCTGAAAATCCACAAGTCTACAATGGATGATGTCTGCTGATGAGATGCATCCCAGAGTCCTGAGGAAATTGGCTGATGCAGTTGCCAAGCCACTCTCTATGATATTTGAAAAGTTTGTGTCAATCAGGTGATGTCCCTGGTGACTGGAAAAAAGGAAACATCATATCCACTTTTAAAAAGAGTAAAAAGGAAGATCCTGGGAACTACTGACCTGTCAGTCTCTGCTCTGTGCCAGGGAAGATCATGGAAAAGATCCTCCTGGAAGCAATGCTAAGACACATAGAAGGCAGGGAGGTTATATGGGAGAACCAGACTGAATTCACCAAGGGCAAATCCTGCTTGATCACCTAGTAGCCTTCTATGACACCTTCTATGCAGGTGTCACTGCATCAATGGACAGGGGCGAGTCACTGATGTCATCAATCTGGACTTCAGTAAGACCTTTGACACGTGTCCCTCCTCTGAACACGCTCCAACAGGTCCACATGTCTTCCGTACTGAGGACTCCACATCTGGGTGCGGTACTCCAGGTGAGGCATACCAGCACAAAGAAGTGGGTTAAAGACTCCAAATTTGTTTTTCTGAGAAATCTCTTCCTTGAAAATGAAACTTTATTCTTAGACAGTAAAAGAAAAGTTGAAGTACAACTTCAGCTTACTCTCTGTATTTCTGCATAGGGCTGAACTTCGGGAGCACATTATGTGCAGATTTGTGGCTTGGACACATGCTGTGTAAGAACAGTATGGCCATATCCAACTGCCTCCAGGCTCGAGAGAAGATTTAAATTTTTGGCCATTGTGGCCTGGGAAGAATGCCCGAGGTCTGAACTGAAGCAGTGGATTTAGCTTTGCAACAAGAATCCTTTTCCAGGAATAATGCTGATTAAGAGGTACTTGCTGATGTTTCTTATACCTTTCCCCTTTGGGAAGATCAGAGTCCTGACCAGACAAAAAAAGGGGTGAAGAAAAAAAGAATAAAATACAATTTCATTCTTTACAGTTCTTCTGTCTCCCTGACAGGTCTGAGATTTCCCCGGAGGAAATTAAGTCTTTTTCTCTTCATGACAGTGATTTTGGATGAGCCCTTTCAGATTTTTTGCTGGATGTGAGAGCCTGATTTCTGGGTAACTATGAGAAAAAGATCAGTTTGGAAATGGGGACTTAACCAACTGACAAAATGTTAAATATTCACAAAAATCATGTAGCATGAATCAGAGACAACCTTAATTATTTTTTTCCCTGAGTTCTATAACTCACTGAGTCTTGAAATAAAATGCTAATTTGCCAAAACCTGGCAAATATGCACCACTTTCAAGCCTTTCTTCAATTAGCACTTGAAAACCACACATTCCTTCACAAGCCATCCTTGATGTTTTATAAATGTTATCGTTAAGATATTTCTACTTCCTTTAATGAATTTTTTACAGCTTCAGTAAAGATATTATTTCAGTTCAGGCTGCAGACTCTCATCCTGAGAAGAGACCTCAGTTACTTCTCGTAGGATATTTCTAAAACAACAAATGCTACCTCACTTTAAGCTAATAGCCTGCAAGAAGGCTCCATCTGTATTTACAGTGCAATCTTAGCTGCAGAAGTATGGGTTAGGAGCATGGTATAAGTGTACGTATACAGCAAATCTTTCAGAAGAAGGCTTGATCCCCTGGCTGGGTTTCACCCTTTGGATTAGTGGGGGTGCTTCCTTCCAGGAAAACACTCGAGTGTGCGGGAAGTGAGGTGGTCATGGTCTTGGGATTGAAAATCATAGAATCATATAATCATTAAGGTTGGAAGATACCACTAAGGTCATCTAGTCCAACTGTCAACCCATGCCTATGACTTTTCCAGACCATGTCCCTCAGAGTCCTATCTACCCTTTTTTTGAAAACCTCCAGGGATGGTGACTCCACCACATCCCTGGGCAGTCAGTTCCAGGCTAATGCAATAAGCACTGCAACTTAGGAATCAGGAAGAAGCCTGACTTCAGCCTGGAAACATCCATGAAATCTACTCCATGCTAACTTCCGGGGTTTCTTCCCATGGATTGCTAAAAACCCATCAATTCTCTGAGAAGTTGTGTATGTTACACCCCTGCCCCATCTCTGATGAGAAACACGCATACACATTCTGAAGAGTAAAAATTACATGTGGGGACAGACACATTCTTGGTAGCCATAAGAGAAGCACAAAGGAGTCCATAATGGTCATATTAGAAGTGAAGTGAGTGGGAGGAACAGATACAGTAAGAATTGCGTTACATTTCTTAGAACCTTTATGAGTCCCAGGCCAGTAAAACAACATCCAACATCCAACAAATGAACTTTAGTTCTGTACACTATAAGACAAATGCTGCAAAAGACAGAAGAATGGGTTCACCCATGTCATGGTTTTATGATTTCTGTTATCAGTATTCCACATCATGATATCATGTAGTGCACTGGGAGTTAGAGAATTAACAACCCAGTCCCATGGATTGTTATCCGTTCCAGGGTACTTTTCACAGAAAAGAAGAACTACTCCCAGAAGACTTCACTGTCCCGTTTCTATTTTCTGTTCAGAGGGAAAGATAAAACTGCTTGGGAGACACAAGACTCCCTTCAAGCACTGCAAGGACACAGAAATATTTCCGTAGAGCTTTCATTACTCCAAGCTAAACCACAATAAGCTGGGCATCATCTACGTGTGGATCCCACTTACACCACATGGAGGACCCATTTAAAACGCAGAGCAGAGCAATGGGGAGCAATCACTCCCTTCATTCTACAATGAAGCACTATTTCTTCCTCATGAACCTTTGATCTAAAGGGCTTTCTAATAAAAATGGCCAAAAGGGCACTGCAGTGAAGAAGCACCAAAGGAAGAGAACTTTCAGCTGAGCTTATCTGCAGTCACGAAAGCTCAAGCTGTGCTGGAAGGAACGTGCTTGGGCAGTCCGCGGTTCATAAACAATCAGTCTGAGGGTTTTCTTTCTCTTGTTTCAAGTAAGCTTTGTACTGAATCACCTATGTGTCTGCAAGTGTGAAAGACTTTTACTTTGTAGCTAAGGTATGATGCACACCATTAATGCTTTCCCTACTGCACGCAGCACAGAAGTAGATTGGAGGAGCCGTGCTCTTGGGACAAACACTGAAGATAAGACGCTCAGCTCATGGCAACGGTACTACGGCAGAGAAGGTTGCCACAGAATCACAGGAAAGCTTGGTGTGGAGGCAACCTTACAAGCTGAACTAGATCCAACCGCTTGCTACAATATAAGGTTAGAATAGGACGCCATCCATCAGGGGCTTGAATGCCTCCAGGATGGAGCATCCACAGCTTCTCTGGGCAATCATAAAGATGCACAAGTTTGGAGCTCATTGAGCTCTTACAGCAGAAGAGGCTGTGACTCCTGGGCATCAGGTATACTGCTCTTGACCAGCTTAAGCTCCCCGAAAAGCTGACTGATGTCAAAGGTGGCTTTCTGAGCTCTCCCAAGTTTTGTCTCCTTGTCCCCTGAATTTAGCATCCGGAGTGAACACAAGGATCTTCTCAGCTGTCTAACAGGACCCCCAGTGCTCAGCTAGGTAAGCAGAGTTCACAAACCAGGCTCTGATTCTCAGTCCCTGCCGCACATGGATGCAAAGCTATTGGAAATGCATGGCAGCTGCCCAGAGAAGCATTATCCCAAGGCAGTCAGGGTTTTGGTGTTTTTTTCCTCTTTTTTGTTTCCTTTTGTTTCCTTGCATTTCAGTTTTTAGAGATGGAAGACAAAATACGTACAGGAGCAGGGGCAGCCCAGCAGCAGCTATAGAAAAGTGTGCAAACTCATCCCCTTCTACAGCCCTGCTCTTGCTTCCCATGACTGCCGGAAATACTTTCCGGGGTTTGTTGCAGGCTGTATTTTAAAGCTTTGATTTCTTGTTCTGTGTGACTATTTTTTTAACCTTGCCAGTGAAAATCTTTACAGGGAGGGCTGCCCTGTACTTGGACAAAGGAAGATAAAAGAAGAAAAACAAATTTTCCAGTGGGAAGAGTATTATTCCAAAGCATACGTCGTGATAACAAAATGTTGGTTGTGCTGAGAATTTGGTGACAAATCAAAGCTGGCAAAATGCAGTGACCCAATGGGGAGCTACGTTGTAGTAGTAGTTAGCAAAAGAAGGTGATGGATGAAGAATGAGAGATTCAAAGTTCATAAGTTCACACATCCACACATTGCCGCTAAAGAGGCTGCAGTACAGAATCACAGAACATGAGGGGTTGGAAGGGAACTCTGGTGACCATTGTGTCCACCCCCCTGCCAGGGCAGTCTCAGCAGCCTGCACAGGTAGGCATCCAGACGGGTCATCCCCACCATGCCAACCAAACCATGTCCCTCAGTGCTGCACCTTCATGTTTCCTGCACGCCTCCAGGGACGCTGACCCCTCTGCCTCCCTGGGCAATTCCAGTGCATTTCCACTCACAAACCTCTGAGTAAAACATTTCCTCTAAGAGTTAATCTAATCTCCTTTTTCAGATTAAAACCGTTCCACCTTGTCCTGTGCCTATCAAACCACATAGAAAGTCACCCACCACACTCGCTAGATACCAAATACGCTGTTGACTTGCAAATGTTGACTAGATTCTCTAGAAACCGAGACTGGACTCAGACAAGAAATGCTAATGTGACTCCAGGGCTGCAGCCTTGGCCAAGGGACAGCTCTGCTCCTGGCTCTGGCCGGGGGAGCAGTTTGCTGGCAGGTTGAGGGAGGACATAATTCCTGAGGCCTGCCAGAGCCTCTGCTCTCTTGCCTGGGGACCCAGGCCCACAGCCCCAGTGAGGCGGTGGCCGTGATGTCACAGTGGGTGTCACAGGGCGGCCATTGTGACGCGTGAAGCTTGGAGCAGAGCAAAGGCTGCCGGGCTCAGGCTGAGCACCAGTGCGGCCTGGTGAGGCGTGGAGAGAGCAGGGACTCTCACTGTGCTCACTGTTGATGCACATCATGTCCGATAGGAAGAGGAAGGCCTCCAGCTCGGAGGAACCAGGTGAGATCAAAGCATCCCTGAGCACAGCTCCTGCCAACAGGAGTGCTGAGGGTCTGCCTGCGGACGGGAGGTGAGGAAGGGACAGGCAGGGACTCCGCAACTGCTGCAAGGCAGGGCCCCTCTGCTCTTTGGCACGTGGGTTCCAACTTGGGCTGTGATTGCCTGCGGGCACCATTGGGCCTCCCGTGGCCCCTTCCAATCCACCACCTCCAGCCAGCATGGCAGGCACAGAGCAGGACCCTGGGGACAGCCCTCAGGGACACCTGGCCCCACCAGGTGCTCACATTTGTTCTCTCCTCTGCAGTGTGTGTACTGTGTCGCCGAGTGGATGTCGACCCAAACATCTGCGGGGACACACTTTCTGCAAGTGGGATTTACGTCCATGAGTTCTGCTTGGTGAGTTCCCCCATGGGCTCCTTCCAGATTCCTGCCAGGGCTGCTTACTTCCATTCTGTCCTAATGGTATCCTGCTCTTTTCAGACCTTTGCCAACATCGTTCCTCGTGGGATGAGAATTGAGGATGTCCCCCCTGCTGTCATCACACGTGCAGTCAAGCAGGCAAACCAGAAGGTGAGGACCTGAGTGGAGCGAGATGTTTTGTGCCAGGACTGGTTCGTACCATCTTAGTGTGGACCCAAAGAGAGCAGTCGTGGCCCTTCCAAACAGCTCCAGAACAAAGTCCTGCCGTAGGAGATGAGCCCTGTCTACCAGGCATCTTTGTAGAGTGTGACCCAGCAGTGCCCACATCCTGTGTCTTGCCCAGAGGTGTGGGGCTGGCCACAGAGGCCCTGAGCCTGCCGCTGATGGTTCAGTTCTTCTCTTTCTTTCCAGCAATGCTTTGTTTGTGGCGAGAGGGGGGCTGCCATCAGCTGCGCACAGAGCAGTTGTGAACGAAGCTTCCATCTGCCCTGCGCCATGGATGGGGAATGTGTCACCCAGTACCACAATCAGCAGAGGTAAGGGCTGTCAGCAGTAGGCAAGCCAGTGAGAAACCCACAGTGACACCTGCCAGCAGGCTGCCAGAGCCAGAGCCAAGGCATGGGACTGCTTCCTGGTCCTCTGCCCTCCTCGCAGCACTTCTCACTGTGCCCATCCCTTTTTCCATCTTCCCCCAGGTCCTACTGCTGGGAACACCGCCCTTCACAGGAAATTGAGGAAGCTCCTGCAGAAGGCACCAACTGCCTCATCTGCTTTGAGCCTGTGGGGGACACCTTGTCCTACCACACCATGCTGTGCTCAGCATGCATGCATGCCTGGTACCACCGGGGCTGTATCCAGGTAGGAGCCCTCTCCTCACCCTGCAGGCACGCTTGGCGCCCATCTGCACAAGGCCCTGCTCACGCTCACCCTGCTTGTGCTTCTCCTGCAGCAACTGGCCTTGAATACTGGCGTTTTGAGCTTCCAGTGCCCCAGCTGTCGAAACATCGAGCGGTTTTTCAGACAAATGATCATCCATGGGATCCACATCCCACTCAGGTTGGTGCCCTTCTGCACAGTTCTGCTGACATTAAGGCTGCGGTGCTAGGCCTGCCCAGGCTGTCTCATGAGCATGTGCCCCAGCTTCACAGAGAAGCGAGAAATGGAGTTGGGGCGGATGTGTTGGGATAACCTTGGAACTTATGCTGGGGACAGTGGAGGATCACCACTTTCTCTCTCTTCTCCGGCAGACCACCATCATGGGAGGCCAATAATGCGTATGCATCGCTGCGAGAGAGGCACAGGCGCTGCGATGTCAGCAACTGCCTTAACCCAGGAGGAAGGGAGCAGGTGGAGACACGGGGGTGAGTTACCTCAGCAGTTCTCTTGGGCACTACAGAGGATCTCAGCCTCAGCACAGCCTGGGGGTTTTCCCCTGACTGAGCACTGAAGACTGAGCACCAGAGATGCGCTGGGCACTCCCTGGCTTGGCTCCTCCCTTTGTGCTCACAGGCACAACCCCTTTTGCTTCCCCAGGCCCTGGCAGCTGCTCCTCTGCAGTTCCTGTGCTGCTGAAGGCACTCACCGGCGCTGCTCCTCCGTGATATGCAACACAAACAGCTGGGAGTGCGACGGCTGTGCTGGCGTGGGCACCGGTAAGATGCAGTCACATGTCCCTGGAATGGTTCCAGGCAAGGGCTGGCGGGCTGGCATGGGGAGCTCAGGGCGGCCTTGCCTGAGTCTCTGTGCTCCATGAGGGAGGGATAAGAGCCTGTCCCAGCTTGGGGCTGCAAGTTCACCCTGCTGACTTTCCTGCCTTTCTTACAGCCTCCAGCACAAACACGGAGCTCGCTGGCCCCAGCAGTGCCAGCCAGGAGGGACTGAGGCCATCCCACAGCTCCTCAGTGCCTGAGAACATCAGCTCCGGATCCACCAGCCAGGCAGCAGTGGGCCCGTCACACAGTTCCCAGCTGCCTGGGCTCAGTGGCCCACCCAGTGAGCCCCAGTTGGAGCTCTGCCCGCAAGAGGATCAGGATTCCTCTGGGCAGCACCGAGGGAACCAAACAAGCAGACGGACACCAACCCCAGGTGCTGAGAGCAGCTCACAGTCCTCCACCAGACAGAGTGCTGCTGAAGGCACTCACCGGCGCTGCTCCTCCTCGGAGTGTGACAGCTGTGCTGGCGTGGGCACCGGTAAGATGCAGTCACATGTCCCTGGAATGGCTCCAGGCAAGGGCTGGCGGGCTGGCATGGGGAGCTCAGGGCGGCCTTGCCTGAGTCTCTGTGCTCCATGAGGGAGGGATAAGAGCCTGTCCCAGCTTGGGGCTGCAGGTTCATCCTGCTGACTTTCCTGCCTTCCTTACAGCCTCCAGCACAAACACGGAGCTCGCTGGCCCCAGCAGTGCCAGCCAGGAGGGACTGAGGCCATCCCACAGCTCCTCAGTGCCTGACAACGTCAACACCGGATCCACCAGCCAGGCAGCAGTGGGCCCGTCACACAGTTCCCAGCTGCCTGGGCTCAGTGGCCCACCCAGTGAGCCCCAGTCGGAGCTCTGCCCGCAAGAGGATCAGGATTCCTCTGGGCAGCACCGAGGGCGCCAAAGAAGCAGATGGACGCCAGCCCCAGGTGCTGAGAGCAGCTTGCAGACCTCCACCAGACGGAGGGCGTCAGGGTCCGGCACAGAGTCCCCAGCAGCTGCTCCCACTGAGCGTCCCAGGCGGCGGCGGTCTGGCCGGACGCGAAGCCGCTCCCCGTTACACCATCAGGCCTCTAGTCCACAAAGCCGGCCCAGAGGACAACGTGGCCGCAGGCAGATGCCCTCGAGGGAGTCCTCGCTGCCTGAAGACAGGCAACAGCCCAGACAGCAAGGACGGTCCCGCACACGAAGCCATCTCCCAGCGGGTCGTTGGGCTTCAAATTCCCACAGCCGGCCCTGAAGAGACCATGAGCAGGAGCCATTCCAAACAGCGAGACACTTCCGAGCCCATCTTCGGAACAAACATCACCACAGCCAGCATCAAAGATCTGCGTAGGAGAAGCTGTGTTCCATTCCCAACTGCTGGCTCTGGTCCCCAGCAGCCAACACCAATAAAGCTGGGTGACCTCATGCTCATTTGTCGGCTTCATTTGTTGCTGCTTTTCCTGAGGTGGGCAGAGGTAGAGACCTCAACCACAGGGTTCCTTCCTCCCCCTGGCCTTTCCAGACCTTCCTCCATGTGGGCCAATGCAGGCTGTGCTGGGATCTGCCCCATGTGTGGGGAAACAGAGTGTCCAAAATCCTCATGGACAATCGCTGCTCTGGCAGGGGCAGCCAAGCTCTGGGGTTGTATCTGGGCTTGGGGGTGCCACCATGTTCAGGGTTCATGTCAGCCTTGAGGCTGCTTCCAGCTGCCTCAGAGCTTGGGTTGAGTTTCAACAAGGCCAAATGCTGGGTCCTGCACTTCAGCTACAACAACCCCAGGCGACGCTGCAGGCTTGGGGCGGTGTGGCTGGAGGACTGCGTAGAGGAAATGGACCTGGGGGTATTGATTGATGCTCGGCTGAACATGAGCGGACAGTGTGCCCAGGTGGCCAAGAAGGCCAATGGCATCCTGGCTTACATCAGAAACAGTGCTGCCAGCAGGAACAGCGCAGTGATTGTCCCCCTGTACTCAGCTCTGGTGAGGCCGCACCTCGAGTACTGTGTCCAGTTTTGGGCCCCTCACTGCAAGAAAGACATTGAGGCTCTGGAGCGGGTTCAAAGAAGGGTGACAAAGCTGGTGAGGGGTCTGGGGCACAGGTCTTATGAGGAGAGGCTGAAGGAGCTGGGAATGTTCAGCCTGGAGAAGAGGAGGCTCAGGGGAGACCTCATTGCTCTCTCTAACTTCCTGAAGGGAGGTTGTAGTGAGCTGGGGGTCGGCCTCTTCTCTCGTGTCATTAGTGATAGGACCAGGGGGAATGGTTTCAAGCTACGGCAGGGGAGATTCAGGCTGGACATGAGGAAGTATTACTTTTCAGAAAGGGTGGTCAGGCACTGGAATGGATGCCCAGGGAGGTGGTGGAGTCACCGACCCTGGGGGTGTTCAAGGAAAGGCTGGATGTTGTGTTGAGGGACATGGTTTAGTAGGAGCTATTGGGAATAGGTGAACGGTTGGACTGGGTGATCTTTTAGGTCTTTTCCAACCTTGGTGATTCTATGATTCTATGACTAATAAAATGGCTGCAAAAGTCGTTTTGTTTAGTAAGGAAACGAACTGCTAAGGTGGAGATGGAAGAAGGGGATGAGAACAATGCCGGGCTGCTATGAGAAATCTGTGCAAATGAAGCAGGAAGAAGTGCAGGGAGATTTAGGGAGCTCCCGCTGTCCTACCGCACAGTGGAAGCCCCGCGTCTCTCTGAGGTGCTTTCATTGGAGCTGGAAGTGATGGCGGCCAAACCCCAAGGTACAAAGGCTGTTCTCAGGGACCACAGTTCTCAGTAGTGTGGGTGAGCAGAGCTGGGCAAAATGTGGTCTTAGGTATCAGGTATACTGCTCTTGACCTGCTTAAGATCTCTGAAAAGCTGACTGATATAGCTGGTTTCCTAAACTGTCTTGAATTTTGTGTCTTTGTCCCTTGTCCCTTGAATTTAGCTTCTGGAATTAACACCAAGATCTCTAAGTTTTCTAATGGGAAGCCCAGTGCTCAGCTAAGTTAGGATTGGCTCTGATTATTGCTAACCAGGTACTGATTTTCTGATCCTGTGTTTGATCCCTGGGGTGGCTGTACAAATGTTGTGTTTAGATCTGGCACATGGATAATTGAAGCTGAAAGTTGTCAGTTGATAAATGAGGTCTTATTTCCTGAATGTGTCATTTAGTAAATGTGATTAAGTGTGCATGCTTATTCACACCCGTGGAAAGATGTCCATAAATGTTTCATAATATATTTAAGAATCTTTCATAAGGCATTTTTTTCCCATAGATATTTCAGATGGGAAATCCTGACTATGCTATAGCAATGCTCCACAGTGGATTACAGCATGAAGTCTTGTGTGCCATCACAAGAGAAAACTTCACCACATAGGTACTGCAGAGACTCGGTTGGATTCTTACTGGGAATCAGCAAGGAGGTGCTGAGCAGCTACCTTTAGCTTGTTGCCTAGACTGCATTCCCAGGCAATGACATTCGTGCCTCTGCCATGAAATTCCTCTTGCGTGAGTCGTATCTAGAAGTCCTTGGGATCAAGGAACACGAGGTGCCTGTTTATCCATAATTGCCTTAAGGACAGCCTATATCAACCACTTAGATGCAGAAGGGCAGGATGCTACAGTGAATTTGGGTGTGAACTTGTGGATGAGACAGTCCTTATTAGTCAGAAAGTCTCTGCATTATCAGAGAGCATTATTTCTGACTAGAACAGGTGTTAACAGTCTCTCTTCATTTCAGCCTGCGGGCTCATTTTATTCTGTTTTCAGGGAACATATTACATCAATTATATAGTTTCTATATAACGTAGTATAATATAGTGCACGTCTGTATCAGACTGTAATGTAGACAGGAGTGTGAGTTGGGAACCCATACCAAACCAAAGAGGTGAAACAGAGAGTGGTGGCTGAAGGATGTAGGGCATGAAAAAGGGAAGAGAAGTGACAGCAGTGGGGAGTCCCATAAGGAGATCAGGGTGGCTTTCCCAGGGAAGCCAGCACAGCCACATTCCATAAAGGTACAAAGTGGGTTTGTCTCTCATATGAGTGGGTATTTCCTCTCTGTAAACAAAGAGCATACTGTGCACTTGCTGCATCTGTGCTAAACATACAAGAAAATATTCCAGTTTTCTTTTTTATTCATCAGAATGCTATTGGCTAAGGCAAAAATAATTTTAATAATCATTTATTTCTTCAGAAAATGTGGGAGTGCTTGTCCTTGTTTCTGGCCGTTCCCATCCATCCCTTTATTGGGCAGTATAAACATATATTTTTCTAGCGAGGTCTGTTTAGTGGCATGCAGTAAAAATTGATTTATTGCTCATTTTCTTCATATTGTTGTTCAGTTGCTGCAGCTCTTGATACCACTTGCAGTGGATGTAAGCTCTTGGTAACCACTGTGCACCACTATGTGACAATTCTTTTTGGAGAGAATGCTCTTCCTCCAAGCTTTCATTACCCCATGTGCCTTTCTCATGAAATTCTTATAATCCCTTTGGGCTCTTCTTGGAGAAAAACTCCCCATGGACACACATTTAGGGCATGGTTTAAGAAGACTGAAAGCAGTGTAGATCCAATACAGAGAAACTGATACATACAGGAATTAATTTTATCATGTGAGTCATGACCCTATGGAGGAACTTCTGCTCCCAAGACTTAGTTTTTGTTTGAATTTAGGAAGCTTCTCACATTTTCTGTGTTTCTTGCATTCAAGATGCTTCTCACCTGAGGGTCAAAACCAAGGGATCTGAAGAGTATTATTTTTCCAGGGAACAGGTTTCCTTGCATGGAGGCAGGGAATACTCAGATGTTGAAGCTATGAAGTCTCAGGCACATACATAACATTTGCTATGTACCCAGGAGTGAATAATCCTTCCAGCCAACTCCCCTACAGTGATTTTCTCCACTGATTGTAAAGGGGATTGATACTTCAAAGGCAGATATCTAAGTATATCCTAGTTCATACAGATTAATATAGCCTAAAACATTTTCCAGATTTCTTTTAAGGAACCTTTAGTGTCTCAATAATTTTAAAAATCGTATTTACTGTTACATTATTTAGGATTCTCTTGGGAAAACAGTATCCTACTACAATGTTATTTGGCTTCGATCTCCTATCTCTTGTCACACTTAACAAAGTGCTGTAGGAAAGAACACTACTGTATTGCTTTCATGTTCTCCATCATCTCTGATACAGCTGGTTGTTCTAAAGCCTCATACATAATATATATCATGTCTTAAAGAGCCCTGTAAACAACTGTACAAATGTAGAGGTTTTTGAACTCTACTAGCCTTCAGCTACTGGCTAGAAAAAGGCATTTAAGAAGATTAGCATTAAAACTACCAGGTGAAATGAAAAATGAGGAGGCAGAATGATCTAACAATGAGTTATTGGGCTGTGACCAGTCACATGGCAAAGTCATCTCTCTGTGCCTTAAACCTGCAAGTGCTGATGCTAATCCTTTTTTGAAATTGCACTGTAAAGGTGTGGTTTGCCCTCACAATGGCCACCTTTCTAAGAATTTTCCAAGCAGTCCAAGGGAAATACTACTCCTTTCCCACTGGGTATAAATTTGCACAGTCTCCTTTGAAAATTACAAGTTTGCTGCACAAACACCTTTGAATGACTTTGCATGTCTTTCCAGTCATCATAGTGTATTCTGCCTTTTGCTCTAGCAGAATGCTCCAAAACAATTGGAGGAGTATCTGCCAGGAGGTGGGGTCCTATCTGTAGATAGAAAGTATTCCTTGTGGATTGATTTTTTAAATGTTTGTGCTGAAAATCAAGTTCATTTTAAAGCCTGTCATGTAGAAAAGAAAATTAATTGTCTACCTCTCTTCTCTGTGCTGTCATGTTGATCAGGTTGCTCTGTGTCTCCATGGATATAGCTCACCTATCTCATCATGCTGCTTGACTGAGCACAAGTCATAGAATCATAGAATTATAGAATATCCCTAGTTGGAAGGGACTCAGAAGCATCACTGAGTCCAAATCCTGGCTTCACAAAAGGCCAGCCAAAACCCAATCCCTCTGAGAGCACTGTGCAGAGGCTTTTTGAACTCTGGCAGCTTGGGGATGTGACCACTGTCCTGGGGAGCCTGTTCTGTGCCTACCACTCTCTGGTGAAGAATATCTTCCTGCTGTTCAACCTGAACCTTCCCTAGTCATTTCATAGGAACAGAAGAGCATAAGAGTCAATTGTCCAGACTCAGAAGGAGACTGACAGTGCAGACTGACCTGCTCATAGAATCACAGAATGACTTGGTTGGAAGTGACCTCAAAGGTCATCCAGTTCCAGCTCTCTTGCTGTGGACAGGATTGCCAACCACTAATTCAGGCAACTAGATCAGGTAGGCCAGGATCCCATCCCATCCAATTTGGCCTTGAACAACCCAACAACCTCTCTCCCTCTCTGTCTGCTCTGTCTTACTGTCTAGAAGGTTTTCCTAGTGTCATGCTAAAAAAAAACCCTTTCTCCATTGGTTTTAAATGTGTGAAACTTGTTGCTTATCCCATAATTATGCTTTGATTAACCTTGCTAAAAGACATCATTAAAAATCCTGGTAAAGTTAGTAGGTATACTTCTTGTAAAGCCAAATGGGAGCCAAGAGCAATGTCAATAAAGACTGCATGGTGCTGATGAAGGAATCACAGAATCACCAAGATTGGAAAAGACCTTCAAGATCATCCACTCCAGCCATCCACCTATCAGCAATAGTTCCCACTAAACCATGTCCCTCAACACAAAATCCAAACGTTCCTTGAACACCTCCAGGGTTGGTGACTCCACCACCTCCCTGGGCAGCCCATTCCACTGCCTGACCATTCTTTCAGAAAAGTACCGTTTCCTAACGCCCAGCTTAAATCTCCCCTGCCGTAGCTTGAAGTCATTCCCTCTAGTTCTGTCACTGTTACACGAGAGAAGAGGCCGACCCCCAGCTCACTACAGCCTCCCTTCAGGAAGTTAGAGAGAGCAATGAGGTCTCCCCTGAGCCTCCTCTTCTCCAGGCTGAACATTCCCAGCTCCTTCAGCCTCTCCTCATAAGACCTGTGCCCCAGACCCCTCACCAGCTTTGTCACCCTTCTTTGAACCCGCTCCAGAGCCTCAATGTCTTTCTTGCAGTGAGGGGCCCAAAACTGGACACAGTACTCGAGGTGCGGCCTCACCAGAGCTGAGTACAGGGGGACAATCACTGCGCTGTTCCTGCTGGCAGCACTGTTTCTGATGTAAGCCAGGATGCCATTGGCCTTCTTGGCCACCTGGGCACACTGTCCGCTCATGTTCAGCTGAGCATCAATCAATACCCCCAGGTCCATTTCTTCTACTTAGTCTTCCAGCCACTCTGTCCCAAGCCTGTAGTGTTGCCTGGGACTGTTGCGGCCAAAGTGCAGGATCTGCCATTTGGCCTTGTGGAACCTCATCCCATTGGCTTCAGCCCAGATCCTTCTGTATGGCCTCGCTACGCCCAGGCAGATTCACTCTTCCAGCCAACTTGGCGTCATCTGCAAACTTACTGAAGGTGCACTCAGTGCCCTCATCGAGGTCATCATTAAGATATTGAAGAGGACAGGCCCCAGCACCGACCCCTGGGGAACACCACTCGTGAGCAGTCGCCGGCTGGATTTAGCTCCATTCACCACCACTCTCTGGACCTGGCCTTCCAACCAGTTCCTTACCCAGCCATGGGCTGCCAGCTTCTGCCGGAGAATACTGTGGGAGACAGTGTCAAAGGCTTTGCTGAAGTCTAGCTAGACTACATCAGCAGCCTTTCCCTCGTCTACCAGGTGGGTCACTAGATCATAGAAGGAGATCAGGTTGGTCAAGCAGGACCTGCCCTTCGTGAACCCATGCTGGCTAGGCCTGATCCCCCAGTTGTTCCGCACATGCCACGTGATCTCCCTCAAGACAATCCGCTCCATAGCCTTCCCTGGCACCAAGGTGAGGCTAACAGGCCTGTAGTTCCCCGGATCCTCCTTACAATAGATGGAAGTAGATGGGAGTCACGTTGGCAAACTCCAGCCTTCTGGGACCTCAGCAGTCAACAGTACATATCAGCTGATAGATAATGGCGAGCAGCTCTGTTATCACCTCTGCCAGTTCCCTCAGCACTCTCGGGTGAATCCCATCTGGCCCCATGCACTTGTGACAGTCCAGCTGGAGCAGTAGGTCTCTGTGTCCTCCCAAATCACAGGGGGTTCAGTCCACAACCCAGCCAAGATTACCAAGTCAGAGAGTGGAGTTCCCTGAGGATACCTGGTCTGACAGGTAGTTCAGACGTAAAGAAGGCATTCAGAACCTCTGCTTTTCCTTATCCTCAGTGGTCACATCCCAGCCTCATCCAGTAAAGAATGAAGATTCTCCTTAGTCCTCCTCTTACCACTGATGTTTTTGTATCTTGTTCCTTTTTACCCCAGCAGCCAGGTTGAGTTCAAGCTGGGGAAATTGCAATGCACCCAAATAAACCCTTCAAATGCCAGGAAACAGCACAACCCAATTATGTGACAGTGACCTTACATTTGGCAGTTTAAGAAGGCACTATTACATGAGCTTTCATCCCTGACATTTCCAACTTCCCACTTCTCAAATAGAAGATGTTCACTCCTGTCTTGTCCTGTTGGCATCTCTCCCAGCATCCCCCTTTGCCACAGTTTCTGCTTTCACTTTGTGTTTGTGCTAACATGTTAAGCTGTTGATTTTTTTTTTTTTTTTTGTGGATCCTGAAGAATTAGGATATTTCATAAGCAGTAGCACAATTAATTATGGACTATGTTCATTATTTGTTTACTGAAAGACCCAATGCTTCTCAGCTGACACTCCTCTTGATGGGACAGGGTTATATCCTTTTATTTGCAAGGAGGCAAATTAAAGGACTCTGAGACAAGCACTAAGATTTGTCAGACTAAAACCTCTTTTTTAGAATATGCAATTATAGATGCAAACATGAATGGAGAAGATGTTTGTGCTGTGTAAAGAGATGTGTTCCTTTAGAGAAAAACTTTTCACAGCAGTAAAACCTACTTTTTTCTTGAAAGAACTTCCACATCTGTACCTCACATCTATAATGAGAGGTGGTCAAAAAGTGGGGATGGAGAAGAAGTTTTTCGTATTAATGCTTTTGGTAGTGGACCTTTCCTGCAAATGACCCCAAAAGACCGCTCCAGTGCTGGTGAAATCTTCACTGTATATTATATACCTTTCTAGTGTCATCTGATATAAGGAGAGATCTCCAGCCTCCAGGTGAAATCATGTACATCTAACTTATGGCTGGCCTCTTCCCAGGGCTGCTGGTCATATTGGTATTTGATATTGGTATTTGATATTGGTATTTGACTGTGGTCTACTCTGGGATACACATGGTATTTCTTTGGTGCTAAGATAATAATTAATTTTCAGGACACAATGTCTGAAAATACAGAGTGTTTGTAGCACAATCTTTCCATAGAGTACTGGCAGAGTATTCTAAGGACACTTGTGGCATGGATCGTGATGGAGTAGACTTAGAGGACTGTGAAGGACAGGGGGGAGAGAAATGTATAGCCTGCAAAGGGAAATCCTTCAAGTGACCCATGAACTCACCAGTTTTCATCTCATAGGAAAATGGTTGGTTCAATCCGAAAGAAAACCCAGGAGGGAATTAATATTTATGATGGGTAGCTGATCACAGAGTGATGGGAATAAGCCTTGCAAGTAGCTTATTTCACAGTTCAGCTGAACACACTGAAAAGCAGGGCTAGCATGGATGCCAGAAGTTGCTTGTGTACTGTTCCTTGGCTTTGAGGCAGGATTTAGGAGATGGCCTACATTTGAAGCTAAAGTTGTATCTACAGTGGAGTTTTGAGGTTGTTAAAGTTATTTCTGGTGGCCAGGATGCCTTTTTTTTTTTTTTTTTAAGAATCATAGAATGGTTCATGTTGGAAAAAAAATAATCTAATCCAATAATCAACCAGTCACCACCATGCCCACTAAACCATGTCCCTGAGTGTCACATATGCTCTTTACTTGAACATCTCCAGGGATGGTGACTCTACTACTTCTCTTGGCAGCTGTTCCAATGTTTCACCACTCTTTCTGAGAAGAATTTTTTCCCTAACATCCAGCCTGACCCCCCTTTGGCACAACTTGCGGCCATTCCCTCTCATCCTATCGCTGTTACCTGGGAAGAGAGACCAACTCCTCACTACAACTTCAGGCTTGAATTTTTCAGGTTTGGCTGCAGCTTTGTGGCAGAAGTAGGACCTGAGGCTTTTGCAGGATTTCAACGTAAATGTGAATTTCAAATAGACAAGATGCTGCTACTTGAACAAATTGTTTGCTTGTGCAAGATTGGAGTAACATCACAAGATGTGTCCAGGATAGCCTTATTAATTAAGAGTTAGAAAATGGAGAAAAGAGTATCAAAATCATAATAAAAGTTGGGATTTTGGAGATCTTGCTGTAAATATCCTCTACTATGTTTGTCATCAAAGCTGTATCCATGTGGTTTGATTCCCCAGCAGTCCATAGAGCTCAGAGCACCATGAAAGGGAAGTCCCAAGCTGTCAACTCAGCATAGGGACTTGCAGAGGAGCCCTAGGGAGCACTGGGCTGGATGCCACCCATTCTGCTGTGCATCTCCTAGCTTCAAATGAGGAGAAAGCATCTCATTCAACAGGGATGTATTTTATTTTACGTTAAAAGTAAAAATGCATCTAATGCAGTTGTGGGCCTAACAGGGTGAAGATGACTGCAGAGCTTGAACGAAGAAGAACATAGCACTGGTGGTTTTCAGCCATGAATCTCAAGGCAATGTATCAAGTCAGAGCACTATTTCTATATAATAGAGATGGAGAAAAGGAGACATTGAGACCATCTCTTGTCAAAAAGACCAGAAAATCTACTTTTTGAGATAGAACTCCCTTTGAAAAGCTTTCACAAGAAATCTCTTCTTTGTTTATTAACCAACAGCCATACCTTGCTCAACAGAATCCTAGTAAGAAAAGTATTCATACATCTTCTCTCCCGATCCCTGGACTGAGTACTTAGTTCCAAGCTCATTATGACCTTAAATATGTTACCTATTACTTTTAATAGCATATTGTAGACTCCCCCGCTTGTATGCATTCTTATTAAGTGTGCTTAGCAACCTGGCAGTGAAGAAATAGAAGTGTCAGCTTCTTCAAATTAAAATAAAAAATCAATTATGCTCTTAGGGGCAGATGGAGATTAAGCTGGATACTATGTACACTTACCCGTCTGTGGAAATTGATGCCTTTATGAGCAATTAGTGGCATTTTATACTTAATCTTTCTCTTTAATACAGAAGGATCTGTTAAAACAGTGAGAGCCATTGACATGCCTGCTTCACAGTCAGCGTCAGAGAGATGCTTCTAAATGTATCATTTTCAACTTACTGTTGCAGATTGAAAACATCACTAGCACACACCTTCAGTGTTATTTTAGGGGTGGCAGCAAACAGAGACTGGAAAGAGGGAAGAGAACACCAGCTGTGTAATTGCAAAATGAATTTTTGTTACACTTGAGTGTGATTTCTGACATAATGCTCTGAATGCGTGTCCTCTCCTCCAGGTTTTGTCCAGCTCGTTGAAAACTGGACAAGGGAGGTGCTCACTGGAAAAAGTTCAGCATGAAACATGTCATGAGTGGGACCCTAATCACAACTGGAAAGTTCATAAACTTGATTTGGTACTAGAACTGAGTGCACAGAGCTAGGACACCTCATGCACTGTGATACAGAATGCGCTCAGCTTGCAGCAAAGGCTCTGATCCCCACTGGGGTACAGCAGAAATGATGAGAAATGCAGATGTGAGGTAGAATTTAGCTTTGTTTATAGGCCATAAGCTCCTGGTCATGCTTGTCAATCAGAGAATTTGGCCTCAGTTTTCCCAGAGTCACTTACCAACACCATGTCTTGGAGGTTAAACACACTGTGGGGTGTTTTCTTGCTATGTAAATAATGAATCTGTTATAAATGGTACAAATGAGCAAGACCTTTGTGGGGGAGTGGATCTCTTCTGCAGTGCAAGTATGATCAATAAGACATAGTTATGAACCTCAGTATTGAACCTCAGTGCTGTGATTTATTGGATATAACATGTGCTTCCTTTTCATTTACTGCTGAGGTGGAAGAGCTGTTGTTCAGCACATTTTCTAAGCACTTTTGAGCTGCAGACATGATGCACTGGCTCAGCTTTTCCAGTTAATGTTAAAACCAGTCTTTGTCCCTCTGCTGAACAGCCACAACCCCTACACAGCAATACAGAAATAAATAAAATTCAGCCAGTAAGCTGCAAGGAAGACTGCTTTTGCTTTGAAGTAGAGACTCGATGTGTAGTTTTGCAACCACCACAGACAGGGCTGATGCTGTCAATGAAGTGAAGAAAAGTGATGGGAGATGTAAACCACATTCTTTCCTGTTCCAAGGAGAACACATTACAAATTCCCAGCCAGGAATCTCATTGTAGCTCATGGTGTCTGAGACTTCTGCTGTGAAGCATAAAGAGACAGTTTAAATTTTGGATTAACCACTTTTATGCTAATCTCTTCCTTAGATGATGCCAGGTTTGGTGATCTGAAGTGATTTCACTTTCCTTCAAAGCATCCTATGTTCAGCAGTAAATCAGGAGAAAAAGGTGTCTGCAAAATGCTTTTGAAATGTGGTATTATTCTCCAGAAGATGGCACTGCGAAACTAGGCTTAGAGCATCCCGGCGTCAGCTAACAGGGATCACTTCTCCGAATTGAAGCCAATGAATGAAATGGAGACAAAGGTGTAGGTAAGACATAGCAATCCCTGACACAACATTGACATCAGCTGGCATGAAGTGACAGCCTTGAGATGCCTTTTGCTCGTGAAGAGATAGAGCGTATGGTGGGTTGGAAGCTGTAAAACTTAAATCTGAAGGCATGGAGGGGAGGAAATTACAGAATCATAGAACGGCTTAGATCAGAAGAGACCTTAAGAATCATCCAGTTCCAACCCCCAACGGAGAGCTGCTCCATCATGAACCCAACAGCAGTCCTGCAGAAAGGAGGTATCTATGGCAGAAGATGCAGCTGCTGATGAGGATGGGCTGAACAGATGTGGATCTCCACTGACCAAGATCCTGCTGGGCAGTCTCCATGCTTCACAGAATCATAGAATCATTAAAGTTCAAAAAGACCACTAAGACCATCTAGTCCAACAGCTCAGGTTTGACACCGCTAATCATCCCCAATTATTTCATCACTGGGGGCTACACATCTTTGCCCTTCCTCACTGTGACTCAATAGCAGCATTCCAAAGCAGTCCACCACCTCCCTAAACTCCTCCAGACACAAACCTGGCTACTGCTAAATAACTTCTGCCCTATATGATGGCGTATATCACAACTGAACTGCTAAAGCTGGAGATTTTCTATTTTATGTGGTATCACACTCCACAATTTGCACCACCTACCAGACTAATGCACTGATTTATAGTATCATAGAATCATTAAGGTTGGAAAAAGATCATTCAAATCATCTAGTCCAACCATTATGTTTGTGAAAAGCCTACACACTGTGCACAAATACATGCATCATCTCAGCATTCTGTTAAGATTGTGGGACAGTCCAAGTTCTTCAGGCACCTGGTGAAATCAGGGACAGGAAAGGATGCCAAGATGCACATCCCTCTATAAATTCTACTGATTTATAAAATCAGTATAAATCCTGCTCTCTTCCAGGGCACTTAGCTTTCCCAAAGAGAGAAATTGGGAGTGCTAATGCCATAACATTTGTATGCCCATGTTCTAGTATCTGTTTTTGTAGGGGAGTCTCTTTACATCCCCATGTGTCCCCTAAAGCCTAGACCTGCTAAAGATTCCAGATTGGGAAGTGGATGCATTTTTCTTGTATTGATAACCTATTCTGGAACTCAGAAACCACTGATTCCTAATCTAGAACAATGAGACTGTGAATTCCACTGGGTTGTACATGTTTCTCTTCTTCAGCTATGGACAACGTGGAGTGTGAATATTCTGGGGAGGTGAATATCAGAAATGAGCAGTTGGATGATAATCATAATTTGAGTACTCGGTGCTCAGGTAAATCTTTTATCAATCCTATTTACATTAAAGCATTTTTCTTAAAAACATAAAAAGTAAAAAAATATTGAGAAACTTCTTTTCTCAACTTGAAATACAAGTTTTGGTGGTAAGTGGCTGCCAACAGGTGTGACACTGCAGCATCAACAGCAGCAAAATGTATGTAACTTAATAATTGAAGGTATACCCCTGAGAACACAGTGCTACAGAGACTAAAACTGCAGCTAAGCTTGGTATGATTTTTCACCAGGGATTAAACCTATTTTAAATCTTGGGATACTTGGGATCACAGAATCATGGAGTACGAGGCTGGGACAACTCAGTATTTCTCTGAGAAGTTTCTTTTTCCCAGTAATTCTCTAAAAGGTAGAACTAAAATGAAATCACACAGAGATTGCTGTACTTCATGTCCACTAAACAAATTTGTATTCCCAGCTATGAGCAAGACCCAACGTCTCAGCCACCAGCAGGAGTCGTTACAGCCATCTACAGATGAGACCTGACATTTGTATCTATAAGTTTTACAGAAACAGCCCCTTGGAAAAAAAAATTGGAGTGATTTTCTCCCTCAGCCTTCATTTTATTTTAGACAGCTTCCACCGAGCTAATTTAGATAATAAATTCCTTGCACAAGGATAATGCTTTCTTTTACATCTCTACATACATGGCCAAACATGCTGTCAGCTGCTCAGAAATGGTCTCTAAGTGAAAATAAGAGAGGGCCAAGAGGGAGGAAGAAACTCCAGGGAGATCAGAGGAACAAAAGAGCCTTTAAATGAGATGTAGTGGTTGCCCCACTCTTGGAGACATGCAGGATCAGGCTGGATGGGATTCTGAGCAACCTGATGTAACTGGAGGTGTCCCTGTTCATTGCAGGGGAGATGGACCAGATGACCTTTAAAGGGCTCCTTCCAACTCAAACAATTCTATGATTCTGTGACTCTAAATGGGTATGAAAATGAAGCACAAATGCATCTAATGGAAGGGAGCTGGAAAAGAACTTCAT
The DNA here is from genome assembly GCF_019238085.1 of Lagopus leucura. Lineage (NCBI taxonomy): Eukaryota > Metazoa > Chordata > Aves > Galliformes > Phasianidae > Lagopus > Lagopus leucura. The sequence goes on along the minus strand of NW_024962265.1, from coordinate 3,378,369 downwards.
GCAGTGAGAACTGCTGGTTTGTCCCTAGCTTGGGTGACAGCAGTGTCAGAACATGGCATGACCTTAGCCACACTGAAATATGCCACAGTGAAAGAAGCCTCAGGGTAACCTAATTTAGAGCAGGTTAAAAGGAGCAAGAACACAGGTATCATGTTTGCAGGGCATCTTCCACTCACAAATATGTTGAAAATATGAAATGTCACCGTGCTGAAAATGTCAACCACTTCCACGATCATCTGGAGAAATAGGACTTCAGTGCTTTCCTGGCATCTGTTGGAGTTTTCGTCTTATCTTGAAGTTCTGACAGCATTTCCTTTCTATTTTGAACCAACCTGAAAGCCTGAAAAATATGAATTGCTTGAAGTGTTTGTTTCACAGTAACTCTGCTGGAGCAAGAGGAGCCAAACCATGACCTTTTGGAGATGGACCACAAATGGCAAGAAAGTGGTGAAGAAACGCGCAGTCTGAAGCGTTTGTTCTTTTCTCCATGAATGTATCCCCTTCATCTCTATTGCCTCACTTGTTTTGAGGCACAAACATACCATTGTGTGCTGGTGTACCTATGAGATGTGAGAAAAAGGGTATGGAATGGTGAAAGGGAAAGGAGATGGGTTGATGGAGGAGGAAGGGGATGGGGAGCCTCAGCATTGAGTTCTGGGCAAGGATCGGTGAAAGGATGATGGTGATTGCAATGGGACAGAGGAGAGCTGGGGTTAACTATGGGAAAAGTGGATGCCCCATCCCTGGAGGCATTCAAGGCCAGGCTGGATGTGGCTCTGGGCAGCCTGGTCTGGTGGTTGGCAACCCTGCACATAGCAGGGGGTTGAAACTAGATGATCATTGTGGTCCTTTTCAACTCAGGCCATTCTATGACTCTACGATTCCAAATCACCGCCACCTCTCTGACATGTCCTCATCATGTGAGGGTGTCAGAACACCCTCACTGCAGAAAGAACAAAGCCCAGAAGCAAGGAAACCCCTTCCTTCTGCTCGCCTGCTGAATGCGTACACTGAATCCAGGAAATGCTCCAAAGGTGTCCTGCATCCTCAGCCTCATATCAGGAATGCTGCAGGGAAAAGGGTTACAAAGAGTCCAAAAATCCCCAGCAAATGAGCATTGCTCAGCTTTTAGGCAGGGCTGCCAGGCAGGTAGTAAAATTCCTGCAAAACACATCAGCTGCTGATCAAACTTGTGTAGGGGAAGCTCTGGAGCTGGCTGGGTACCACCAACTGGGGCATCCCAAATAACCCCGGGTGCAGAGGAGGGTTTTAATTCCCCCTGGGGATTTTTCAAGCACCCCACAGGGAAGCGAAACCAATCGGTGCGAGGGACACGGGGCGGTTTCCAGCGCTGCGTCAGGGACGATTTCAGCAGCCTGAAAGAAAGCAAAGCAAAGAAAAAAGCCTAAATTCTAAAAAAATCCGCAATGTGGCTAAAGGCGCAAACACCCCCCTCACCAGCGCATCCGCACGACGCGATACAGCCGTTCATCCCCTGTAGGCACTAAAGGAAAAATAAAAGAGAATGATCTGAGATGCAAACGATAGCGGGAAAGTTGTGCGTGTGCTGCGCGCTGGGAGGGTACGCACCAGTTGATTTCGCATCTTGTCTTGTTCCTCGCTTGCTCTGGTGTTGTTTCGTGCCTGTTTTTTCTTTCCAACAATGGGGAATAACCAGGTAATACGGCAATACAAGAGCCAGGGGGTGCCAGGACAGGGACTGAAGGAGCCGCGGTGCTTTTTCCCCTATCGCTGTATCCCCATGCTCCCCGAAAGTTTCTTTGCCACCCAAAATCAGCCACCAAACCCAAGCGAAAAGATTGCGGGGAGGAGCGGGGAGGGAAAAATCAGAGCAGATTTCCCTCTACGCTGAAGGCTCCGATGGCTTTTCGGCATTTTCTCGCTCAAAATTGCGCGCACGGAAAGACCGCGCTGCCCCGCACCGCTGCCCCGGCGGCACCGCACTGATGCTGACTGCCATAGGGGGAGGATGCGCGGATTTATTTTTAAGTTCTATTTTCTTTTGTTTTTTTTGAAACTGCTGAAAAAGGTCACTGAAGGAGTTGGCTGCTAAAAAAAAAAAAAAAAAAAAAAAAAAAAAAAAAAAAAAGCCCTAAAAAGAGCGGCAGGCATGCGCACTGCGCGGATGCCATATTGGAATGAGTCTGCCGCGGGTGCGGGCGGAGGGACGGGTCGGCTCCGCGCAGCGGAAAAAAAATAACTAAAAAAATAAATCCCAAACTTGCTCAGGTAAGCGCCGCACCCTGCGGCTCCCTTGCGGTCTCCCTGCTGGCATTTTTCTTTATTTTATTTATTATTATTTTTGTGGGGGAGGAGGAGGAGGAGGGAGCCGCTTCTTATCCAAGGTTTATTAATTTTTTTTTTTTTCTTTTTTTTTTAGGGAAAAAAAAAAAAAAAGCGGAGGGGAGATGGCAGCGGGGCTGGGAATTGTGCTCGCGGTGGAGTTGTTGTGAAGTGTTTGCGGGGCCGCTGGAGCGCAGCCCCGGCCGTGCCGCTCGGTACCTGCGCTCGGGGCTGCGGCTGCCGCTCCCCGCCGCCGTCCTTCCGCGGCTCCGCGAGCGCGATTTACCGCGGGCGTGCGAAGCTTTCTTTCTTCCTTTCTTTCTTTCTTTTCTTTTCTTTTCTTTTCTTTCTTTTTTTTTTTTTTTCCTGTCTTGCTGTAGATGCGCTCAGTTTTTTCTCTTTCTTCTTCTTCTTCTTTTTTTTTTTCTTTCTTTTTCCTTTCTTTTGCTTTTCCTCTCTCTCGTTTTGTTTTTCCTCTTTAAACTACCATCTGTCTTCATGGTGCTTCCCTGCTACGTTCTCACGCGACCTCCTTTTACATTCACTAGGCTGATGATTGCATGCCTCGGAAAGAGTTATTTTGGGTGTGCGAGTGCCTTTCTTCTGAATCTGCAAAAAGGGGGGGGGGGGGGCGGGAGAGAGAACCAAGCTGCCTCAAATAACGGGGAAGAAAGAAAAGAAAGAAAAGAAAGCAATCGGCTGTGCCAAAACGTGCAGCCCTGATCGCTACATATTTCCCCGTAGCGCTCCCGAACTGCGGTAAATGAATATTTATAAAGCTTGTCGGCTCAACATGGCGGATTAAGGTGTCTTTTAAAAGCTGAAAATAAACATTTTGGGGGGGTTGGGGGGGTGAAGGAGAGAAGCGAGGTGCCACACGTCTGGTTCAACTCTCTTTTGTTGCTCGGAGAGGTGCGCTGGAGAATTCAATGCGGAGGCAGAGGGATGGGCTCCGTCCTCGGGTCTCCCCCCCCCTCCCCCGCAGGACTTAGGGGTGGGAAAAGTCCGGGGGTTTGTGTGTGCTGGGAGGAAACCACGAGAAGGAGCACCCAGACTTCGGAGCGTGGCTGGTTTGCTTTCGGATGCCAAAATTGCAGATATGCCATGAAAGAGGGAGGGAAAAAAGAAAATGCCGAGAGATGTAGCGATGATTTATTTTGCATTAGCAGTAGACATGTCGTGGGATGAGATGTCCTGGTGGAGCTGTCAAACCTTTCCTAGACAATCAACGGGGGTGTGCTTCTTTCCCCCTCTGCTATTGTGCAAAAATGGTCAGAAATTGCTGTGCACTGAAATTTGGGCTGACAAGTAAGTGTTGCAGCGAGCATCTCTTCTACAGAAAGACCCTAAAAAGCCCGCAGTGATGGAGGGGAGGCAAATCGCAGCTTTTGCAAAGCAAAACGAGAGTTGGCGAGGAGTTTGCAGGGAGTTGTTTGTGCCCTTTCCTCTGCCTTTTGCAAAAGCATTTTTCAGGGGAGCGGAGGAGTGAGGCTGACTCGGGAGAAACTTCCTTGTTCCAGTGCAGGGAGTGTTTTACTGCTGCTCAGGGATTGCTGTTTCGTCGCTGCAAGATGTTCACATTGGAACATCAATGTTTTGCAGCTGTGGGAGGTGATGGGAAGCTCCAGCATCTCAGTGTCCAGGCAGGGGTTGAGGAACAGGGAAGACCCAGGGAGGAAGATGCCCTTGCACCTTTTGGGGATGTTCTTCAGAAACCCATCATGCTGGAGAGTGGAGGTGGTGTTTGCCCACCTTATTGTGCAGGTTGAGTTTTTGGCTTTCCACAGGGCTCTGCTCCATCTCCCATCCCATTTTCCCCCTCTTTCCAGCCTCCATTCCCTGCCTGGACCAGGTTGCGCTGCTCAGGGAAGCACTGAGCTCATAGGGCAGAGATGGCAAAGGGGAAGAGGAGGGAGAAAGATTGTTACCTGTTATCAAACTATCTAAAAATATCTTTCATATAGGCAGAGGGACTGAGGTTGCAAAATCCAGGAGCACTTGTGGAGTAGTGGGATTTTCTGTGCAGTGGGAAGGGATGGAGCCATTGCAAAATGGAAAGCAGTTCTTTCATCTTCCTTCTCTGCTCTCCCCATCCCCATGGGCGCTGCTTTTTGGGTGAGATGACTCAGCTCTATCCTGGGGTGTTGCTGGATTCAATCCCCTCTTCCCCCCCCCCCCCCTCCCCCTTGTCTTTTTTTTTAATGTATTTGCATTGCAGGATTCTGCTTATAAAAGGAAAAGAAACAAAACTAAAGAAAAAACAGCTTAAAATGGCATTTCCCTTTGCAAACTGCACTTTCTGAGGGGAACACTTTGCTTTGCATAGCATTGCTCTGGTGCAGCCTGCACCCCATCTGTGTTGGTGTACAACCTCCACTCTCAGCTCCTTGCCAGGGCAGTGGATAAGGGAGGTTTGCTCCTTGGGTTTAGGGCCGTAGATCAGGGGAGCAAGGATGCAAGTGGCTTCCCCCCACCTTTTTTTTCCATCTACAACAGATTATGGAAGGAAGGAAAATAGTCTCACAACTCTAATAACTTCAGTGCTTATAAGGGATTAGATCCCGATAACTCCTCTGATAAAATGGAGGCTCAGTGTAATCTGTTACTAAGAGAAAATCTAAAAGCTATTTAAATAGATACAGCAAAAAGCCATCAGGCAACTAGTAGATTGTAAGTCACGAGGAAATACATCTTTGCTGATTTTAGGGAACAGAATAGTAGATGCATTATAAGCAAGCTGAGAAAACACAGATATTCAACAGATGTTATAAAGGATTCTGCAGAGGTGGAGTGTAACACAGCTGTAAGACCATCTGTAGAAGGCAGTACGTAGCTGTGATTATGAGTGATAATTTGCTGGACAAACAGCTGATGTTTTAATGCAGCATTTATTAAAACTTTATGCTGGTATTACTGGAAATAGAATAAATATTGCAAGTGTCAACTGTTTAGTCTATGGATACTTCTCCCTGCTGGGCTTGTGCTATTCCAAGTGCGCTTCTGATCCACTCAATACACATATGTATTTTGAGTCACTTTTTCAGGTCACTGCAGCCATAGCATAATAGGAGAGTGCAGCAGGGGGTGTGTGTGGTGGTATCCTGATGGCAGAGAAAGTGCTGTCTTGTTTATTCAGGGGCTTTTTGCTGGCTAAATTCATGTTGATGGGGGAAGAGGGGATCTCAGGTGGTGCTGGTGGCTGAAAGATATGGCTGGTGCCTGCTTGTGACCGAGTGACAAAGGAAAGCATTTGAGAAAGCAGTAGGAATTGAGGCATGTAGCTAGAATGTAGAGAAGGAGCTGGAAGTGCATTTCTGAAGCTGCGCAGAGAATCATAGAACCATTAAGGTTGGAAAAGACCACAAGGGTCATCTAGTCCACCATCAACCCATCACTGCCGTGCCCACTGAACCATGTCCCTCAGTGCCACATCTGCCCTCTTCGTGAGAAAATGATGTGAGAACCAGGGGGGCACATTTCAGATGACCTGAGGCCGATGGAGATGTTGGAGTCTTCTATTACTGTGTGTGTGGACAGTGCAGAGGGCATCATCACTCAGTGCTGAAAACGGAGCACTGCTGCTGTTATTAAGAGTTATGCTATTTGCAGTATAGCAGAGGAAGAGTGGTCAGAAGCTGGAATGGGCTGCCCAGGGTGGTGGTAGAGTCACTGTCCCTGAAACATTGAGCATTCAAGAAACATTTGGATTAAGGGACGTGGTTTTGTGAGGGAATGCTGGTGGTAGCTGGACGGCTGGACTGGATGATCTTGGTGATGCTACGATTTGATGAAACACTGAGTTTGTTTTATTGCTGTAACGTACTGGTCCTTGGAAGCAGTTATTTTGGGATTAGAGTGGCTGACGGTACCTTGTCAGTATTTGAATCTCATTGTTTCAAATGTTCTGTTGATCTTTGCATGATAGTCATCTCTGATGAAATCGCTTCAATCCATCCAACAGGTTTTCTGCCAGAAGATTTATATTAGATTTGTTTTCTGTATGTTATGCATCACTCTTACCAGGATTAAAAATGCTTGGGTTGCAGTGCAGAGGGTTGAAGTGATGCGAGCAGGAGACTATCTGACATTTAAAAACTCACAAAAAAGTTTATTTTGAGATTGGCCTCTTGCAAACAAAGCATTCTAGAGAAGGTTTGGAGAGCGTGTTCACAGTTACTCCGCTTTTATGAATCAGAAGCGTTTGTTCTAAAATTAAGTAGCAATAAAAAGGCACACAAAAATCCCCAAACGAAGTGGTTCTTGACAACTGATCAAGAGATTGTTCTGAGTAGGTGTGAAGCTTAAAAAAAAGCTATGTGCAGAACCTGTGCTATTTTTACTTGCATTCATGATTCTTGCTTTCATGATTAATGCTCTTAACATCACTGGGCAGCTACCATGAGGAACTTCTAATTGCTTGGGCCAAGTCCTGAGATCCAGTTCGAAGAAAAATTAAGGAAAAGGTTTGTGTTTATTCCTCTTTTCTTGGAGAATAGGGCTGCAGTTAGCCAGTGTAAGTGTGACTTGCAGGGCTCTAGGTTGTAATGTGTGGTGGAATTTGGTTCTGGGTAGATTTTGGCAGAGGCTGCTGGCTGCCCTCCCGTCCCCTGGGGGAAAGGAAGGAGGTGTCAAGAGATGTCTGTGAGGGATGCAGCTTATTTTTTGGCAGATCCTCCCAGCTGATGAAGCTTCTTTCTGGATGTTCAATGTTGAGAAGGGCGTAAACACCTGTAGGACCAAAACCAAGCACTGGTCAGCTCTGCAGTGTAAATGAACAAAGCAGGATCTGACCTAAAGTGTCATTTTTACTATGTGGTGTTAGATGGTGGATGCTTCTTGGATTCCAGTTTTTATCGCAGTTTTCTTTGGAAAATGGCTCTGACTGCTGTGTGGCACTGCAGTATAAAGGCAGAACTCACTGCCCTCAGTGATGGGAGTTTGAGCTGGTGGGAGATTTGAGTTTGGCCCTGAATTAAGTCCATAAATCAACATGTTATGTGACTCTGGTGACGTGGCTGATCCACAGATCCTTTGTGAAGGTCTGAGTGGTGCCAAATGAGAAATTCTGATATGATAAACAGCTGTAAGCACTCAAGTTGCCCATCTGAAAGGCTTCCTTATTTCAAGCAAGAAGGTAGAAGGGGCATTGCAGACAGCTGACTGTATTCTTCCCTACAGATTTTTTTTTTTTTTTTTCCTGTTGTAAAGATTAGATATTAGGAGGAAGTTTTTCACACGGGGTGGTGACACACTGGAACGGGTTGCTCAAGGAGGTTGTGGGTGCCCCATCCCTGGAGGCATTCAAGGCCGGGTTGATGTGGCTCTGGGCAGCCTGGTCTGGTGGTTGGTGACCCTGCACATAGCAGGGCTTTGAAACTAAATGATCTTTGAGGTCCTTTTCAACCTACGACATTTTATGATTCTATGAAAGGACGCTGGGGATATCAACTGTCTTCTTCAGGGCACTTATTCAGCTTTATCTTAAAACAGGCCATGCTCCCAAAGCCACTAGTTTTCAGTGGGTCTTTAGCATGTGTGGAAATGCATACCATAGGAGGACCAAATTAATGAGTCAGGGAGATGATGACAACTCCCTAGCAGGTGACAGAGCAGCTCAAAGTGACAAAGGTGAGTACGTGGTGACCTCCCTCTCCTTGTCCTGGCACCTTATGCTGACATTATGATCCATGCGAAGAAAGTATAAAATATCAGTGCTCTGGCAGGAAGGAATTTTGCTGCTGCTTGGAATGAGCATAAGTAATGTAAGCACAGTGCAGGGGAAAGGCATATGCTCAACTTTCTGGCTGTTGGCAGCAGTGCAGTGGGATGGTTTGAGGACAGATCCTGTCATCAACACCTGAAGTTGGGATGCTCCCCACCACAGTCTAATGCGGAATAATTCCATCTCAGAAAGACTGGTGAGGCATTGGCACAGGGTGCCCAGGGAGGTGGTGAAGTCAGTGTCCCTGGAAGTGTTTGAGAACAGGGTAGTTGTGATGCTGAGGGATGTGGTTTAGTGGGTGTGGTGGGGATGGGTTAATGGTTAGACTGGATGATCTGAGTGGTCTTTTCCAACTCTAATGATTCTGTGATAATTTTACAAGTTTGGTCTAGTCTTTTGGGAAGTCCATGGCAGGGGTTTGCTTTAAGTCTTCTCTGTATCTTTAGCTGCACTTGAGTGTAGGGTAGCTAAGAGTGCGATGAGTACCTAAGCCAAACATTGGTGTGCTTTCCTGTCACTTTTTTTTTCTTGCCTAATGCTGCAGGGCTTTTCATTGTAAACAACTTACTTGCTCTAATTAGGTTTATTTTACTTTCTGCTGCCTTATCTCACTGCCATTTATCTTTGCGTGTCTCCTGGATTCTGTTATGTGCCGGGTGGAGGGATGAGAAAATTGCTTTGTGAAAAAGGTCTTCGTCCGTTGCCTTGAAACCATGAGGCATTTGGCACCAGGGCAAGTAGGAAGGAGTGCAGTGACCTGCTGAGTTACAGAGGGAAGTCACCTCCTCGCGTAATCCCTTTCCACACAGTCATAGAATCATTAAAGTTGGGAAAGATGACTTAAGATCACCTAGTCCAACCATTGACTCACCTCCACCGTGCCTACTAAACCATGACTCTCATTGCCACATCTCCCCTTTTCTTGAGCATGTCCAGGGCTGGTAGCTTTGCACCAGGTGTCTTCAGAGCTTAGCCTCCACCCTTTTTCCCCTTCAGGATGGTTGACCAGACCAGATGATTCCGTTCTCTGTTTTTTGGCTTGTTTTCCCTCCAGAGGGAAAAGTTCATTTTCTGTGGTGCTAGACAGGTGATAAATCTATAAAGAAACATGCTCAAGTTCAAGAGCAGAAGGATTGGCCCTATTGAGCGGTTGGAGTGGAAGGGACCTACAGGGCTTGTGCAAACCATCTTTTACCCAGGGACAGGGGTTAGCTGTACTGGGATGTTCTTCTGGACAGGTATCATCCTGGCCCCTCCAGACAGAGATGTTTTGTGCCCTTCCTGCATTCATTGGATTCATTATTAGTGATTTTCTTCCTGGTACCCTCCTGCAGTTTAAATCCAAATCTTCCCATTCTATCCGCCAAAAAATGTGGAAAACAGATTATTTTCATTCTCATTTTCAACTTTTTTTTTTTTTTTTTTTTTTTTTTTTTTAATATATTTGAATATTGTGAACGCTTTTTGCTTCTCTGGGTTAGTTAGAGTTTGTTTCTTCCACTCCAGAATACATCCGCACTGATACAGCACTGTTCAAAACAGTGAGTTGCCCCTAATAAAGTCCTGTGGGGTATTCAGTATGAAGGAGAAATTGTCACTTCATATAAATGAAAACATTTGGTGAGGGAACCCCTCAAATAAGTAAAGGGACAGGAATTGGGAAGAAGTGATCCTTAAAAGGATTCCAACTGGTACTTTGTCTGAGAAGGGAGACAGGCTCTTTCTCCAGGAGGTGAAAGCTGTTCCTTGATGTGTTCAATAGCCTTTCTGAACGAGCCTCCGTTTGCATTGTGCAGATGCTCAGGGGGTGTAAATATTGTGGCAGGCTGCCACTATCCATCCTTCATGAAGTGTGGTTTCATTTGGGAACCTCTGCCTGCAGGAGCAGCCTTTCTTCTCTGCCATGGCTTTAGTCCTGAGCATCCTCGTGTTAAAGGAGTTGGGTGATGGGCAGCACTGCCTGTCAGCTAGCTTTTTGGGGAAGCTGAAGACTGAATGTACTGTCTTGTGTTGCCTACGTGCTTTTGGGGGATGGTCTCTGAGCATTGAAAAAGGTCACCTGCATTGTTTAAAGTAAAGACTGGAGATTGGGACTTTTAGACCTGAGAGAAAATGCTTTTGACTTGACCTGAGTTGTAAGAATTGGAGGTTGTGTGTTGTGATTTGCAGTGGGGTTACCAGGAGTCTAGCATTTGCTGAGGCTGGGATGCTCTGGGATGTACATATCTCCACACTAAAGGCAATGATGGCAACCAGAAGAGCCACAGGAGTGTTCAAACAGACACCCAATGAGGAGTGAATCCCGAAGAGGGAAGTGATGCTTTGGAGAAGAATCTTTTAGGGCAGGAGTTGATTCCTGTATGCTTTGACTGTTCAGTGATGCCTGATTGTGTGTTGTGACCCATGGGTGAGAAGATGCCTCGATGAATCACCTGAGTGGGGAGAGCCTAATTCAAGATGAGTTTCGAAGTGTCTGGACTGAGAGGCTCAGCACCAAGTGCTGCAGTTTCCTGATGGCTGGTCTGGTCTCAGTTCTTGTTCAAACTAGTTTTCTTGATTGCTTTGCAGTGGGTTTTTCCACTCATAGCGCGCAAAAAGCTTGAAGGCTGCAAAGGCTGCATGAAGTCATAGGATCATTTGAGTTGAAAGGGACTCTTAAAGGTCATCTAGTCCAACTCCTCTGCAATGAACAGGAACACCTACAGCTCAGTCAGTTTACTCAGAGCTCCATCCAGCTTGATCTTGAATGTCCCCAGGAATTGGACATCTACCATCTCTTTGGGCAACCTGTTCCATTCGTCACCCTGTTGTAGGAAAAACATCTTCCTTATATCCAATCTAAATCTCCTGTGTTAGTTTGAAACAGTTTCTTCTTGTCCTATCACAATAGACTCTGCTGAAGAGTCTAAAATGACACATGATGGTGGTTAGCTTTGAGAGGTCATTCACTAGCAGTGGTTTTGGATCTCCCCTATATTCCACTTCAGTCAAATCAAATGGGAAAAGAGATGCAGATTCCTTACATCCTGATGTACCTAGGGGTGAAGCCAGTGTTACTGAACATTGGAGGAGGCAGGAGCCAGATCCATGGGAAAACAGTGGTATTTTTACTTTTCTACCTTTCAGGCCTCCACAGTACGCTGACATAATTGATGCACATAAATTATCCAGATAGGGAATTTCAAGGATATAAGGTTTTTTTTTTTTTTTTTTTTTTTTTTGCATCCTCTGTTCTGATAGCTTGCCTTTTTAGTATGTCAGTCCCTATTAATTAACCTTGTTTTGGAGGAAGTTCAATTTTTAAGGAAACACTCCAAGGAATGATCCTGGGGTGCTGGATTTGTGTGTGCATGGGGTACCTCTCCCTGCAGGAGCTTATTCCAAAGGAAAGAAAAAGAAGGAGGAGTGTACAGGAGATGAGAACTGTAGAATGATGTGACAAAGCCAACGCAGGCAGTTACTCAAAGAGCCAATATTGATAGAGATGACAAGGCAGCATGTTTGAGATAATGATGCAGCTAAGACTGACAGCTGTGGGAAGAAGCAAATAAAAGAGATTCTTTTTTTTATATTGGCTGCCTTTTTCCGCCTGTGAATTAGAAGTCTGGATGTGAATTAAGTACCAGGGGAATGGCAGCTGCGTGGGGAAAGCATCAGACCGGTTTGAACCACCAAATGAACAAGGGATCTGAAAGCAGGGGATTTTTTCTTCCTTCTTTCAATTGCATTTCATAATCAATTTCTTTTTGCTGCTGCTCCATTGTAGTGTCACCTTCAGTGGTTTTTGCTGCTTTTTTCCATTCCCTAGTTGACCGGCTGGCCACGTGGCTCGTGGTCCTTAATTTGAGATGCACAGACATACAGAAATGAGGGAATTGCACTGTATGTTGCTTGTTTAGTGTTGTTGATGCAGGCCAGTCAGCATGCTGCTGTTAACAGTATGGCTGGAGACTTTGTTTGAAGTGTTAATTAGCAGCAATTAGTAGGGTATTAGTTTCTCCCTTCTTATGTCAGCTTTCTTTGCTAGTTAGTTGTATCAACAGGAGGCTCAGTTATCTGGAAGCTTATGTTTGCATAGGAGTTTTGTCAACTTGTTGCGTTGTGTTGGGTAGATACATAAGTGCTTTCCTACCATAAATTGTGAAGTAGATATTCCGAATATAAGAAGACATGTAGCTCAAAACAGAGTTGTCCATAGCTGAAACAGCAAACCTGAGATCATAGAATCACCAAAGTTGGAAAAGGTCTACAAGATCATCCAGTCCAGCCATCCACCTATCGCCAGTAGCTCTCACTAAATCATATCCCAGCACAGCATCTAGACGTTCCCTGAACACCTCCAGGGTCGGTGACTCCACCACCTCCCTGGGCAGCCCATTCCAGCTCCTGATCACTCTTTTGGAAAAGTAGTATTTCCTAACATCCAGCCTCAATCTCCCCTGGGACAACCTGAGGCCGTTCCCTCATGTCCAGTCGCTAGTTACACGAGAGCAGAGGCTGACCCCCAGCTCACTGCCACCTGCAGGTGGTGCGTTTCTCCCTTTCAGTCTAGGTGGACTTGAGCTCAGTCCCAGATGTGGCTGTTGGCAGGTTCATGCTGATTTTCTCATCTATTTCCCATTTCTGACAGGCAATTCCCAGTGTCAGGGGAATGGGCCCTTCTTGTGGATCTGGTGGCAGATCTGGGGTTTAGCTGTGTAAGAAATGGCATTGTTTGAATGGACATCTTCAGCTTCCTATCAGTTTGTGGCTTTACCCAGTCAGCATTGTGGGAACATTACAAAGTTTAACTAAGATACCAAGTAGCTTATCTTTCCTCTCAGTGTTTGTATTGTTGCCCCTGAGTTTTGTTTAAAATGATAAATTGTTGTGCTTAAATTGATTTCTCTCTGTTCTTTAAAATTCTTTTTCAGTAGATCCAGATTACCATTCATTGCTGTTTGATCTTAGACAGAAATGAAAACAGCTAAATCTCCCCAAAACTTAGCTTCAGCTGACACTTCCACTTCTCTCACATTGAAGAAGCTTGACGTAAAATCCTGATGTTTAGCCAATTAATTATTAATGGTGTTTATTGAAGTATTCTCTACTGAAAGATAAGTGTGTTTTTGACTTACAATAGACTGATTGCTTCTAGTTTCATGGTTAATTGAAAGTTAATATACACTGAGGATGAGTGATACATATGTTATTAGGTTATCTGCACTTTAAGTACTCATAGTATGTAATATACTTAATTCGTTAGCAAGTCTCGTATCAACGAAGAATAAAGATGAAGTGGTTAGTGTCCATTGCAGTGAGGAAGTGATCACTATTATTTATTGTGTGTTCCAAGAATACTGAGCACTTTGCAAATATACTGCACTGAATCAATTTACAATCTCCTCTTTGGAGAAAAAAAAAATAATAATAATAATAAAAAAAAGTAGGTACATATTTACTTTGTTAGAAGGTTCTTTGGGAATGAGGAACACAAACCACTGGTGGAGGTCTAACTTTGCTCAAACCATCTTCTGCTGAGTGCTGTACCACCTTCCAGGGTCATGTGCTTCTACCAGCGATGCTTTGTGAAGCGTGCATGGTTTTAGCATAGCTTAATTGCCACCACAACAGTGCTGTTGTGATTGCTCCAGCATACAGTCCTATCATGACTCAGTGAATGGAAATCACCCTTACACTTTATGTGGTCTTTATCTTTTTCAGTTCCTTCTGTACTTTCTCATGTGTCTGTTTTTCCCTCAAGTTTCGTTGGAGCAACCTTAAAAACTGAGAATGAAAAGTCTATGACAAAGCACTCTCCCTCTTTCTATTTTATGACCACTGTATTTGGTCTTCCTGAATATCTTCCTGAGTAGTAAAAGTCGAAAAAAATCCCATAATATTTTTACACTCTTATTACCTCCTGCTTTGCATGGACTTTGGCAGTAAGAGTATTATTATTTCCTACTTTTAGTCATGCTTCTTGCAGAGCATTTGGTGTTGGTGCTGCCAGCAGAGTCCTCTTTGACATCTGAGTCTTGGAGGCATCCACTGATAAGCAGGACCAGTCCTCTGTATCCTATGTTCTGGACACACGCCTTCCTCACCATCTGTCTTCACTGCAGCATCTCTAGTATGACGAGCTGGTTCCCTCTGCGCCTGTAAGCCGAGCTCTTAGTTGCTCTTTTGCAGTCCTCCCTTGACACCTTGCAATTCATCGTCACCGTGAGTTTTACTGAAAAGTTCACTTTTTTTAAAATCTACTTTTAAATGTGTATCTCTGGGTATTGCTTGTCCGATGGCTTACTCTGGCTAGAGGTACAGTTCTCAATCTCATGTCTGATTCAAGATCTAGTCAGTCTTGTGTTCCCTTTCTCACACATTTTGTGGTTTTATTATGCTGCTTTTGAAACAGTTTTAAAGCAGAAGAATCTCCTCTGCCATCACAACCCGATTTACACCTGACTTAATGTTTTCTACTCTAGGTGGCACTAAATGGCGCAGTTACCTTAAATTTGCCTTCAGAAAGCAGTTGCAGCACTATTGTATTTCACTATCTACGTTATAAATGCTTAACTTCATTTTCTAGAGGTTCTTCCAGTCTCTCCTAACTATTCTCCTTTAGAAACCTGGAAAATATTTCTGAAATGAGGTATTTCGATTGCTAACACTGTGTGAGTTACGTTGGAAGTCAAAGACTGGACTTGGAAGGTGACTGAGTTGGCCTTTCTTTGATGCCTTTTTTTGTCAAGGATTGTGTCGCCTTTGTTTCGGCGACCCTGACTGATGGAGACTGCCACAGCCCATTCAGTTAACTACAGGATTGTGCATCTCTATCAGTTGTTCTCATTTCTCAGCTGGTAACACAGGGCTCTGGTCTGAACTTTGGGATGTGGATTCTTTGTGTTGAATATTGTGGATGTTATTACCACATTGTCATCTCTCTGTTGTTATTATTGTGATATAATGTAGTATGAAATAATATTGACATAAAGTGTAATATCTTATGATAGCGTTGCCACTTAGAGGTGATATCCTCTGTTGTGGTCTTTCTTCCATAAGTGGCTTCACTTTGGAAGAGAGAGCAAGGTTAAAGAGCTGTGATCAAATACTATAACGTGAAACCTACGAGAAGTGGCTGAGTGTTGGCATAAGTACAACAAATCACTCATTTTTTCTTTTTCATTTAGTTTGTGCCCTAGGAACTCTCTGCTGCAGGATGAATTAGGAAAGGAAGGACTCTTTCTCTGAACCATGGACGCAAGAGCATCTTTCATCACTACCATGCAAGAGAGCCAGCATCTATCCCCAGAGAAGGGGCAGGGACTGGCCAATGGTGATGGGGAGCAATTTGATTCAGGTGAGCTCTCCTTTTCTCTTGTAGGTTTCCTACATGTCACAGCCTTCCAGATGACTGCTTTAGGGAAGGTGGCAGCTGTTCACTGGGTGGCATTAGGGTTGGATGCCTTGATGGCCATTTTTTGAGTCTTGTGGATTGGGAAAGGGTGTGTGTCCCATATTGTGGAGCGCCCAGGTGGATCCGTGATTGATAAGTTGGGGAAATTTTGACTTTTGGAGCTTTTCTAAGGTATGTTCTAACTACTTTAAATGAAAAGCAGTGGAAAACCTTTCCCAGGGCATCATATTGTGTTCTTCCTGTCCACCCACACACTCTGTATTTTATTTTACTCTCTTTTGATTAAAGAAAGGAAATGAATGTTCAGAAATTACAGTATTTCTCCTTTGTTTTGACCTTTATCTTTGTTCCTTCAGATTATTATTTTTTGTATTACTTCAGATGAGAGGGCATCACAAATGTTATCCCAGCCAGCAGAGAGCTGGTTGCATGTTGTCCTTGTGCACATGAGTATGACTGCTCTGAGATGGGCACTGAATGATAAGGATTTGCTGGGTAAAATTGGCTCAGTAACTTCACCCTTATTCCGTGTTTATTCAGGAAAGCTCAGCTGAGGAAATTGTGAAGCTCAAAGCTGAGCCACCTGTAGTTACTCTGTACAAAATGTTTCATTTTTGCCTTGTGGTAATGATGTTGTTGCTAATGTGCTTTAATGCTTTTCCAGAAATCTTGTGCATTTCTGTAACAGCAGTTCTTCATCAAAGGATCCTGAGGTGTAATGGCAAATGAAAGTCTACTCTTGCATGCAAGCATTCTAAAGGGCTGCCTGAAGTCTGCTTCCATAGAAGTAGGCCGTCTCACCAGGGGTGAATCACTGATCCAACTTCAAAAATGCAGTGGTAACAGTGTTGGGGTGAATGCTTGAAAACAGCTTGCTTTGGCTTCAGCGTCCTTTGCTTTGACTTCTATGTTCTTTGCATCTGTTCTCTCAGATGGTGCTGTGTTGTGCTGGAAGGTGTCCCTGCCTGTGTCAGGTGACTGAACTAGATGATCTTTAAGGTGCCTTTCAACCCAAACAATTCTATGATTCCACGTTGTGTTCAAGTCATTTGCAAAGCTTTATCATTGGTCCACTTCTCACTGTTTCCCACTGAGCACCCCAGAAACTGTGTGTTAAGAAACTTCGATTCATCCCACCTAAAGGAAGTGGGAAACTTTTATGTTCCCTTAGTTAAAAACATAATAGTTATCCTGGGCTCTGCTGTAGATGTGAAAAAGCTTCTCTTTCATAGGGTTTCGCATAGAGAGCTAAGGATCATCTAGAGTTAACCAGCTGAATATGGAACTGTAATGCCTTAAGACACTTGGAAAAAAAAGTCATCATAGAATATCCCAAGTTGGAAGAGACTCATAAGGATCATATAGTCCAACTCCTGGCTCCAGCTCAAGTTCTGTATCTGAAAATGTTGTCCAAATGCTTCTAGAACTCTAGCAGCTTGTGGCCGTGCCCACTGCCCTGGGGAGCTTGTTCCAGGCCTCAAATCACCCTGTCAATGAAGAACCTTTCCCAGACACTCAACCTGACCCTCCCATCACACAGTTCCATGCTGCTGTCACCATTAAAGAGACTTGCAGCTCTATAAAACAAGTCATCCCATTTTAACATCAGCACTGGGTTATCTTTGAGTTGAAAAATCACCTGGCTGGAATAGAGAGGGACATCAGGATCCTGATTGACTGTGTTAGGTGGATCCTTATCTTGAGATGGCATTTCCAGAGTGGGAAGCCTTATCTAGACACTGCTGGATCCATTTATATCTATGAGAGAGCTGTAGGAGCCTCTGGGATGAGGTGCAGGTGATCAGTTGTAGCCATTGGGTTTGAAACAACAGAAACCGGCCTGTGGACCCTAAATGTCTTTGAGAATATGTGACTTGGTGACTCTCCCAAGGCTGTGCAGGGGGCTTGTTGTTGATCAGGATTTCCCCTTTACCCCAAGCCCTCCCCTGTGTGTTAATCCTAAATCATTTTGCCTTTCAGTTCTTTGTGAGTGAACAAAGTCATGAATATATTTATGTGCCTGTAAATAAGATAGCTTAGCAATTTCCACAAATACTGTAATTTCCAAAGATGTTCTCCTTCAGGTAAGCCTGGGAAAAATCTAAGCTTCTGTAGCCACAGGTTTTGGGTCTTTTATCTCATCCTGCGAGGCTGATAACATCTGGAATAGTTGCATTTTTATAGTGTCAATGCATGAAGGACTGCAGAGCACTTTAAAGCCATTCAGGGGCTCAGAGATAATGACTTGTTGATTTTATTTGCCATCCTAGACTTGTTTATACATCACCGTATTGTAGGCTAGCCAGCCTTGACTCTTTCATTAAAAAAGAGCACTGAGCCTAAGCACCAATAATTGGAAAGGGAGCTGATATGTAAAGTAGGCCTAATGCCAAATTTGTCATCTCACAGGGAGCTCTGCAAAACACTGGCACCTGGGGCTCTGTGTCTCTCCAGCAGAGCCAGGACTTTGTTGTAGGAGTGTGTGGCTTGAGGACTGACAAACAGATTGTGTTTAGGATCATCACTTCCTGAGTGGGCACAGTTGTCTTTGTATGTTCAGAGAGACTTTGCCTTTTGATTGGGGACCAGCAGATACTCAAGGAAGGCTGGCAAAGGGTTTCCTGTGTTCCTCATCAGTAGGGGTTTTGCAATGGGCAAGAAGATTTGTGTGCAGTCCAACTGCTGTACTTGTGGATGTAAGTAAGAGTGTACCCCCTGACTCTGGGTCGCCCTGAGTCTGCCCACAATGTCCCCTTGCCAGGTTTTCTAGAAGGGAATAGAATCCATTTAAAAACAGATTTGGAAGCTTACATTCGCTTCACAATCTTTGGTGATAAAATGAAGCAAAATAAAACACTGATGCCATGATAAATGAGTACTCCAACATTATTTTTACAGACCTTGTAAAAGTAATTTCCTGATAAAGTCTGCAGATAAAACACTGGAGAGGAGTCAGACTATTGATGTGTCAGAGAGAAATGAATTGACTGGGAAGGAAAGCTGTAGCTCACACTGCTGTGGAAAGAATACTCGTAACGCTTTCCCCTGGCCTCTTGGACTTCCCTATTTGGCTTTAGAAAGGAGAGATCAGGGTCGTTATTAAAACAAGTGCTTTTGGGAGTTCTGTTGGACTGCATGTGAATGAATCTGTTGGCAAGGCTGTGGGAACAGTGTGACTGGTGGCTGTGGGTTGGCACATAGCAGAGTAGGTCGTGGGCAATAATACATTAGGAAGGAGGGGAGGGCTTGCTGCATCTTTAACTAGCATCTTTAATGCTAACGTAATTAACTTAGTGTTGCCAAATCCTGTCTCTCTGGAGATACTGCTCCTTGCATGGATGGTATGTACTGAACTGCTTAAAAGCCCTCCTACCACTCCGTGGAAATTAGGTTGCCTGCAGAGATGGTGGATTCCCCGTCCTTGGACACATTCACGGTCAGGCTGGATGGGGCTCTGAGCACCCAGATCTAGCTGTGGATGTCCCTGTTCATTGCAGGGAAGTTGGACAGATGGCCTTTAATGTCCCTTCCAACTCAAATGATTCTGTGATGTTACTCCTTCCCATAAGAATGCTGAGGAAGGATGAAGAGAAGGAGAAACGTGCATGGACTAACCATGAAAGCTGGAGCAAGAAAAAGGAATGACAGCTGAGAAGATACAGAGAGCACTGTGGGCTGAGAGAAGTGTCTCATGCTTTGAAACAGAAATAGCTGAGCAGAGGGGAAAGACGTGGGGGTATGTTCGGGTGGAGATGACCTTGGGGTTGTTGAGTAGCCCATCCCAGCACCAGAAGCACAAACAGGTAATAGAACGGGAGACAACCAGGCAGAGGGGTGTGCCTTTAGCTTTTTGCCTCTTGTTTTTCACATCAGAAGTTACTGGCTTATAGTAGGACTGTGATTGATGGTGCCTGGGATAGAAAGTTGCTTAAACATAGGAGTAATTGTAAGTCTGATGGATAGCCATATCTGCCCATATACTCATGAACTTGCATACATTTTTAAAAAAATATTAACCCTTGAAATCTCTGAACCTGACTCCTCTAAAAAATAACTCCAGGCGGTTGCTGATTTTGAGATTGAAGTTTTCCCTGATCATCAAAGTTGCTTGCTTGCATGATATAGCTGAGTCTTAGCAATTTGTGCACAAAGTTCTTACTTTTGGCTAAGCTGTCCTTGTCTTTCAGCCAAGAATGAGCAAACTCCTCATTTTGTGCCTTGAGTTCTTTTTGGTAGCCAGGAGGCAGCCGTCTTCAAGCCACCTTGCCACTTTACATGGGAGTAAGAGTTGATTTACATCTCCGCATTTAATTGAGTTGGTGGTATGGAGCCAGACGTTAGGCTTGATGCAGCGGTTTGCAGTGTTTAATGGTGATGACAGCTCAGTGCTGCTCTTTGAACTCCCAGACAAATCTTTACCCTCTTCCAACTCTGTCTCAAAAACCCTCCTCTGAGACTTTTTTTTCTTCCCCTTCGCATACATATGTCTGCAAATAAAGCCTATTTCTTCCCCTTTTAATGATGAGAGATTCCCATTACACAGTATAATTTTCGTGTCTTGAAAACTGGAGACCTGTAGCAACAATTTCAATAAATTAACCCTGCCATTTTCTTCATAAAACTATCTGGGGAGGCCCCTTAATTCAGTTTGTCATGAGTCACTTTAATTACATCATGACCATGCTGATAAATGTGTGTGCAGGTAAGGGTCTCTTGTAGTTTTCCTTGATAAATGCTTATTGCAAACAGCTCATTGCTAGACTGTAAATATTTTTGCTCTGGGGATGTAACTGAGTTTGTGAGATTGCCCGGGAACAAAATGAAAACAATCAGATGTGGCTGATTTTCTGTAAGTGAAAGACAGTTTGTTCTTAATTATTGCTGTGTGTGTTTCAGCGATGGTTTCAGGCCTCAACTCTGCTCTGCTCAGTGGGGATATATTTAAAAAAAAAAAAAAAAAAAAAAAAAAAAAAAAAGTAATGTCAACTCCTTCCCTATGGGGAAAGAAGGATTGTGAGGGGGCACTGGTGTGAGTGGGGAAGGCGTGATGCAGAGCCTCAAATCTGAATTGGGGCAAGGATAAATGCAGGCAACAAGAATGCAGCAGTGGCCTGGGGATTTGGAAAAGCAGCTTTGGTGCTGGTGGAAGGATTCCATTGGGGTTCTTGGGTGTTGGAGGGCAGAGGAAGGCTGAGCAGGGAGAAATAGAATAGCAGAGCTGAAACTGTGTCTCCTCAGCCCCAAGGGCTGGGTTGCTTGTTTTTCATGCTGCTCAGCCAACAAGAACAACATCCATTGTTATCACCAGTACACTGTTGCAATTAGCAGTCTGGGGGAACCCAAGGCTGGGACATGGGAATGGCCACTGTATCCCTGTGATAGCGGGCTGACAACCAGCTCTTGTAGCACAGTCCCTGTTGCAGTATAATGAGTTTGTTCCCCTGTTGTGATGATTGCAGGGTCAATTTTGGTCTCACAGTGTTGGCTGATAAAGTCCCAAAATCTGCTGAAAGTGTTTTAAGAGCCAGTCAAGCTGGCTAAGAACAGATCTTCAGGGAGGCTTTTTCTCTCACATTGATGTTTGTATCAGTTGCTATTTTTCCCCTGAACTGTTTGATACAGCTTTTGCCTTCTTTGGCTGCATTTTGGGCTGTTTTCCTTTCTTTCTACTACTTTTTTTTTTTTTTCTTGTTTTCCTTTTGAACAGATGAGGGCTCCAGCATTGAGGATGCAGACTTCAACTGGGATGAGTTCCTGGAGGAAACAGGAGCCAGTGCTGCTCCCCACACCTCCTTCAAACATGTATGTGCATTGTCTGCCTTGCTAGTATTGAATGTGTTCCCTCTTATGGTGTTCCTGACCAGATGAAATGGAATCTGTCCGTTCTGTGGGGAGTTTGGCCTTCTGTGGCAATGTATGTGAAAATAAGATGGAGTACTTCCTGTTGTCCATGCAGCTCCAGGCCCTCTTGCTGCTGTTAGGTGACATCAACTCTGTGCACTCAGAGTACAGTGTCTATGCCACTGGGTTCAAATATCATCTATGCGGTTTCATTCTGCTCTCCTCACATACTCATCTTTTTTTTTTTTTTTTTTTTCCTTCTTAATTTGTTGATATCCTTTCCAACTTGTAGAGATTCATCTCACCAGAGCATCTTATTTCTATGAAGGTGCTCTCTCAGTGCATGATTTGCTGACTAGCAGGGTTGCTCACCACCAGAACCCAGCATGGTCCCTAGGAATCCATCAACCCCCTTCCTAAACATCCTGCCTCAGCAATGTGGGAACCAAACAGTGGGGTTGGTGATAACTTTCCTGGGTGCTATGTTATATGCAGATGTTAAAGAGGCGTATATGTGTCACAGTAGTTAGGACGTGGTAGCTCCAGCCCATGTTAGCAGTAGTATACAGAGCCTCTGAAATTCTGAATGATGGAGAAGATCGGAGTATGCTTTGAGGAGGGATCCTGCCAAGGAGCAGAGCCTGTCAAGGATATTGTATGGACCCATTTTTCCATCTGCAAACAGTTGTTTAATGTCTTTTATTTGGCCCATGTGTGTGCTGTCCATAGTCTGCCTTTACAAGAGGACTTGAGATGGAGCTTAAACTAGTGCACAGATTCTTCATCATCATCAAAGACATACACGTATGGTGTAATCGATATATTTTTCCAGGTCCTTGTTTTCAGTCAGCTGAAGAATTGTTCTTTCAGATGTTATGGTGCATTTACCTGTATCAAGCTATGCCCAATCATGGTGGTTCTCTGTCCTCAACTGTGAGTCATGTGCAGATGATTCTGTTCATCCCCTGACCTGGCCCATCAGCTGCAGATAGCAGCTACATCTGGTAATAGGACTCACCAGCCCCTTTTCTCTCATCTTCATTCACCTGACCTGAATGCTCTGGATGATGTGGATATCTCAATCAGGAAGAGAAGTGTTTCACATGTGATGCTCTCATTTGCCTTCCATTGAGTCTGGTTGCTGACAGAAATCCTTGGGAACATATAGCTGTACCGCAGTGAAGGGAAAGTTTCCTGAAGAATTTGTTGCTGCTTTGAGATAAGTCTCCATTTGGATAGCTGCCTTCATGCCATTAAACCACCTTTGCCTCCAGGTGATTTCTTGATTTGTTTTAAGGAGATAAAGAGCAGTAGTGATGAAAAACCTGTCTCTACAACTGGATAAAATAAATAATACCAGCCTCCGTTACCTATTCTATGCACATAGATAGAGTATTGCAAGATGAAGGATCCTAATTTTCTGTACTGGAGAACTACAGTACAGTGGTAAAATTTTGTTGTAGTTTATCCTTGGCCCAGTAGCTGTCTGGAAAGAACATCTTGTCCCAGGGTGTTAACTCTGGTTCTTGTCTCAAGTAGAGAATCCTGCTGGGAGCTGTGTGCTTCACAAAGTCCTTCTATTCCCCCTCTTCATGATTTTCATTTAAAGTCTCTTGCCTCAAGTGTTCCACTTTGGTCTTTATTCATGGTGAGAGCAAGAACAGAAGCTACAAATGATCATGTATCCTGGATTATTCATGAGGACCCTTAGCATCACAAAAGCCAAGATCCTATTTTAGGACTAAACTAGTAAACGTTGTGGTTTTTCCTCCATCTTAAATGATCTCCAGAGGTCTCTTCCAATCTCTGTTAGTCACAGTCCCAGCATTGATGCTGATGGAAGTGCCTGCGTATCTGAAAGTATGTGGAGTGTTGTAATCTGCAAATAACATATGGCTTTGGCTGGACACTGCTCACGTTGTAAGCCGGAGTGGGGTAAGGGAGAACTGGGCATACCCAAAGAGCTCTGTTTTTTCCCAGCAACTTGGCATTGTGAAGTTGGCCACATAGACCATGATATATCACAGCGAGCAGAGGAGGCGTTTTATTGCTTCTCTGTAAGTGAGAACTAAATCAGAGACAACCTTAAACCAGATTTCAAAATCTCTCTGGCTTCAGTAGGACACAAAGTACATGGAAACCTTTAAGAATCTCTCCTTAAAATTACATGGGGAGTCATGGCTGCATTTTGGATGGTCTTCTGAAGACAAAGCTGTACTCTGAATGGGCTGGCATTCACCTCTTGTTATCAACAGTATCTAGACACATCCCGCTGGCCCTTGGGAGATGTGTTATGATGTGTCTGCAACAGTCTCTGCAGTGTCCTAGAAGAGCATGGCATCTCCAGTGTCCTTGAACAAGTTGCTTGTGACTTTCTGAGATAAAAACAAGTGACTCCTCCATCAGATTGCAGAACAGTGACCCAAGGCCTTTATTTCTCTCTGCCATGTATCCTACATCATCTTTATGAGAATACCAGGAGAGCAAATTGGTTATGCCTTAAAATTCTGCTTGTGGATATGGTGGAAATACTCTCCTTGGTCTGCTTGGTACAATATTCAGCCTTCGGTGCTTTACAAGCCTCAAGAGGTGTACAAGTATTGTTGTATGACCAATTGTAATAGCTGGGCCTAACTCCCAGAGTGCCTTCCTGTTCTACCTTGCATGTGTCCTGGGATGTCCATGTGCCTGATGGAGCTGTGTGAAGGGCAGTTACACCACCTTTCTCCTGGGCATTGTTGAGATTTATGAAGCTCAGATGGCTACAGTCCCTCTCAGATTTAGTTCACCTGAGTTTATCACAGCTGATGGATCCCTTTGGAGTACATGGGACCTTGTATGATGGGGATGTACTAGTGAAGTAGGAATGGTCCTGCACAGGCAGGTTGTGAGGAAGGTGGTTGGTATTAATAGCAGAATATTTTGGGTTAGAAGGGATGTTAAGTGTCATCCAGTTCCAACCCCTGCCATGGGTTGGTTGCCATCCACAATGCCCCATCCAATCTGGTCTTGAATGCCTCCAGGGATGGGGCATCTATAGCTTCTGTGAGGAACCTGTTCTAGTGCCTTATCACACTCTAAGTAAAGAATTTCTTCCTAACATCTGAAGTAAATCTCCCTCCTTTTAGCTTAAGTCTGTACCTCCTTGTATTATTGCTATTAAGGAGCATGGTCAGCTAACGTCTTATTCCTGATCATCTCTTTAATGGCTTGCTTAGTTAAATGGGGAACCTCCCTGTAAAGAAGGAAAAGTAACACTATGCCTTTCTCATTTTGTAAGGTTGAAATCAGCCTCCAAAGCAGTTTTCAGCCAGGGATGAAATTGGAAGTGGCCAACAAGAGTAATCCAGACACATACTGGGTGGCTACAATCATCACAACCTGCGGACAACTCTTACTGCTTCGTTACTGTGGCTATGGGGATGACCGGAGGGCAGATTTTTGGTGTGATGTAATGACAGCAGACCTTCACCCTGTTGGCTGGTGTACGCAGAACAACAAGGTCCTGATGCCTCCAGATGGTAAGTTGCACGTGTTTTGCTGGAGTCATGCCCTAGTCTTGGTCTGACTGTTAATCTCTAGGCTTTCAGTTGGTACGGAATGAATACTCCAGATGCTCAGCTGATGTTGAGTGGTGCAGTTTCACTGAAGTTGTTGTATAACAGCTTAGAGTCAGGTTTCTGTAGATCTATGGGTTATTCAATTTGCCAGTCATTCTCCAGGAAAGGCATTTTGACCTAGGTCTTAAGAACAAAAGCTTATGGATGAGGCTGTCTTAAGGAAATGCTGAATTGCCAGCCTGTGACTTCCAGTGAGGGGAAGCAAGTTGTTTCACACTTTTCGAAAGAAAGGACCAAATTTAGAGTGAGAAAAGAGTAAACAAAATCTGATCTTGATTACACTCAAATTTAACTTGGCTGTGTATTCAGATGCTTTGCTCTCCATTGTCAGACTTCTGCAGCTTTTAATTCCAAAAGTAGACCCACATGAATAAAGATGGGAAAATCTGATCATTATAGGTTAGGGTATGTACCAGTCCTCAGCTCTTGGGTGTGCCAAAGCGGAATGTGAGAACTGTAGATTTATGGCACTTGGAATAGCTTTTTAATAACATGTTTCTTCCTCAATTGATTCCGAGTGTGTAAGGAAAATGCTTGATTTTTGTTGTTTTTTTTTTGTTGTTGTTGTTGGTGTTCTTTTTTTCTGTCATTATACAGGAACAGAACAGCTGTGCATCCTTACCTCTGCGTAGCTCCAGGCAGAGGCACACTTGTCACATGTGTATTCCCTCTATATATTCAGTTTCTTTTGGGTCATGGGAAGAAGAGATGAATGCTTGGCCTCCAGCACATGGATGTGTTTGAGAAAAGTCTCATTTAAGAACTCATTCTTTTGTTCACGTGGCTGCTGAAGAAGCGGATGTGCTTTTTGTGTGCCATGCATGACTTCTGGTGTAGATGTTGCCTTGCTTCCCACTAGACTGGATCGTAGATACAGTCTTTGAAACAGCAGAAATGGTCTCATTCTTGCCTTGTCTATGCTGAACACTAGAGTTAAACAGTGATGTTTTTGTTCTGGTCTGACTGTCTTTAGAACAACGGAGGATTGATTGCTTAAAAAAGTCTTAAAGACAAATATGGCTGAGAAATCTGTTGGCTTAGGAATAATACATCAAGCTGATGTGAGAAGGGTTATTTTTTTTTTCTTATTTTATTGGTCTCTTAAACTATCTTTTATTATGTGGATTATAATCAATGTTACTGGAAAAGGTGTACAGTGCCATAAACTAAATCTCAAAAAGCCAGGTTCAAGGGGTGAAAGATTTCGTCGACTGGTGTAATAGAAAATAATGATTGTTTTATAGCTGGAGGCAACTGCTTTTCATGAAAATGTTGCTGGAATCTGCTCTTTGGTTTGTGTTTACTTCACGTAAGCTGTCTTGCTTGAGTGAATGCAAATGTGCAATGCATTTTTTCTCCTCTGTCCAGGTGATATGGTTGTATGCCAAACTCTTATGTCTGGGCAACTGTAGGTACTGTTTTATTGGACATGTGGTTGTTTTTTGTTTGGTTGGTTTTTTATTTCCTTTCTCTGTTGTAAGATATAAGCATTTAAAAGGTTGAGTTGTATTTTGGAATGAGACATCTAAAATGCCCAGGAGCATTTGAGCCTTCGGAACTTCTCTTTGTTGAAAAGAGAGAGGTCCTAAATGCATTTATAAACCACAGAACTATTCTGGGGGTTGATCTGAGGTGTTCAGCCCACGATCAGGGTGGGATTTTAAGAGGTGGTTGCTCCCATGAGGGCACTACAAGGAAGAGGTTGGGTTTTCAGGAGTGCTGTAGGAAGAACTTGGCTCTGATGAGCTTTTGAAAGCAGTGAGTAGTGCCCTCATTGTATGCAAATATCTGAAGTTCATCCTGTGTTTAATTGTTTTCTCAGTCTTGATGAGCTGAACTTCACAGCGGTCCTAAGAGTTTCATCTGGTGAAACCTGCAGGATCAAACCTTGTATTGGTACATAGTAAACTGTTCTCTGTGAACTCCAAGGAGATTTTTTGCCATTTTAGCTTTTCACACTATTTTGTTGTCAAGTGCTCTGTGGAAAGGAAAGCCCACTCCAAGTTGCATGGATTCATTTTCTAAGGGCCCGATTCTGCACGTATGGATCACAGTGAGGATATCTGCTGGCAAGATCTGCTGGCAAACAGCATGGCCAGTTATCTGTCATTAAGATTCGTTCCCTGTCAGGATCTGAGGGCTCTGTTTAAATGCAGATCTGCTAAGGACTGGCTTAGTGGGCAGAATACCAGCAGTGGGACAATGCTTTGTTTCTGCTTAGTAATCAGATAGGACTGATTGGCTCTACTCTTGCAAATGTGATCCCAGGCAATGCTGTACAGAGTGATAGGATGAAGAATATCATTAAATGAAAGAGAGATGAAAAATGGGGCTGGTTCTGTTTACCGAATCAATAGAGCTTGATTTAATGTTCAGCACATAGAGAGATTTTAAGGGGCAGCTGCCAAATAGTTATTGCTTATGATCCCAATAGAAGGAAGTCATTTAGTTTACAGACTGTTGCATTATTATTTACTGGGTTAGTTTTGCATCGTGGTGCCTGCAAGTATAATGTCAAGTCATGTCATGTCTTCCCCTGACGTTGTGGTGCACTGCTCTGGACTGAGGGCCAAATGCTCCAGTTTGCAGTAAGTTGTATTGACATATGAAAGGATGGTGTGAGTGTGTGTCTGCCCATAATCTTTACCCTCTGCCACCCTCTTCCCTTCAGGAAATCAGAGGAGTAAAATTGTAGTTACTTCAAGCTTTGCCATTAATTATATTTTCCTCATTACAAATCGGTGTGTAATTTGAATTGCAAACTCAAATATCCTGGCAGAATAGATCTGTTTACCATTCAAAGCAAAATGAAAATTATTTAAATTAGTTAATATAGAACTCATTTGAATGAATTGAATGTTTATTCATGAACTAGCTGAGGCAAGTGTGAAGCTGTCCGTATGGTCTCTAGCTTTGGCACTGATCAGCTCTAAAGTCACGTCCTGGGACAGAAATTTCTTCTTTATTGCATATTAACTGTGGTGTAGACCAATGGATAGCTTCTGCCTGATTGAGCTGAGTATGAAATTTACATCCTTTCTGCCAGGGCCCCCCAGCAACTGTAAAATTCATATGGGGAAGTAGTTCGTAAGGGGAGGTGCTTCAGAGTTCATCAACAGTGGCTGGGATGGAGCAACAGAATGGCATTTAGCTTTTGTGCTGTAGTTGTGGGATGTAACATAGGCCTTCCATTCTTTGGTTAAATCTGCCCTATTATATTGCCGTGCATGAAGGCAGGGATAGCCTTCATCACCTCATATACCTCACCAAATGCTATCCTCCTCAGCACAAAGCTGTGGTGGTTGTTCTTCAGCATCTTTCATCCTGTAAGATCTCTTACTCATAAAGCATTAAAAATTTAAGTCTAACTTAACTTTGCCATAGTTGTGTTTCCCTTAACTGTGAAAGGAAAATAGGTTTCTCGCCTCCTTTAGCCTGTTTTTTCCATGTGCTGTTTTCCTTTGTTGATGACAGTTGGGTTCATGAGCACATTTACCATCATGTAGAGGAGCAGCGTGGAGAACCTGACAAAGATAGTAGCTAAATTATGCATTGTGAAACACGCACAGAGCAGGCACGTCTTTTGATTGACACTTGGGTGGTTTTGTACAGATTGCAGGTTTACAGCTGAGCCAACAGAGCTGAATCTCTCCTGGCACTGTCTTAAGGCATTCTGTGATGCACTAGAGATGCTGGACAACAAGATGATTGTGTCACCTGTGATTGTGGCAGTGCTTTTGCTTCAGTGTTATTGACAGATGGAAATTCAAATAAAACATTTCTGAGCGTGGATTTGTGTGGTGATCTTGAGTCTGCTCTCAGTGTAAACCAGGAGGAGGAAGAGGCTGGAGATCTAAAGGAATAGAGGAACACAGTGGGGAGACAACCAGGTCTGTGCTCTGGTTTTACCATGAGCCAGTACAGATGGGAAACCTCAAAACACTGTCTGGCCATGGATTTGGTGATCACAGTGATCGTTATACTGTGAGTACGTGTAGGAAAGCAGCCTTTGTAGAATCATTAAGGTGGGAAAATACCGCTAAGATCATCCAGTTCAACCATCGACCCACCCCCACCATACCCACTAACCACGTCCCTCAGTGCCACATCTCCAATTTCTTAAACACCTCCATGGCTGGTGACTCCACCACCTCCCTGCACAGCCTCACCACTGTGCCAATGCCTCACCACTCCTGAGAATAAATTTTTCCTAATGTCCAGTGTGAACCTCCTCTCGTGCAACTTAAGGCCTTTCCTTTCGTCCTATCACTGTTAATCTGGGAGAAGAGGCTGGCCCCCACTTCATCACAACTTCCTTTCAGGTAGTGTAACCAGAATTAAAGCTCCGAAGCCTGATCCTAGGATGTAATGAATCCCTCTTGCAAGGTGCTGAGCTTGGCAGGTAAAATATGCCACTAAGAGTGTTGAGTATAAAGCATTTTGCCCATCCAGGCTTTCTGTGAAAGCAACCATCACCAAATGGTTCACTCAGATTCTGAAGTAGTGGGTAGAGTGTGGGTGAAAAAAAAAGATAAAAACTTGTGCCACGGTAAACTAGGCTGCCATTCAAATCATAGAATGCCTTGGGTTGGAAGGGACCTGAAAGATCATCCTGTTCTGACTCCCCCACTGCTGGCAGGGTTAATGGCAGTTGTATTCCCATCTAGATTGGCATTTCTCTGACATGTAGTCTGTGATTTTTGTTAGAGTTCAGGTGGTGGATATAAATGTTAGAACAGAGGCGAGGTCTGCACTGTAGTGGAAAAGAATGGAATTGAAGCAGTATATGGTGCAGGGTGTGGGGATAGGAACAGCAAGGGGGAAATGGTGAGGAAAGAAAAGAAGAGCAAGCTTGGAGCAGTCATTTGGGTTTGGGATTTGGGATAAATGTCATTCAAGAAGCCCTGGGAGTGCAGAAGGCTTTTCTTGGAGCAGTGCTGCGGGTGGTGATGATGAATCCCAGTCCTTTGCCTTTTAACTCCATTCTCAGACATCACGTATATGTGGAAAGCTTGACCATGGCATTCTTCAGGTGCCACTGAGATGACATTCCTGAAAATAGGTGAGGGCCTCCAGAGCTCCAGAGAGAAAAGGTGATTATGAGTGGTTTTTTTGGTTGTTCTTTTTTTGTTGTTGTTTTGTTTTGTTTCTTTTTTTTTTAACAGAAGCCAAGTTTCCCCTGACAATCTCAGAGGAAAGAGAACTTAAACTATGCCTGCAGCTCAGCGATTATAATGCAGGTAGAAGGATCAGATGGGCAAGATGAACTTCTTTTATCTTTGTGAGGAGTTGGCTTACCTTCTCTGAATGATCTGAGATAAATTTGCTTTTCAACTGGTATAATTGAGAGTAGATCTGGCCCTGCTTTAGCTCTTTTACTGAAGGCTCACCTGAAATATTATTTCCTAAGAGCTCGAGGCTGGGGAAGATCAGTAGGCATTCACTGAGCTTATGCTATTTTACATCAGCTAAGAACTGGGCCCTTGAGCCAAGTAAAATGAAACTCGGAAATCTTCTTTGGCAGGTTGTTCTGTGAAGGACCGTGGATGTTTCTAAAGTAGTATATAGATATTTTTTTTTAAATCTTTTTTTGCTTAATCCTTATCCTATTATTCCATCAAAGCCAAATTTAGACTAACCTAGTTTAAATAAATTGCAGGATTTCTTTATTTTAAACACTGCAGATGACTCTTAGTGCAGTGTTTTATGTATGTTTTTCAAGTCAACTTCACAGAGTATTAATTATGCAGGAGTGACGTTAGCATAAATAACTAGTCAGCAAATAAATGTCAATTAAATATTCTATTAGCATAGTAGGCAGTTTTATGCACTGCCATAGAACATTTAGCAGATTATGCTTAACGAGCATATGAAAAATAGCATTGTTTTTTTTTTTCTTTGCTCTCCTAATGATGGCAGAAGGGAGGAGACGATGAAAGGCAAATGTAATGCTGTCTCTGGCTGAAGATTTGGGTTGAACTTTGCCCTGGTGGGAGTGCATCAGTTGACAACATTGCCTTTTGGGTCTTCGAGCAGCTGGAGATCACTGGAGCACATCCTGGGTTCAGCATCTCCCCCTCGCCCTGTGGGGTCCCTTCATTCTCTTTCCTGAGAAGAAAAGATTACATTACAGCACCCATGGGAGATTTTCCTTCCTTCCCTTGATGTGACTCAGATGGCTCAGTCCGAGGTTTGAAAATTCAAAAGTTAGCCCATTTCCTGCACAATGTCAGGATGGTGCTTTCATGATCGTGGAAGTGGCCTTTTTGCTACTTCTGCTTTTTGTGTGGAAATGCAGGTCTTTTGTAAAATAAAATTGGCTTTAGTTACTTTCAGAAGACTTCATGTTGCCAAATGAAGCCTTTCTGGGGGTAAACTGAGAGTAATATTCCCCCGTCTGTCTTTTGGGAACACAAGCAAACATTGAGTTACTGTGCAAATATGGTGTAGCGTGGCCAGTGGGAAAGGCCTTGCAAATTGTTTGAGTTATACATTTCATCAGATGCATTGCTTCTGAGCTTCTGATCTCCTGCTCCTCTGGGCTCAGACATTCTATTTTTTTTCGCCATGTAATCTGATTTTCTTTTTAGTATGTCTTTTTGGGTCAAGAGGTATAGTTGAAGAGAACCTAGCGTGGAGAGCCTTGTACAGACAGGGTGCTAGTTGGCTTGTAAGGTGGTCTTGCGAGTAACTGCCTTGTCCTGGTATTACTGTCATGAGACTCTGACAAAGAAACACTGAAGGGAATTGAGGTGTGTACTGCTCTGGCCTTAGTTTTGGGTTGTGTCCGTAAGTCAGATGCTTTGGGAGTGCAGTAGTAGAGGTCCTTAAGGAAGGTACCCATCATGAGGCGTCCAGCCTTCACCCTGGCTCTGCAATGACCCTGTGGTTTAGGTATGTGTAGGTAGGAACTCTGGCCCTGCTGTTGATCACATGTTTGAAAAACTCAAGCCATGGGGGATGGTTTAGGTTTCCAGCCAAAAAGCTGAAGTTGGTACATTAAGGAGGCTCTGTTTTGCTAAAGGCAAGAAAAGAGCAAACTACAGTCAAAACGTAATTTTTCAGCAAGAAGCTTCTTCAGCAGAAATATTTCTAGCTGGCCTGGCTTCTAGGGACAACATCATCTTATGTTGTATCTATATTTATTTATTCTCACAAATTATAAATACATTAAACAAAATGGGAGCAGCCCTGACTGGGCAGCCTATGGACCGATGGGGAAAAGTTGCACATATGGCTGCTAGAACTGCGCAGTGCACACAGTACCTGTTCCACATTTTGAGGTGCTTTTTTTTTTTTTTTTTTTTCCAATTGTTGTTTTTTTTCCAAATATGAGGAAAATAAGGTTGGTCCACACCTGCACTAAGTATCAGTGCAATTTCTTAAGTGATAGATTGATTGATGCAAAGTATCATTGCGCTGTCCTAGTGCATATTCTGTAGAGTACTTTTATTTGTACTTCTAAATTTATCCTATCATTATTCTTTGACTGGACTGAACTATATGACTGGTGGAACTGTAGTAAGATGGTATCTTTAGCTGTGGAACTTTGTGATAAGGATACTATAGTTCTGTTTATTTTACTGTGTTACTCCCAACTTGGAGCATGGATTTAATCTGCAGGTTGGCTGGCATCCAAGGAGGGGTTCAAGAAGTGGTTCCACTAATGAAGTGAGGCTTTCTAACAGTGACTTAGACACGATGAAAAATGAATGTACTTTCTGATGTCTGTTCCTTGCTTGGGTGGACCATCTGTCCTGGGACTGTCAGGGTCTGGGAGAAAAAAAGAGAAATACCTTTTTCAGTGTCCTTATGGTTGATGGAAAACAAATGGTGTTTTTTGTCAGTACTTTCTGCCTGACACTAGTGGGTTTGTCAGGCAATTCCTGCACAGATTTGTTTGTTTCCTTGGTAATTTCCTACTCAACCTATCACCTGTATGATGCTGAGCTGTGCAGGCTTCACCCCTCCTTGCATTGCAAACTGTGCATGCCTCACATTGGAGGGGAGTTTGCATGCACATCTCTCCTTGCTGTCCTGGCTTTTGTTTTCACTTATTACTGAGTTAGAATTGTTTGAGTTGGAAGGGACCCTTAAAAGGTCATCTGACCCAACTCCCCTGCACCAAACAAGAACATCTACAGCTTGATCAGGTGCTCAGAGTGCTGTCCAGCCTGATCTTAAATATCTCCAGGAACGGGGCATGCACCATATCTTTGGGCAACCTGTTCCAGTGCCTCACTGCTTTTATTGTAATAAATAAAAAAATAAATAAAATCTTCTTCCTTACATTCAATCTAAATCTCCTCTCTTTTAGTTTGAAACAATTTCCCCCTGTCCTATCACAGCAGACCCTGCTAAAGAGTCTGACCCCATCTTTCTCATAAGCCCCCTTTAGATGCTTCATTCATAGTGCCTGCATTCGTAAATGAATGCCATTGCTATTTTCACAGCAGGAACATGGTAAAGCAGCAGTGTGGTTTGCAGCATGTATGCAGTGATGATCCCTTTTGGACGGCTTGGGAGAGGCTGAATTATTTTAACTGCAACTGTCCAGTTACAATTAAAGAATCAGTACCTTGTGTACAAGCAGCAGCAGAGCTGTGGATCGCGCTTACTGCAGACTGAAAGCCGAATCTCTTTATAAACAGTCTGGAGGGGGATGGAGATGGAGGGGAAAGAAAAGCAGTGATTTTTGTGGACTTCGACAAGTTTTAAATGTATTCTGAGTGAAACTGATAGTGTGGAGCATTATGAAAGATTTAATGAATAAATATTTCATACCCGCATGGTACTTCTTCAGTAACTCATGCTGCTGGTGAAAAGCAATAAAGAAAGAACCTCCTTCAGGGGTTGTTTGGGCTTTCAAATTAAACTAATTTAATCAACTTTTTCAGTCAAGCTTGATATTAGTTCATTTCTGTACATGGATCTGCTTGTTTTCTCCTGATACCTGTTTTCCTATTTGGAAGGTGTTTGAATATCAAAGAATGTCTCCTTTCATTCTGCCACTATGGTGTGTGTTTGGGTTTTCAAGGCAACAGCACAGCCTGATTTTTCTCCCTGTCCTCCAGGTTGAGGAATCAGCCATCCTCCACAACTATGGCCATTCAACCACAGGTTGTAGAATCAGAATTGTTTGAGTTGGAAGGGGCCCTTAAAGGCCTCCTCCAACTCCCCTTCAATGAACAGGGCATCGACAGCTATATCAGGTTGCTCAGAGCCTGGTCCAGCCTTAGGTACCCTTGTGAAGTTTTTGTTATCCAGCAGGGAAATCACCTGCACTTGGTGGTCAGTTCTGAATGTGAGTGGATGTCATTTGGGTTTTGGAAGCCATTAACATCCAGTTTATTACTTGTGCTATACAAAAATGCTCTGGAGCCTGGCCCCATGTGGGCAGCAAGGCTTGCATGCATCTGCACTGGCTTTGTTGCTGTACGGATTTATGCAGGGAGGTTGAAGTCCATCTCTAGCTCTAGCTGTTGGCAGAGCTGGGACATGGGCATGCTGGAGCCATTGCTTAATGGTTAACTGTCATGACAAGGAGAGGAGGGTACATGTGTTAGCACTGCGTTCCATGTCTTTGCAATGCTTTTTAGGAAAAAATCATGGAGACCTGATTTTTTTTGGTTGAGAAGAGCAGGTCTGTAGCTGAGGGGATCATGCAAGTAAGACACAGTAGGGAGGTAAAAGCAAGTGTGCTTGGAAGAGTGGAGCTCACTTCGTAAAGGCATCCATGGACAGTGCTGCTCAGTGAGCTGAGGATGTGCTCAAACTTGGACCTCATACACCTTCATGTGGGGTGGTGGATTTTTTTAGATTTTATTAGGTACGGGTGCATGGAGTGAGGTACTTCTCAGCTTTTTTTCCCATAGAAAAGAATACAAATGCATTATGTTGTCTATTCCTACTAATTGGGGACCACGTTTATTTTTAGGGGGTATCTCCTTGGAGCTAGATGGAGTAGATTCCCATGAAGTTTGTGCCACATTGTGGGTGTTATAGGATCATAGGGTGGTTTGAGTTGGAAGGGACCTTAAAGATGACCAATTTCAAACCCCTTGCTTTGGTTTCTGTATGCTAGACCAGGTTGCTCAGGGCCCCATTCCGTCTGGCCTTGAATGCCTGTAGGGGTGGGACATCCACAAGTGCTCTGGGCAACCAGTTCCAGTGAACAGTGGTAGTAACAAAAAAAAAAAAAAAAAAAAAAAGAAAGAGGCTTTGATTGTCCAAACCCACATAGACTTGTATTTTTTTTTTCAATATTGTCTAGGGAACGTGTTTGGTTACATTTATCTATTTCAAAATCCAAGCCCTTTGCACAGCACAAAGCTTCAACTTTTGCTAAGATTGGTGACTTCCTACAGTAGTGCTGCAATAATAGACTGTTTTATCTGAAAGTGTTGGCAGAACCAAATTCTGTTGTGCCTCCTGACTTCTTGCAAGGAAAACAGATTTCTGTGGGACTCAAACTCCATTCAGGATGCTCAGAGAGAGAGATTAAGATGAGTAGCTGAGATCCTGTGGCTTTTCCTCTGCTGCTCACAATTCTATGTCTATGAGATAAAGCTGCAGCCAGTGCTGTGACAAAACCATTGGTTCTGGACCTGGTACTTAATGCAGGTAGTGCTGGAGGAACAAAGATAGGGGAGGAAGAGAGTAATTGCAGAATGAGTCAGGGACTGTGAATGAGAAGTTGTATTTCCAAGGAAGTTTATTGAAGGGAAAGCTGACATCAGGCTTCTGTGTGAATACAGATTTCCTGAGTGACCTTGCTTTTTAACAGTGGGTAAAACAAGCTGAATGTTTGGAAGGTACTTTTGAGACATTTCAGGGAAGATCTCCCATTGACTGGTCCAAAAAACCCAAGCAAACAACAGTAAAACAAACCAAAAAAACTTCCATCCATTGCATAGAACAGTAAAATCCTCCTCTCATGACATTTATATGCCAAAGGATTGAAGGATGTAAATTGTTTTATGACTAAGGTCCTGATGAGGCTCCTAAATAAAAATTTGGTTGAGGAGACAGTTTTAGGAGCACTGGGCCTTTATGTTGAAGCCATCATTTGACATCATCCAACTGTTTGTTGCAAACTGTACACCTACAGAAGAAAACATTGAATGGCTGGGAATCTGCTGCCAAACATCCCTGCTTATAGATCTTATAGATGTGATGAGTTGTCACTGAAGGAACTGAAATGTCTGTATTGAAGAAATGAAGTGTGTGCCTCTGAGATGTGTGCCTCACTCATAGGCTCTGATGTGTAGCTCTGCATGCCTTGAATATCCATCAGTGTCTATTTTGGGTTATCTTCTACTGTCACGCATCTTTCTGCATGGGCTATCAGACTGTGGAGCTAGAAAGCCCCAAAACCATTAAAAAAATCAAGAGATTGACCCAGAAAAAATAACACAGGATGCAAAGCACATGACACAGTCAACTGAATGTCCAGCTGAAAGCATTTTTATAGAGTCATCTTTAAAAAGGGCAATTGAAAGACTTTAAGTGGCTACTCTGGGTAATTGTGCCTAATTTCCCTTCCCCAGTCTCCTGCAATTTCCCCCAGAGGAATTATGGGGTGGAAACATCATCTCAGACTAAGCAGGACTAAGTGTAGATAGTTAACGTGTTGATGTAAGATGTAAAACATCAACAGGCTTAAATAGCTACCCTTGGAGATGTCTGTGAAGACTTAAAAGCAAGCAAACAAACCAAAACAAGCAAATTAAAAACTATAATTTATAGTCCAAGCATGGCACAGCCTTTTGTCCTTTGTATCAGAGAAGGAGGTGACTTTCTGCACACTGCTGTAGGAGCAGGGAAGGGTAAATAGGACAAGGGATTTGAGCCGTAGCACACTTAAGTGAGCGAGCACATTTCCTTCAATGGATCTTTTTGATCAGGTTGAAGGTTAATTTATGTCTGCTAGAGCTGAGAAGACTTCAGGGGTTTTCTGTATGATCATTTAGGGCAAGGACAAACCAACGTGTCCAGTGTCACATCTTCAGCAGAGCATCCCTTCATGTGCTCCGCTAGTGCTGTCATTGAGTTTGCTTATAAGGAACATGCATATAGCAAGCTTGGGAAGCTGCTAGGAGCAGATGTGAGCACCAGCATGATCCCAAACCAGCTGTGACTTGCATGTAATTTTTCTCTCATTGCACATGATAATGTGGGCTCCCAGTCAACACGGAAGGGGCTTTCTTCTTGAAGCAGACCATATGCTCCTGCAT
Source organism: Lagopus leucura (assembly GCF_019238085.1). Classification (NCBI taxonomy): domain Eukaryota; kingdom Metazoa; phylum Chordata; class Aves; order Galliformes; family Phasianidae; genus Lagopus; species Lagopus leucura. The sequence continues at coordinate 3,341,250 of NW_024962265.1, read as the reverse complement.
CCTGTGCAGGTAGCTGTTAAGTGCTGCAGAGATTTAAGTGATGGTCCTATAAATTATTTTTCTGATGGGGAATTTAAGAGCATTTCATCAAACCCAGAATCCAGTTTCTGGGTCAATTCTGTTGCTATTACATGATACTGGAAAGCTCTTTTTCAGAATTCCCGTCTTTTTTTCTGTCTGTGTTCTCCTTCCTGTTTCATTTTGATCACAAAAGAATAATAATAATAATAATAATTTTAAAAAAAAAGCCAAAATGAAACAAGTAAATTGGCCTCAGGATGTGCTAACACACTTTCTGATTGATGGTTTATTTTGTGATGTGAAGCAGAGAATCTGCCTCCTGTGTTTGTATTGAAGAAAAAAAAAACAAACCCACACGTTTTTTCTCTGCACTGTCACTTTTGGGAATGTTTGAAGAAATGTGGGAAATACAGTGTTTTAGGGTTATGGCATAAAAATGCTGGCACTTCCCAGCATGCTGGAGTTGATAGAGAAAATGGATCCAGAGAAAGCTGTGCTGAAGTCAGGAAGCTGTTCTGCTGTGCGCTGTGTGCCAGGAGAGGTTCAGGTTGAATATTAAGAAAAGTTTATTCTCCAGAAGAGTGGTGAGGTATTCACACAAGCTGCACAGAGAGGTGGTGGAGTCACCGTTCCGGAGGAGTTTGAGAAATGTGGAGATGTGGCATTGAGGGACATGGTTAGAGGGCATGGTGGGGATGGGTTGACAGGTGGCTGAGGTGATCTTAGTGGTTTTTCCAACCTTAATGATTCTGTGATTTGCAGAAAACTGCAAGCAAGTCCTTAAATTCATTCTAGCGCCTCCTTGTTTTCTGTTGCTACCTTGTAGCACTGTTCCTTGCTGATTTGAACACAGCATCACCAGCCTCCTGCATGAGTCCAGAAAATTTTTATTCAAGGTTTTGCTCTGCTTCTTGTCTCTGGTGTGTTCGTTGGGTTGCGGTCCAGGCTGCAAACAGTCTTTAAGGGAAGGTACAATTTGAAGACTGCTAGTCTGTGGCCCTCCAGTCAGGGATATGTTTCACCTGTCTGTAGCCTCAGCACCTGGTAATCTCAGACAGTGTGAGTCCAGATACTTAAATTTCAGGTAAATATTGTAGATTTTTTTTTTGTATCTAAAGATAGGTGTAGGGTGAGACAAATTCAGTTTTGTAACATCTAAAGGCAGAAGGGCTAAGTAAGAAACAGTCTTTTGGCTATTTTCCTGCTTTCATGCATTTCTCGTGAATTTGGTAAGAGAGAAGTAAATTCAGCAGTCTTCTCATAGTCTAGCACTGTAACCAGTAAACAAAGCTTTTTTTTTTTCTTTTTAAGGGATGTTTCTCACTTAAGATAATCAAGGCATCTCTCTTTTTTTGTTTGTTTCTGTTTTTGTTTTAAACAATACAATCACTGAATCACGGGGGTTGGAAGGGACCTCAAGAGATCATCGAGTCCAACCCCTCTGCTAGAGCAGGTTCCCTGCAGTAGGTCACACAGGTAGGTGTCCTGATGGGTCTTGAATGTCTTCATAGAAGGAGACTTCACAGTCTCTCTGGGCAACAATGCATATAGTGAACTGCAAATGTTATCTCTGTTAATTCCCATCTTTCTGTAGCAAATTGGAAATGAGAAAAAAAAATAAATGTAGAATAGATTTTTTGGACATGGGGGTCTGTGTATATATGTGCTTCTGTGTTTTGATGCCTTCTTCATAGTGGATCTTTGCTGTAGGCTGTTGGTGTTGCTGGAGAAGAAGAGGTGATCATGCACCACACTGATTTGTTTTTTATTTAAGAACATTGTACTGCTGTAAATTTGTTTCATTTTACAGAGCTGTCTCCAAAGAATAGCTTTCAGAACGCAGCTGCAGGACTAGGGAGTGAGAAAAGGCACTTAGTACATGAGATAATTGGACAGAGTTTGAAGGCGTAAGGTCAGAGCCTTGGGTGCAATATTTACATTGCAATGTCATCCACTTACAGAACGACCCATAACTTTCAGGTTACCCATTTGAGACTGGAGTATGAGATCCTGAAGGGACAGGACAGGATGTAAAAATGCCTCGTGTTCACTTGCAAAGACAAGTCAAGGAGATAGGATTTACCATCTAGAACAGGTGGCCCCCAAATCTCCCTTCCTCCACAAGCTTCACTTTCTAACATCAGAGTAAACTTGTGTAATTATGTAAGAGTCCCATTATAACTTGTATTAATGACATGGTCCACTGTATGCCTCATGGTGGACAGAGATGCTAACTGGGTGTGAAGCAAGCTGATGACTTCATGGCTGTTGATTCCGAATCTAACTTGGTTGGGGATGAATCCAAAAACTACAACAGTTAGCTTTGTGAATGAACGTTTCTTCTCTTTCCTTGTTCTTCTGGAATGAATGCACAGAAAGAATACAAAGTTCTGTATGCATGCTTAATCAGTGTTGATGGGCAAGCAACAGGCATGTTGTTCTCCTCAGTGACTGCTGGAACTTAGAAATCTGGACTTTAGAAATAATCTGTGCAAAGATGACTTCATGTCCTAGTTCTCAGTCAGATAAAGCTTAGAAGAAACGAACAGCTGAGCATCTGCTTTGGGCCACTTCTGTGCACCGTTGTTAAGGTGCTGATTTTGCCTGGAAAACAGAGTTCTTATTTTTTTTATTTTTTTTTTTTTAATCTCTGTGGGATAAAAATGGATTTCAAAATTACAATCAACATACCAGCTTCCCCATGACCCTGAATGCTCCCAAACTCCTGATTTGACAAAGCATTCATTAAGACTCCTAGGTCTGAAGATTGGGAGTTGGAGCTCTCATCTTGCATGAAACATCTCTTCTGTGCATTGAGCACAGCACTTAATGCAAGCAGAGGAAAAAGTAATCAAGGAACGCGTGTGGAGGCTTGGGGTTAAGTGGCAAGAATCATGGAGTTTGGATGCTTATTTTCACAGTGAGCTGTCACCCTAATGGACATTGATACTAATGATGAGGAACCCCCATGGTTATATGGTTTGTTCAGAGCTTTCAAATTCTGGGCTTTGCCTGGCTTTCAAAAATGCTTCCCAGCAGCTCTATCTGTGTATATACACATATGAGACCATTTAAGTGAGCCATTCCTGGTTAATTTCTAAATGAGATTTAGTTACCTTCTACCCAGAATTGAATTGAGCAGAGAGCAGTGTTACTGCTGTGCATAAAAAGGGCACAAAGGCACTGTTTAGATAAGAGCAAAGGCAAGAAATTTTGCAGAAGCCTGTGTAACTTTTGTGGTCATAAAGCAGGTTTCCTCCTAATTATTACATAGGTATTCAAAAGGTAAAACATTCTTCTTCTAATCTGTTGGGTCCTATGGCAAAATCAGAATAATCAGCCTTTGTACCTGCAGATACAAGAGAACAGGTAAGTGACCCAAATTAAAATGTTCCTCTGAAGGAACTTTGGTGTTCCCAAGCAAGTTGCTAGGCAGCTGCCTTTCCTGATTTGTGGCAATGTAATGGAGCTGTTTCTCTTGTTTGGTGCCTAACCTAGATGACAAGGTTTCAGAACAGCATTCCAGATGAAGTTAATGTAAAAATACTATAAAAATAAGTTTACTCACTGCAAAGGAGTGAAAAAGCTGAATCATTGAATACCAACCTATTGAGGCTGGATGGCAGTAGTTCCCATTTTCCCAAGGGAGAGCCATGCTGCATCCCAGTGGTCTTTGGTAGTGCATTGCTATTCATGTGAAGTCATGTTACAGAGAAGGGCTGTTGCTGTTCATTGCAGGGGAGATGGACTAGATGACCTTTAGGGATCCCTTCCAAATCAAACGGTCCTATGATTTTAGTACAAACAGAATTGATAAATTTATTTCTGTCCTTAATGTACTTAATCTCATTGGAATTGATAGATAATGCCACTTTCAGAGAGCAGAGCCACTTCTCATTATCAACATGCTCCTCCTTTTTATTCCTTTTTTTTTTTTAATTTTATTTTAAGCAATCCAGAGCAAGGGGGATATTGACTTTTTAAGTAAGGAAGAGTAATTAATCACAGTACTTAGAGTAGATCATTTACTTGCTTGCATGCAGGATGGGTAGCTGAGACCGTTCAGTCAATCAAGGCAAGCTGTACAGGTTAATGACACAAGGGTGACCATGTTGTTGCTGGGATTTATTAGGCAAGTCTTCTGATCTTGGACACTGTAAGCAGAAAGCCATCACTGTTGGCTCTGAAGAAGAATGTTTGTAGTGTTGTATTTGAAGTTGAGGCAACTGAGCTTACTGCATGGAAATGCCTCAGCAGTGGCTGGCAGCAACCCTTCTGCCAGCTTTTTCTTAGAATTAAGGTTGGAAAAGACCACTAAGACCATCTAGTCTACCATCAACCCATCCCCACCATGTTCACTAACCCATGTCCTTCAGTGCAATGTCTACCTTTTTCTTGAATGCCTCCAGAAATGGTGACTCCACCATCTCCTGCATGGCAAAACCACAGTGTGCTGAACAGCACATTTCTGAGGCTGCAGTGAGTAAATGGAATGATTTCTGTAAGATCTTGGTGTCATTCAGAAAAATAACTTCAGAGTGAAAGCATTCACTTGCCCCATCTGCACATGCACACTTTTCTCCTGTAGCATCCTACATCCACTTCTTCTCCCTCTGATAGTTCCCACAGCTGAATTGGGCACATAGCACAGACCAGAGTGAGCTACAAAAATGAGCAGCAACTCCCAAGCCACCCGTTGCTTTTTTTTATTGTTATAAAGAGAATAGTTAATTAAGGATTAGAGAAACCCAACGGGAATGCTATGTCTGTGAAGGACTGAAAGATGATGTTAGGAATTAAAGTCTTCTGTGAAGAATGAGATGGTTTTTTTCCGTAAGATTTTTCTTGCTTTGACTAACAGAGTGCAAATGGATCATTTCTGGATGCCTTGAATGGTAGCAAGAAAGGTAGCCATTGCAGTGTACTGAAATTCAGTGTAACTGCGTGGTAAGGGTGAGAGTGTAAAGCGCATGAAATGTTCATGCCTTTCTTCATTTTTTCTTCTTTTTCTAATTGAAGAATGCTCTTGCATGCAGAATTGTGTAAACAAAGGTTAAAGTCTGCACGTTGACCTCTTCTTGGGTCAAAATCATAAAAAGTGCAGCGTGGATATTAGAAATGGGAATTGTGTAGTTTTCAGTAGCATGAAAAATGGAGCTTGCCAGAGGTTTGGAAGAGAATTAGAAAGTGAATACGAAATATTGTCACCACATGAAGTAGCTCACGCAGTCTAAACAAGGAAGATTAATTTGAAATGTATACCTTTTCAAAGTTTTATTTTTAAAGGGTGATTAGATAACTGAGAGCTGTAAGAGCTAGGAGATCAATCGGTAGCTTAAACCATCATCCTTCAGCAGTGCGCAGGAGTGACTCATTCCATTGTAGTTATCACCCTTTCATCCATGGGCCTGCTATGAATGCGTATGAATGGGACCATGATGTACTGCTGATTCCAGGAATGTATTTTGAACATGTGTGTTGTTTGATACACAGTTGCTTGTAGCTTCCTTTTTTTCCATGAAAATCCCCTATGTAATATTTTCTTTGAAGGCTTTCGTTTTTTGAGACAGGTGTCTAGAAGGAGGTGTCTGAGCTCTGAAGTTTATATCCCTTGAAATGTAAGGCTGCATCATTAAGAAATGATATCAACAGCTTTTCATGTATGGTTTCTTTTTTCTTTTTGGGCCCTGCAGTTTCATCATTTTGTGATTGGATTCAAACCACAGAACTCTGCCGTTGGGAGAACAGTAGATTGTTTAAAGCTTTAAATGAGAAAGCTTTTTGAAGGCATCTCCAGCCACATTTGATTTTTTCCAATGAGCCCACGAAGGAACAAAAAATGGAAAATGTCACAAAACCACTACTAGCTTTTTAAATTTTACTTTATTTCAGAGGGAGCCTTGTGCTGGGCTTTGTAGGATACAGCTGAGGATGTTGCTTACCATGAAGGACTTGGAGATGGGTCAGGAAGAGTAGACACAACCTAAGCCTTTTGCTTGGAGGCACAGGAAGATGCTTGAGCAGGGCAAGCATCCCCACCCCTTTCCACCTCCAGTTTGGTTCTCAGGGATGTGTAGTTCAGCAAGCTGACTGAGAATGTTAGGATTCAGCTGTTTTCTGTCAAAATACTGTTTTATCAGAATGATAATATTTTGTAGGAACGTGTCAGTTTTGACAAATTGTTTTGATGGGTGAAGTCTAAACAAATTGTTTGAGTGTTCTATGTTGTTTTGATATAATGACATCTCATTTTGACTCTATCATTTAGACCTTTGTAACGTGCTTACAACTTCTGTGTTCAGACCTTTATAAAAAAATAAATATTTCATCAAATATATTACAGTAATTTTTAAAATATCAAGATGACAAGTTTCTTTTTTCTTTCTTTTTTGCAGCGTGCTCTTTTTTGAAAACTGCAGTTCTGTATTATCTACGTGTAAACTTTTGAATGTCTTGAAATACTTGTTTGAGAAATTTACTGTTCATGAAATGCTGATGTTTTAGCTGGCTTTGTACGGGGGTGATAAGAATTGCCTGGTTCTTGTCTGATTATAGTTCCTCTTGTTAACCAGTTTTTTTCATTCAATTCTTCAGAAGGATGTAAATTTTTAATGATAGTTACCACAATGGCAGTGGTGTCACTTAGCAGATTTATCCTGAAGATTTAAAACCATTCTATAAAGCTGTTTAAGACTCTGTTCCTTCTTCAGAAAACTGAAACTCAGATGTTTAGATGTTAATGGGGACCAGTGGGGATTCTCTAGGGGAGATATTGACACGCTGCTTGTGATTCTGGGTAAGGAAAATAAAAATAATGCACAAATTTTACTTATTTATTTACTTAATTGTTGTTGTATAAAGATTTTTTTCTTAGTTAGAACAAAACATAAGCATAATTTGATGCTATTACTTGTCTTGTACCATGTTACTGGTGGCAGAAGCCCAGGTCCTCTCAGGTAGGTTGGTAGGTTTTCTCTTTACCTCCATGTACCTACTCAACGTGTAGGTTTGGCATAAGTATTTACCTTGTTCCTTAACATATAGAATTGCTGATTCAGATTTGAACATGTCTTTGGCCCATTATTCCAGCATCTTACCCAGTGCTGTGGGTCCTCTGCCATTTACTGGCTACCGTGTTCGTAGGAATGGTCAAGGTGCAGGTGTACTGAATGCAAAAATTATTTTGAAGTAATGACATTCTGTATTCTCAGTGATCCCTGGTTAGTGGAAGCACAGTCTTGGCCCACGCTGCTTCTGCTTCTTATGCCTTCCCTTGGAGCTGAGAAGAGTAAAAATGTCTATGGGATGTGTAAAGGTTGTTGGAGAGCTAGCTTATATTGGTGGTGTAATCCAGTGAGGTGTTTGTTCAACAATGTGTCAATTCAAATTCTTGCTCCTGCCAGTCTTTCTGATTTCAGTTTTGTTGTTTTTTTTTTCCCCCCCATGTTCTGCAGTGCTTTGTTCTTAGAGAAAAAAAAAAAAAAGAAAAGAAAAAAAGTAAAAAAAAAAGGAAAGTAGAAAATGAAGATTTTGTATGATCCCGTGACTGTAGGAGAAGTGGCTTTATGAAAAAGAGCAACTATTACAGACTAGGCAAAATCCCTAGAGTTGGTAATGCGATAACAGTATCTCATACACATTGTATGGAGTGCCTATGGCTCAGTGCTTTCATGGGACTGTAAATGTTCTTTTAATCTCTTATTTCTCTAGAGAGACAGATAAATCTGAACCCATTATACACTGTGGCTATAGCAGGACACAGACATTACGTGCTTGAATGAGCAGAGGATGGAAGCAGCCGTCTTGGTTCTCGGGTGCATGGTTAGCACAATTATGGGGAAGGTGGTGATGCAGGGTTTGCAGTGCTGTGCACTTTTTGCCCTCTGTTTGTGTGGCTTTTGAGGTCAACATGCACAATACAAAGGGAAGGGGCCATTTTTGAGCTGCTAATAGTGAAAAATGGGGAGAATCTAGTGCTTGGCATGTGGTCCTGAATGTCCTTTGCACATTAAGTAATGAGCGTGTTGCAGCAGTGTTGAGGTTGGCTTTTGGGTTGGCGACCTACAGTCATTTGGTCAGGAAAATGAGATGAATGAGTAAAAGTGAGAAAATGGCAGGGAGCTGAAAGGTGAGGAGAGGAATGGACATAAGAAATGAGGATGGGGACAAGATGAATCAAGTAGGGAACGCAATGGGAAGAATGATTGATGGGAAGAATATTTGTTGGATATTGGGTGCAGTCCTTTTTTTATGGAGTTCAGTCCCGAGGAAGGGAGCTTGGTTTTATAACCTGTACTGTCGCTTCATCACAAATAAATAGAATCTAAATGTGGAAGGGTCCTTCTTTCTAATTTAAGAATCTTCTGTAATACCAACCAAACTAGAACCTGTTCTCTTAAATGAGTATTTTTCATTGAGGGAGGCAGGATGGTTTTGTATTTGTCTCCAGTGTGCTACAGAGACTGAAGCAGAGCAGGAATATGCCTCAGCCAAGCAGTGTGCAGATCTGGCCTTGATTTTGGGGCTGCATTGCTTTAAGGCATGTGGTTCTGTATCTTTTTGATTGCAGGAAGATGTTTTTTAAAGCCTTTGGCTTTGGAACCACAGAGATGTGAAAGCATCCACCCGCACACCCATGCTGGCTCCAAGATGAACTGGGCCCAACCCAAAGGGAGCAGGCACATCTGCGTGCACAAGATGCTGTTCTGAAGAGGGTTGTGATGTCACCTCCTAAACCTGGAAAGAACAGTAGTTAGGAGAGCACTGTCATTTTTGGAATGTCACTTGGTATCATGCTTGCCTGGCATTTGGGCTGTACTGTGTCTGACATCATGCAAACTCTCAAGCTTTTCCCATGACAAGAGCATTGCCTGGCTCCTCTCTAATGTATATTGTTTAATCTTTCAGTTTAGCCCATGCTGAAGCCTTTCCATCAGTGGGAACACTGTCAAGTCTTTTTTCTGCTGTCCTCTCTCTGCTTCTTTTGAATCATTTCCCTAGTGATACATTTGATGGCACTTGGCCCCTTGGGCCTCAGACCATTGCACAGCTTCATCTTCCTTGTTTCTCTTCTCAAACAACCCCACACAGGACCGTGGGACTGGCACTAAGATAGGTCTGTTTCTCGTAGTATTATTGGAACTCTTGGTCAATCTCTGTCCTCATAGAGCACCAAAGCCTTAAGCTCTGTGGACTAGCCGGTTATGACTATTACGTGTGCCTTGATCAAGGAAGCTATTGCTGCTTAGACTATCAGTTCCAAAGTTACCCCAATACAATTAAGATATCTCAAATGCTTTCTTGTCATTGGGCCTATTGGGTCTCCTGCAGTGATGTGGACAGCAGTCACTTTCCAAGGTGCCATCATGACAAACGAGCTGTGCCTTGTGAGGGGGAGGGATGGATGTGCAAAGAGTACTCATCTCTGCTTGGAAGGAATTTAATTCACTGATAAAATCCTTCCAGATTCATGGGCTCCTCTGATTGCAAAAATGTTTAAACCCATATCATCCACATAGAAGTACCAGAGACTTTATAACAACTATGAGGATTTCTGGTCAACTTTCGAGTCTGTGCAGCTCTGTAAGAACCAGAGTGGAATGAATTAGCATGAGGACAACTGCGCAGTTATAAAATGCTGCAATTTCAGCAACCGTGTTGTTCTTTGTGGCTTTTGGTGTTGGTACAACAGCTTGCCTCTCTGCATGAAATGAATCCATTTGAAAGTATTTAATGATGAGGTTTCTTTTGCTTTATTTAATTTGTTTTTCCCTCTCCTCAGAAGGTCCTCCAAAGAGGTCTTCTTGGAAGATGGATCCATTGAAAGGAAGAGAAAATACAGATGTCTGAGCCCAGTGGACCACTCCTGACTATTTTTATAAAAAAGGAAAAAAATATTTTTTCCTCGGGCAGCCTGATCTGGTGATTGTGTAACCCCGTCCATGGCAGGGGGCTGGAGCTCAATGATGTTTAAGATCCCTTCCAACCTAAATCATTCTATGGTCCTTTGTCCCGTCCACCATCCTGTCCCACCAACTGGCCAGCTAGCTGAAGATAGGCTCTAAAAGCAGAGTTCTTCCAGCACATCTGCAGTAGGAGAGATTTTGTTGGGTGTTTTTCCTATAGCTAATAAGCTGAAGTGTGAATTAGCAATTTAAAATCAGTGCTTCAGTTGACAAGTGCTGGGATAGATGCACCAGAGAAGCACCATTGTTTCCTGAGATGGATGCTCAGGGTGGGCACCCATGCATTATACTGCCAGCTATTCTCATTTACCCTGTAGATTTTGTTTGTTTGAATATTCTTATTTAACATTTTGCTTGCTCCTCAAAGGCTTTTGCAGATCTCATGATGATTCAGATTCACTTCATTACTACTAGATATTAGTATTTGCATTGTAGTGATTTTCACTGCAGAACTGAGAATCCTGATCATGCTCTACAGGCACAGAAAATATGTGCAGAGCCCTCTTTCTGAAACTTCCAGTGCAGTCTGTTAGTCTGTTCTTTTTACATTTATTTGCAGTGCAAAAGAAGATTAAAATGAAGCAAAGCACTGCACACTGGTTCTGTAACCACTTAGAAACTGGGGGTAGCATGTTTTTCAGCTAAGTCTGTTTTGTCTGAATACACAGATCATCTTGTTGCTTTCGAACTTCAGAAACCTGTAATTGAGATTCAAAGGTTGACAGGGTCCCCATTTTATTTAGGCCTCCAAAAGCTGTGAGGTTCAAGTCTTAGAGAGGACAAAGTATTTCTCTCAGAGGTGTTGGCAGGCAGCAAGATCTGTGAATCCGGCATTGCTGAGACATCTCGAATTGGGCATCTGGAAAATGGAGGCTTCTGAAATCTGCTGTCAGCTTTTAAAATGCTGACTATTTTTCTTCCCTCCTGCCAGCTTTGAAACTTTGAACCGAAGTTGCAGGGTTTTTTTTTTAATTTTTTTTTTTACTTTTTTTTATCACGTTTGCCATTCCTTAGTAATGATGCTCTGGCATTAAAAATTCGGCTGACAACTTTGTGGGCAGGAGCCAAAATGAAGTTCAGTTTTGCACCCTTCTCTGATGCACCCAGTGCATTTTGCATAAGTCTGAATGAAGAACTCCAGTCCCATTCATTATGGCAATTACTGTTTTCTCACTGATGCCAACATTAAGCTTGTTTATTGTTGTAATTTAGGTGAACAGGAACTGATGAGGTGTGTGCAGTGTGAGTGTTGAGAGTGAAAGCACCATGTAGAAACCATTTGTTCTCATACTATTCCTTCATCTTAGATAATATAAAGGTAAAAAATCTCCTGGAAATCGTACAAAATTGGTGCTGCAAAAGATTTAGAGCAGTTCCAGACTGGCTTAATTGTTATTTTGTAGATGCTTGTGACCAGCACGTTAAAGTTTGCTGACTTTAAATATATCTAAATGCACGTATAAATATGTGGTTTGAGTTACATTAGGAGAACTGGCTTTTGGGGAAGGAGCACAGTTCAGTAAGTCAGATCTGCTGGGCATGGATTCTACCATTTGCCATAGCTAGCTGTGTGGATTGCATAAGGTATTTAGGCTATGATTTGAATCTTAGACTAAATTCAGGTGTGCCAAATACCCAAACAAGAAACATGCTCAAGCATGAAGCGTTTTTTCTCCTTTTGTGGCAATATCATATAAATGAAGTTGATGTCTGTAGGAACCTTGCAAGGATCAGTGTGAGTATTGCCAGCCTTGGCGTGTGCTGGATTATAATTGAATCTCATTCTCATTTCGAGGTCTCTGGAATGTGTTTGTGGAAGGGAATGGCTACTTTTCGGGGGATATTTGCTGCTAGACAGCTTGGGGTTGTGTTTTACTTCTCTCCCAAAGGCAGTGAGTATTTGCTAGGTGCTCACGGATTGAATACCACCGATGAACACCTGTGTGCTGGGTGCACATCTGCAGAATGGTACCGAGCTTCATCAGCTCAGTATCAGATCTCAGCTCAGGTTCATGCCCAGGCTGTAATCCATGTGATCTAAAGGAACAATTTTTGTGGGAGTGTTGGGGCTTCCTGAGGAGTTGAGTGACTTGAAGCACTCCTGTACCTGCTCATACTTCACGTGGAGTCCCTAACCTCAGACTGTGTGTTGCTGGAGCATTGACATCTTTGAGAAGAGCTGAGAAGTCACTGCATTTCTTAACTGTTCAGGAATCTTGTCCTGATTTGTGTGCAGGGTGCTTTAATTGGGTTGCTCTTGCTTGACTAACACAGCATTTCTCTGAAGTGTTAAGCAAGGACTCAAGTTTTTCCTGAGCAAAATGCAAGGGCTGCTGTAATGTAATTATTTTGGAGCTGTGCAGGTTGATGTACAGCCCTTCCTGGTCTCCCCTATGGAATAGCAGTCTTTAAACCAGTTGTTTGTTCAGAACTAATGTCATAATTTTCAAATGGTTGTGATTTTCCCCTTCTGTTGGTGTAGGTATGATTAACATATCTATATCACTGTTAGTTGTATAAACATGTAAATAAGTTAAAGTGGTATAAGTATAAGTAAATAAGGGGGAAATCAAAATGTTTTTGATGTAATTTAATTCTCATTTATAGACAGGTGGAATTAAAATCTGATCTCTGGGTTTGCAAATGTACAATGTATTCAAAGAGATGTCTGAATCTCTGAAGCTGAGATTTGCTGAATTGCTTTTGAGTGTTCGATCTTCCACTGATTTCAACAATAATTGATCCAAAATCTGAATCCAGATCTAAACCAGAGGCAGCATTTATATGTTTTTAGTTAAATCTTATGTAACTCTGTTGACACAGATCCTGAAGTAGCACACTTACAGCATTTAGCTGAAAAAATGACTGAAAATATTTTTAAAATGAAATAGAAGTTTGTGGTCAATAATTTAAGGCTTCTTACAAGTGTGTGGACTCGATGACTGAGGTACAGTAATCTCAGGCTTGAGTTTTCTGCTTTCAGGGGGAAAGAGCCTATCAAGGCCTGTCAAGGAACTGAAAAGTTTGAGCAGTTTTTTTTTTCTCTCAGATCACCATTGAAAAAAAAAAAAGAGACATTATAAAGCATTTCTAAGCCTACATGGGAAGCAGGAAACTAGTAAATAGTCATAGTAGTTACACAAGCTGTGGCCATTTTGGATTGGGAGACTTGGAGATGCTAAGACACACCGTAGTAAATCCCTGTTGCTGCAGCAGAGCACGACCTTCCCATATTTTAGAGGTATAACCACATGGCTGTGTCTGGGTTGCTCAAGAAGCTTGGACAATGAACCATCTTTTTACCTGATCAGGATTGCAACTGTACCTGAAACTTCACAGCTGATAAGTCTCTCTAGATGATAAGTCTCTCTCACATGTATACAAAAAGTCCATTGCAGTCTGCTTCTCTGAGCGTTTCTTTTCTTCCCTCATCCTTTGCAGCAATCAAAGAGAAATATGTGGACTGGACAGAGTTTCTTATCCATGATCTGACTGGCGCCCGGACTGCACCTGCAAATTTACTGGAAGGCGTATGTATTAGATTGCAGTTTCTCTCTGATACTGTCTTGTGGTGTGCATGCTGCACCAGTGCTTGTGCTCCCCGTGTGTAGGGCTGTGCGCTTGCAATATCTGTGCGTCCAACAGCTGTGCAAAAGTTAGGAACGACGTTGCCTGGATTCTGCTGGCTCTGCTTCTGACTGAGTCGTGGGGTATTTTATTTGCCTTCAGGTTGAAAGGTGCTTAGAAATTTGGGTATTCATATACCAAGAGGTGAAGGAGAATGCCCACAGATTGGAGATGGGTGTTGGCAGGTTGATGGAGAGCATTGTCAGATTTATGTGTATATAGAATTATATTAATATTCCAAGGCTGGAAAAGAGTTCCAGGATCATCCAGTCCAACCATCCATGTAGGGATAGCTCCCTGAAAGACAGCAGTCAGGTTTAGCAGGGAAGTTGAGTGTGGTGGGCTCGCTCATTGATGACTGGATAAGAAAAAGGAGCTGTTGTGTCAGATGCATCCATATAGCAAAGAAGCTGGTTTGTGTAGCATGTTTGCAAGGAGATGTGCTCCTGGGACATGCCTGAGATCTTAGTATTTCACAGCTTCAGCTTCCAATGGGGGGAGCAGGGCTCATCCTACTTTCCATTGGGGAGGCTGCCATCTCTGGTGCATGCCAGTGCTATTAGGAACTTCTCTGTTCCCATTCAAGGTCAGGTTGGAGGGGGCTTTTTATAACCTGATTGAGCTGTAGGTGCTCCTGCAGTTGGACCTCCCTGCAGAGAGTTGGACTAGATGGCCCTCAAGAGTCCCTTCCAACTCAATTCTGTGATTCTAGAGGCAGCAAAAATAGGAGGTCCCAGGCAGAAATGCAGAGAGAAGTCACTGCCTTGACTTGAAACAGTTTCTCACCCTCTTCTGGTGTTGTATGTGATATATGTGCTTAGTGCTGTCTGTGTCATGCGATGTATGTTACCCCCCTGTCGACAGATTTGCTGTTTGTGAGTGCTGCAGATTGTTCTTATACCATTAAATCAATATGCAGTGATAAATTTTTTTTTAACATGCTAGCTATGCATATAAAGAGCTCTTGAATTATGGTAAATGTTAATATTTCAAGCAAGCCAATTATTAATCTTAGCCATTGAGTTGTCAGGAGTAAGCGACAGCCCTTTGGCTTAGAATTTAGCACACAAATCTGGGAAGCGATATTTGCATTTTTGTGGCCAGGGTTTTGTAGTAATAAGGTAAATCATTACACCACCGTTTGATGTTAAAGAATGTTTTGTTGGAATGAAGCAGTGTGTGAGAGAAAAAAAAAAAGAAAAAAGAATTTAAGTAGATTTCTATTATGTTATTACATTTTAAGAGTGCATTTTTCCATGAAATAATATTTGAAGAGGTTGTGCAGGTGTAGAGGAGTTGCTTATAATGGTGGATACATTATTTTGAGAAATATCTGATAATCATAGGTCTGGTTAAACATGTGATAAGGTTTTAGTCAATTTAAATATTTTTTTTTTTCTTACCAAATTCTCATTTTGATGCCTCTATTTTTGGCTTAAAGGAGGTGTAGTCAAATTTGGGTATGCTTCAAAATTTGAATATTTTTATAAGTCAATACGAGAGAGCTTTTTTATAAAGGAAAATAAGGCTTATTCCTCCTTTTATTTTTTTTCTAGCCACCCATAGAAGGAACTGACCTGGGCTGACACTGATTTGCAGAATTAATATTAAAAAAATAAAGAAAAATGTGAAAGGTACATATTGTTGAATTACAAAGAAGTGGAACAATCACACGAGAAGAAAGATTGTGCTTTTTTTTTTTCATATATTTTGCCTGTGCTTAACATTTCCTTTGAGGAGCAATGCTTGCAACTTGTGGAGTGATTGTTAGTGCTGTTCTTAAAATTCTAGAAGTGAGAAATTGAGTAAGAATTGGAACTTGCTTTAAAAAAAATGGAAAGAAAAATAAAAAGCTCTAGCCCTAACATTTGCAAGAAAAAGCCTGACAACTCAGAGTTGCTCACAATCACAAAAGAAAATCACTGAGCCCCAGAGGTATTGTTCTGAAAAATACCACACATTTGTTTTAATGCCTGCGGTTGGCAACTTCGAAGGTGTAAAGTTAAACACATACCAACGGTTGCAAAACCACCATAGACATTTCCATCCATGACAGTGGGAATAATTTGCTCTAAATTCTGGTAGGAGCAAGGCAAATTGTTTTGATGGGAAAGATCAGTGCCCAGAAGGCAATTTCAGTGTCATGCCCAAAGTAGTTAGCTTTTAGATAAACAGCAGGGTCTGATCCTGTGGTCGGTTCCTATCAGCTGCTATCAATGAGAATTTGGTTTGAAATCTTTCAGTGTAACTGAGCTCTGCATTGTTCAGGAGCTTCCCAAGTGGATATGCCTTAAGGGCTGTTTCACCTCTGACTATTCTTTTGTTGTTGTTGTTGTTGATGATGTCGGTTTAGAAATTAGCACAACTGTTGTTTTCTGTTTTACTTCTGAATTTGCACTTGGAAGACATTGGGTAAAATAGAAGAAGAACAGACTGTTTGCTGATCGCTTGGATGATGGTGTGAAAAACAAAAATAATCTTCTGCTGTCATCTGTTTCCTTGAGAAGTCTTCAAATAAAGTTTAAAATAAGGAGTTTTGCTTCTATTCAAACAGCCTCTGCGAGGAAAAAACCCTGTAGACCTCATTACAGTTGATTCCTTAATAGAGCTGCAGGATTCCCAGAATCCCTTTCAGTACTGGATAGTTAGTGTGGTTGAAAATGTTGGAGGAAGATTACGCCTTCGCTATGTGGGATTGGAGGAGACTGAATCCTATGACCAGTGGTTGTTTTACTTGGATTGCAGACTTCGACCAGTCGGTTGGTGTCAAGAGAATAAATACAGAATGGACCCACCTGCAGGTAAAAAAAAACAAAACAAACAAAAAACAAAAAAACAAACAACCTTGTAAAAATGCTGTTCTCTTTTGTGATGTTTTTTATGATCGTGACATGTTTTAAGATTCTTGTGCAACCCATTTCTTTTCCAGCATTCACATTGCTTGGTCAGCAGGTTTTAACTGGAACACAAATTGTGAGCAAGAGCCGTCTGATTTGGGCTCAAAGTAGTGGGTCAGGTAAACTGTATTAAATGTATTTAATAAAGCGAGCTTGGTGTTGCTCTCTCCTCCAAGGAAATTGTGTGCAGTAAGAGTAGCTTTGTGTATCAAGAAGCAGAGCTGATAGAGGTGGTCCAAGGATGTGCCTACTTGCCCGTCCCCTTGCAGTAGTGTTTTGGTGTCCATGTCTTCTTGGTCTTTCTCTAGGCATCCTAGTGTAGGACTCACTAGAATTCTATTTACTGTTCTCCAAATCAAAATTTAGGTGACATCTCTCAGCATATTTTATGCTCCGTTTGCTCTCCCTTCACCCAAGCACCTCTTGCCAATCTGTTTTCTATGGCCATGCTCTTGGATAGCAGTGTACTTCCGTGGAATTTCTTTGGGCTGGAGAAAGTGTTCTGGGATATTTATGGTCCCTTCATTGTAGGTCTTTCTCATCCAGATGTAACTTGGCTGTTCAGGATCTAAGTAAGACCTGCCTTGTGTGTAACCAACTCAGAAGATGGTACAGCAGGCCTACACCACATTTTCCTGTGTAGATGGGCAGATTGTCCAGGTCTGTGCTTCATTCTTCTTGTGCAATAGATGAAGTTTTCCATGGGAATTAACGATGGAAGAAAGATGGCTCTCCTTTGGATGAATGTTCCTGAGGTGACTTTTATCCCTTGAACTTTATTTAGAGAAGTTACTATGATATGTGCTGTTTTACAAATCTGCATGGGTCTTGGGGCTAACTTGGGGTCTTGAATGCTTTTTGGAAGTGTGTGTTTTCCTTCTCAGAGAGGTGGGAATCGATATTCTCCATCACTTCTAAATTAGATGTGAATGCTGGAGGGCATGAATATCACTCACTCAGTTATTTCCCAGAGCATCTGTGTTACACAGAAACACCTTTTCATTGACCATCTCTGAAACCTCTTGGCCTGTATAGGTTTGGTTAATCAATACAGAAGTGGCCTAAACTGCATTTGTACTTCTTTGTCCATTCCACCTTCCTTTTCCTTTTATCTGTTTGTGCTTCCTTCTATACTCCCTTCAATTTTTTTCTTCCAATTGTCTTATCTTTAAAACTGTTATTGGACTCGATTTGATGAAATTATATATTTTTCTCCTCCCCTCTCCTAGACTTAACTGCTTTTTACATTTCTTTCATGTCTTCATTTAGAATCTCTTTCCCCTCCTTGGCATTTCTCTGGCCGTTCCCCTTTTAGTGAGCATTGTTAGTGAGTTTGGTGATATATATCTTCTTGCTGACATTGACTTAAATTATACATCCTAGGATGTTGTCTTGCTGGAGTTTGTTGAGAAAAGACCCTTTGGGTGCGAGTCTTTCCATTTTCTTTTTGAGTCCTGACCTCCTGAAGTCTTACCCCAGGGATCTTTCTTTGACCCATCCTTGCCCTTCTGAGTTCTGCATTCCAGGGAGTAACCAGTCATGGTTATGTCCATGGGATATATGGGAATCTGATACATCTTGAGAGGCAGGAATGCTGGTTGTTCAACTTCTGACATCGCGGATAAAATTGGCCATTTGATGCCCACTACCATCAGCATATTCATAAACTACAGTGGATGAATAATGCTTGTTATGAGACTTGTGGTATAGCAGGCAGACAGGAAGCAGTAGTGAGTTGTCAGAATGAGGTGCTGGGCAGCAGAGAGCTCTGAAGAAACTTAAGGGTGAAGATACTAAATGATAGTCTGTCACAGGATGTGATTTCCTAAGGATGCCAGACCAGGAGATTGTGCCAGGGATTTGTCCCTACCTGCTTCCCTCCTTTCTGCTGACTTCTGTTGTAAATGAGATTTAGTTGGGGAAAGATCTTTGGTGTCACTGGTATATACTGTCTTAGGAAAGAGAAGATTTGTGGGTAATATGTTGGGTTTTTTACATGTTAGTTTAGATTCATTTGGCATTGTATAGGCATTGAAATGATGCTTCAGCATCACCTGTTGCTTTTTCTTTATGATCGGTGGAGAAAAGAGGATGTCTAAATCATTCTGTCATAGGCCAGATGAAGTGACATCTTCATTAGCCTGTTTTCTTCCACTCAGAGGGTTGAGAGGAATGAACACAGAGCTGGTTTCTAACTTTTGAAGCCTGTTGAGAGGACTGCTTGACTGATAAAAGGAACAACCTTAGACTTTTTATAAAAGCTACTGTGAATATCCTCTGAAGAGAGGCTGAGAACTTCCAAACCAGGCTGTGTGCCTAATTGGTATCAAAAGAGGATGTTCAGTTGCACATCTTCTCTGCAGGTTATTACAGTGTTTTACCAACCCCTGACTTGGAAGCTGTTTATGCACCATTAGCTTTATTTCCCAACGTGTCTGGGTTGTGGTTTTGCTATGCTGATCTGCCTCTGGCACCTGGCAAGTTGACTGTCACATTGCACAGCAGTCTGAGGTTAGTCTTTCAAGATACAGGACATTCTCCTCTGAAGGAGATCCCATTGTTCTGAATGTCTACAGCATCTTGGGTGGAGAGGTCTCTTTCTTCAAGCCAATTGCAACCTTGCACCAACGTACGGTATAAGAATGTGCAGAGAAAGTTCTTAGGAAATGGCATCCCTGCTGTGTTCACAACTGGGAACTTTTCAACAGCTTTATATGTCCTCTGTGGTAAAGAGAGTATAGCACTTCTTGCTTTTTCACTTGGATCTGAATCCAAGATAAGCCTCCTTGCTACCTCGAATTGGCAGAGGCAGCTTGACACAGAGCCACGGGTAGTCTTTGCCTCAACTGTTTATGTAGGAAGAGGTAGTCTCATTTTATGTTACTTTCTATTAAAAGACAAATTGGCAATGATTTTAATTCCTCACTCCTTGTTAACCTAAATACAGATTGACACAGTACACTTTGTTCAATTACCTGCAACACTATCACTTAAACAAAATACTTTATGCTCTTTTAACCATGCGATTTAGTGTCCATAAACTTGCCAGCATAAGCTAACTGCCACTGCCTGACGAAATGTCCATGTAATACTGCTTGCTGGTTATTGAAACAATTGAGGTTGTATTAATCTTTCAAGGCTTGTTGGCACCAAAGAAGTTGCTGCTTGTTTTCACTGCTGTTGCACAGAGTTACTCCCAAAGGCCACGTTAGAATTGCAGAGTCACAAAATCATTAAGGTTGGAAAAGACCACTAAGATCATCTAGTCCAACCATCCCTCCCTCAGTGGGGGGACCTCAGTCCCTCAGTGCTACATCTGCCCTTTTCTTGAACACATTCAGGGATGGTAACTCCCCAGGCAGCCTGTTCCAGTGCCTCACCACTTTTTCTGAGCAGAAATTTTTCCAGATATCCAACCTAAACTTCCCCTGACACAACTTGAGGCTGTTCCCTCTCATCCTACAACTGGTTATCTGGGAGCCAAGGCCAACCCCCACCTCACCGCAGCCTCCTTTCAGACAGTTGTAAAGGGTGATAAGGTCTCCCCTGAGCCTCCTCTTCTCCAGACTGAACAATCCCAGTTCCCTTAGCTGCTCACTGTAAGATTTATGCTCCAGACTTTTCACAGCATTGTTGCCTTTCTTTCTCTCCCATGCTCCACTGCCATTATGATGGCAAATGAAGTTCTGTTTTCATCCTGCTCTGTTCGGCAAGCGTCTGTGTGGGTTTTCTGAAACTCAGAATTTATATAGGTAGAAGCAGCAGGTTGGGGTGAAATCATGACTTATTGACTATTTCTGATTTTTTTTTTTCTTTTTTGCATCATTTCAGCCAAAAAGGGAGAAACAAAGTGAATCATTTCCCTTTCTATATTTCAGCCATTCAAGACTCCTGCAAGTGGGTGAGGTATTGGAGCAGGCTGCCCAGTGAGGTGGTGGAGTCACCATCCCTGGAGGTTTTCAAGAAAAGAGCAGACGTGGCACTGAGTGGCATGGTCTAGAGTGGTCATGGACATGGGTTAATGGTTGGACTAGATGATCTTTGTGGTCTTTCCAACCTCAGCAATTCTGTGATTCTAAGTAAGGGGAAAACTGGTGCAATAGGCACTATGAAATAGTGAACAGTTTGACGAAGAGCTCCTTTCTTAACTCTTGTGACCACCACGCATGCTGTAAACAAAGACTTGAAATGTATGTTCCCATTAATAACCAGACAGTTGGGGAATTCACACTACAGCCCTGAAAGGTTAACCTTTCCCTTTAAGTGTGTTTAAATTCACGTGCATACCCGTGATGTCTGTCTGAAGTAGCAAAGCTTGATATAGTGGAAGTATAAATACATCCTCTTCCAGTGAGTGATTCTGCAAATCCTGTTTTGATAAGGTCTTAAATCTATTGAAATCAGAGCATAAAATTCTCTTGTACTGTCAGTGCTAGGTGACAGTGCCTGCCAATTCCTTTTTTTATATATGTTTCTTTTATTTCCTCCTTCAGAATTGTAAGATACCACAGTAAATCTTTGGTAGCTTGCAAATATATATGGTTCCTAGATGTACAAAATTTAAATGCAAATTAGACCAACTTGAACTGTGGTGGAAGTGAGTGAAGCCCCGCTGGCAAAAGCAAATCTTTGCACTGCTCAGTCTTTATCAAAGTTCGAGTTTATTGTTAAGTAAATGTTCATTTCCATTTCAGTAATTGTTACTAGTCTCTCTACTTATCTTGTCTCTTGGAGACCTTGATATGAATGCTCTGCAGTAACTTGTTATGTATGGGATAGCAATATGTTTTCCAGGACAGAAGTAAATCCAATATAATGTTCTTTGTCATAGCATTGTTTCCTATGTTTTTTTGTGTTTTTTTTCCCTTTGGTGATTCATAGGCATTTTACTGCTCTGAACTGTAAACGACTTGCTAATATAATGATTTAATAATATTAAACCAATTTAAAGAAACCCATTGCCTAGAAGTATAATGATTGCAATTCATTAGTGTAAGTGTGAATTGATGTGATGCTCAGTCATGTACCAAAGATAGGTTTGTGTAGATACCAGCTGAAATGTTCTTTCCCACACCTTCCCTCCTGCAAAAACTTCTGCAGTAGTGAATTTTCAATGAACAAAAGAATTGTTAAGGGTATTTCTGTTTTTGTTCAAATATAAATAATGTTAACCCGAGGCTTCTCAAACTGGAAAATATTTGGTATTTTTGTTATGTTCAAATAATGAGATAATACAGTTCTTTTTTCTTCAACAGAAAATGGAATGTGTGTATTTTCTTGGGTTTTACTCTAGGATATAGAACACATTTCTTCCCTAAACGTGCCTTTGCTCCTTGCTTTTGTTGAATTTATCCACACTGTACAGCTTGGGATATACATGCTGCTGATTACAACTGAACCTTCCATTTTTATGACACAGTAACTTAAGACTTTCAGAAATCTTCAATTCCCAAACATTTACTTCTTGGGCTTGTATTTTTTTTTTAAATTGATTTTTGTGTTTTGTTGTTGTTGTTGTTGTTGTTATGATTGCTTTAGATATCTATTCTCTGAAGACGATATCTGAGTGGAAATGCGCCCTGGAAAAATCCCTAAATGATGCAGCAAATTTTCCTCTTCCAATGGAAGTATTCAAGGTAAAAAGTGTACATTTTCCTTCAGTTATTCGATAGAGTAAATTCTCAGCTACAAAACACTATTTTTCATCATAATCACCACCACCATTAGCTATGCATTTTTGCCAGTAATGAACAGCAGCCTGCATGCCACGTTCAGAAAAACTTGCACCAATGGACATAACCCACTGTTTCACAGTGTTTCATCACCCACCACCTCACTGTGCACACATCCACTGTTTGGTCTCCATAGATATTCAGCAAGGGTTGATGAATGTCAGTGGGTGCAGTTTTTCTGCGTAGAGGAGTTCAGTTCTACCCCTTTGCTTCATGTGCAGTTCCATGTCAGGTGCCATTTTGTCAGACTGCCCCTCTGCTGCCATCTGTCACATGAAAACAAGATGTAACGAAGTTCTGGTTGGAAAGTTGAACCTCTGCTGCCATACTGCCAACATCCACTTCTGTTGTAATGGGCCAACTTAATAAAACAGGAGGCATTACTGTCAGAGCAGCCCTTCTATGTTGCTATCAAAGGTCATAAGTGGGATGTTTGTATAAAATGCAGTTTTGTGTGAACTCTGCTCTCAGACCTGATTTCTTGCTGTTACTGTTTTATAGATGATGTAGGGGTATGACCAACGCTGATTTCTCCAACATCAGCATTTCTCCAACACCATTTCTAACATCTTCAATTATGCAGACCTGACTTCTCACAGCCTGTGACAGCACAGTGCTATGATTATGAGAGTACTTGTAAACTCAGCTTTCTGTGAGCTCTGTGCTCAAATTTTCATCTCATTCAGAGCTGGTCCTCCTCCAGGGACCTGTAGTGGAAGTAGGAGATAATTTTCTCCTGTGTCATTTTTTCTTCACTCAATCTGATTTTTAATAGTTAGAGATGTGCTTCAGCCCTGAGGCACCAGCTTTAATATCCCATCCAAATCCACACTGCTGTTCATCGTGGCTGCTCCAGATCATAATCCAGATTTCTAGCTGTGCCAGCCTTTTTAATGTTGCAGCCTTGCAGTGGTGTGCTGTAGCAGTGTGGGGGGATGAGTTGTAGCATAGTGCTGCACCACTGTCTCCAGTGGAGTGGACCAGGTCATAGAATAATGGAATCATTAAGGTTGGAAAAGACCACTAACATCATCAAGTCCAACCATCAAACCATTTTCATCATGCCCACTAACCGTGCCCCTCAGTGCCACATTTGCTCTTTTCTTGAACATCTCCAGGGCTGGTGACTCCACCACCTCCCTGGGCGGCCTGTGCCCATGCTTCACTATTCCTAATGAGAAGAAATTTTTTTTTTTTGCTAATATCCAGCCTGAAATCCATCTGATAACCACCAGATCCTCCTAGTCAACCACAGTGGTTACCACTGCTCCTGGCTCATCCAGTGTGGACACCTAGGTTCCTTCCCATTAGCAGCATGATATTGGGGCACCCCTAAACACCCATGTGATTGGGAGAAGGCACCCAGCATGCCCCATTCTGGCTCATCACAGGGACCTGGTGCCACCTAGTGAAAGCCCTGCTAGGCTGAGAGGAATACAGAAAATGTATGCATTGGCTTTTTTCACAGACAAGGGTTTGAGATGTCCCATAAAATCATAGAATTGCCCGGGTTGGAAAAGACCTTAAAGATCATTGAGTCCAACCACAACCTAACCATACTGCCCTAACTGTAACAACCCTCCACTAAATCATGTCCCTGAGCATCGCATCCAAACGGTTTTTAACACATCCAGGGATGGTGACTCAACCACCTCCCTGGGGAGCCTATTCCAGCACTTAACAACCCTTTCTGTAAGAAGTGTTTCCTGATATCCAACCTAAACTTACCCTGGCACAACTTGAGTCCATTTCCCCTCGTCCTGTTACCTTAAAAAATAAAATCTCATGTTGTTGCAGGAGTGGTTTTGATTCTCTGCCACCTTTTTTTGTACAGTGCTTCAGTCCAGAAGCTATTAAACTTTGCAGTTTCAAGATGAAGAGCATATTGTATGGGGCAGGGATTAAACTGGGAAAGCCTAATGTGTAAATTTTATTCCTGCCTATATGAAAAAGCAAAGAATCTTTCTGATGAGGCTCATAAAGCATCCTTTTTTTTTCTTTAGTTTATAAGTAACAGCTGTTTTGCAGCCTTTTCTCAGCATGCTAGACTTATACCCACTTATTTTAATTATTGCATGACGGTCATAAATTTAAACTCAGCAAGTCCCAGTGGCCACACTGTGTGGTTAGAGCTTGCAAGGGTGTTCCTCTTAGACAGTGCAGTGCCTTGGAATGCTTGAATGGCCCAAAAGGAGAAATTTTGGGGGCCATACATGACAAAAAGGCAGGATTAGGGCAATATAGCTTCTTTGTTTGAACTGTGGAAGCCAAGCACAAGGATTCAGTGTCTGGTGTTGTTTGGGTCCCTGCCTGGTGATGAGGAGGCTGGAGGCTAAATGAATGGATGTCCTTTTTTTCTCTGCCTTTAGAAGGACTCAACCCCATCTTCTACCATTTGATCGAGGGGTAAAATACAAGAGATTGTGCTTGTGAGCATGCCTTCCTCTAATAGTGATTTAAATGTAAGTTAAGTAGAGGCTTTCTGTATGAGAATGTAGTTGTCTGATCTTTCAAGGCAAGCCAAAATTCACTCTTGGGAACTTCAGTAAGAATCTCAGAAGAGCCCAGCAAAAAATGTTGAATCCAAAGGCTTTTTTTTTTCTTCCTAGTACCAGCACGGAAATAATGTCTCTACAGGGTGCCAGGGGACTTGGTGCTGCTATAATTGTTATGTCTTACATGAGGTATAAAACACAGAGTTTGGCAGCTTGCAACTGTTAAGATCTTGGTCTTCTGGAAAGCTGGAAATGTTTACTTTGGCAAACATGATAAACTGCCCAGTTGATAAACTGAGCAATTAATTTCTACATTTCCCTATAGAAATCCATACAGGTATGAACACTCCCTAGAGTGAACACACACACGTTCTTTTGGCTTGATTGCAGATTAAATTGCTGTTGTTGTTTGAGATGTGCATGGTGGTGGGCAGTGTCAGGAATGCAGTGTCAAACTGGTCCCAGGTGGTAGTGCTGGAAAGTCAGGTCTGCACTTGTAGAATCATAGAATTGTTAAGGTTGGAAAAGACCACCAGGGTCCTGTAGTCCAACCATAACCATCTGTAGTGGGAAAAGTGTCTTCTGTTATGAATTTATGAGCCCAACATTACTGTTGGTGGTGGAGCAATTTGGTTTTGGTGACAAAGGGTTGGGTTCTGCCTGGTAGCTCATACGCCATGAATTTGAGCCTGTATTATCACTGCTCAGCAGCATAGCAGAACAGAGCTTTTGTGTAGTGGTCTTCAGCGGGAAAACACTAAAATGTCTTGCAAAAACGCAGCCCTCATGGTAGAATGGATTGGGTTGGAAGGGACTTCAGAGATCATCTAGTTCCAACCCGCTGTTGATGCAGGCAGGATTGCTGACCACTGAATCAGGCACTATATCAGATTGTCCAGCACCCCATCCATCCTGCCCGAATTATTCCCCTCTTTTGCATCCAAGGAATCAGAATTGTTAAGGTTGGTTAAATACGACTAAGATCATCTCGTCCAACTGTCGGCCCATCACCACCATGCCCACTAGATCATGGCACCATTAATGAGGCCTTATGAGCTGGTTACAAAAATCAGAGGGAAGGATGAGAGGAAGATCTTCCTTTTTTTTTTTTTTCTGGTGCTGTTTTACACTTGGCCATATGTTGAAAGCATTTGTAAAACACTTTAGGATCCTTTGAGAAGGAACGTGATATTCAACTGCTAGAAAATGTCACTGTTATATAGCTACTAAACATAGTGTTTTGCAAACTACACCTCCTGGAGAAAGTTTTTCTTTAAAAAGCTTTTTGCAACACATCTACTATATTGTCATTCTGTTCTTCTTAGAAAACAAATTGATTCTCAAAAAAAAAAAAAAAAAAAAAGCAGACTGTTTTTTCGAGTGTGTTTAAATAGTTTGGGAGCTTAAATCCTTCCAGAAAGCCACAAGGAAACCCAAGGAAGCCTGTCCTTTACAGTTTCTGCTCTGATTTTGAGATGCAACATTTGGCTGAATGCCTGCAATAAGAGATGGCTCAGAGCACACCTAAGAAAATGACCAAATCTTTGGGTATAAATAAAGGTGGCTGGATTTACTAAGGCCAGCTTTAAAGCTGTGCAACATCAGTGGTTCAGCAGTGCCGTGCTGATGCTTTCTGAGAAGCAGCCTGGCATCAGGAAACCAAACTTAAGACACAGAACCTTTTAGCCCAAATATTTATTTCCCCCCGAACACACATTTGTAATTATTCTCTCTAGCTGAGGAACAACTGTTTCTCTTCTCTGGAACCAGCCCAGTGAGATCCTATTTCTAGATCATAGATCATAGAATCATTCAGGTTAGAAAATACCTTCAAGATCATCAGGTCCAACCATTAACCTGACCAAATCTCATCACTAGACCATGGCCATTAGTGATGTATCACACATCCCTTAAATACCTCTAGAGATGGGTTACCATCACCTCCCCTGGCAGACAGTGCCTAACAACCCTCTCTGTAATGAGATTCTTAACTGATATCTGAACTAAATCTCCCCTGGTACAACTTGTAACTCTACTAATTTGGAGTATTTGGGTGTTTCCTGTGATTTGTAATAATACCATTAATTGATGCTAAGATAAAAGGGATGGAAGGAATCTCCTATGGAGAATGATGAAGGGACCATCCATCAGTGAGTTCAGAGCTGCCTCCTAAAATTCAGTACTGGGTGCTTTTTTGTTCCACAGTCAAAAATACAATAAACAAATATTACAATAAGTATTAAAAAGAACTTCTTTCTCTCCCAGATGTTTTTTTTTTCCATCAGCTGAAATGTGCTTTTAAAATATGAGATTAAATTGAAGTATTTATTTATGATTGTAACTTATTTTTTGAAGAAAAAGATAACATCTCTCAGAAGTTAATGCATTCTGTAGGTGTTTTAGTGTGTTTTCTTCCATTATTTGGTCATCTGGAGGAGTTTCAGTGTAAGGAAGAGAATCTCAAGGGCTACTTTTCTGCCCTTAAGCCTCTATCCAGACAATTCTGATCTGAATAGATGCACAGCCTTGAAATCTAACAGGGTTTTTCTGTTTTCAACCCCTATAGTGGATAAGGACATGCTGATACAGCAGGTTAAAGCATCCGTGCTTTTAATTTTGCATGGAAGCCAAACTCGAATGTTAGCAATCCCAGGCCTCTTCATGCACTGATGGCTTGGCTGGCCCTTGTTGTGCATGCTGTGCTTTAATAACCCGTGAGTCGCCATGCAATTTGCTGGCTGCCAGATTATTTATACTCCATCTGTTCTTTCCCATCCGTAGCACTCGCCATCCCTTCTCCTTGGCTGCTTTTTACCTGGCTGGACTACATGCATGGCCTCCTGTCCCCTCCACTCTTCATCTGCCTTTTGACCCACTCCAGTCTCAGCTCATTAAAGCCATTTATCTTTATAAAACTTAATAACCATCATTAAGAGTATCCTGAAAATGTCTTTACTTACATAACTGCCTTTACAGCTCTTGAAAGCAGGGATGTTTCCAATACTAAAGATGAAATCTGGTGGAAAGACCATATGAGAAAAGTCTTCACTTCTCTACAGCTCCCTCCTAATTTTGGGCATTGCAAAGGGGTGGGTGGGGCAAAGCGATCCATGAGGGTATATGAAGTTAATCCAGAGATCCAGAGTTTGGTCTCACTGCGTGAATGTTAGGATGGGAAGAGAAATGCTAGAGAGAGTTCAAGCAAAGCAGATGGGCTGAGTAGGAAACAGCTCCATCACTCTGCTCTATTCCACATTCCTCTGGCTGCACGATTAGCATGTGTGGTTTTCTTTCTCCATTAGTATGACTAGAGGTCTCTCAGAATGGTGAAAGGTTAGGAAAAGGGCCTGATCCAATTCATATATGGCATTCAAGCTCTGTATGAGATAGTTTGTACCTGAAGTATCACAGAATCGTAGAGGGGACCTTATTTACTCCTGCCCCCTATGCAGTAATCAGGGTTGCCACCCAACAGACAAGCTGCTCAAGGCTCCATCCAGACTGGACTTGGATGCCACAGCTTTTCCATGGCAGCGTTTTCTCCTTTACTGAAATGAGTCAGTGTGCTGGCCTGGGCTCCCTGCACCCTGTTCTAGCTATAGGTGTCCCTGTTCATTGCAGGGGAGTTGGACCAGGTGACTTTTCAGCATCCATTCCAACTCACACAATTCTGTGATTCTTGGACAACAGGTACTCCTAGTTAGGGTATGGGTGATACCCAAAAGCCATCTGTCCAATAATGCTTTTTGTTTTTTTTGAGAGAGAAAACAGTAGTCAGCTGTGATCTGTTTTCAGTGCATAGAATTTGTTCAGATCTTCTCTCTTTTAACCAATTTCCATGGATTTTTCAATAGTGAGATGTTACTGAGGGCAGAATCTGTCCAGGCACGTCTCTGTGAAACTCAGTCCCTCATCACAACCAAGGTAGTTATTTAGAAATGTGAGAAGAGGCACCGATGGCTTCATTTTGAGCACTTGGATTAGTGTTCCCACTTGTGAAATGAGAGCAATGTATGACACAGCAAGGATTCACTAGCAAACACTTGTGAAATGGGGTGCAATCCTAGATGCTGTAATTCTGCTGTGAGATAATGAAAAAAAAAGATGCCTTTTGCTTCTGCAATCCGTGCTTCCACCAGCCTGGCAAATCAAAGCCTGCAGTGTGTAGGAGGGGATCTTTGCCCCGGTGCCATCTGCAGCAGGCCGAACCATGCGAAGAAGGTGTGCTCAGATTTAGACCGGCTACTCTGCAATGTTGCTGTTTCTATGGTAACTGTTTTTATTCAACAAGAGAAGCTTAAAATCTGTTGGGCTAAATTTGATCCTAGGCAGAAGCATCTGCAGTGTTTAAGGGGCTCTTCGGTAGGTGCAGCTGTGATAGCTGGCTGCCATGCTCCTTGCTTCAGGGTCTCAGGACTTTCAAAGCCTCCTTCCCATCACCTTTTCCTCTTCATCCCACCTCACATCTCTACATTTTGGTCTCCCTGTGTTTCTGCACTCACATTTTGCTTGCAGATTTGCTTATGTTATGTCTTGCAGGAGAATTTCTGTGTCCCTGCAGAGTGTGTCTTCAGGGAAAATTGCACAGCGTTTAGCAAGGAGAGCTGATGAATCACGACAAGACCGATTCCTCTGCAAATAATGCAGAGGATTGCAGTTGGGAGGGTTTCTTTCTTTATTTTTTTTTTTTTTCTTTTTGCTCAATTGAAAACCAAATGCCAGATTCCTGTAGAGGCAATTTAACCACGGCTATTACTGTGCTTGTGACTGGTTACCACCTAAGAGCTTTGTGATTAAAATTAGGCTATCAGAAGCAGCCAGTGTCTGGGAGAATTAGGGAAAACACTGGCGGAAGCAATTTCTTTCAAAACAAAACTGAATTGAATTAAATAATTTGTTTCCAGTCATACCTGATGGAACCTACTTCTCCTCTGTCACTAGTAGGGTAAACCAGGAGAGATGTGATTGAAGGCAATATCATTTCACACAATTGCAGCTGGTGAGGATTAAGGGAAGCTCAGGTCAAACATTTATTAATGCTGTTAATGATCAGCCTCTCAACTTTGCAACTTCTCAGACTTAGTTCTGAGTTTCGTACAAAGCCATAATCATGTAAGTGGTGTGCATGAACTATCCTGGACCTAAAGAACTCTGTGTTTTGGGGTATTTGAAAATCAGGGTTCAAATTAGAGCCTTTTCTGCTTATCTATACACTATGCATGCTTTTGGGTTTGAAATCAGATGACTCGTTTTGTATGTTGAGGAGAGTGGGCTAAGAGTGAGCATTTCAGAACCTGGAAGAGATGCCCTTGTTTGGATTTGTAGACACAGCTAGAGCAACCGTCCATTGCATGGCTGGCCTAAATGCCACGGGCAAAAGCCATTTAGGTTAACTTAGTTAGGTCTGAGTACTGTCTGCTCTGCCCAGTGGAGTGTAGAAAGGCTTGAGCAAAAGGGCAGGTGACTATGATCATTTTGCAGTGTATCTTTCTGAGTTCAAGACAGTGCTTAGAGGAAGTTGGTGACTTTTTTAAGATTTAACTGTGTCACCCACACCTGTGCATTCTTAAAGACTGACTACATCCTTAAGTCTAAAAACTTCTAAGATAGCAAGAGTGAGGCTGACTTTAATTGCTTCTTGGGATTTGTAGTCAGAGTTGTGACAGCCTTGGCTTTGCCTGTGGGTTTGGGCTGCAAGTGGCAGACGTTCATTCAGTGGAGGGTTCTGCAGTTTTCCATTCATTACTTGTAAGCACCCTTGTGGGCTGTAATCCATCATGTTAGAGATTTTGACCCTTTGAATGAGTGAGCATGGTTCTTGTACCACATTAATTCATTGTACGTTCCTCAGTATGATTTTCACTTTGCTGTAAGGGTTTTCTCAGCATCAGACTGGTTTTCTTGGCTGCTCTCCAGCAAGGAGGACTGGGAGGTTGTTTGTGTTGCCCACACAGAGCTTGTGAGCCTTGTGAGGCAGGCTCGTTGATGGTGTAAATGTGTGTGGCAGTGGAGCTGCTCCTGAGAAGCACTAAGTTGTAGAACCATTCAGGTTGGGAAAGACCACTAAGATCATCTAGTCAAACTGTCAGCCCATCCCCACATGCCAGCTAACTATGTCTCTCAGTGCCACATCTACCCTTTTCTTGAACACTTCCAGGGATGGTGACTCCATGACCTCTCCAGGCACCTGTTCCAGTGCCTCACAACTCTTCCTGAGAATAAGTTCTTCCTAATATCCAACCTGAACCTCTCCTGGTGCAACTTGAAGCCATTCCCTCTTGTTTTTTCACAGTTACCTCAAAGCACCTCTCCACAACCTCCTTTCATTTTTTTATGGAGAGCAGTAAGGCTTCCCTGAGCCTCCTCTTCTCCAGACCAGACAATCCCAGTTTCCTCAGTTACTCCCCATAAGATTTGTGCTCCAGACTCTTCACAGCTTTGTTGCCCTTCTCTGCACACATCCAAGGACTTCAAAGTCTCTGTTGTAGAGAGGGGCCCAAAACTGAATGCAGTGCTCGAGGTGCAGCCTCACCAGGAGTCAGCCAGCAGGAGCAGAGATCCACCACACACAAAGCTATAAAATGCTCCAAATGACTGTACAATTCCATTTGAAAGCAAATTCAAACTCGCTTGGAATAGTGGATGGAAATAAATGTCTGGTGACATCCTGATAGGTGGCTTTGAACGCTTTGTGCAGTGTGGAAAGGTTGGTTTCTGCCACCCAACAACATTTCAGGTGTTGCTTTTGCTGTGCTGCAGATTCTGGAGGGAGCGAAGGGAAAGCTTCAGCCCTTCAGTCCTCATCTTGCAGCTGCTTTTATTTAACAGGCGTCTTTCCTGTCAATGTGAATATTAGGAGCCAAGTGCAGTTCATTATCCAGTGTATCACTTTGAGTCTAATACTAATTAAAAGCTTTGCCTTTGCTTCTGTAGAACCTATTCTTAGGAATTATGTAAATTAATTAGAATTTTGAAGAGGAGCGTATGCCAAATCCTCAGCAGTTCCCTGCTGGCTGAGGGGAATGGCATTGGGATCAGTTCTTTTTTTTCTTTTTGCAGCTGCAAAAATCTGAGGCTCTTAAAGTCAATTTTAATGCTTCACTTTTACAAATATGTGAAAGAGATCAAATATCCAGATCCCGACCATTTGCCATGGCGGTACAATATCAAGGCTTTTTCTCCATGAAAGCTTTTCCGTCTCAAAAATGACATTTAACACAGACAAGCTTTTTACTTCCACAGCCCTTCTCCAAACAAAAGTATGTTCCTGAGTCAAAGAGAATTTTCTCCCTCAAAAGGGAGACATACCGAAGATCCCATGGGTTCTCTGCAGGAGTTTACTCTTGCTATTAATTTAATGAGAAAGATGTTTACATGGTATGCTGAATGGGAAGGGAGATTTGATCCTGAGATACACAGCACATGGACAAAAGGTGATAGGCTTTTCAAGTAAAATAAACAATGTTAAATGTTGTTAGTTTTATGATTTTTCCCATTTGATTATTTTTTCCCTTTGAAAAAAGCCGTAGTAAAAAGGAGCCCAGCCAAAGAAACCGTCTCAAATGAAAATAAGAAGTAATACTGTTTTAAGTATTTTGATCTCAATCAACAAATCACATATGAAGTTGATGAAACTACTCGCATGTTTAAGGATAAACATGATTAAGTACTTCGGTAGATCTGGGCATATTATGTATTGAAGCCAGATGCAAGCGTGAATTGAATCCTGGATCTTTTGATGGGAAGATGCTGCAGTGTAAGCTTGCTTCCAGATGTATGATTTGCAAAGTTGCCTTTTCTTTACAACCTCACCCCAAGGATTGAGAGATGCTGGGTGTGGATCCTTGTGTAGGGAAGAGATATCCTACAGTCTAGATGCTGTCTGCCTTTGAAGGTTGGAAGTTCAGTTGGTGAGGTCTGATTTTTGCAGCCATTATCTTTTCCTAGTGGTAACAATGGCAATTTTGATAACCTTTCCTTAATGCAGTGCTTACACTGAGCAGCTTCACTGTACAAGGAGCCAAATTCAATTCCCTGAATCAAGCTCTTATTCAGCAAAACATTGTGAAACTGCCAGAAATCAGTCTCCTGGTTTGCTGGGACTTCGGTAATGTGGAAATAATTGCCAGCAACTGGAAGTACAGCTGATGCTGCACTGCAGGACACCCAAACTCCTGAATGTCTGCTCCTTCCTCAGCCATTAGTTCATCGTGGTGTTTTGGCCCATTATTGCTAAGTCTTCCTCAGTTTCCCCATTGGAATATACTTCCCTTGCTGTGAAACTGAAGACATTATGAAAGCTTTTTTGACTGCTTTTTGGTTCTCGCATAAAAGACACAGTAATGTTGCGAAGATAAGGTAAGGTGAAGACAACTATTCCTTTAGCTTTGATTGGAGCTAGTAAAAATCCTTATCTCTAATGGCACCGGGAATGTAAGATCCCAAAATAGAAGTCATTAAGTCTACAAGTGAGAACAGTTCTTAGGAAGGAAAGTGTAATGACATACAACTTCAGATCAATAGAAAATCATTTTAGAACAAGAATACAACATGTAGCAACGAATGTAGATGGGAGTGACATTGCTAGCCTCTTATTAGATACTAAGCTTTCTGCATATATTTTGGAGTTCAGTGTGTGTGTGCTTTAAATATAACAGCTCTTCTTTTTTGGTTGTGTTGGCTAACGCATGGGTCATTTAGACAACATTGGTCTAAATGATGTAAATGTTGTTTTACATTGGTTCAGTGTGAAATAAAATTGTTACTTTGGAATTAGGTTGCTAGCCTGTATGCTAGTTAGACAAGGACATGAGGATGGGGTCATTTGATAGATGTAACACATTTGTGGCAAGTGAGGGAGTTGAACCTGTGTTGTTTCTGAGGTTAGGTGCTGCATCCTCCTGATCACCCAAGGTTATTGCATGTAGACATGTTTGA
The DNA here is from genome assembly GCF_019238085.1 of Lagopus leucura. NCBI lineage: Eukaryota > Metazoa > Chordata > Aves > Galliformes > Phasianidae > Lagopus > Lagopus leucura. The sequence continues at coordinate 3,307,576 of NW_024962265.1, read as the reverse complement.
TCCTGGATGAAGGTATTGTGACAGGCATGTACCTGAACACAGCTGTGTATTTTTCCACCAACAGGTTCTCTCATTGCTCACCTTTTGGGTTCAAGTTCATTGTCCTGGGCCTTATTCCACCTTTATTCCCCCAGTTGGACAGAAGACCTTTCCATCTTATGGTACATGAAAACCAGCCCAGGTTTTTATTTGATGCCGTAGAGGAGCCCAACGTTCATTAGGACAAATCAGGGGCAATTAGGTCTTCCACCCACTTCCCACCAGCTTCCACCCACTGCAGGCACAGGAGCATGCAGTCGGAGACAGTGGACAATCTGCTAATCACCTGGGTGACAGATCCACCTGAACACCTTTCAAATAGATTCTCCAGTGTGTTGAGCCTTCCTTCGTGGCTGGTGCTGACACACCACCTATCCCTCTTCCCTATTCTTTCCCCCAGGACCATGCTGATTTGAGAAACCACTTTTTCACTGTGGGGATGAAGCTGGAGGCGGTGAATATGAGGGAACCGTTTCATATCTGTCCTGCATCAGTGACTAAGGTAGGGTCCCAAAAATGAATGAGGGCTGAAAAGATGTTATTTCTACCATGTTTAGGAAAATATCCATGAATGTTCCCCTCTTCATCAGTTGTTTCTGTTGTACGAGCATCACTAGTTGACTTTATGTGCACTTATCACTGGGTAACGCGTGCACTCATCCTATGAATTTCATCTGCCAGTTTCATGCAGATAAAGGGAATCCCTTTTATCCCAGTCTTCTTTCCATGCCTACATATTTTTCCTGCACATCTGTGATTCTATCTGAAATGAAACAACTGGTTTGAGGGCATACTTGTGTGTCTTATCCACACCCTCAAAAGCAAGAGAAGGGAAGGCTTGTAGGGTCTCCAGTACTGTCTACAGTCCTTGCCCAGCTATAAGCACACTGAATGATTCTGAACTGTGGTGCTTTCTCTTGCCTCAGTTTACCCATCTGTGCCTTGATATCTTTGGTGGAAACACAGATGTAAAGCGTTAGGTGAGAGTGGGTTGTTTGAGATGCACTTTGATTCCAATTTGTTTCAGCTTTATATGTTTGCAGGTGTTACAGCAAATTTAACATCAGATTTTTTTCTTCTTTTTCATCTCTTAGGTTTTTAACAATCATTATTTGCAAGTGACCATTGATGACTTGAGATCTGAACCCAGCAAAATCTCAATGCTTTGCCATGCGGATTCCTTAGGGATCTTGCCAATACAGTGGTGCCTTAAAAATGGAGTCAATCTCACACCGCCCAAGGGTTTGTATTACTTCTCAATGGCTTGCAGCTTTTTTACTGCCTTTAAAACCATTCTGCTCTTTGCTGCAGAGCACCACACTAAGCATCTCCAGCCAGAGCATCTTTGTTGAGCCACCGAGGCTCATAACAGCCTGTGAACATCTCTGCAAATGTGTTGTTGATGGATTAATGTCTGTCTGAAGCAAACTGCACTGAGGCATAGGAAATTCCTGTAAAACACATCTCGGTGATGTTTTGTGGTGCAGATTGCTGAAGGAGCATTAAGAGTCATATTATGTTTGAGACAAACCAGGCAGCTTCGCTTATAGCATCCCCATTGGTACAGCCCTGAGCTGCAGAGAACACGGAAATCTCAACGTCTCCTGGATTCAGATTGTATCTCACCAGTTAGCTCTCAGCTGCCTGCCCAGAAGCACATAGGCATTTTTACTTACCTGTCTCAAAAAAATCCCAGACGAGGGCAAATTGAGAGCAGTACTCAGGTCAGAGCCAGGAGGAACAGCATCCGACCGTGCTATTTCCCATCTCTGTAGCAGTGCAGTTAATTAACTGCAATTTCAGGCAACCACCTGCAGTGTGTTAGCAATATTTCTTCACTTGCAAAATGTGTTGGCTTTCTGGAATGTTAATTTTTTTTATTCTGGTCAGGGTGTCAAACTTCTGCCAAAAAATGACATTGCTTGAGAGAAGAAATGCTTCACAAAAATATCCTGTGAAGTCGTGTACATGCATATTTGTCTTCATTTTGGAAGGAAATATGCTGCTGCTGGTCCCAAGGAAGTGAAGGGCTATTCCCTGCCAGATTTAAAGGCCTCTTATATTTATATAAGATATATACATATATATCTAGCATGTGCAGTTTGAAATTCCCACCAAAGTCTGGGAGCCCTCTGTGTGCAGCTGCATATAGTGATATGTGATTAATCTGTTGCTTTTACTGAAAGAAATTTACTCTGTGGATGTTTATCTTCCTCTTGCTTAAATCCAAGTGTAAAGATTGTGACTATGTAAGTGCTCAGTGGTCAGCATTTTGTTTTTTCCACCATGAGTTCCCATGCAGCTTCCCCCGGGCCACCTTATTAACTCAAATAGACCATAGACCAGACGTTTCTATATAAAGGAACATGGCTTAATAGTTTCCACTCCATGCTGGTACAAAACCTGTTTTATGGGGCAAGCACATGCAAGCTCTATTTAAATGCCTGCATAATTAGAAGTATCTGTAGCATTCTTCCACCTGTCATTACAGATATTTTCAACTTGTCCTGGAAAGGCTAAGCAGCTAGCAGGTATCTGGTGTGATATTCAGTGCCTGGGGTCCACCTTGGTTCCTCAAAAGGGGCAGGAAGCCTTTGCTTTCTGCTGTCAGATCAGAAATCATGGAGAGAAGCTATTAAAAGAGGTTTAAATCAAGTAGCAGATAGAGGCATAAAATATATTGTGCTTCTTCCAGAGTATATGAGGGCTGCATGCCTAAACTGCATCTTAGGATCTTTTGGGTCAAAAAACTCCTCCAGCAGCAAACATGCACTTTGAGTCATGAAAGTGGTTAAACATTGGAATGATGTCTGAAAAAACAACCAGCAAGCAAAAAAGCACACCAAAAAATGCAGATAGAAAAAGAAATGCATCCAGAACCACACTGAGGTCTTCTCTGACAAGAGTCACATCAGCTTGCAATAAAGAAGCAGTCAGGACTGACAGGAGAGGGCTGCAACATGCCTACAAGTGGGACCAGAAAGAAGGAGGGCATTCCCCCATTTTCAATCATAACTGCTCTGAGGTGTCCAGATTTGCTCCTTTTTTTTTAAATGTGCAGATTTGGCCATTCTCCTCCATGACTATATTGACAATATTTAGTGCTGCAAACATAGCTTTCCCTTTTGAAAGGCGAGAAATTCCCATGGAGAATCAGATGACGTGGGGAAAAATACATAAGTCCTTTTTGTCTTCATGGATAGAGTCTTTGCTGTATTCTAGTATTTTTGGGGGGGGGGGAGGGGTTAAATAATGGTTGGCAGGGAGTTGTCTGATTTTACAATTAATTGATTTTATTTCATCAGAATAGTAGTGCAAATTGGGATATTTGGGTTCAAAGTCCTTTATTTCTTTAATATCTCTTCTTTTGCCTTTTTGCCTGTCAAGCCTTTGTTGAAACCAAACATGCAGTAGATGAGTCATGAACAGGAGGTGCAAACATTTGCTGCTAGAAACAGAGAGCAATTTTTCCTGCGTGGTGCCAAAAATGAATACCCATTTACTGCTGCTGTATAAACATTGAACAAGCACTGTTTATATTTATTGGGTTTGGGTTTATTGACCACTTCCCTTTAGAGTAGTAGTTGTTCCTTTTCATGAACCGTTAAGAGGGGGAAAAATACCACAGTAGCACTCTTAAATACAAGGCTTACTAAAGAAATGCCGTTTCTAAACCTCCAATGCATTTGTATTGTTATATTTGACTCTGATTACACTGCTGGTTTTAACAGCTCTTCAGTGCTGAGAGTCAAGACAGCAGACACAGTGAAGTTCTGTGTATTTGGGGAGCAGTAGGTAATTCATAGAACCATCATAGAGTGGCGTGGGTTGAAAAGGACCACAATGAGCATCGGCTTTCAACCCCCTGCTATGTGCAGGGTCACCAACCACCAGACCAGGCTGCCCAGAGCCACATCCAGCCTGGCCTTGAATGCCTGCAGGGATGGGGCATCCACAACCTCCTTGGACAACCTGTTCCAATGTGTCACCACCCTCTGTGTGAAAAACTTCCTCCTAATAATCTAATCTAAACCTCCTCTGTCTTAGTTTAAGACCATTCCCCCTTGTCCATCACTATCAACCCATTTAAACGAATGTGCAGATTTGTGCAGGCTTTGACCATTATTACTAGGGTTGAGCTTTAGAGGATAACAATGTGTGAATATCATGTGCTAATGAGAGCATCTATTTACTTCTCATCATGAGGCTCCATGATGAGGTACACACAGGGCCAGGCTTGTTTGATGGCAGTTCTTGAGTATGGCCTTCTTTGAGCAATCCTTGTTGCGCTGCTGAAGTTCTGGTAAACTGCACTGCTGCCTTTCCAGGCTTTGTTCCCACAGAAGTCTACAAAGAACCTCACACCTTGAATAGTACAGAGCCAAGCCAGCAGCTGGTTTTATGGTGACACGTGAGTCAGATTTTTATACCTCATTGAAACGTGCCTTTTCCATCCACTCTGCCAAGATTTTGCACAGCTCTCAATCAAGATTGAGGATCTGTCCACGAGGGGCTTACATCAGAGACCTGAGAACATGCAAAGTGTGGGCAGGGTTTAGGGTCCCTGTGAGCAATGTACTCTGGCAGCTGAGACGTGCCCAGGTTTGTTTAATGCAGACATCTGCATTGTGGCTGCCTTCATGTGAGTTCATTACCAAAGCTGCTTCCAGAGTCAACGGAGAGCAAGTGAGACTTGTAGAGGGATTCTGCTCCTTCTGAAGGAGGGTGTGCAAATCACCTGTAGATCTTTCTCCATTGATGCTTCAGGGAAGCCAGCTCAAGGCGTCTACGCTGCCAACACCTGTGTGCGATCAGATGGATCCCCTTCTGATGCAATGTGCACTTCGCCTCCTGTTTTCCATTTCATTTTCTGAAGCCTGAAAGTATCTGGCAAGGAAATAACAAGAGAGAAAAAAAAGTAGACAGAGAAGAAACAAGACAGTACTGTTGAAAAAATCAGTTGTTAATTTATGTAAAAAGATGCTAGGTATTTTTCATGTGAAAAATGAAGATTCTCTCAGTTATGGCCCTTTGTCACTTCTCTGTGCGTGTTTATTTCTAGCTTTGCAAACAGTATTATGTTTTGTTACTGCGTAAATGCCCTGCAGAGACATTTTAGGACCCTCTCTATCTTGCTCATTTGTGAGTGCAGCTGTTAAGAGTAGAGCTCGTTTTATCCTGGATACTTGCATCTTAGCAGGATGCTCAAGACTTTATGTTCAAAATGTTTGCTCTTTTTTGGATCTGGATGATGGATAAGTGATTCCACTCAGTGCGCCGTCCTTTCTTGCCTACAAAAAAATTCACAGTTTCCACTGTCACAAATGACTAATTCCCATCTGATCTTGACTGTCCCTTTTTGACTGCCAATGAAAAAGACATTAAGGGATGTTCTGTAAGATTGAGTCCAGTCTGAGATATCAGGCAGGGAGATTAAGGGGAGAATTTGTCCTTTAGATGACTCCTGAAACTTTCCAGTGAGAGTAGTTCTACAATAATGTTATTACAGCATCATCCCAGGGCTCTGGATAGGGAATAGCACTCATTGGTATGAAGCACTGGGAAATCCTAAAAACCAGATTAAAATCAGTCAAGCAGTGAAACCAAACAGCCAAATAAAACCCTTTGCCCCAAGAGTTTATTGCTAGGTAAGAAATATAGAGGAGTAGGGATTTGGATCTCTGTGATAGGACTGTTTGAGTGACCCCCCTATCAATCACTGCCTCTTCCATTTTTCCTTAGAACAAGAGGCTGAAAGGATTATCTGATTGAATCATAGAGTCATTAAGGTTGGAAAAAGGCCTCTAAGGTCATCTTGTCCAACTGTCCAGCTACCACCAATATGGCCCACTAAACCGTGTTCCTAAGTACCACATCATTCTAAAGCCTTTAGGAACTGGGAATTCTGTGTTCATTTTCCCGTTCTGCTCCAGGTCTCTATATGACCTCGTGTGACATGCTTAGAGTGGGATTCAGCTTATGTTCTCTGAGCCATTGGAAAGTCATTCATGCAGAGTACAGCTGTTGCAGTGAAAAGAGAGATGAATTTATCTCATGGTACAAGGGAAGGGATGGATCAGCTTCTGGTTGTGCTGATTCTCTTCCTGTTGACCCAGGAGTCCCAATTGAAGTCCCAGTTTTTAGGTACTTAAAGAATGGAGAAAGAGGTCATGAATCCACCCAGAAAATGGGGACAGTAGTGCTTCTAGGTAATTAAAGGTTTATTAAAGCCTGAGAGATGCTCATTGGAAAGGGAAAATGAGGAAAATATCTGTGTTTTATTACTTCGTGGTGAAGATCCAGAGATTTCAAAGGGAAATGCAGAAGTTGTGTGAGTGAGTGCTGGAGAATTGCCAGCAGTGGTGACCTTGCATGCTGGCACTGCACATAGCACTCATGTGGGATGGGATGCTGAGACACCATTGGTTGTCTGCTTGGGGCCCGTTTGCACTCTCTCTGTGACAGTGGCTGATGACACTTTGTTTTGTTGTCCTGCAGGTTACTCTGGCCAGGACTTTGACTGGGCAGATTACCAGAAGCAATGTGGAGCGGAGGCAGCACCTCACCTGTGCTTTAGAAACGTAAGCTCTCTTTTTGCCTTTGCATTGCTCCTGTCAAGACCTGATTGCTTGCACAGAAAAGCTGCAAGCCTTTGAGAGCTTTCCCCAGACCAGCAAGAGTTTCTTTTAGGAAGGAAGCCAGAAAGATGTTACAGATTTCTGTTTCTGAAATAGAAAAAATATTATCTTACTCTTTTCCTCATTGAAATCAATTGGATTTCTTGCTCTCCATCTCTCTCTGGTTTTGTACAGCGCTTAGTCCAGGAGGGATCTGCACTGACCATTAAAAATAATTGTAATGCTATTAAAAAAATCCCATAAGCTGGGTTAAAAAAACCAGTCTCTTGATGTTCTACCTTGCCAATAGCCTCGTTTTCATGCTTCTATCAGCTGAGGCAAATTGAGATGGAATCATCAATTTCAACCGTAAAGATTGGAAAAGACCTGTAAGATCAGTCCAACTGCATATCTACCACCAATACTGCCCACTAAACCACGTCCCTAAGTACCACATCACCACATTTCTTGAACACCTCCAGAGACAGTGATTCCCCCACCTCCCTGCCAGCTCATTCCAGTGCCCAACCACTGTTTCAGAGAAGTTATTCCTAATATCCAAATTGAGGTCTTATCAACAACTGAAATATTGAAAAATCAGTGGCATCTGAAGTGAACACAGGAGGATTTGCAGAAGAAAGCAGTGTTGTGAATTGTGGAAGCAGGTTCTTTGGGGAGCTGCATACTCCTTCATTACTACTCAGCAGTCATGAGACTGAATGACAGTGTATTTAGAAAAAGCAGAATGAAGACAGTCCAGCAAGACTCCAGCTGTGTTATTGCATGGTTTCTTGGAGGTGTCAAGAGGCTTTCCTCATCCGTGGCAGCCCAAGGGCAGCCTGGTCTGGAATAAACCATTGATTCTGTATTGGTGGATTTGAACACTTTTAGCAGAATTCAGAAGAGTGGTACCATCAACAGAGTTTTGCCCAAATCACAGTTCAGATTTCTTTACCCCATTTATTGTGCAAAACCCTGTGGAGTTCAAGCTGAGATTGCTGAAAGTGCAGAAGGAAATTGAGAAGTGCTGCATCGTACCTATGCAGTGGAACAACTGCTGCATTTCTTCCCTTGTGCAAGCACTCTTTATTTCCTTCTCTCTGTCAAGTAATGGATCTCAGCGCTGGCAGCCTTGAAAGCAGACTCTGTGTAATATTCTCCAAAGATTAAATCAGGTCTAAGTGCTGTTTATTTTAAGGAAACGTTAATCAGATGAACACGTGTCTGTTATTCTTTCAGTGTTGATAACAAAGTTCTCTGCAGAGAGCTGTAATCTTACTGTTGTCCAGTAAGTTCAGTTTGGTCCATTTGTTTCATGCCTATGAACAGCTCTTCAACAGAAACCTCTTTGCAGGCACATTTTCCACCTACTGCAGCCAGACGTGGTGCTGCAAGTGGATATGCTGTAGCTGTTTCCCTAGGGGGGATGTTTAACAAGGAGAGTCAGTTATGAAATGGATTGACACGAACAAATGCTTAGTAAAATAAACTCCCAGCTAACTGTTTTGTCATTGATTCTGTATAAATTAGCCTCCAGCAATGAACTGCACTGAAAGGAGCCTGTGCGATGATAAATGATGTTTCTTTGTTAGGCAGTGTAGCAGGCATTTAAACAAACTCACCCTGCTTTTCTTTAGTGCTGGCCAGTTGCAGTTTTTACTGCAGAGTGAGGACTGGGACAGTCCAAGCAATGCTGGAGCTTAAGAGAGAAATGAAAAGGCACTGGAAGGGATGGAAGGCAAGGATGGAAATTAATGAAGAGTAGTCTGGGGAACCTCAGTCCGAAACAGGTTTCCAGGGCATTTTTTCTTGCAGCAGTGGTACCTAAATGGTTGGAACTGCAGATTCTCTGGCTGCTGAAGTCTTCATTCAGTGGGGGCTGTTGCATTCTTGCAAGCTCGTTACTTCACCTTTTTATCATTTTTTTCATATTTGGAGAGATGACTACTCATTTGGGAACCATTGCAGCAACATCTAATCTGATTTTGCCTTTGTTGAGGAAGAGGGGGAGGACAGTGGGGACCTCAGATAACCCATGGAAGACTTTCTTTGGTGCTGTATATTTAAGCATACAGATTACTGCAGTGGCAGTAAGTATGTCTGGCACCATCTGTATCCACCAACCTCCTGCATTGCTTCCTGATTTGTCATTATCCCTGACTTTCCATGTGTGTGATCGGGGCATCTCCATTTTGAACCTGGATGCTTTCGGGTTCTTCACTTAGAGTGAAAAAAGCGTGCTGAAGTTGTTCTTCCCAGCAGACAGTCTGTTTAAAGCCATGTTTCGTTGTTGGTCCTTGGCTCTTTCAGACATCCTTCAGTCGTGGTTTTACGAAGAACATGAAGCTGGAGGCAGTGAACCCTAGGAACCCTGCAGAGATATGTGTTGCTTCTATCACTTCAGTTAAAGGACGGTTAATGTGGCTTCACCTTGAAGGTATGTGCTACAAATGCTTCTTGTATTTTGTGTAGTTCACTCAAACCCTCTCAACTCTGTCCTTCATACTCTGTCCAGTGTTGCTTACTCTGGCTTTACCTGTTTACACATATTGACTAATAATTGTTTTTGAGAATTGACATCCCCTGATCCCTCCAGGAGAGAGCTTCCACCCTCCCAACCCATATGGATGTTATCAGGGATTTCTGTAATGATGGATCTCTGTCCTGCTTTGTTTATGTGACTGAGACTTCCACTCACATTTCCAATACACTCTTGTGGGATCACAGAATCACAGAATATCCTAAGTTGGAATTGACCCGTAAGATTCATTGAGTCCAACTCTCAGCTTCACGCAGGATCAACAAAATATCTGACCGTAAAGAGATTTTCTGTTCTCTTGCAGCCTCCTTCGTTCCTGCTCCTTTCACTCATTTTTGTCACCTGGATTCCTAAAACCTCAGCAACATGTGCTGCTCCTTACTGCAGCCATTTCCTGCTCACAGCCTTCTACTCTCTCTCTTCTGAGTCTGCAGAGAGTAATTCTGTATTATAGAGTTTAGAAAGCACGCAGGGATCTTTCTTAGTATTGTTTTAAGAACAGTGTTATTTCTAAAGAGTAGAAAGCCATAGTAATTGAAGTGTTCAGATGAGTGCTGTGATAAGCCATAAAGCTGCCGTATCCTTGTCACAACATATTTTAATTTTTACTCATCAAGCTAACATAGTGTTGTTAGAAGCTGCTGGCTTCATCTGCAGTCAATATAAGAACTTCATTTTCCGTATGAAATCAATGGTTATTGGGTCACCATCGGCTACAAATGCCATATGTTTCTTTTATTTCTTTTGGAGAACCATGAAAATACCAAAGGCAATTCACATGGCCTATAGCTCATCACCAGGCTCTAAGATCTGTGCTTCTGAATGAATGCCTAAGGAAGATGTGCCGTTCCTTATGGTGCCAGCCAAAAGGGAAAATTGTGCTGTAACCCTTAATGCAAGTTTATTTTGGCTTTTCCAGGGCAAAACAGCCACGAAGATGTTAATGGAGTTACAAATCCTAGTCAAGCACATGATAGTAAGAGAGGAGAGTACTACAGGGGCTGGGACAAGGGGTTCTTGCAGAGATCCCACTGGAGATGAAGTCTTGTGCCTGTTCTTCCTGTTCACCTCCTTTCCTATGCAAGATGCTGAACTCTCAGTGTTTTGGATCTGGGAAGATATAGGAAGCCAGACCGACCAGAACAGCTTAATCTTTGCCTGATACAGAATTACTTATTCCTTCAGTATGTTCATTGTAATTACCCAGAAGTATTTTAGTGTCTGACAATGTGCAGTGCAGTTTGTATGAGAGGAAAGGTCTGTGATCAAAGCCTGTAAAGTTGGTAATAACATTGACATGTAACTCAAAGTGCCTCATCTATGCTTGGAGCTTGCTCTAAAATATAACAAAGGCAGATGTGCTGTGGCCTTTAGCTCTGCAGAAGTAGCATTATATGGTAGACAAGGCTCTCCCAGCACCTCTGCGATAAATCCCTTTCTCAGAGATTTATACCTCAATTACTACCCGAAGAGAGATTCCTCCTGATCTAAAGCTTGGCAGGCAAAATCGCTTGTACTTTTCATGTCTTTCCTAAGCCCCATAGTTTGGGCTGTCTAAAATCTGGGGAGATCTTCCTTTTGTATTTCCAGCATGTAGCTTTGTCTCCTCTGCATTTGTCTCTAGTGTACAGTGCAGGTATAACTCCACATCTTTGCTTTTGATAGAGCTTTGTGCAGTCGCAGTTGTGGGGTTTTTTTGTTTGTTTGTTTGTTTGTTTTTAATCTGTACTAACTGGAACCAGTTGCCCAAAGCAGTTGTGGATCACCCATCCCCGGAGATGTTCGAGTCCAGATTGGATGGGGCCCTGAGCAGCCTGATCAGAGTGTCAGCCCTCAGCCCAGTGTGTGGAAGGGAACTGGATGATCTTTAAGGTCCCTTCTGACCCAAGCCATTCTGTGATTCTGTGTTTCTGTGATAACTGATTGCCTTCAGACACAAGGTGGCTAAAGCTTATCTGTAGCCTGGTCTGGACACTTGAGAAATATTTTAGTTAAAGAGCTGGAATTAATGGATGTTTGCAATTCATGTGTCACTAATACTGATGTGGAATTTACACCCATGCAGTCCAGGAACCTGGCCCCATTTCACAACAGCCGTTCTTAAATCACAGAATCATAGAATGCCTCAGACTGAAAAGGACCTTAAAGATCATCCACTTCCCATCCCATAGCTGCCACCCACCAGTTCGTACTACCCAGAGCCCCGTCCAGCTTGGCCTTGAATGTCTCCAAGGACAGGACAAAAATGGAGAGGTGCCTTCATTTTTTGGGTTTGGGAATCCATTGTATTTTTTTTTTCAAGCTCTAATGATGGACTCAGCATTCACTAAACTTGCCCAGCATAGTAAACAAGGTGCGCTGTTTCTTGGGTCTTCAAATCAAGATGTCCCCCAAGACCAAAGAGAAAGCTACATGCTTCACACTGCTCCCTTCCCTTCTCTCTTTCTCTCTGTCTTTTACTCCTTTAATTTCTTAAAGGATGTTTCTTTGAGAGCTTGTAATAAAAAACCTGTGTGCATCTCCTTGCCTTACGGATATTCTTACAGATAGATGTTTTACACTTCTTTTATGTCTCAATGCCAGGAGTAGAATGATCTGTAGTAAAAGAAAAAGATGCAGAGGGCTGCAAAAATAAAAAGGCTTTGCTGCTGTTGAAATTCCTGTCTACAGTATACACAGCGTTAGCCTAAAACCAGGCATTAAAAACCCCACAAAACGCTGCTTGCAGAGTTGTAAAGTAAATGTGGCTTGGACGATGGCATCCTTTTTTCAGCTCCGTTAATACACTATTGTTTCTAACTGGTTATTTATATTCTGGTAGCAGCAAGACCCCCAGCTGCCATAGGAGCCCATCACTGGAGACCTCGGGTCCCACCGTTTATCACGGGCACATCTGAAGCTTTCATTGTTGCCCTCAGAGTTTCACCGTTTGACAGTCCAAACTGCAGCCATAAAACAGGACGTAGTATTTAAGCAGTGTCGAGTTAGACGTGAGGGAACATTGCTTAATAAATCATGCTTTGTACAGTAGCAAAACTGTAAACTTCAGGGCAATCATTTAATGAGCAGCAGTATAGTTCCCCTGCAGACAAGAAGAAGTGCAGGGCTGATTTGAGGCTATGCACATCCCATCACTTTCTGCTACTTTATTACTCATCATCTGCATTGTTAATTTTTACGGGTTCATTTTAGATTTTAAAGCTGAAACTTGCTGGTGTGAATTTTTACAAGTGATAATGTACATTCTCTGCACAGAGCAGGAATTTAAGGAAAATTCTTTTGTTAACCACTTCTCCAGAGAGGTTTTCCATAACTTTCCCTTTGAATTTTCCAGAGTTGCTGCTCCATACAATAAGATCTGTAGTAGAAGATGGAAATTCTCACTCTATTTCCCATCCTTCTGTTTTCTGCTTTTCCATTGAACCTCTCCAGTCTTGTGGACATCTCTTGGTGTGGGAAGATGGCAGCATAAAACACAGCAAATGAAACTAATGAGTTTCAAACAAGCTGGTTTCTATTTACATGAATGAGTCCAAATGAAGCAATAAGATGTTGGAAGTGAAAGACAGGATTGCTGGTTGCCAAAGGGAAGATGCAGTGCGAGTGAGGCCAGAATAGCTGTGATCATGTCTTACAAGAATAGTGGTGCTGCAGGAGAACAGATATTATGCTTTTTTCTTGCTCTTCGAGGCACTGCAGCTGTTAAAAACAAAAAGTTCATGTCACATCTGTTGTTGTTTGTGAGCAAGAAGGTACATTTCATCTGTTTATTCGGTCAGAATAATGTGATAGAACAGTTGCAGTGATGAAAATATTGAATTTTCCCAGATCTTGTGAAATTTTAGTGGGGACCATTGATCTCTTGTTGTGTTTAGGGCTCAATCCGTTGCTTACTCATTTTGTTGGATTCAAACTGCGCAGTGACCATTTGTTATTTCCTGATGGAGGTAAGTGGTTGTCCAGGGAGTGCCAACTGCTGAGACCTCACACTGCAGCTTAGTTACTCATGGAAGCAACTAAGTATAAATACTCAGAGGAATACCATGAAAGTCATAGAACTATTACAGTTGGATGAGACACCTAAGGCCATCAAGTCCAACCATCAACTCATCCCCACCATGCCCACTAACCATGTCTCTCAGTGCCACATCTGCTCTGTTCTTGAAGATCTCCTGGGACAGTGGCTCTGTGACCTCCCTAGGTAGCCTGCTCCAACACCTCACCATTCTTTCTAAGAAGAAATTTTTCCTTATATCCAACCTGAACTTCTCCCTAGAAAATATCCATGCATCTGTGCAGACAGCAAGGGTTTTTATTTATTTATTTCTTATTTATTTATTTAAATGCTGTTCTGTTGTTCTTTTTTTTTTTTTTTTTTTTTAATTTCTTCTTGGTTACTATAAGCACTGTTTTCCTTCTTCCTTTGGGCTTTCAGACAACCTCACGCACTCAAGTGCTGCAGCTCAGTCTTGATGCCATTCCCATCACAAAGTTCATTTACTGTTTCAATTACACTACAGGCCGTTGATGAACTTTCATAAGTGGGATGGTCTCTGTAGTCATCTAGCTGAGCTCAGTCAAACACTGCTGCTTCAAGCAGAAGGCAGAGATGCTTTAACAGATGCAAAGATGAGGATGCTTGCAGGAGAAGCTTCTGATCCTGTGGTCTCTTTTATTAAGAGATTGCCTCATGCTGGCACTGGAGCTGTAGATCCTAGTGTGGATGTGGGAGAGCAGGAGGCATTTACTGATGAGGCTGTGCTAGTGCAGATGGACTTGAAATGGAATAATTAAATAGGATCTTGACTCAGAACCCAAAGTTGTTTCCAGAACACCTCAGAATCATTGAGAATATTTCCAGTTGGCTTTGAGTGAGATACATACAAACCAAGACAGGCTAGTGTCTCCTGAAGGAGACATCATAACCGAAGTGAATGAAATTGGTTTTAGGTAGAAATTTCCTTTGGGAACTTGGAGTCAGTGTTATGACAAAGATCGTAGTGCATCTATACTGCTCAGGACTTTCATACTGCCTGTCCCCTATTGGGTGATCAGCTCAAGTTTCATGTGCTGTGGGGAACATTGGGAGAATTCATGGTGTCTTAGACCTTTAAAAATGGTGGCTCATGGGCAGAACTACACAGAAAAGCTTCAGGGGATCATTAGGAAGTAAAGGCTGATCACTTTACCTACAGTTATATTATAGCCACTGTGCATGCTTTTAACAAGAACAAATATCAAACTGTCCTGCTGCTGCTTTGCATGTGCAACTCTACGTGAGAACCTGTGGGTCAATCAAGCAGTCTTGTTGGGGAAAGTCATGCATGCTTAACATCACATTTGAAGCTTTTGCCTGCTCCACTGCACACGCTTAGTGTGTTCTTATTTTTGGTTTTTGCTGGAATCACGTTGCACTGTAAATGCAGCAGCCGTGTCATTCCTGTCTTTGCAAAATTGAAGATGAAATGATTCCTGATTTTGATGCAAGTAAGCAGATTTATTTTCACATGTTCCATCATTTGCTTCCCTCAGTTCGTGATGAATGCTCGAATGGCTCTGAGCGCGTGTCTAAATGGTGTTATAAATTTGTGTTTATAGGTTTACAGATGCCCTCTCCAGAGTACATAGTTGATGTGGAGTCTATGGACATTTTCCCAGTTGGTTGGTGTGAAGCAAATGCTTATAACCTTACTCCACCACACAAAGCTGTTTGTAAGTGCATGGAATCCTCAAGCAGAACATATACTATATCCTATTATATCAACAGATTTATCAGGGAGTTTTTCTGATGTCTGTAATCCAATTCTTAAAACTACTGACCTAGCTAGCAGACCAGTAACCAGGCTGTGAGCATACTGCAAAAAACAGTAATAAATCTAATTAGTGACCAGATGCCACAGCACTGCTGTTACAGGGTTTGTACTTGCCTGTGTGATCAATCTCTCTAAAAATGGGATTGTTTGCACTGGGAAAGGCCATTAGTGGTTTGGGATTGCACAGGGTGGCTTGTGGGTTTGCAGTGGGGTTGTCAGAGTGAAACAGCTGAGTTCAGTGAGGCAGTGGAATGAATGAGGGATACGGGACCTTGAATCAGGAAAAAATTGAGAACAACACCCGTAAAATACAGAACCTGAAGGGACATAAAGAGGTCATGTCTCCCCTAGACAGGATTTACTTTACCTAATGTGAGGAATGTTTGCTGGCCTCTTACAGCTGAGTTTCTGCACCTTCCTAGGATATCAGTTCTGTTGTTTCCCTTCCGTTATCAGTACAGGGCTTTTCCCAGCATCTAACTTAAATCCCTCTTGGCACAATTAAGTCTTGCCCTACATCCAGAGCATACTAAGCTTGCTTTCTTTTTCATTCCCCCCATCTGAGGGTAGTACATGAGCACTCAGTGGCTTGGTGTTGTTCTGTTCCTTGTAGTGACTGTTCAACCCTGATCTCAAGCCACCAGATGAAGAATTAGCCTCACTGTTTGTATTAATTAACATCTGAAAAGCAAATTCTAAAATGTGTCATTCTTTTGAAGAGTTAAATATGCTTAAGTTAAAAATCAAGCAGCCAGGGCCTAATTTGGGAGAACACTGCTATGGCAACATTATGCAGCCTTGTCGCAATTTATGGCTAAGGATAAATTATGCTGGAGGTAATCATGCTTGTAAAATGTAATCATATCCATATGTGTTTCTGTATGGAAAAATATTTGTGTTTTTATTAATTTTTTTTTTATGTTGATCCCATAAAACACAATATTAGCATTCCAGAGGAAAGATTAAATGTATTATTACATCTTTAAAGCAGGTTTTAATGATGTAGTGACTTACTTAAAAATACCAAGAAAAGATGGCAATGGTAATTAAGTACCATTTCATTGTGTTAGGAGTCATTTTATAGTCAGTGCATTTTTATAGCTTTTTATGCATTATGGATGTATTTTATAGGACAAAAGAGTACAAAACTGTTCCTTTGTTTTTGCAGTGAGAAGGAAAAGAAGAATTGCTGTTGTGCAACCAGAAAAGAAGTAAGTTGCTATTATTTAAGGAGGTATTTTTGTAGTGATATATCAGGTCTTCCAGGGGAAGTAATACACAGCAGCTTAGGGACTTTGTCAGCCCCATTTGACACTGTTAAATACTCCAGATTTCTCTGTAACAGGTTACCATCCTCAGTGCCTGTTGAGAAAATACCTCATGACCTCTGCCCAGTTCCTCAGCCAGACACAACAGGTAAGGCTGCTTGGCACCAGCACGTCCTGATGTTAAGGATGAATTGCCTGTTGGAGGGGGACAGCCCTACAAAGGGAGAAAGCATGTCATATGTATGGGGAGATACAGACTCATCCTCAGGGGACGTATGACTCACAGAGTAGGGGCTCTGATGTAAGGGTTTCTCCTCTGCATGGAAATGCAGTATTTAGCTGGGCTTCCCCTGAAGGAAAAAATACCCCAGTCCCCATAGTGTTGAAGGGTAGCTGAACAGTCCTTCTCCTGAATTTTGTCTCTGAGCTGATGCCATACCAAGTGAGAAGCAGCTAACATGTTCCCTTTCTGGCAAGCCATAATGGCGTTGCTCGTGTCCATCTGTGACATGAGTTATGAAATAGCTTCAGGTCATGTCATGAATGAAGTCCATGAAGTCCTTTCTCAGTTCTCCATTCAGTCAAGCATGCAACCATATTGGGTGCTATTAAAAATGTAGTTTTTGCCATGTTGGACAAATTTGAGCAACAAAGGCTTCTCTGTCTTCTATCTTAGGGAAGACATTTTGTAGAAGGAGGGGAGCTCAAAGATCATCCTGCACTCTTTTCCCAATCTTCCCCTTCTAGGAGAAAGAAAGGCACTTGATTCATTGCACAGAAGTGGTGCAACACACACATCATTGCTACTTTCTTCTTGCAGGCACCATCAATGGGAGATACTGCTGCCCCCAGCTCTACATCAACCACCGCTGCTTCTCAGGTCCATATTTAAACAAAGGCAGAATAGCAGAGCTACCTCAGTCTGTCGGGCCTGGCAAGTGCGTGCTGGTCCTTAAAGAGGTATGAGCCAGCTATTTTGGGGGGAATTTTGAGGGGGAAACATGAATCATGGGTTGCTGGGCCTAGAATTTGATAAGAGATACCTAGAATTGTCTTAGAGCTCTGTGGCAGCTTCCATAGGTGGAATAGCTTCCAAGACAGCAAGCATGGAAGGGAAGATATGTATATGCATTGGGATTTGTAGGGGGAGAAGAGTTATTTTTGAAACATGGGGAGTTTTGCTGATTGCTGGTGCAAGTTTCATCTATCTGTGTCTGCTATGCAAGAGAGTATTCTGGCCAAAGCTATGCCACAAGAGGATCTCTGTGATTGCACCCATCAGACTGTTTCTCCTGGCACAAGTCAGTAGATTTGTAATGGGTGATACCATTATTTGAGTGACTGTGGGCCAATGGGGCCCAAACTGTTGGGTTCCAAAGTGACCAGGACAGAAAGCCAAGCACAGGTGTGTGCTAAGCAGAAGCTGAATGCCGTGGAGTTAATCCCACACACCAGGTGTGGCAGAGCACCAGCATCTATGTACTTCATCCCAAACAAATCAGTGCTTGCAATTGCAGAGCCAAATCTAGAGAGTTGAGTGCTTGCTGTTGACCTCAGACAAAAACTATCTTGTTTGAAAAAAAAATACATAAAGATTTTTTGCACAGTTCTGTATACAGTCCATGTACAGCTGAGAGGCAAGGTGACTTCAGGTGGGAGAGGACAAGGTGGTTTTGTTGGATAAGTAGGGTGCCATTGATGCCACGGTCAGTGGAATGGCCCAAGTTGGAAGAGACTCACAACGATTTTTGAGTCCAACTCCTGGCTCCACACAGGACTGCAACAATTTCAACTTGAGTTGGGTCTTCTAGAAATCCAGCTTTTCCAGCTTTCTGGTCTGTACCTTTATGAACCCTACCAATTGCTGATGCAGGGCCATATCTGAGCTCCCTCTGCATAGGGTGAAACAGCAGGGGAACTTTTAGGGCTCCATTTGTCTGACGCATTTGCAAGCCCCTCAGAGCTCAGCTCAGTGAGGTTGTTTGAAGTTGCCTAAAGTGAGATGGATTAAGTTCGAAATGTGAGATTCCTCTCAAATCACCCATGCTTCCTAAATGTGCTTCTTTTGGAATGTAGAGTGACTCCTGTGTTCTTTAATAACCTGTACATACTGCTTTACATACAGTGGCACTGCCAGTTGTTTCACATGTTTAAAAGCTGGGCCATGAAGAGAACCCCATAATTCAGCTGCCTGTGCAGGTGGATATTTGGATTTGAAAGAAGCAAATCAAAAACAGCCATCAGCAGAAAGCAGGATAAAGTAGTTGCGGTGCAAAAGTTGGCAGCTGCCAAATTGGAAAGTCAGTCTGCAGTGGCTTGCTGATGGGGAGCATTAGCAATCTGCTGCTGCTTGAAAAGCAGGCAGTGAAAAAGCAACATGGGGGAAACATGAGGCATGCACAGTCAGTAGTTAAGCTAACTACTCTTCTCCTTCCTGGAATTTGGGTTTTTAAAACATACGTAGTGCAAAGCTTCTATGAGGTCCTTCCCTCATGTCTCGTGCTTTGTTTGCCTATGTATTGTTGCATTGGCTGCCACCAGCTTCCCCAGATTCCTCAAGAATGGACCCTGTTATTCACCATGCAAACCAGCTGAAGTTTCCTACAGGAATCCAATTTTCCCTTGCTCCAACTCCTTGCAGGATTCTATGCTGAAAGAGCAAAGAGCAGTGTCAGAAAGACACAGACATCTTGTTTTTGGAGCCATGAGTGACTTCCAAAGGAGCAGAGCCATGGCAATGGCCCAGTGTTTTGTAGCAGTATTTTGAAGATAAATCCAGGCTTGTAGATCCATGGGGATCATTCCCAAATTCTGGAAGGGCTGAAGAGAACACAATTCAGGGTTTAGCTGTGGAGGAAACACATGTTTCCTATCAGCTGCTGCTAAGATGAAAGACTTTATGCAGCTCAGAGAACCACGGGCAGTGGTAAGGATGGGTCCCCATTCCTCTGGCCCATATTCAGTACCAAGTTTGGTGGCTCTGTCTCACATTATACCCACTGATGATGTAGCCCAGAGAATGCAAATTGCAAGCTGTTGTAAATTATGCACGAGCATAACTTGTCTGGAATAAATAAATTATACATGGGCTTTACTTTGGCAACACACAGGGGAAAGACAACCTGAAACAACAGTTACGAAGGAAGAACAGATTCAGCAGTTGTCTGATCACCCTGGTCTCTAGCTGTAGCTCTCTGCCTTTAGAGTTATTCTAGTTAAAATTTAAACCTGTGCCAGTTGTGAGCAACTCCAGTGGGCAGCTGTCTCTATGATGGAGATGTTACCGTGTTTGGCACTGATGGGTTCATGCTGCTCCTCGGCTGTGTTTTACCCCAAAGTCTTGTCCCTTCCCTGCGTGTGTCTCTGATGCAGTGACACATTCTGCATCCAGCTCCAAACAAACTGGTGGTACCAGCCTGCATACTGCAGTGAGATATCTGATGGTCAGTATCACTTGGCCCTGGACTAAAGAAGGCTGGGAGGTAATTTTGTAATGTGGAGTAGTACATCCCCTTCCAGATGAGTAGTCTGGGCCATTCTCAAAGGGATTTTGAGAGTGCAGTAGCATGAATACACTTGTTTTTTTGCAGCACCTCTTCTCCAGCAAAAAAAGAATCCCCCAGTTTCTGTCCAATTTGCTTTGCTCCAGTGTGTTGGGTGAAGAGGTTGTGAGCTTTGCAGTGAGGAAACTGAGGTACCTCCCAGAATTATCCCCCTTGAGCAAGATGTCTGTGTAAAATTGTTAGAGCAATTACAGTTTATTTGGTGGTGTGATCAAAAATACTGGCTGCAGTTCTGTGTTTGCTTGTGTGTATGCATCCTTCCATCCATGTAGAGCCTTAGATGAGAAACAAAGAACTATTCTCATACCTGGTGCCAAACTTATTCTTAAAGTCAGGAGGTTCATTATTCCTGGTGCCAGCACAAGTCTCTGGTTTACTGTGGCTTCTTTCACCTCAAGGGGCAAGTGAGGACGATAACAACTGTTGTTTAACATCAGCTTCAGAGTTTATCTCATTCCTGAGATGCTTGTTTGGAAAAGAAGTTGAGATTTGGAGCCAAGAGACAGTGGAGATACCAGCTATCAACAGCTGGGCTGGAAATTAGTGGCTGTATAGTAGCTAAGATATCTAAGAAATACTAGCTTTAAGTTAGATTAAAAGAAACACATTGTCAGCTAAAAGTTTCATTCTTGGGTCAGAATATCAGAAAGACTTAGCGGTTCTTTCATCTATGTCAGCAATTTAACCACTAAAACATTATAAAATGAGATGCCTTTTTAAGATTTAAGATGATCTATAACCCACCAAATCTTAAGGAAATACGCTGTAAAGATTAATTAGATTCTTTGTTTACTGCTGTTGCTATTTTAAGACACTTTGCTGTTTTTCTATCTAGATGAAAATAGACTTGCAGATATCATGACTGTTACTGTTTTCAACTGATGCAAGCAGGAAAAATGAGCCACTGTTTGTGAAGGAAAGCTATTGCATTCTGCAACTTGATTTTTTTATTTTTTTTTTTTTTTTGCAGCACAGCATGACTTCTTAGGAGAAATTTGCATAATTAAATCAAAATGCTCAGAAAACCATGTAGCTTGTACTGAGCCTTAGCTGTATAATTGAGCCATGTTGGTGGTGTTATCATTAGCGATCAGATCTTGTGCTAGGATGGCAGAAATCTTTCATAGTTTGGAAAGATATAAGCTGCATTTCTGCAAGCATTGGGTTCATTAGCGTTGTCCTCAAGAGTGCTTCATGGGCACAACTCACTGATAATGGATCTTCCAACTTGGATCTGGCTGTATTTTTGAAATTTCATAGGCTGTCATAAGCACATCAGCACTCATTTGCTACTCCTCGTGTGTGGCAAAAGTGCAGTTCTAGATGCTTGATCATTTAACTTAAAAATCCCAAATAGTTCTTCTTTCCTTCTTTGCCACACAGCTATGTCTTTATTTCAAGTAGAATAAAACAACTTTAGCTATTTCGTCTGAGGTTAGTCTGGGAGTTAGTGTCTCTCCTGTTAGTTAGGAGAAGTGGGATCACATCTTAGAGGAAGGAAACTGACTTTCTCCTCATAAGGATGATGGCCAATGGGCTCTTGAACAGGAGGAGAGGCTTAGTGCTGTTTTGTGATATCATCTCATGGTGCTGTTTCCCGAAAAGCTTCATCCAGGATTGGGATCATTAATGAAGAGGGGTTGAGTGATGAGTAATGTGAAAATCACAACCAATCCATGATGCAAAGAAAGGTGCTGAGTACCCAGTAGCAGCAGGCACTTCTAGATATCCTTTGTAAAGTTATTTGTGCTCTTGGTGTGGGAAAGCTGAGAACTAAGATTCAGGTACTTACAAGGTTTGGCAGAGACTTGAGATGTTGCTGTGTGACTGTGCTCACCAGTGTGGCTTCAGTCTGACTCTGAAAATCCAAAGAAAATTCAGCAGTAACAAAATAAAACTTGTTAGGTATACAGCAGCAAAGCTGGTGTTGTCTCATCCACCCTTCTGCTCGAAGGCACTGCTGGCTCTATCCAAACCATTCCTGATGGAGAGGGCTGAAAATAAATGGAAAAATCTCAGACTCTTCACACTCCAGCCAAAGGGAATTTGGTGAATCAGATTCAAATTTGACCCTTCTGACCTATGTGGAGGGACTTTCTATCTCCAGAGAGAACTGGAAATTGGTCTAGGTTTCGTTGCTGTTTTTGCTTTAATCCTAGTTCATTTCTCTGCAATAAATAAAGTGTTCTTGGATTATTTTTTTTTTTTCTGGCTTTGTCTGTGTGTTTTTTCTTCCCAGTGTTTAATAGTGTGTAATATTAAGAAATAATATTATTAGAAAGTAACATATTCAACATGGTAGAGGACTCCTGTCACACTGTGAAGTGCCAGACTCAGTGACTTATTTGAGAGTAAAAGCTAAAGCTTTTTTTTTAATTAAAAAAAAAAAAAAACCTTTTTTCTTGTCTTAAAGGGAAATGGCTGCTCTTATAAACACTCTTCTAAAAACTTCTTTTGAAGTTTACTGAGGGTTCTGTCGATGATAAGCCAATTCCAGGAGAAGTACTGGCATTGTGAGGCTGCAGTCAATGATGCTCAAGCAGTGCCAACCAGTTATTTGCAAGGTTGGGTCTTCCTGATTTGCAGATCAGGACAGGAAGACATCTGTTGAGTTATATATGAACATGGGAGCCAACCAAGGACTTTGTGGCTTTTGAAAACCTACCTTTGGCTTGTGTGCATTGGATATATGTGTTGGATGTCAGTGCTGTATCTGTATGGTGAGTAGCAGACAAGAAAAGATGTAGATGAGCAGCTGGATGGAGCCACTCGGAAGCTTTCATTTGTTCTCTTGGGAATTTTGGGTCGTGACAAGATAAAAACCAGCTCAAAAGCTGTGTGTAAATCTATATGTGTATGTGTAAGGTAAGGATGTGCTTTTGCCCTTCTTCGTAGAATGCTTTGAGATATACAGGTGATCAGAACTGCGTAAGCCATTGGATGCTGTCATTATAGGCATTGTTTTTGATATCTCCAATTGCACTTTTTTTCCAGCAGATTTCCAACTATCTCTCCCCTATCTCTCAATGATAAATCAAATTTTGCTGCTAGCAAATAATCTAGCCAGGCCACTCAAACCACTTCCATTTTATCTGGTACTATGCAACATCAAGTGAAACCCTCATCAGAAAATGTTCCACCCGACAAGATTTTCAAAAGCCATCAAATCATCATGGTTGCTGCATTGTTTAGTAAAAAATAAAAATAAACTAGTTGCTCCTTGCAATATAATGTAGTTAAATTGTCATTGCTGATGCGGCGTGTTCTTCGGTATGTTGGGGAAACTTAATGCTCATCATACTGAAATCATTTGAAGATGCCTGCAGCCCCTCAAGGAATTAAGAGCAGACATTAGGTAAAGAGCTAAATTATACCAAAACCAATCCAGACTCACTGTGGGATCGTTCATTGACATACAGTGCAGAGTGTTCAAACACATGGTCTGGTGCTATTAAGAGATTTGTTTTTCTTGTACTTATCTCCTTAGGCCAAGTGTAGGCCGTTAAAGCTTAGATTCTCTGTAGGAACTATTTTTATTCTCAAAAACTTTGGATTAAATGGATTAGCACATGTGTTTTATTGTACAGAGTGGACACACACTGGTTTTTAGGCTCACCTCCTGCCAACTCTTTTTATGTATACTTTATTAATATTCTGTTAGTACTGTCAGGGCATGCAGCACTCAGATTCTTAAGTACATTGCCAACCTTAAATGCATGAATTTCCCCTTTAGTATTCATTATATAACAACACATGTGACACTGTCCTTGGCTGAGCCATCAGAGGTATTTTCATTTTCTTATTACGTTGAGCCCTGTGGGTGCAGGGAATGGAATCTTTTTTTGGGTGAGGTCTGTCTCAAGGCACAGCACCTAGGTTCATTTAATGGGACATCTCTGGGGTTAGCCAGCAGCATTTAAAGCAGTTGTGGCACAGTACTGAGGCATTGTCAACAATATACTTCTCATGTTGATTGAATCTGGGGCCTCTTCTTGTTGCGTCTAGCTCTTGCCTTGTGCATCCTTGAGCCTACTAGGCATCTGTAAGCTTCTCCTCCTCATACAGCACCAGAGATCATGTTTGTTGTTGAGGACTGTTTTTAAATCCATCCGTGTTGTTGATTTTATCTCACTAGGTTCTGAGCATGGTGATCAATGCAGCTTACAAGCCAGGGAGCGTTTTACGAGAACTGCAGCTGGTGGAAGATCCTCAGTGGAATTTCCAAGAAGAAACGCTCAAAGCAAAGTAAGTCTTCAGTGTGTGCCCTTTTGTTATGGGAGGCTTCAGAAATGGGGCTGACCAGGAAGAGAAATAACTGTATTGTAAGAGTTTTTTAAATTATCATTTTGCTTCACTGAGTTGCTTGACTTGTTCCATAGCTATTTAACAAGTGAGATTTTCAGTTCTATTGTCTTTCTCCAAGCAGCCATCAAATCTTGCAGAAATAGGACATATTTTTTGTGCAAAATCTTGACTTACACGATAAGGGGCTCCTATAAACTCAGCTATTACTAATTTCACTCAATCCTCAGCTTTTTAAATATAGTGGCATTACTACTTTTAATACAGAGCCTGTCACTCAAATGCAGAAAAACCTGGCAAGAATTGATGGCACCAAAACGTACAAACAAAATAGCAGGGACTTATTTTTAAGCCTGTGAGTGTCTGGGACAAAATATTAGCAGATCTGAGTTTCGCATTATGGTTTAATGTCTTTTTGGAATATGTGCTTCAAGTCTTGTCTAAATAATATTTAAGAAAATTTTTTATCTAGAAAATACTCTGTTTTCCCTTTCTACTTCTAAATGTAACCATTTATGTATTCTTTATGTAGTGGGCACTGTATTTAGTATGCATCTCAATAATTAACTGTTCAACAGCAGGAAAAGCACGTTAGCTCTCTTC
The DNA here is from genome assembly GCF_019238085.1 of Lagopus leucura. Taxonomy (NCBI): domain Eukaryota; kingdom Metazoa; phylum Chordata; class Aves; order Galliformes; family Phasianidae; genus Lagopus; species Lagopus leucura. Next base: position 3,282,832 of record NW_024962265.1, on the reverse strand, counting down.
AGATACTTCCAAAAAGCAGTTCATCTCATTTTAAGACAAACTCAGCAAATAGTTCCTTCTAGGTAGCAATCTGTTTCTAACCAAGCTTCATCACTTTGACTTTTTGAGTACTGATGCTAAATGGAGTGAATTTCACACTCTGTACTGAACTTTTACTCCTTTTTGAATAAAAGCAATTTTATTTTGTGTATTTACAATGATTGGCATCAAATATGGAATTATTGATTGCTATTGTATTTGTTCTTTGGCCATGCAGACACTGCAGAAATCCCATATCTGCTCTTATTAAGGGAGAGAATTGAGAACCTTTTATCCTTCCTAGTCAGAAACTTTTTCTAAAGGAGAATTGCAATTAGAAATGAAAAGCTACCGTTTTCATTTGCTTCTCCCACTCATGTGGAAGGTCATGCTTTTGTGTTCATCGAACAAAGCTTTGTGGATTGGAATCCAAAAGTCGTATTTGTGCCTGCAAATTTCCATTAAAAAACAGTGGACAATGATTTCACTGATTGCAGGATCCTGTCAAATGACAGATAATGCACTGCAGCAGGTTCTAAGCAGCTGTGAAGTCAAGTCTTAGTGCCCCAACTTTACGTTCTGTTCTGTTTATGGGTAGCTTTTCTAGAAGCAGTGTTCAGAATATAATAATAATATAATTGTTGGGGTTTCTTATTTGAGCGTGAGTATCTGCCTTGTGCAAAAGCAATGTTACGTAGTTTGTAACTTTTGCAACCTTTGTTTCTATCAGGAGACAAACGTTTAATTTTCCAACAAGCACAGAGGTGTTTTGTCCTTAGTAGTCAGCTATATCTACTGCCAATCCACTGAGATCCCAGGCAGTCTGTGGGCTCTGGGCATGCTTATACCAGGAAGACCAACCTAATCAGGAATATGTGGTCCGCCAGAGCTCATCACCCACCTGTTCCATATCAGCCATTTATCCTCCCTCATGTTACCTGGTGTGCTAACTATACTGTAGTGAGCACCTCCATCTCTTCTGCCTTCCCCCATGGTATTTCCGTTCATCTTTTCGGGTAGCAGTCTCAGCTCTCAACAAGTCAAATAGCATTTTTCGACTTTATCAAGCCACAGAATGGGTCTTCACAGACTCAGAGCTAGGACATCAAGTTTTGGTGTCACTTCTAAGCACTGAAAGATATTCGGTATTGCCTTGTTCTCTGCCTCCTGAGCTCTAATGAAACTGGAGAAAACTGTATGGGTGCATCTGTCTGGTTTCTGGAGTGGTGCTGGCTGATGAAACCAACTTGCCTGCAAGTAGCTGGGATACTTTTTATTGATTGTCAGAGGATAGACGTACCCTACCTGAATACCCTTGGACTTCTCTTTTCCTTCCGGAGTTTACTTGAGCTGCTTCATCAAGAAGCCTGCTGGGGCTTTAATTGCATCTTGTGCAGAAGTGGGAAAGAAAACATGCTGATGAAATCAGATACCCTGGGATGTGCAAACTGCACATGACATGCTACATCAGGTATGACAGTCGGTTGTGCTCCAGAATCTTAAACAGAGCCCTATAACGAGCAAACGCCTGTCTACACAGACTTCCAGCTATGCTGGCTCCCAATGGTGTCTTGCTGCTAATGATGACAGCTCTACAGCCAGCTGCAGCATCTGTGCTGTAATGTGACATGTCATGTCACCTCCTTCCTTCTGATATAAACTGACAAGTCCTTAGATCTTGATAATGTTGTTGTTTGTTTGCAGCAATGGCTGCAGTAAAGAAGAGAGATGGTGAGGGAGGAGGATGGTGAGAAGGCAGCATTTTTTCCCACTGACCCAAATGCTAAATTATTCAGTGCTGGGAAGGCATTATCTCAGTCCTAGTGCGAGGTGCATTTAGTTTACTCTGCTGTCACAAGTGACCAGTACAGAATCAATTATGCTAGCCTTGCAAAGAAGATAAACAATTTAGATTGTCCAAAGAGATGGGTCTGCAATGTGTGATGGCATTCACTTCCCATCAGCACTACTGGCTTTCTGTGAAAATAGTTGAACTTGATTTATTGGTGATGATGAGTTAGAAATGTCAAGCCTAATCCACTGAATTCCCATGAGGACAGACAGACAAAGCTATGGACATTCAGCCCTTATGGTTTTGATGCTTTAATTTCAGTGCCCTCATCTAGATTTGGCTTCCCAATTTGAAAAAGACATGAGGGCCTTTATGCTTTGTAAGAGCCTTTACTTATAAGAGCTGTAAGTGGAGTTGAATGGACTTACCCATTCTTTTAGGTAAGGACTTAGTACACAAAAAATACCAGTCTATGTGAATTATCTGGGGTCTAATTTGAAGTCCAGTTGATCAAACTAAGAAAGATGGGTATTCCTGGACTACTTATTAAATGAAATTCTGAGACCTGCTCAAATCCACTAGCTGTAGTCTAGAAATATTGACCCCAAATCGCAGACACGGTGACTTATTTATGAAGCTGTATTTCCAATGAAGTCTTTACAACATGAACACTTTACAAAACTGCCTTTCACTTGTGTTGAGGTATTTGATGTTTTCTTTGCCTTGCTTTTGCCTTAACAGCTGTTAGGGGTTGTGCTTCAGCCTCTCAGGTCCCTATCACTCTTTGAAGGAGAGAAGGAGTGAAGCATTTATTAACCATGGAAGACAGAAATAACCTCGGGATGACATAAGCAAACTGAATGTAGTGAACTGCATGTAGCCAGATGGGATGCATCCAGTTCTGCTTGAGGGAACTTGCTTGATGTCATTGCAAGGCCACTCTGTCACGTTTGAAATTTCATATGATAAGGAAAGTTCCCTCATTTTTTGAAAAAAGGTAAAAGTCAGATCCTTCCTCAAGATGGGCAAGAAGGAGAATCCAAGTAACTACAGGCTGGTCAGCATAACCTCAGTCTTTGGAAAGATTATTAAGCAACGTCCTCCTGGAAGCCATTTTCAGGAATATGCAGGACAAGAAAGTGACTGGGAAGAGCCAGTGCGGACTTAAAAAGAACAAGTTGCACCTCATGTGATGAGATGACTGCTTTGGTGGTTGTGGGAAAAGCAATGGAACTTATTTGTGTTTAATTTAGCAAGGATTTGACAGTCTCCCATAGTGTCCTTATAGCCAAGCTGTGGAGATGTGAATTGGATGTGTGCCTGGTGGGTGGAAAACTGGCTGGACAGCTGATCCCAAGGGGTTGTGATCAGTGATATGAAGTCCAAGTGGCAGCCAGTTATTAATGGTTGTCCTCAAATGTTAGTACAAAGCTACAACTCATATGATGTGATTTGTCTTCTGCGTCAGCTCTGCGACATACTTCTTGAGGCGTTGCAAGGGTGAATTAGTGTAATCATTTGGCCTTTTGTGCCAATTACTGGAGATGGAATACACTACCAGCAGTGGAGTGACTTAAACCTTGTCATAATGAGGAAACTTACCAAGACATGTATTTTCAATAAGAATAATTTCAGTACCCTCTTCAAATCACATTTTCAATATTACAAAATATCACTGGGTGATCAGATAGCTCTGGAAGAAGAAACTACCACATTTCTGTTTTTTTTACCCAGATTAGGAGAATTTGTAAAATCCCCATATTTAGAATACCCTGAGTAGCTTTGGGGTGCCAGTTTTGATGAAAACTTTGGTGTTTTTTTCTCTGTGGCAGTTGCAGTGCTGCCTGAAGGCAGGGTCTCATTCCAACATTGTGAAATGGATGTTAGACAGTTTCTGCTGCCGTCACGGTAAATTGCTTCAAGTAGATGAGATGGAGAGAGACTTTGGTTGTCTTCTGTGGGTAGCCAGTGTTCCTAGGGGATTTCTCATTTTTGGTGGACTTCGGCTTTTTAAAGCAAATTCTTGCAAAAGAAGAGATAGAAGTTTTTGATCCCTGAAAGAAATGGAAGCTTTTAGCCATTGAGTTATTCAAAATAGTCTCAAAAATTGTCAGAACTGTGGGCTGTTATCCTTGTGATGAAACCTTTGAAAATGAGGGTAGTCTCAACGCTCTTGCTGTTTGATGTGTCTTCAGCATGAGGCTTTTCACAATATCACACAATGGACCCCAGCTGGAGCTCTTAGAAGATAGTTTATTCTCATGAATCTCAAATTCCAAAAGAAGAATAAGTATGACACAGCTAGCAAATTGCTATTAGCTCAGTATTGTTGCTCATGGATCAACAAAGATCCTGAGAACATTTTTTCCTGAAAATAACTTCAGCCAAAATACTTTCTCCAAGTTTTGGGATCTGAAGGTGGGGCAGTGGGACAGGAAAGGGAGATTCATTTACCTGTAGCTGAAAAATCTTTTATAAAGACCAGTGACTTTCAAAAAACCCAAATATATTATTCTTGACACAGCTGTTTTCCATGTCTGCAGTGCTGCCATGCTGTGCATGCAGTTCACTTAGTGCTTAAAAGTCTTAATGAAAATGGGAGTCCTTGGATGAGAGCATCAATAGGAATATCAGCAGTAGGTGATTTTTTGAATGATACTAATGGAAAAGAGTTTTCTGATACCCAGAGGCACTCTTTCCACATAGCTGTCCTAAACCACTTTTGGTGGTGTTTGTGTTACAAATCTTCAGTATGAGGAAAATGGAAAATACTAGTAGAACCTGGTTTATGATTGAAAGAGGTGCTGCCAAGGCCAAAATCTTGTAAAAATATTTTACTATTGCCAGCGCTAACATGTTGGGTTATTGAGGCTGATGGGTGCAGTTACGTTAAGCTGCATTTTGCCACCCGTTCTGTTAATTGATGTGTGCATTGCATTCAGACCAGACTGTGAAATCAGACAGCTGTTCATTTGCCTAGTTTCATCTTTTTCTTTTACCAGGCTCTGTAGTACAATGAGTCTTTTCTGGATAGCCAAACACAATAGGAAGTACATGGTTAGAAGAAGTCAGCCATCCTTGAATAATGCCCATCAGGCAGCTCTCTTAGCTTGCAAGAAAGAAGATCAAGAAGCAATTTGATTACAGTGCTTTTGCAGGGAAACAAAGCCAGATGCAGTCTTCTCATCCTAGTGGTGAAAGTCAGAACAAGGACAAATTAAAAGTAAGTTAAATCCACATGCTTCCATACACAAAATGAAACACAGGCTTATGGGTACAGATGCTCCTGCTGCCAGGATTCTTCCAGCATGAAGAGGAAGCTGGTGCTTTGCTGGAAGTGATGCTCTAGTTCAACCAAAGTTGTTGAGGGTTCAGGTGAATGTAACTGAAATTCCTAAGCCTGTCACTGGATTCAGATTCAGTGACCTAACAATCTAAGCTGGCCTTAAACTTAATGGCTCCTGGAGAAGTAATAAGGGCAGGAGTCTTTTCAATCATGTTGAAAATAAATAGAAAACATTTGTAGGTAGATATATTTAAATGTAGGTAGATATATTTAAATGCCAAAAGGTAGAGTGGAGACTACAACCTTCACTACATCCTAAAGACATTCTTTAAATAATTAAATAAATTTAATGGCATTTAAATACATCTACCTACAAGTAGATAACAAAGTCCAAAGAAGGACTTTGTTCTTTTTATATTATGTATTGCCAAACCTCCTTTAGCTAACCAGTGCTTTATAGGGAAGCTGGAATAACAGTGCTCTCTATCAGGAGGAAGAACTTTTTTCCATTTTATATCATCTATCTGCCAAGGTCTGTCAGGGTGCATGAAGGGTTGGCTAATAAAATAATTTATTCATGCATTCATTCCAGCATTGTCTCTATAGCTAGGGGTCCTTGTTCAAACACCAAATAGGCTGTCAGAGCCTGCTGCCTTGCAGAGATGCTATTTTAGATTCTGGAAGAGAGAGTTGTATTGAGGTGATAGTTTGGATCAAGTCTTCTGCAACATGAGGATGGCTGAGTTGAGCTGTTTTCAGACCCAAGTTTTATTTGACATAGTTTAATTAGCATGGTGGTGGTGGGTTGATGGTTGGACTAGATGATCTCAGTGGTCTTTTCCCACCTTTATGATTCTGTGATTGAGTACCCTGTATAACTTTGTATACCATGGGGTTGAACCTTCTTCCCATATCCCCGTGCTTCCAGAAAGGGTTGCTGGGAGGTAGAGCTGGAAGAGTTGGTTTCTCACTTGCTTTGCACATCTCAGTAGAAACTTCAGAGAGAGGGAATTGGGTCTGGGTATATGCCGTGTATTTTGATTCTCCAGCCACATCTTCTTTGCTTCTCCTTCTGTTCGCCTTTCATATTTGACTGTCAGGAGCTGCTCCCTTACTAGTGAACTGTAGATCTTAGTACTTTCACAAGTCCTTTGTCTTGTTTTTCCTGATGACTTCCAAACCAGTAATCTGTGTCTTTCACTCTCTCTCCCTCTTTCAGTTCTGTGTGTGTTACTTTTTTCTCTTCTAAACACATTAGTAATGCCTAAGCACCAGACATTTGCATGATTGTCTCTTGTGTTGCTCCTTAGGATGTGTAAGAGATGTTTTAAAAACCTTATCTCACAGTTTACAATAGCTCAGTGCTGCTGTTCAATAAATTGTGGGGATAATTAGTTTTTCAGAGTTCACATCTACAGTGTTTTACAGCAGGGATGTAACTGTATCTTTCTTAGCCATTTATCGCTCAGAAACACTTTGTGTAAAACAGTGGAATAAATGGTTTAGTACCACATGGATAACGAATTTCAGGCAAATGTTTCATTGCAGATTTCTGCTCTAAGCATTCCCTGTAGGAATCACTGGTTTTAGGGCCTGTTCTCGTAACCCTGTTAAACCACTCAGTAGACTCCTTATTAGTTCCTCAGGTTGTGTGCTACCCAGATCTCATAGCAGTGAAGTCATCTGGTCTCCATATGGCAAGCAATCCCATTTCACCTTGATACTTCTGCATTGTGTATGTGTTCAGTGACTGAAGTTGGCACAACAACAGTGTGAGCGTGTTGTGGTATGGAACATGAGGCGAGAACTGCTTTGAGAAAGGCAGCAATAGAGAAGACAAAACGTAGAGTGGAGACTACAACCTTCACTACATCCTAAAGACAAAGTGGTAACCAGGAGGTTTTGCAAGGCATGTAAGCTTATAAGCTTCTCTCAGGTCCATATGTGAGAAAGGTCACCTGTCTCTTCAGTACTTTGTATCAGCTCAAAGGATGATATCCACACCAACTGGATATGAATTTTTTGTCTTGCCGTATCTCCAGTTTGCACATGCATTCCTTTCTAAACCATGTCCTTGCCTCAGCTTCTAGGATCATTCTACCCTTCTTTTCTATTTTCAAGCATTCCACGATCAGTCTACCCTACTTATTTTTCAAGTCAATCTGAAAGAGAGTCATGTAGGCAAACAGAACTATTCTGCCTGCCTGCCCACGAGACTCTCCCAAAAGGTGTTAGGGAATGTATCTCCCTAAAAGAGGGCAGAGTCTGCTGTGTAGCATCAAAAGACAACACTTGATTGGTAACATTGGATCTCCTTGTACTCATTTCTAGATACAGAGGGAAGACATACAGGGCGACTGTTAAGATTGTGCGAACGTCGGATCAGGTAGCAGATTTCTGCAGAAGAGTCTGTGCAAAGTTGGAGTGCTGTCCCAATTTGTTCAGTCCTGTGCTGGTGGCTGAAGTCTGCCCAGAGAACTGCTCCATTCATACTAAAACCAAGTACAGTGAGTATTGACTGGGAGGCTTGTTGCTAGCCAGGATTCAGGGCAGTGGGATGCTATGTGTGAGCTAGTTATGAAGAAAAAGAGTTGTGTGATACAGTAGTATTGAGTGGGACTCACCTCTTGTAGTTAGAGTAGGTACAGTACTTGTAGTTACTTGGTTCTGACCAAATCACTGCGAGCTTCCTTGTTATTCTCTACAAATAAATGGGCATCTCCAGAAAACAGTCCATTTCACTCCATCCAAATACATCTCTTTGAAACTCACTGCTCTTTGGAAGCTTTGACTTTTCTTTGTATGTAAAGATAATATAAGGAACATAAAAAGAAGTCCAAAATACTGAAAGTTAGAAAACAAAAGCAAAACATATTCCTTTGTGTGTCAAAGAAACATACATAATTCAGGTTACCTGGCCCTTTCCACCATCCACTGAAACCATTAGCAATTGAAAGTGTGTGTTAACTCATGCAGAAGGGCATTAGATCAAATCTGAAGCATGCTGTCCTCTCATTTCAAGTTGGTCTAAGTGCAGAGTGTGGGGTTAAATTCTGAACTCATCACTCATCACCAATAAAAATGTAAACATAAGAGTTGTATCACTTTGTGCTAGTCCACAATGGTATCTTTTATTTATACTGGACATTTTTTTTCCAAATCAGGGTATTTTAGAGTTCCTTGTAAAAGTGCACCTAGAGTGTAACACTGAATCAGTAGCAAGAAGCAAGCTGAAGCTCTCTTCTTTTGGTGGTTAAAGGTTTTAACAAGCGTTTTGATTTCCTTCCTCCAGCTTATTATTATGGAAAGAGGAAAAAAATCATTAAGCCACCAATTGGGGAAAATAATAACATGAAAAGTGGGCACGTCAAGCCCACCAGACGCAGAAAAAGGCGGAAATCCATCTTTGTGCAGAAGAAAAGAAGGTCATCAGCTGTTGATCTGAATGCTGCAGGCTCTGCAGAGGTATGCATTACACTGGGAAAAATCAGCAGGTGCCCCCGGTGCTTTCCCCTCTGTCCTCATCTCCTTTTCAAGGGACTTCTCAGCAAACCCCATCACTTCTATCACTCCTTTTGAAACCCACCTTACCACCTTCCTCATCTAACATTAAATTAATTACATTGGGACACTTTATGGACTTTCACCCTTGACCATTCTAGAATTAGAAGATACTGTTTTTCTTTCCACCTTCATAAGGTTTGGTAGCTATTGCACTGTCAAATACTGTATCTGTTTTCTTTTGCTTCCTTATAGCCCTGTGGGCAGACAGATGGGCCTGTTTGGTGTTTGGTTCAGCATCTAAGATCTCAAAATATTCTAGTAAATAATAATAACTCTTGGGCATTATGGTTTCAAGGGCTTTTAATTTTTCATTAACCCTTTGTAGTATTTTTGGTTCACCACTGCTAACAGCAGAAGTGTGAGAGGCCTTAGAAATCAAGTAAATAGTTTGTGTCCCAAATATGTGGTATCTGAGGCCTCAGTCTTTTCAGGATGCGGTGTGATACAGGACCCTGAATTTTTCAGTGATTTGTGTCCATCTGGAACCTGTAGCCATTGTGGTTAAATACCTTCTGTGTGAACCCTTTTCCAGGTGATTTTCTTGTGGTAGTAATGAGAAAACACATGTTTTTGTTCTGTTTCCTTTCCTCAGCTGAGCACCATTTATTGTTACTTCATGCAGTGAGAAAGCAAACTGATTTGGTTAAATTCCCTCTAATTCATATGGAGGGGAGCAGCTTAAGCCACTGTCACTTGATGGCTTACATCTTCATGGCTCAGTCCTCCTTTAGATGGGGTTCAGGCTTATTTCCTTAAATTATACTGCCTAAAAGGAATTTAAACTGAAATAAACACATTTTGAGCTGAAATCAACCATTAACCAAGTTTTTCAGCCTTTCAACCAATATAACTGGTTTGGGCTAGAATTCAGCTAAAACCTATGCATATGCATTGGATGCATGCTCACACTTCATTCAGAACTAAGATATCAAAGCCATTTTGGCTACTTATGTATAAAGTTCAAGATACACAGTTTCCATCAGTTGATTTATATTTGCAAACTCTGTGTTACAGAAATCCCAAGAATTTAGTGTGGTTTCCTTTACCTGAAAATTTGTGCTGCTCTGTCAGTACTTAAATGTTGGGCTGAAAGCAGGCAATCTAAGAGAAGTCCTTTGTACTGAATTTTACAGAAATGGCCAGCTGAGCAATAAGACATACGCATTGGTACATCTAGATATTTTAAAAAGACACCAGCATTTCTTTCTGTTTAGTACCAGTGACACCCATGGCCATTTGAAGTAAGGTGAAATGTTGAAGTAAGGCAAAATTTTCAACTCCCCTGCTTATTGTAGGGAAGTTGGAATAAATGTACTTCAAGGCTCCGTTCCAACTCAAATAATTCTATGATTCCATGATTCTTTGAAAGCCTATTTAAGATTTTGCTTCGTTTCAAGCAACCTGTGTTTCACTCTATGCTTTAAGTATTTTCCATTTCCCCTTCTCATGCACATCTGCAGTGCTGTAAGGTTTGAGATGCCAACACAGCAGCGGAATGTTTCGTGCCAAATGAGTTATTACCATTGACCTTTTGTTAGAAACAAAAAAAGAACTTGTTCACTAGCTGTTTTTCAATTCTGTATTTTGTTATGAATCTAAATTGAAGGTTAATCGACTTGGCACTATAATGAAAATGAAATATTTGGTTAAAATAAATGTTACTCTAGGCCACCATGGAACACATGGGTGCAACTGAGGGAAGCAACTGAGGGAACTGGGATTGTTCAGTCTGGAGGAGGCTCAGGGGAGACCATATTGCTCTCTACAGCTGCCTGAAACGAAGTTGTAGTAAGGAGGAGGTTGGCTTCTTCTCACAGGAACTGATAGGATAAGAAGGAATGGCCTTAAATTGCAACAGGGGAGGTTCGGTTGGATATTAGGAAAAATTTCTTCTCAGAAAAAGTGATGAGGTATTGGAACAGGCTGCCCAATAAGGTGGTTGAGTCACCATCCTTGGAGGTGTTCAGGAAATGTGGAGATGTGGCACTGAGGGACGTGGTTTAGTGTCGTGGTCATGATGGATTGATGGCTGGATGAGACGACCTTAGAGTTCTTTCCAGCCTTAGTGGTTCTGTGGTTCTATGACATGGGCCCTGCAGTTTAGCCTCGTGTCTCTTGATCTGCTGCTGTATCAATCTCTGAGCCCAGGTGCCCTTTTCGTGCTGGTCTTTGTGCAGGAGAGTGAAGAAGACGAGCCGGATGCAGTTGAGGATGAGACGGGAAGCGAGGAGACGAGCTCAGAGCTCCGTGATGATCAAACAGATACCTCCTCTGCTGAGGTCCCTTCTGCAAGGCCCCGCAGAGCAGTTACCTTGCGCAGCAGCACTGAGTCGGACAGACCTCCTCCTATGGAGAGGGCCCGGCGGAGCCGCCGGCCACAAGCCGTGTCTTGCAGTGAGGTGGAGAAGTCACCACAGCTCAAGGAAGTGAGTATGACCCCAGGCTACCAATATTTTCCCTGCACCATCCTTCAGTGCCTAACCTTTCTCATCTGAGGAGGGCATCCCTACAGTGCAGCTGCATGGCTTCCCACACCATGTGGCTTTCTTTAAGATAACTATTTTTTTGTAGGAAATTAAGCACGAAGAAGAAGAGAAGCTCATCCTGGACAGTAATCCCTTGGAGTGGACTGTGACTGATGTTGTGAGGTTTATTAAACTGACTGACTGTGCACCCCTTGCCAAAATATTTCAGGAGCAGGTAGAGATCTTTATGTAACTCTTCTTATGTCTGTGGTGCTTATTCACAGTAAAAATAAATAATAAATAAAGCAATGCATGTTGCTAGCCTTGGACCCAGGGCTTCCACAAAGAGCTTGTAAGCAAATTTCAAATCCCTTGAGGCCAAGCTATGGCAAACAGCTGGACAAGGCATGAGTACCCTCAGAAATTCAAGTCAAAGCCTTGTCAGATACTCAGAGAGCAGAAACCCGCTCTTCACCCCCTAGTCAGTGTCCTTGTCAAAAGCACAACGTTTACATCTTTCATACCAGTGGTTCTGTGACAAGACCCACAGCACAATTCCAGTGTTGCAGAGGCACTCTGGTGTACCAACAAATAGTGGTTACTTGTTACACAGCTAGCCATCTCTCCCTAGCCCCCTTGAGTTTCACTTTGTTTTAAAATATTGGCCTGCAGAGTAGAAATTTCCCAACTGAACCCCAGATTGGCTGCATGAATTTTGATGCCAATACCTGGATGCTCCAAGTGTGTAGACACTTCCCATCTACATCCCTTGAAAGATCTGACAGGCAGGCCGTTTGGTGACCTAATTTTAGCAGATGCCGGACATCTCTGATTAAATAGATAAGTTTGGAGGAGTAGAAGCCAATGTTCTGCATCTGAAGTTAGTGAACATGTAAAATTTATATAAAACAGACATTCCGTGGCTAATAAGTAACAGCCTCTGGTAAAAGTGAAGGGCAGCTCTAGGAAATCATGGTTAGAAAGAAGCAAGTGTGGTTCATTAGTCCATAGCCCTTGGTTGTATGGCTAACTGCATATTTTATTATTTCTGATTCTTCACTGTGTATAGCTCTGTTCCAGATTACAATAGGTTTGATAGGAAGAAATTGAAGTGTGTGTAGAGCAAGGCTGAAACGCTCTCATAAGAAGATCCTGTAGTTGCTGCACTGCAGCATGCTACAACCATTTGTTAATCAGCCTGGAGTAACTCCAAGGTTTGAAAGCCAACCCTGTCCCTCCTGGGCCATAGAGTTTTATGGTAACCGTAATCAAACACAGATGACTGCAGATTTTCCTTGCTATTTGCTGTACCATTCAATTATACCATCAAGCTTTGGTGTTTGGCTTTGGACCTGAGCAATGGTCAGTCCTAATCAAAGCAGTGTTTAAGGGGTCCAAATCCTCCCTCTGTTTAGCACTACCCAATCAGGGCTTTCCTGGGGAGTTCATGGTGCCTGTGAGTTACTATACTTTCTGTGCATTTCCAATCTGATCTTCCCTAAGAGTTAAAAAGCAGTTTTGTAGCCAAGTCATCTGCTTCTTAGTCTATTAAAGAATAAACAGAACTTGAGCACTTAATTAAAGAAGGATCAGAAAGCTAACAGAAATCCCTAATAAAATGTCTTCAGTCTGGGGTGCTAGTTTAGAGAGTTTGGTGCATGAGTGCACCTGAAGGAAGGACATGACCTCCAGAGGACTCTTCACTGTGAGATTCTGTGACGTTAGAGTTGGAAATCCAGGTCCATTCTTCTTGATTATTCAGCAGATTATGTTGAACAGGGCAGATCCTAGGTGGCTTGGGGGACTTGGCATGGGATAAGGCAGACATAAACCTGTGCTGAACAAAAGAGAGGAAGAAAAGGTCTTGTTTGGTGCTGTGAAGCTGACTTAAGTTTTTCTGTTCAGCACTGCAGCCTTGTTCTTGCTTCATTTGCTCAACCACAGAATGGAGTTTGTCTGATCTCTGTAGTCCTCTGCAGAGTTTCTTTAAAAGGTGATCTGCTAGACTTTCCTTATATGATGGATGAGAGCCTGTGAGGTCACAGTAGATAACTTCTAAAGAAGCATCATGTATTCCAGAAAAAGGAGATGAGCTGCATTGAAGTGTGAGAATAGGGCAGAGAACAAAGTTGTCTTCAGTTTTGAGGGCAGATTTCCTTTCTTGTTTCTCAAAACATCTCTGCCTTCAAGAGTCCACAAGCAAAACCATTATCACTGTTTTTCTTCCTCAGGACATTGATGGCCAAGCCCTTCTGTTGCTGACGCTGCCCACGGTGCAAGAATGCATGGAGCTGAAGCTTGGTCCAGCCATCAAACTGTGCCACCAGATCGAGCGAGTAAAAGTCGCGTTCTATGCACAATATGCCAACTGACTGCACTTCTCTCTTTCTTTCTGTTCACCTTCTCATTCCCTCTATTTTTTAACATCACAACTTGTTCACGTTTTTTTTTCCTCTTCCTCTTTTCTTAAAAAAAAAAAAAAAAAAAATTCCTGGAATTTGGAAGCGCTGAGAATTAATCTGTAGGGGGAAAAATAACACAACAAAAAATCTAGCAACAAATTGAACTAACTGTTGTAAAGCACAGCGTTGGTATCTCTCCTCATGAGCTTTGCCAGCATGGATCAGATGGATTGTCGTCCTTTAAAGCAAAGCTACCTATGGCAGATACGTTTCCACGGTGAATAGTCGGACATTTTCAGTAATGATGGTTTGTCTTCGTCAATTTCTGGACATGAACAGTCCTTTTAGTCAACTCTGACACACTTCTTTCATATTGAAATGGAAGTGAGAATTTGTAACGTTACCTGGGCTTTACTGCAAATTTGATCTTAGTGATCATTAGGCTTTCTTTCACCTCCTCCCCAGTCATACAAAAGGAAGAAGTGTTATACCAGTCATATGCTGTTTGCTGTTGAGTGAGTTATAAAGCAGGACTCAACCCACTGTCTTTGAATGGTATCACACAAAGCTGCAGCCAGTTGACAGACCTTAGGCATAATAATGTTTTCTGAGCAATGGTGGCCACAGTGAGCTGAATGTCTCACTGATGGGATCTGTGCAGTACTGCATTCATGTGAAGGACCATACATGAAAACCTCCAAAGTCAAGCCTATCCAGTTATATTTGGGTCACTGAACATAGGCCAGACTTTGCAACTCAAGGGGTGAAAAAAATAGGGGGAGGGGAGTCCAGATTTAATGGCAAGACTGTTCAGCACATGCTGATTTAACTTGCACCTTTGTCAGTCTGGTTACTAGGTGGGAATAAAAACCATCAATATTTTCAGGCTGTGTACACAGTGGTGCTTTAGTCCAACTGACACATCCAACCCAGTGCATCTTCTGTCAGTAATCTGTATAAAGCCCCAACTGTGTCCCAGTGGCAGACTGGCCAGTGAAACTGGGGCCTTGCTTCGTGCCAAGTAGGGTGAGCACCACAGGGAGTGAAGAAGCGGGACAGACATCTTGGGCTTGCCTCAATTGTGCATACAAGATGAGTATTTTCTACTTACTTTACAGGGATATATGGCCCTGTGAGTGCCACATGTTGACCTCAGCAGTGGTTGGTGGCATCACATTGGTGTAAAATTCTCTTGAAAGCAAGAACCAAACTGGTTCTTCAGACCAAGTCTGAATTTTGCTCTGACTTTAGGTGCAGGTGAATTCTTCCCTCAAAAAGTGAATGGGGTAGTTTGGGCTGATTTCATCAGAAACCACTGACTTCAGTAGACTTTTTTTCTACAAACTGGAAACAGACCCCAGTTCCCTGTTCTCAGGGAACACAGCCTAGAAATATAGTACAGTCACATGACAGTGTTGTGATGCCAAAGCCTGCTCAACTAAGACCTCTTCAAAAATAAATGTCATTTCTAACTCTGAATCTGAAGAGATTTCTTAGGGCCAATAACCCCATCTCAAACAGTTAACATATGGTGACAACAGACTTGGATCACATGGTCCTGCAGGCCTCAGTGCGCTCAGGAGAACCTACTGACCAACATCAGGCTATAGCTGGTGCTTTCTCCTTCATCAGTTTCCTCCTTAAAATCTTTGGTTTAGAGGTGGAAAGCCTCAGAAATAGAGATTCTGAATTATGTCCAGATTTGGTCTGGGGCATGGATTAGGTAAGAAGTATGGCCATGCATTGTGAAGACATTCTAGTCCATCTTTAAAGGGGATTCCTGATTTGCCATTGGGGAGTGTGATGTGTGCAAGCTGGGCCAATTCCTGCCAGCTCATGAGACTTCACAGAAAATTTTCTTCTACTGAAGATCTTGTTCAAGTTTTAATCAAATGAAGGAGCACATAGTCATTGCTGTGCCAAAATGCTTCCTTTTGTTTCTAAGAAATCTAGGAATAGGGTTCCACAGTATTGCAGACATTCAAAAACTTGGCTTCAGACTGGATTTCCTTCTGAGAGTAGCACTGAACTCTGTCCATGCAATTAGTTTGATGACTACTTTGGATTCCTCTAAATATGCCCTAAAAACATCGTACCGCTTTTCATCTCTGAAGACAAAAGGATTCCACCCAGCAAGAAGAGAGTAGAATCATAGCATCGTTAAGGTTGGAAAAGACCTCCAAGGTCATCTAGTCCAACCATTCAGCTACCCCAATATTCCCCACTAAACCATGTCCCTAAGTACTGCATCCATACATTTCTTGAACACCTCCATGGTGGGTGACTGCCTGACCTGCCTGAGTAACCTGTTCCAGAGCCCAACCAGTCATTTGAAGAAGAAATTCTTCCTAATATCCAACCTGAATGCTTCTCCCAGCTCCACACTGCTTCAGCCCAGTCACATATCTGCCAGCAGAGGATAGACCCCAAAAGTTCAGTGTCACAACAACCAGCATGTAAGGATGTTTCAAAGAAAGAGAGTGACTGTTCACAAAACAGCATCCTAGCACCAGTCCTTTACTTACTGTGTCCACCTTCTGAGCATCCTTTGTTGCTGTAACATTCCTTGGACTTTGTGGTTGCAGGGAGTTGTTGAAGACATTTAATTCTTGTGGGGATACATTAAAAAAAAATCAGGCTTTTTCCATCAATTTAGTAACTATACATTTTCCAATGGCAGCTAACTATTATGGAGGCTGGGCCAGGGAGCAGCCTGTTCTAGTGTTGGCCAGTCTGGGGATGGGTAGAGCATTGAGCCCAGCATATGGGAGTCTTTACTGATTTTTCAGGGAAGTTAAATTGTATTTTAAACTCACCTGATAAGCAAAGTCAACAAAAAAAGTTTAATTTTAGCTCACACCAGCTCTTTTATTTCCTCAGGATTTTTGCTTCTCACCATTTGTCTTTCAGTCTAATATTCTTCAGTGTCCTCTCAGTTATCTCTGTCTATCCTTTTGGAGAAGATGATAGCTTGAAATCTCGAGCCTAAAATTACCTTGCATTGAATGGGTGGTAGATGCTTTATTGTGTTGTTTTTTGTTTTTGTTTTTTTTTTAAAGTATGCAGAATGGAAAGGAAAAGAGAATTGGGCTTCTGTTGTCTGTTGAATTGATTGCCCCTCAGAGAAGCTGGAGCCCTCTTAGTTTCTTAAACGTAGGAAGTGGGCTCCTCACGCTTTAATTGAACATTATATTCAGATTGTCACTCGAAGCTTGGGCAGCGATCAGAGAGAACTGCATACTCTTTCCTGCACTTCATTTCAATTCCTGAAAATTAGCCAGGGTTTGCAGTAATTTATTTCAAAAGAGCAATCTTCCTGGGGTAAAATGACACCTTTGCTAAGTAGAAGCACTTTTGCAAGATAGTCACCAGGAAGACCTGGGGAATCCACACTCTCTGACTGACTTAACCATCTCTGGATCAAGCCTTTCTGTATTCAGTCAGGTGATTTTAAATCTCCCATAGCTAATTCTAGATGCTCTTCAACATTCAATTAAACCATCTGTTACTAAGCATTGCAATGTTAGCATTTATATGAAGGTAGCAGATCACAGAAGACCTGTGGAATAGAGATTGCTGTATTTATGTCTCTTCCCTCTTTTATTTCATTTTGTTCAGACCGATTTCCACCTGACATTTTTAACTAAATTGTCTTGTAATATGGTGACTTAGATTTTTTTTTTTTTTTTTTTGAACACTGGAGGTGTTTTTGGTTCTTCATAGATTCTGGGCCTAGTTCAGAGTTGGTGCAGCTTAATAGATATACTGGTGACGCTGATGAAGGCACATCTTCTCATTCTGAATTCGATACACAGGGCTGAAGTATATCACATTATCAGTTAAAGTGATGAATTCATGGTTAACCAAGGCCATTACCGAGGGCTGAGGAGCAACCCCACGGTTGCTTTGGGCTTTTGGATGCTGAATTTCAGCACACTCACACTGACCACCTTTCTTCTACAAAAAGGGTGATCAGGCAGCTGTTGTTGATCTCTATTCAAGCATAAAGATGCTTGAATAGAATAAAGATTCTATTCATCCATAAAGATGGACATTTCCAAAGGTTTGTGCTCTGGAACGCAATGAGTAGGAGGGTGTAGTACCTGCCCATCTCCATTTGGCTTCTTTTGAGCTAGATCAAGTTTAGAAGGGTACCTGCTTCCTTTCCATCAGCTTGTACAGAATCCAACCAGTCTGTAGTCCTACGCTGGTTTCTGAGGGTGGATTAAAGCAGTAACTTACAGGAATGTCCTATGACTCCCAGCTGGTAGACCTGCTTGCTTCCTGCTGTCATGGATGCTCCTCTCCCACCTCAAAGGAAGATGATCTCTTTGATTTCAGAGCTCTTCTTCCCTTTCCAGATTGAAAACACAGCTCCATCCACACCCCCTGTTCTTTCCTCAGTGCTAGAATGACTGCAGCTCTGAGAAGGGTTTCAAGGTCTCCAGCTCTACCATGTTAGCCATATGCAATAGATCTCAAGAGTTTGGTTTTGCAGGATGCAGAAAACGCAGAAATGCAGTGTTGACTTACAAAATCAGGACAAGTGCTTACAGACCCTGTCCTTGATGAAGCATCTCGCAGATTCGTGTCCTAGAAGAAATAGCCTGATCCACATTTACAGAGGTATTCAAATGTCTGATGGGATGTACAAAGTTTCTCAGTAAAAGATTCATAATGCCCAATAAGATTTTTCACCTTGGCTAAACAGCTGATCTGCCTTAAACTGGAATGTTGCCATTCCTTGGCTTTAACTTGCAAGCTTTTGCAGCCCATAGATGTGGACTGAAGCAAACACCATCTCAGCTCTCCAAAGGCCAGCCAGACATCGAGTTGCCATAATCAATTGCTGATTGCCTGTGCCCTGATCATGTCGGGGCACAAAATTGATTTTGATGGAGCTGCAGTGTAACTGCAGTGCTTTTTAGAAGCTCAGTACCGTCACGGTATTTCAAATGATTTTTGGTTTTCTGCTGCACAGTGTCTGGAACAATAATGCAGCTCATACTGTTCCTCCTATTTCAAAATTCAAGTGCCAAAAGGGAAGAACGTGCTGCAACTGAACACCATTAAAACCAGCTTTATTACTTGTGGATAATTATGGTCTCAAGGGCTCCATTTTGGTGCTAGAATATGCCATGCTGTATTTTCCATTGCTTGGAATTACAAAGTTGATTCCTCTCTTCAGGAAATATTTTCTGTAATCAAAAACATCTTAAATATTAGGATTGTAGGATTGTGTTTATTTCTTGTTCTTTAATTCAGATACACTCAACAAATGAATTCCCCTCCCTGCAGTCATGTGAGTTTTTGAGAAATTTTGTAAGGTATATATGTATATGTATATTTAAAAACTCTTTACAAATTGCAGTGCATGCCTATTTTTTCCCTTGAAAATATTTTCTCATATCAGCTGGCCTATGATTAAGGGAATTTGTTACTCAGGATTTAATCCAGAAGTGACCGAGGTTAGAAGTGTCCTCACACGTGTGGGCTTTGGGACAGGGTCTCCATCAAATTCTTTCACTTAGAAGTCAAAAAGTGTGCAGTGAATTAATACAAAATTTAAAATCCACCCTCCTCCAGCAGGCAGATATCCTGCTGAAATCTGCCAGACTTAATGAGAAGAGGGCTCATGTCTTTAGGTACTCATGAACTCCAAATGAAAGGAGCAGAAACATTTAATGTTCTCATTTATTATTTGGTACGATACTCCAGCAACAAGTGCAAATTATCTGATGTCTGCATTTAGAATATGAGTCAGTCATCAAAGAATGAGAGTTTTACAGCCCAGTAGTCCTTTAAATGTCATCTGTCCTGGAGGAGAAGAATAATTTTACAATGATTTGGTGCCGTGCACTGGAATTCTCTTGCAGAAGACAGATGAACTGCACAAAAACATATTGGGTCATCATTTTAACTATGCCCTTTTAATTGCTTTAGTCTTTCATGGGAAAAAGGTTTTCATGTTGCTGGTTTAAAACTCCCACTTTTGTAATGGCTCATGGCACAGCATACTAGCAGAATGCATTTGCGTCTGTTGTCACGTTATGTGTGAGTGTGGAGGTGTTTGTGGACAAGCAGATACTTCAGATAGGACAAGGAGATCTCCCTTCCTTGTACCTTGTTTTAATAGTGTCCTCTGTGGAACATGGAGGGCACGTGCTCCCCAGAACACATCATGGGGGGAAATGTTTCCAGCAATGCTGTTGTTGCATGGCCATGTTGCCCAAGTAGCCTAATGCAGCAAGATAATTGCAGCCTACCAACAGATATTCCTGACCTTGATATCTACCTAAGGTAGATGTAGGAGTAGGCAGGGAGGGTTTTCAGGGAAGAAGAGAGGGTTGGAGTTCTGGGTTTGAGGGTCTTCTCATGTGAGGAAAGGGCAGCTGTGGTCTATCAGCATAAATTCCTCAAGACATCTCTGTCTTTCTCATAGTAAATAAAGATGCTCTGAGCCCTTGCAGGGGCCAGGTGTGAGGGAGGAAAAAAGCAGGCAGTATATTCACAGCAGAAAGCTGGAAGTTTTCTTTCTTGTTTTGCTTATGGAGATGTAGGGATTTGGCTCTGAAGGGTGGATTGGAGGGCAGTAGAGAAGATCCGTCTTTCTTCCTTGTACTCAGCTCCTGTACATCTCCTGGTTTCTGGAGGCAACTTTCAGACTTCCAAGGGAAATGTCAGGGACTGAAACTTGAGCTCTCTCCCATAGAAATAGGTGATACTGCCTTAAGCTCAGGTGGTGGATCTACAAAATGCTGTTGCATGTTATGATGTGAGAAGACAAAAATCAGCATTCCCAAGTCAGCAATCTGCTTGTTGCTGCTCCAGCCTCACTGAAGTTTATGACCATTATATCTGCTTATAAATGCATACAGGGATATAATGTACAGGCAGGCATTCGCTGTGATGTGGTCCAAAAGTGGTGAAAGATCTCAAATGCAGGCTTTGGAAGGTTGAGTTGAGTCTTCTCTTGTGCCAGGCAAACACTCAGACCCATCTGACACTTAGGGAACAGCAGAAATGAGCTCAACAACCAGCAGACACAGTCCATTCGTGGTGATGCACGTTGGAAATCTTTGAATTGTTTTGCATTCCAGTTTGTATGGAAGATTTGATTCAAACAGTGTATATATAATCCCTTTGGTGTGTTACAAATATATATGTGTGTGTGTATATATATGTATATATGTGTGTGTGTGTGTATATATGTATGCGTATATATATATATATACATATAAACCAATCAATGCTGGTGTTTTTACTTTTTAAAGTTCATGGGGCAAAGGGCATGTTGTTAGTTTGCTGTAAGATTCTATTCTGTATATATGTTTTCATGTAAATAAGTGAAAATCTATATTCAGAGTTATATTTTAATTTTTATTCAAAATGAAATAAATCCCCTTTTTACTTGAGCAATTGTAAGCTACGTTGTTAATAAAGTAACAATAAATCACATTTCTCTCAAGGTTGGTATTTTACTTCATTGGACAGTAAGGGTTGTGTCTTGGTGTATTTGATGTATTTGTTCTACATGAGGAGTTAAGGTGAGAAAAGTCTCTTGGCTTTGCTGCCAGTGGCTTTGTTTTGAGTGACCCCATGCACTTTCCGGGAAGGGACAGTCAGGACTTGTCCTTTGCAGAGTTGGACACTTAAAGGCACGTCTGGGGGTTCCCTTTGCAGTCTCTAGAGAGAAACACAGCAGCACGACTTCTGCCGGCCAAATTGAATTGCCTGAAGGAGATGCCTTTTGTCACTGCCTTTGGATGGGCTCTTGATTTAGGTGAACACCAAAGAGGATGAACGTAAGCCATGAGCCAGTTTCTGCAGATGGTCATAACCAGGTGTTGGCTGTGGTCCCTCAGAATGCCATGCTCTTGAAACAATATGGCATCCAGGCAGCACACTTCCCATCCAAGCAGAGGTGTGCCTCAACATACATGAGCTCTTCACTCCCCAGCCTTGACAAGTGTGTCCAATGTACTTTGACTTAATTCCTGCCCTTGATAAACCCATTCACCTCCAGGAAGGCCCGGTGCAGCTTTGCTGGTTCATCTTTTCACAGCTGCCACACTGTAGCATTTGTTTGTAGAAGCTAGGCTTACATACCTGCAAATTCTCCCCAGTAGCAGGAGAACATGAAACAAAAAAAATGGTGGGTTGGTAAGGTAAAACTAGGGCAGCTTTTAAAGATGCTTTGGGAGAGCAACAGGGAGAAGGGTGGAAGAAGGGAGTAAAGGTAATACTATGAGCAACAGTCAAGGGAGTATGGAGTAAGGGAGGTGCTGATGGTGGCAGGACAAAACTTACAGCCAGGTCACAGCCTACAATGCAGTAATCACAACTTCTTGAGCTGCACAGCAGTTCTTGAACATGGAAGCAGCCATCCTGTAGTGCTGGAAGAAAGCTATTTGATGGTCAAAAAGAACCATAGCATCACAGAATCATTAGGGTTGCAGGATACTACTGATGTCATCTAGTCCAACTGTCAACCCATCCCTACCATGCTCATGAATCATGAACCTGCAGAGTTCTTGAACACTTCCAGGGACGGTGACTCCACCACCTCCATGCCTGTTCCAATGCCTGACCACTCTTTCTGAGAAGAAGTCTTTCCTAATATCCAACTTGAAGTGGGCATGCTTTGCAATATAAAACATTGTATTTCTTACATGTCTACATCTTACACTGTTGTATGCCTGGGAGGAAGTAAGCACAGGGCCTACAAAATTAGCTAACAAGGATGTAGATGGCCCTCATTTTGATGTTGCTCAGTCAATCCCATTCAGTTGTCTCTCGTGGATGCAGCAAGAGGAAAGAAACAAAATGTCTCTGTGCATGGGCCACTATTTCTCTTAGCTCAGCAAAACTGACCATTCTTTTTCAGGCAAAAATAACAACCATGGACAAGGTTTGGAGTGATTTAGAAAGCAGTGAAACCACAGGAAATTTCTTTACGATGTCACCAAATCTTGAAATGAAAATCCTCCTGTGCAACTCATGATGATGCAGCAGTCACAGTCAGTTCTTAGAGAAGTACACCACCACAGATAATCAGAGAAGTGACCTATCCAAAGAGTCTTAAAAATGAAGTACTGGTCAGTGAATAGTGACGTGTTTTGACTCACGACCTGCTAGATCACAGACGTCCTCACTGAAAGGTGATGTAGAGAATGAGAAGGATTTATACAAGGAAATAATTCTGAGCCAAATCAGACAGTGACATAAAACTAAAAGAGCAGAAGGTTGGATGTTTTATAATATTCTTCAGAATCCAGGGGTGAAAATAAATCCATATATCTTCCTGCAGCTTATTATACAGTCATTTAAAAGTAATGCAAAGGTCAGACCTCAGTTTTTACATTTCTGCCCCATCTTCGGGAAGACATGCTCAGAGCTCTGCAAAGAGCTAAGTTTTGAAAAATAGAAGGCAAAGTGATTTTAGTAAAACACTGGCAATATATTCCAACTGAGCTCCTGAAATTAATTTCCAACACATGAAACACAGTTGTCATATGTGGTTCCCTCAGGAAAAATATCTACCAGCCTTGCGTCTGACCTCATAGGCCAAGATGTTCAAGGCTGGCCTCCATTTTTAGTGTTGCAGTTTTTCATGCACAATTAATTTGGGAAAGATACTTCCCCTGATTTGTGGACAAGATCAAGGATTCAAGTAAGCAGCAGTGTGAACACCAATGCATAGTTACCTACCCCTTGAAAAACACACAGAAAATCAGTTAAGTTGGATTTCCAGGTCTCTGAGGAAATACCATATTTCTTTTCATATATATACAGAATACAGAATTAATACAAAAATGTAGGTAATTCTGCTTAATTCCCAGAATTTTTAGACAGGTTTTCAAGACTAATAATAATAATTAATAATATCCGTATTGTTGCTGCTACTGCTAATGTTGTTAGTATTGTTATTGCTTTTTTAATTTCAAGATTCATGCCTTTCAGTGAAATTTAATGACGATTCTCCCTCCCTCTGCAGCTACAATATTTACCTAAGCACGATACACCTCTTGCTACAGTCTGTACTCAATTATCATAAGTTGATTTTATAACTGCATCTCAGCTGAAGATGTAATTACACTGTCTTCTCTAATAAGTCATAAAATCTTAGAGAAAATAGTGCTGCAAGACACCTTGAGGTGTCAGCTTGACTGTTTCCCCTTCACAAGGCAGGAGCAATTAGAGAAATCTTACTTGTATCTGGCATTTGTTTAACTTGACCTCTGGATGGGTGTCAAAATAAGACCTCCAGCAACAAGCGAATCCCCAGCACTTCTACAGCATAAAAAAGAAGTGATGGCATTTGGATGATGAAGTGTAATATTCGCAGGCACAGCTACCACGTTGACGTTGACGCTGAACGGCCATCTCATTTTGAAAAGCTTAATAAGACTGGAGATTAATGTAGCAATTAATAAATGTAACAGTGGAAGATTCACAGTGAAGAGTGATTAAATTTCAAGCAAACAGCTATGATAATAATTTTCTTCACGAGTCCTTAGTTGGGGACATAGAGCATATGATCTGGCGGTTACAACAGATGATGTTACTGCAGGCAGCTTCCCTATGGCATCTAGTGATAGCATCATTGTGCTCATCTCTGGATAAGTATCTTTTGGAATAAAGCTTCGTAATGCAAATCTCCCAGTTTGCACCTAGGCAATGGCTCTCAATGGCTCTCTTCTCAGCCATGCTGCATGAAGCAGAAGGGCAGATCTGAAGTTGCAAGGGCAGCTGCAAACAGTAGGGTTTGTCCAGCCATGTCTGAAGGTAGTTCAAGCAAGAGCTTCTAGCAACAAAAAGCCATGAAGGGTCTTGATCAGCTGTTCATCTCAAATGTTTCTGAATCAACTGGACACTCTGCTATGCCACTTCAGGGCAATATCTGTGATGGATGTGGGATTGGCAATCCTTGAGCACGTATTTGTTCCAGAAATGATAATTCACTCTGTGGGCTAAAGAGAGAGCTGGGAAGGGACCTTAGTTCCTGCAAAAGCTGCTAGCACTTTGTAAGCCTGCTCTGGATGGAAATGCCAAAGTAATGGACATTTATTCTGAGGAGAAAGAGAAGTAGGGGAGAAGAAGAAAGCACTCAGGTCCAAATTCAACAGCAGGAACCTTGATTCCACTCACCACAAAACGTAATACATATATTTCTTCTAATTTTATTCCTATGAGGTAGTGAAGCTTTCTCACTGTGTATGAATGTGCAGGCATTATTTAAATTAATTTTCCCAAATGCCATTTTTTTGCTCCATAAATGTACAAGTGGCTCTTGCTCTCACACTCCAAAGCAATACACCTGACAGCTTTATTTTACTGGGGTATTGTTGAGGTCCTGCTGGTTTAGGTGCAGATTGCTCTCTTATACAACTGTACTTCCCCACACACAAGGGTGAAGGACCTCATTCTGGTTCTTCTGCTGACAACACATCAGAGAGTCCATAGGATCTTTTCATGTGTATCAGCAGGTTGAATAGAATGTACAACCTTTCTCAGGCAAGTGTGCACACAGAGAGAGTGCTAGGGAGATATTCTCTCCAAGGCAATTTGCATTATCTCCACCAACAGATGAGTACTTTTACAGGAGGTGAAAGTGTTACTACCACCCTTGCAGACTCATCATTGAGATGTTGAGAGCCTGCAGAAGTCAGAAGCTGTGTTTCCACTGCTGCAAGGTGAAATCACACATATTGCTGGGGAAGAGTGTGTTGGATGAGATCACCTCAAAATGCAATGCTCATCTCAGGTTGCATGTAAAAGTTATGTTTCAGTTAATAGTTGGAATGACCATCGAATATCTGAACTGTGGCACTGAGGGACGTGGTTAGTGGGCACAGTGGTGATGGGTTGATGGCTTGACTAGATGATCTTGGAGATCTTTTCCAATCTTAACGATTCTGTGATTCTTTGTTAATCTTTAAGGTTCTCAAGGTCAGGTTGGATTTGGGCCCTGAGCAGCCTGAGCTGGTGGGTGGCAAACCTGCCCATGAGCAGAAGTTGGAGCTCTAGGACCTTTAAGGACCTAAGTCATTCCATGATTCTATGAATTTAGGAGCTTGGAGCCAGCCAAGCTGTCTGGTGTCCCCTGGGATAAGCAATTGGAGGGGAAGAAGAGGCATGGAAAGTGGAGAAGAATCTGGAAATTTAACCACAATCTGCTGAATGCTGCATCCAATGTTAGGGGATACAATTTTCTGTTGTGATTCCTCTGAAACCCAATACAGCATGTTTCAAAGCTTTATGTCTCTTCTGGGAATGGAGCTGCTATTGCACAGGCATCTCAGAATTGTTCTGGGGGAGCTTTTTTTTTCCTTTTTTCTTCTTCTTTTCTTCAAGTCCTTTAATAAGAAACAGCTTTCTGTTTCAATTTACAATTGTTAAGCTTCTGTGTCTATGTGTGTGTGCATGTCTCTGTGTGAGATTCTCCAGCCCATTGTGAAACACAAAGCAGAATATCAAGTCTTTGCATTTTCTTAGATCGTTTTTATCTGATATTGAATTAAGTAAAGGGCTTAATGTTCAAAGCGGTGTTTGGGGAGTTACTCACACAAGTTCTGTCATTGGTGTTAATGGGATTTGTGCAGATTGCTTAGAAGATGAGTCCCTTAACATACAATAGGAAAAGACATTCTAAATTGTAACTTATTTCAGACAAACGTATCTTTAATTTTTACTGATAAAGCATTATAGATGCGAAGACAAAGAAGCTTCTTCTGCTTTTTTTTTTTTTTTTTTTTTTTTTAATATGTTAGCATTATTGACAGGCATGCAAAGGCTACTTTGGGTCAGATAATCCAACAGACACTTGCTGAATTTTTAGAAGCTGAGAGAGAGGGAGCTTAAAGTTTGTAATAATCATGAAATTTAATGGCATTTCAGAAGATACAGAGCTGGAAAGAAAAGGTTATAAACCACTTCCTAGACGCTATTTTACACTGCAAACCCAAAACTAATGAAAATCTTGGGTTGTGATAGGTCACCTCAGCCTGCAGCTTTATAGTAATCTCACAGTGATGACCACCCTGGATTTAAGATGTGATTAGGATCAGAAAAGAGCAGTCAAACATAAGCCTGGTTAATGGTATTTAATTTTAAGGTGATTGGGCAAAGAGTATCTCACCCAGCTCTAGACAAGGATGGAGATAATCACCCCAGGTGTCCAGGACATGAATAGGATGACTGATCCAGTGGAAAACCATGTTCTCTTGGAGCTAAAGGTGTCATTTTAGCATCTCTCATAGAGCAGTAGACACCTATGTTGAGGCAAGAGACTCAAGTCCATATGGATATCTGTTTAGACAATTCCACTAACTGTCCTAGATGCAATCATAGACATAGACATGCTTGTAAACAGATGGTGGCTTCCATTAACCTTAATGGGACATCCAAGTTCCACATCCCTTTTGTTCTGTCTCCGTAAGAATGCATGGGGTGATTATCACACAGCTCCAAACAGCTCCCCTAAGATTGATGAGCAGTTTAATGTTTGTTAGTTTTCTCACTGCTGAGCTTTCAGTGAATAGCTGTGGGCTGTTTCCTTCTTAGATCTTTGTAGTCTCTA
This sequence comes from Lagopus leucura, assembly GCF_019238085.1. Lineage (NCBI taxonomy): Eukaryota > Metazoa > Chordata > Aves > Galliformes > Phasianidae > Lagopus > Lagopus leucura. The sequence goes on along the minus strand of NW_024962265.1, from coordinate 3,255,723 downwards.
TCTTTCATCCTCTGATCTGGATGAGAAAATTGACATAAGCTGTATAAAATACAGTCTTCAGAGTATTAATTGCCTGTTTCTAGAAGATTAATTAGAGAATACCTCTTGCGTTCATAGATCAGTATTAGCAAGACATAATATTATTCAACAGTACCTCTTCCTGAGTCACTCAGTCTGTGCTGGATATAGACAGCTGGTAGTTCCTGAGCACAGAAATGCAAAGAAGTTCAACTAGATCAGAGTTAGCATGAACTTTGGTCCATTGCTCACTTCTCATAGCTTCCTGCATATAGGTTCATGATCCATAGTAAACATGGGGTAATTAAATTTACTTGACCAACAAATAAAGTTCACATTGTTACCTCAGTGTTAGCACACTCTACTCAAACAAGTGGTCTCATCCTCCCCTGTGTCATAGAATCATAGAATCTTTAAGGTTGGGAAAGACCACTAAGCACATGCAGTCCATCAACCCGTCCCTATCGTGCCTACTAACTCACGTCCCTTAGTGCCACATCTGCATAGTTATTGAACAGCCTCAGGGATGGTGACTCCACCACCTCCCTGGGCAGCCTGTGCCAATGCCTCACCACACTTTCAGAGAAGAAATTTTTCCTAATATTCAATCTGTGTCATGTCTTCTTTCTCACCTGTGCTGCCGTCATATTTTGGCAGTTGGAGAAGTCATCTGGCTGGAGACCAGCCCACATTAAAAATCCACCTTATCTCTCAGCTGGCTCACTTTCCAGGCTAACTATCTGCCTGGATGAATGAACATCAGTGAAGTGACCTTTGCCTCATTCTTTCCAAAAATCATAGGAAGTTCCTCGGCTCAGCCCTGTAACCAACTAATCACAAAATAAGCATGTAGTTATATCTGAGCAGCCAAAAAAATCAGAACACTGATATTTTGGAGGGGGTTTTCTGCAAGGCAGTAGAAAGTGTCTTTAGGTGACTCTGACACTACCAATTATGTCAAGAAGCTGCTTTATTAGTGACTTCTGCTTCTGATGATATCTATGCATATTCTGATGTGTGTACATACATTACAGATGTTTCGGAAATTGCCACCTGAGATATAACCATTCTTACCCTGTTACACTTGTGACCTTGAGATGTTGTTTTCTTTGGTAATTAATACTTCAATTCCTCACTTCCACCTACCTTTTCAGGGTGCCAATTTCCTCCCAAAAGGGTTCATCAGCATTTCCTAATTTCAGCTTTTCAGGAGTACTTACTTAGGGAAATTCTTTCCCTATTAAGAAGGCAAGCACCTCCAGAGAGCAGTTTATCCCACCTATTTAAGACATTTACACAGGACAGGATCAATTGTCTTCTTTAACAGGGAGAGACAAATGTCTCCAGAGGACAACATAATCAATGTATCTAAATTTCAGAAAGCTGAAGTCAGAAGTCTCACCACAAGGGTGCTCTGGGGATAAAAATTGATTTAGTTGCCTGAGTTATTTATTTATTTCCACTGCATTCCCATTCCAAGTACTTCTCACATAACTATCAAACCTCAGGCCCTTCGAAATCAAGAATCACCACGGCAGACCAGTTTTGATGTACCCTTCTGCTTAATTCAGACTTGTTTTTACCTCAGGCTCTTCTAAAATTTGCTCATCGTTCATAGACAGCCTCACTGCTTTCAGTCCAGGTGACCATCGCATCAAAGATTCCTGGAACAACTCTGAAAAGCAGCAGTTTGCCTCCCAGACTGCAATTAGGATGTTCAGGTTAATGCCACTGTTAGGAGTACTTTCTTCCTCCGGAGTCCCACTACCCAGTCCTGAAGGACTTCAGTTAAAGGTTTCCTTTGTTCTCCCATTAGGATTCTGCTGCCCTTTTTTACCCACTCAATTCCTCAGTCTCTTTGTGCTAAGCTCTGTAATTTGTTTTCTTAGCTTATGTCTATATGATCAAGATTCACGTATCCCAGATCTACTGCAGGAACTGCTCAGATAAATGCTGTTTGAGGGAAGTGCTCAGCCAAGCACAGAAGCACTCCTGCAAAGTTGGGTTCATCCCATAGAGCACTGCATTACTTCATAAACAACACAAAGAACAGAGTCACATCCCAGGCACATTAACCGTGAGCTCCACCTGTAAGAGACTGGACAGATTTAAGCTTGACAAGCAACCCTAGCTCCATGTTGCTCACTAAATGTATCTCCTTCCCTTACTCCTTTGTCTATTCTCGTTATCTGCTTTCCCTGTGGCATGACTTAATAGATTACTGTGTCCCAATTTCCTTGTTCTTCCCTATCTCATGCATCAAGACCAATTATATGCATATTTATATTATGCAGAAAAATACCTTGTGAGTTTTCAGAGGGAAGTGCCCAGCTGTGTCTTCAGGCATCTCCAAATACCTGTTCCTAAGGCAGTAAGAATTTACAGCAAGTAAAGGCAGGTACTTAGCTAAATGAAATAAAACCCCGAAAATGTAATTCCCAAGATAGAAAGGGAAGGGCAGGGACAGGGTAAGAGATTTTAATTGTCTCCCTTTTCCAGCAGGAAGCAAGAAGAAGGAATAATTGTTAATTGTTGCTAATTGTTAATTGCTGGCTACGCTCTCTGCACTGCTTTCATTAGGAGCCTAATGGAAACTTAGGAGAACTTGAATGGGTGTATTGCTGTCTGGCTCTATAAATTCTCTTCTTCTCTTTCTCTGTATCAGAAAAGGAGGAAGTTCTCCATTGATTTTTGTTCAAAAAAATGCTTGGGAGTCTCTAGCCAGACGAATTGTTGTGATCATTTTAATGGTTTTCAAATCAGAGTGAGTGTTTTGCTATTGTTTTGTCTCTTATTTGTACTGTTTCACTTGTGAGATAGACAGCTGTCCTCCAGAAGAGAATAATTCATGGTTTTCTTCAAAGAAGAGTCTTTTGCTGCCAGCACTAGGAAGCACACAAGAAGCGTGGCTCAAGAACCCTGCTTCCAGGCTATGAGAAAAGTATATTTGTCAGGTTATAGAATCATAGAATTGCTCAGCTTTTTACCTCATCCAGGCCTTGTTAGTTCATTCCCCTGCTAATCAAATCTGGAGGCACTGAACTGCATACAGGATGGGAGGACAGTAGGCCTGAGCTGTACTCAGGAGCTGCCACTGCGTGTTTTTCAGACATTTTCCATCTCCCTGTCTGTGAAACGTACAAAGTACTGCTTACTGCACTCCAAAAATCCCATGAGTTTCACAGTAGTAGATAACTAAGTATTCTGACACATGAAAACACAGGATATGGATTTACCATAGACTTCACATTTGTATTTCACACGCTGTATTAATGTGGCCCTTCATGGTGACATGATATTTACCAAAAACTTCCAGGGATCAGACGTGAAATTGTATTTATTTTTCCAAGGCTGAAATCTATTAAGCTCAGTGTTTATCTGCAATAAAAAGGAACGGTGCTCAATGAATGGCAATGATAGGTTGTGGTCATAAAAATAGCCTTTCCTATGTTGAGCTAAAGAAAAAAAAAAAAAAGAAGATACCCTCTGAGATTTTTCTGGCATTGATTGAGTCAAATTGTCTTTTAAATAGTGTGAAAATTGACAAATCATAAACAATAGACTGAACAGTCACTGAAAACTGTACAATAATCTGGCACTGTGGAAATCACAGAAGTAGTATTTCCCCTGAGTCAATGAAATATGCAAAGGAACAACAGTATAATACTGTCGGCTTTGTGTAATCCCCAGGAAGCTTGGGTTAGTAAGAGACTCCATCCCTGTTGTTTATTGCTTGGTTAATAAAAGATCCACCAAATTACTTTAATGGTGAAGGATGAAAAAACCCTCTCTGAAGTTCAATTGTTACACAAAGCTGCTCTATCAAATGCCCAAAATTGAATGATGAACTTGTAGTTTCTGATCAAGCTGAATCCTTATTGAAACACAAAAAGTCAGTTGCCCTGAATTTGTACAGCTGCCATCAGCATTCGTTTGCCATAATGGATTTTCTTGGTGATCCATCAAACCCAGTTTTTTCCCCAACAGAAGCTAGCAAGCCATCTGAAGCAGAGGAAATCTGCTCCCAGAGCCATGTTCACCAGCTTGTGACTTGTCTCCTTTTTAAATCAAAACACATTCTCTTGCAAATGTGGAAGAAATCTGAATGGATATCAAATCCAGTGTTCTCACCCCTTTGGTAATGGGAATAAAATATAATTCCCTTCTTAAAGAGCACAAAATATTTTGTTAATTGATGTCTGTCGTAAAATGACAATGGTGTCATCTCTGTGCAGTGAGCAAGATTTGCTAGACAAACAGCAACAGCAAACTTGCCGAGCAGGCAGCTGTCTCTAAAACGTGACCGAATGAAGTGTGCCTTTTGTTTAACAGCTGCTTTTTCCAAGAGGTTGTGTTTGGTTTCAGTGCCCAAGCTGCACTCAGAATAATGGATTGTGGCAGTTTCCAAATACAGCAGAAAACACCCTGAATTTGTTGGGGCTTCTGATTGAGAAGAGCACTTCAGCATTTACTTAATTTAAGGGTCTAAAGGACTGAACAACACACTTCTGTTCCTCTAATTAGAGATTATTCAAACCGTGCTTCAAAACAGCCTGGCACTGACCCAGCTGATCCCCCCTTAATTCAGTGCCAAAGGCAGGCTCCTATGGGTGAAGAAAAGAAGGCTCGGAGGAGACCTGAGAGTGGCCTTTCAATATCCAAAGGGGGAAACAAATGAAAGAAGGGGACAGCATCTTCAGGAAGATTTGTTGTGACAAGACAACAGGAAATGGTTTAAACCTGAAAGAGGGGAGATTTAATTAGATGTAAGGAAGAAGTTTTTTACAGTAGGGGTGGTGGGGGCACTAGAACAGGTTGACCAGAGATGTGGTGGATGCCCCAGCCTCGGAGACATTCAAGGTCAGGCTGGACAGGGCTCTGAGCAACCTGAAGAGCTGTAGTTCTGTAGTTGTCCCAGTTCAGTGTAGAGGAGTTGGACTAGAGGTCTCTTCCTGCTGAAATGATTCTATGATTCTACGAAAAACTACCCATAACTCAGAAACATAACTCAGGGGTTTGTCTATGCTTAGAGCTAATAAGCTCTATATTCTGGGCTAAATTAGACAGAGGGCATTGGCAGGACTGAATGGGGAAGTAATACTGCATGCAGAAAAAGTTGAAATCACACCTGGAAGAGGAATTGAATAAAATGGTAGCACGGAATGAAGTTGCACTGTGAAATAACACTTGTTGTTGCAGAAGGAGATGATGTTGGCAGCTCAGGAGTGACCCACCTGAAAATTAAATGTGGGTAGGGGTTTTACAGTGAGCTGAGACCAGGGGTTGGGCTGTGCTCCACATATTGCAGAGGAAAGGCAAGCTCCAGACAGCACCATAGGCAGATGGGCTCTGCAGCAATGGAGAGTAGCTGAGCTCCAGTGAGGTTTTCAGCAAGAGGATCTGATTCGTTCAGTTCTAATACAGGCTTGCTAGTCTCAAGGGAACTTGTAAGGAGACTTAGGTATTCTCAAGACGTTTTCAACAAATAAGGGGTTCAAAAGTACCTGTTAGATTTTGTCCTTCAAAGTTTCATTGAAAAATTTATTTTTTCCTCAGTAGCTCTGCCTACAGTTCTCTCAAATACAGATGTTTCAGATGGAAAATCCCCTTCACATGTGCTCCTTTTTAACACTGAGCTCTTGCATTTCTTGGACTTAGAAGCTTTCAATACTGGCTCTGAAACAGGTTTATCACCTTTCTTTCTCTTCTCTACAAGCTATACTTCCTTGTTAAATGTGACACAGTTACCACCACATCAACAGGCTAGAACAAATACAACCGCCAGTGATGAGAGAGCAGTCCTTTCAGAGTGATCAATCCTTTATGGTGGCACGTGCCTAATGGATATGTCTCTTTCGTTAGCTCTGGGCTCTCAATAACCATCCTCTTTGCCAAATGAGGGATGTGTTACCTTGGCCTCCTCTCCCTTTTTCTCCTCCCTTCTCTGCCTTGTCAACTGCATGCTAATTTATGTAATCAATTCATAGTGCCGCTTAATGAATAGCTTTGAAGTCGTTAGATTTGTCTGCTGGTAAAGGGGCTGATTGGTCAGCCTCTGAATCGCTTCTATTTTCTGAAGCTTGACAGTGTCAGCCAACATAATTGCTTTAGAAACACCCCTGGGAGACACTTGGGAAGTAGCTGCATACTCCCCCTTTATACTTGAGCAGAAGACAAAGTAGAACAATAATAATACTTGGCATTTTTGCCATATTTTACATCATTAAAACACTCCTCAAGCATTAACTAATTTTTGCAGTGTGCCAGAAAGGTGAATTGTTATTTCCGTTATACTGATGAGAGTTAGCAATGCATACAACAGGTCCCATGTTCCCTGGGTCTTGTAGGTGATACATACTTTTATGCACAGGAAGACCAATGGAAAAGCCAGGTTCAAAATGGTCCTGCAATACTCAGCTCCTAAGGAAATCCCTGGGGAATGTGAACTCAAGGCCAGTGAATATTAGACAAAAAAAAGTATCAGAAATATCCATTAGGTGGTAAATAATAGAAAAACATTCAAAGGCATGATGAGAGTTATTTTTTGAGGATCATGGAGACTTTCAAGGCAAGGCTGGATCAGGCCCTGGGCAACCTGATTTAGCTCTGGATGTATCCATTCACTGCAGGGGAGTTGGACTGGATGATCTTTAAAGGTTCCTTCCAACTCTAAGGACTCTGATTCTATGGAGGTAAGAGCACAGGCAGTCACTTACATACAGCTCTTGTGTTTTGGGGCAGCATGATTTTTTATCTTGGCTGACAGCTCTGTGTATGCCTCCTTCTCATCATCCAAACACCCTTTAGTCTTCACATCCGAGTCCTGACCTCCTGACCATGGGCAGGGTGGTGTACAGCTGAGCCCAGCTTTGGTAAAGATGTGCAGATGGCATAAGGAAAGGCACTCGGGTGCCTGCAGAGCCATCCTACCAAAGTCTATGTAGATGAAGCCTGGACTAAACCACAACACACTGATTTAGCTGAGAGCTGGTAAGGAAAAGGTGAACTTTTCCCTTCAGCTTCACTGTCTGTTGCCATCAGAGACAAGTACTACTTTAATTACTCTAGCATTCAAATGCAAACAGTTTTGCTGTACCTTATAATGTTTATTTAAGTGTTTCAGACTCTGCAGCGGGCTGTGATGCAGGGTGCCCTCTGGCCACACCATTTCAGTAATCACTCTGGCATTCCAGACAGTGACTAATAGCAGAAATTGTTATCAATGTATTTGGCAAAATACTGCAAGCTAGAAATTGGATTTCCCCCCCTCCTGCATCCTCCTTCACTCGTTAATGAGCTACTTTTTCATGGTGCCAGTGTAAAGCTGTAAAGAAAGACGGGCAATTTATTTTCTGGGCTTGAGGCCCTTAGACACAGTAACATACAGTTATTTATTTGAATGCGTCATTCACATAAAATTACATGATGCTTTACAGGTACAGGAGGAAGACAAGTTTCCTTATCCTGGGGAACGGTAAGATGAGATGCTGATGAGATGCTGGAGCAAGACAAACATGAGACTGAAATGGGCAGGATGGTGACAGCTCCTTTTGTCACATGCCCTTTTAGACTTCAAGAAGATGTGGGTGGAAGGGTGTTTATTTCTCAAGAAGGGTATGTGAACTCCTTTAACAACACTGCAGAGATGAAGTCTTTTCAATTGAGTGATTTGTCCTTCCCTACTTCAGATTAGTTGCTGTGGTCTTCTGGATACTGTACACTAACACGTGCCTCAGAAGGACTGCAACATGGTCTTGATTTTCATGTAGTCAGGGATGAAGACAAAGACAAATGGGTTCCATAGTGGGAGCAACTCAGACACAGCCTTTCTGTAGGCAGGGACAGTGATCCTAAGTGACTTTTTTTTTCCTGTATACCTTTCTTGTTATTTCCTGTAAAGGTACAGTGACAATATACCCATTTTTGAATCCACGAGGATGGAGACCAAAAGGAACATAGAATCATTAAGGTTGGAGAAGACCTCTAAGAGAGATCATCTAGTCCAACCATCATTCTACGACCAATACTGCCCACAAAACCATGTTCCTCAGTGCAACATCTGCCCTTTTTTGAACATCTCCAGAGAAGGTGACTCCTTCACCTCCCTGGGCAGCCTGTTCCAGAGCCCAACCACTCTTTCTGAGATTTTTAAATATCCAACCTGAACCTCCCCTGGCACGACTTGAGGCTATTCCTTCTCATCCTATCCAGAAATGGAGACATGACCCAGATCATATAAGGGCAATGACTGCTTTTCCAGGAAAAGACTCCAGTACTAACCTACAGTGGAGGATTAACCTTTTTAAAGGGACACGTTGTGAATTTCACACTCTGATGGAGTATGAGGTGAAACCAGGATGGACAGGTGTCACACACAGTAGGGACAGCCTGTGTGGGCCCAGGATACTGTTGATCTTCCAGCCATTCAGCTCAAAAATCTGATCATATCTCTTTACCAGACTTTTATAAGCCCCATCTTAGTGAAGAGAAATATCCCTTGCTTCACTTTTATATCTTATTCGTGTCCTCGCTTTCTGGTTGTATGTATATTTATGAACAACTGTTTTCAAAGGTGAAGTACAGGAAGAGTGAAATTTCATCAAAAATCCCTGACAAATACCCTGAGAATTCACTAAGAACTGCAAACACTGCCTTCAAACCAGGGATAGATCATTAGTATCACAAAAACAAGGTCACTTATCTCTCTGTTTTTATGGTTTTGTTGCTTTCTTTTTTATGTTTTAATAAAAATATTAAAATATTAAAATATTTTATTACCTATATACATTAACTATACTATATATTTTATGAGGGTTGCTCTCAAAGTTACGTTTCCTATTTTATGATGTTGGCCCACAACATCATAAGATGGCGGATATAGGTAGTATGGCAGTAGAGGTTGAACCTTTTCACCAATATCTCATTACATTTTGTTGCCCTGCGACTGATGGCAGCAGAAGGGCAGTCTGACAGAATGGTGTCTGACACAGAAGTGTGTATGAAGGAAAGGTGTGTCACTGAATTCCTTCATGTGGAAAAAATTGCACCTATTGACATTCATCAATGCTTTCTGAATATTTATAGGGACTAAACAGCGGATGTGAGCACAGTGGTGGTGTGTGAGCATAGGTGGCATTTCAATAGTGGTGACAGCAACACTGGGTCATCTCTGCTGGTGCAGGCTTTTATGAGTGCAGTATGCAGGCTCCTATCCTTTGCTGATGAAAATACATAGCTAATGCTGGTAACTATGTTGAAAAATAGTGTTTTCTAACTGTGAATTTGCTCCATCAAACAGTGTACTGGGCTCATTTTATCTGTTGGTGTTTCCATGGAAATAAATAGGAGATATTACTTTTAGAGAGACATATATGTGCCCCAAAAGAATTTTTCTTCATTCAGTGTGGCCCAGGCAAGCCAAAACGTTGGACATCCGTGCTCTAGGGCCAGACCTTGCTTATCCCATGATCTCTAGCCCATGCTATCACAGGCATTCAGCATGGTAACATTTTGCTGTCCCTCCTACATTTTTCATCCACCCCCCATTTTAATGTCGAGAAGCTGGAGCAGGCTCTGAACACCTTGATTTAGTTGTAGATGTCCCTGTTCACTGCATGGGAGTTGGACTAGATGGCCTTTAGATGCCCCTTCCAACTCAAACAATTCTATCATCCTACAAAATTTAAACAAGAAAACCACCACCAGCAACTGAAAGGCTCTGCCTTCGCCATGACAGCATTTAAATTTCTTGTCTGAAGACCAAAGCAGTCCCTTCTTTAATATCTCTTGTAATTGCTGATGGTGTAGAGAGTGAAAACTTGTGTTGACTGCTTTTCCCCGTTTCTCAAGAGAATTCCAAGGGACCATAATGCACTGCTATTATTTTGCAAGAAGCTCTTTTTGTGCATGTTTTATTTGACTTGATTTAGAAGAGGAAACTGCAAGGTAATTGTCACCTCTTCTTCCATGCAGACATCACCTCTGAGCACAGAGAAGAGGTGCATGGTTCTGAGTGACAGGTTATTGCCCAGGTTGAGATATAGAGCCTTTTTGTTTTATTCTCCATCTAAATTAGTTACTGCAAAGAGATTTCCCTAGTGGAAAATTAGTTTCAATATTTATTTTCTACCTGACACTTTATTATTCTTTTATTGAGTGGAATGTGAGCCTTTTCTTTTAAAGTAGGTTTTTATGCAGAGCTTGCTATAACCCACTTGCACTGTTTTGGTTTATGTACTCATGAGAGATGCCTGTTAGAATTGTCTGCACAGAATGGATGAGGAACTTTTTGGTGACTGACCACCTGTCTACCCTTAAAAATAAATAAAATGTAAATATCCAATTCATCTGAATGCAACTTGGAAATAATTTGCTATTTCTTTCATAGAAAAAAAAAAGAGAGGGAGGGGGCTGTGTGGAAACCCAATCCAACACTGCTATGAATTTCCAAAAATGCTTAATTCGAAGTGTTTTGTTCATGATTTGTTCATTTAAAACTGAATAAAGCTTGACTGGGGCATCCGTTATCATGTGGGGAAGAGAACAGCTCAGTGTGAGTACACTCAGGTGTTACAGATGTAGCTCACTGCTTCTCTCTGCCTGAGAGAACCTGAATCATGGATGTCAAGCCTTTGGGCTTGTCTGGGCTTTATAGAGTGACGAGGAATCATCTTGGGCTGCCTATAAAAAATTTAACATATTTAATAAGTATAAGTAACAAAACTTCTATATTTTTAATATATCTCATTAAAACATAAAAAAAAGAGGGCAACGAAAAACATAAAACTAGCAAGTTAGACATGTGAGATCTAAATGCCCAGTAGTGTTCTTCATCTGTTTCTTCAATTTCCTGTCCTTGCATTTCTGTTTTGTATGAAATATTAAGACATTACTCAGAGAAGGTGTGGATACATTGCCTTGAGAACAGTGACTCCTGAGTCCCAAGGGATGGCATGCTCTCCAGGAACTCCCACACACAGACTTTTCCACCACCTACCTTTGCTTAGCATGGACATCCAATACTGCTGAAGTATCAGGATTTCTTTCCATGGTGACTTGTAACTCAGGGTAATGGTTTAGTAGAATCATATAATAGAATGATATAATAGAATCATTTGAGTTGGAAGGGAATCTTAAATGCCATCAAGTCCTTCTCCCTTGCAATGAATGGGGACAGCTGCAGCTCAATCAGGTTGCTTAGAACCTTGTCCAGCCTGTCCTTGAATGTCTCCAGAGACCAGACATCCACCACCTCTCTGGGCAAACCTGTGCCATTTTTACATTTTCTACTCTTGAACAAACTGAAAGTTTACATGCATGGTATGGAACCAAGAGGAGAGAGCAGCACCCTTTCCCTGTTTTATTTGTCAGCCTTTTCCTTTAGGAGAGGATGAATGTCATTTCAAATCCCTTCAGATCAAGGTAGCTGAGCGCAGGTCTACCACATCACTGCTGAATACACATCACAAGAATATTGATTCTATCGTGTTTGCTTTGCAAAGGATTCAAGAGTGAAACCACCTTCCAGCTAAAATGGTTCAGCAAATTCCATCATCAGAAGCAGTTTTCAGTTTGCAGCTCATATCTCATTTTGCTTCTTCTTCGGCTCTTGCAGGTAGTTCATCTTTCCTGATGAACTGAATGCTGGACTTTAGCTAACCTGCTGTTTACTTTCACTACTGTCCAGTTTGGGGCAAATTATTTCTTACTTAACTCACTTTTCCCACTTTCCAATAGTCATAACATTAATATAGCCATAGAACACTTGAAAATCGAAGTATCTAATCTATTCTTATGAATTTCAGTAACTGACCTACCTTGTCCCACCTTCCTTTTTTTATTTTTTTTTCCAAATAGACGTGACCTTTAGGGATTCACTACATTGAATATGGTGGAGACTGAACAACTCTAATGGCACTTTCCCTCAAAATGCATCAGTGCTAACCTAAGATATACTGGGTTGCAAATAGATTTCAGACATTTATAGGGTTATAGGAAAGATTTAGCAAGGAAATATTTATAATGGAGTTATCTCACAAAATGACTGGATGCAGGCCAATATAATATTACAGAGCATATCAGAGAGGCCTTTACATTAAGAATGTAATCTATTTTTGTAATGGAAATACAAGAGTTTCTGCTGATGTTTTGGAATCTGAAATGTATTTTCCTCCTCCGTGGGCTGATTATTTTTTCTCACTTTGGTGTCTTACTTGCATCATTTCTACTTACAAGATTTTATTGTGATATCTGGCTAATAAACAAAAATGTAGCCTACAGAAAAGTCTTGAATTATGTTCCCTTCAGTCAGACAATAAAATAGCCATCTCTAGAAAATTGTGTTTAAAAAAGATATTTGTAAATAGAATGTATTCTTTTGGTTTTACATCCAAAAGAGTGCGTAGTGCCATTTTTTTCACATGGTGTAATCTGACATCCGAATGGCTCCAGCAGTATTTGTGAGCTGAAGGTCTGGTCAGGAGAACTCTTCCTTCTTACCACTTGTTCTGGCAGCACATAACATTAATTTGTACGTTGTGATTAGTGAGTAATGCTGCTAAGTGGCCAATGGAAGAAGAAATAGTGGATTAGAACGTGTTATACAATTACAGTCACAAAACATTAATATATTTATCTACTGTAGACTTAGGAAAATAATGAAAGCAATATGATTTATCTACTTGCACATTTCTTACCTCTGATTACTTCTGTATAAACAATACACAGGAAAATGCGGGCAAATCAAAATAGCTTAAGAAACAGTCTTGCTAAACAAGCTACTTCAGAGACTTGTTATGAGAGAAAAGGTAGAACGGCCTGTATGGAGACCCTGGTGCATGAAGAAGACTGGAGAAATAACTTCATAGCTCAAGAGGAATTGGTTATGGAGGAGTTTGGTTGAATATGATAACCCTGCTTTTATTACCTGGTCTTCCTGGAAAGTGGATTATATTCTAATACTGTCATGCACTAAAATATAAAATGAGCATGCAGATGAAATGGCACCTACCTCAGAGATTTCAATTAATGTCACTGGAAGAAAACAAATACTTCCCAGGTGCAACCTTTTTTGAATGGTCAGTTAGGATGAAATGAGGTGTGCATAACATCTGTGCCTCCACTTATTCAGAAAAGAAGGTAAGTGATCACTCCGGATGCAGATATCTCCATCATTGTTCATCCAGATAGTGGAAATGATTCAAGTCCAGATTTCAAGAATGGGTGACATTTCAAGGAGAGAGGATAAGATGTACAAGGATAAGAAGAGACAGAAAAACTAAACTTGCAGTTTAACTGACATGCTCTTCTGGTAGAAACAGAGAAATGGTCAGTGCGGCTCTGTTACTTCAGCAGCCTGTTGTAGAATTTGCATACCTTGAGAGAAATGGGGTGGACTTGGCTCTGGATTCCTACACGTGAAGTTTGATTTCATCAACACCATCCTGCCCCTTTAACTCACTAGACAAATGTGGTCATTGTTCTGCAACTTGTGTGGTATTAACTGCTTGGAGAGACAGAATGTTGGGGTCCGAGTTAGATTTAGATAAATACAGACTAACCCAACATGTATTTTTATTTCACTTAAAGGTGTACTTTTGTTTCTGCCCAGGCATTGAAATGAGAAACTTCATGGTCTCATAATGACTCTGAAGGCTTCACAAAGAAGACACAGGTTATCTGAAGTGCAAGACCTGGGCAAAAGTTCATTCCAACTAAAATTTCATTCCAACCAATGTTGTCTGCAGACACTGTGCAGCCCATCTCAGTTCATCTTGTCCAGGTTATGCTATTTTGACTCATATCACACACTTAAGATCATTGTGACCACAGCTGTAATGTAATTCAATTTACTGCCAGTACTTGTCTGCTAATTTAATTCTGACAGTGTGTATCAGGGTAATAGCATTAATGGCGTCAAAGTTACACAAGCCTAATCAGAGTGTCTCTCTATCTGAGATAATGTACAAAAGATCTTGATCTCTTTTACTCAGTCCACTCTTACAGAGAACAGAGATGATGGGTCAACTCTACTAGGCTGGAGGCAAACAAACTGACATAAAAGATGGCTTTTCCTTCCTAACTCCCATTTTAGACTGGGAGAATTTATATGTTATTAGAGAGAAAAATGAGTAGAGGACCCAAGCAACACTTTACACAGAAAGAGGAGCTGGAAACAAGAGATAGGAAGGCAGAAACAGAGGCTACATTATTCTAGACATACATGACACTGGGGAGTTATACATGTATTTCTGAAAAGACCAGCATGTTTTCCTCAAAGGTCTCAAATCAGCTGCCTACATGTAGGCATGTTGTGCCGCTGAGATGCCAGGAATACCTTGCCCAGTGCTCCAGCATCTGTTACAGAAGGATAGATATAGCACTGGCAGCCAAGTTTAGGAGTTTGTGATAAAGAAGACTTCGGTAATTACATTTAGGTAACTGAATCAGACCTTTTGTGTCTGGAAAATCTAATGTCATTGTCTGCAGATATTGCGCAGCTGATGACCTTCTTGACAGATATAATATATGGCTGGATTCAATCCAGTGCTGTATCAAAAACATTTCACCTGAGATATCAACACTTTGAGGGATGTACACAATTCTGTCAGTTTTCATGCAATGCACTTAATTGCCTCAGATCCTTATATCTTGCCAGCCACTGCCGAGATTCAGGCTCATGACTCCCTTCTTTAATGAAAGGTCTTGGAGGTAAGAAAATGGATTATTTATCAAGATATCAATCTGGAAACTAGGCATTAAACTCAAAGCAAACAGAAAAAGTCTTCACATTAAGGGCCACTGTACTGGCTGCACTTGTAAATCTGTGACAATTCCAGAAAATTGGAATAGCTAATAGCTAATATAGCTAATAATCATGAACAAAACACTTCAAATTAACTATTTATATCCATAGCTAAGGAATTGATCTAATCACAGAAAATCTTAAATAATGATAAACAAATAGGCTTTTGGTTACCTGCTTTCAACCATCCAGTTACTTAAGTAAGTTTATCTGCATCGTGTCTGAAAAGCCTTTGGTGGTTCTGTCAGGATGGATGCTAACAGTAGTTGCACAAGGGACCAAACTATGCCAATGAGGCTGACAGTAAGATAACTCATGGCTTTCTTGTGTTACCTTTTCTCTTCCAGACCCAAGCCTCCAAGGCTGCAACATGCAGTTGCATCAGAAGATGGTGACTTGCTTGTCTGTAAAAGTAATAATAATAATAAAATAATAATAAAATAATAATAAAAAAATAATAATAATAATAAACTGTTTTCTACAGTTACGGATAGCATGGATCAATTTATATGATCAAATATGATCATCTTAGATGAATTCCACTTACACAGGGTATCTTGTAGCATTTGAGCTGTTCACCCTTAGCTCCCATTAAGACCACTGAAGACAAACAGATGTTTTTAGAACATAACTCATATGACTGACTTCAGACAATTCTTTTACAAAGAGATGAATCATACTCTACAAGTGTGTTTTTTTTTTTCCTCCACTAATTACAAAACCAGCCTAGACAACTAGTTTGGATGTAGATAGCAGCAAAATCTTTATGTGGACTGTGTGCACAGTCCAGGCTGACTGCATATTCAATGTACTAACCTGAACAATTTTTCTCAGGTCAACACAATAATTCAAGAAATGTTACAAATATATAAATAAATATTATAAGATTTTCAAATACAGTGTTTTGAGAGCACACACTGATCATATACTCGTGGGATTTTTTTAGTCTATGTATATGCTTGAACTGCAGCAGCCAGTATTTTAGCACCAAGAATTGAATTGGTATCTATCTGCAAGACGAGATGTAGTTTAGCACAGCTTATTGAGCTTGCACGGTGATAGCAGCATAAAAATCGTATCTGCCTACAGGTATATTCATGTATGTACTTATAAATGATGCAATCTTGCCTCTTTTATGGTGCAGCTACAGCATTTAATTCAAACATTGGTACCAAAGGAAAACCTCTTCCTGCTGAGTTAAACTAATACTGTGTAATTTAATTAACCAGTAGATATAAATATAGAACAGTGCAGTCTTGGACTGTAGAATTTTTGATACTAGCAGAAATAAACTCCTGATTCTTCAGTGTCTATTTGCTAACATTTTAATTAATAAGCTTATGAATAAGGCTCATTGAAACATGTTGTCCTCTGAGACTTTTCTGTTTAGTTTTAGTGTGGATTTGGATTTTTCCATTTAGCACCATGTGAAATCCCAAGTGGCCTCCATCAAAGGGACCTTCACTTAGAAGTAAGTTGCTGCATCTTCCCGAGCTCCCTTAGAAGCCAACTTACCAAACCATGGCATTAAGTAGGGTAATGATATTTAATTTCAGGATGTTAAGAAATTGACTGTTTCTTATCTTTGGTGTACAAAGTTTGCTGGTAGTTCTAATTTTAAAAGTCTTTTGGAAGATACACAAAGCCCTTGAGGAAGGAATTCAATGTATTTTTCTGCTGCTAACTGAAATGCCTGAGAACTTAAACATAAAGGGAAATCTTACATTAGAATAGGCCAACAAGATAGATGATACATTAAGAATTCATCCAGCTTATCAACAAAGAGATGAAAGATATGTAACAGGAGAAATCACTGTTGCAGACCACACTTCTGATGCCTCTAAACCTGAACCTGATATAGGAAATTCACTTTTTTTTTTTTTTTTTTCCCAGCAAAGTATTAGGATTGCTTCACTGGACAGTAGAATTGAGAAACTGTATTTCCCAGAAGCTTGAAGTTAGATATTAAGATGCAAAAGTCATAAGCCAAAGTTCTGAGTTCAATTCTCAGGTAGCTTAGAAGTATTTGTTTGATTTTAGGGAAGTCAACTTTTAAAATGAGAACATTCCTTCTGTATTGCTTTTATGTTCTGTTGGAAAATGACTCACCATGATTGCTCACTAACAAATCGATCTATTTAACTGTAGAGAGGACTTTTGTTACACCAAGACCACCACAGCAAACTTTATTTTGTCACTTTTCAGGTGTTCCTGAACATTATTGTTATAATATTAGGGATTGATCACATCCCTTAGTGAAGAGTTGTGGGACATGCACAAATGAAATGCAAGCTGATGCTGAAGCTCAAGAATAACCAAGCAGTGCAGCAAGATATGACTGCAAGATTTGTTCACTCCACAAATTACACATGCCTGCTCACCAATCACAGACAAACCCAGAAAACACTTCAGCTATTCCTACAATTCACACAGTGCCTTTTGGCAAGGAAAGAGTCTTTCTGACTTCACAGAGAAGAAATCAGCAGCTGAATGTCACACTTGACCATCCTCCTACTGGAAAACCTCCTGCTAGTGTTCACTTGTATGATGGAAGCTACAGGATAAGTAAATCAACTTACTCACTTCTTATATGAGCAGCAAATTAGAGAAATAATTCCTAGTCTTAAAAAAGGAAAGAGTTATCAATATATCTGTCCCCTGTGTATCTCCCCTTATCTTCCTCTCCTAGCATTTCCCTCTCTCCCTCCGAAGTATTATCCATCTTGGCAAGAGGAATGACAAATGCTCACAAAAGAGAAAAGAGACTGCATCCCTGCTGCTAACTAGCAATCCTGTAGATCACACTAACTGAAGCCTTCATGTCTTATGAACGTAACACTGGGCACTACTCACAGCAGAGACCATTCTGCTGCACGATGCAGTGGGCTCAGCTGCTTGTATTAATGATTCATGCTTTACCAACACAAAATGTATCATAATCATATGGGACCAGCATACAGCGGTGCTAGAGACATATTTGTCCAGCTAATAGTTTGACTTCATCTGAAATGTTTTCTTGGGTCACTGACCTATTAATTGTAGGTAGAGTGCAGGAGATAATATATAGCTAATAGACTTTGAGTCAGACTCCATTCTTTGCAGTTACCAGGCAACCTCCTCCAGCTCTGCTAATACTTCTCCTCTCTTCCCACTGCAAACTTAGCGATGGCAAGCATGTGTTCCAGAGAGCGTCGGAGGATAAGAGAGGAGGCAGATCATATTTAAGTTAGATGGCTTTTTACAAGCATTAAGCAATGCACTCCTGTAATAAACAACTATGCCAGAGCTAATACTCAATAAACAGTGTGCTTTATAAGCAATTAGGGACTCACACTGTGGAACAGTCATTTCAGTGGAATGAACAATACCACCCTAACAATGCTTAGCAAGATAAGTGACTTGTTAAAAGCATCATATTTCTCCTTTAAAAATCAATTAACATTTGGTGCTTTTTTTTTTTTTTTTTTTGATCTATGAATTTTTGAATGTCTTATTCAAATGCGAATGAAGTCTAGGAGCTCATTCTATTCATTGGCTGCTGTTAATTTGCAAAATAAATGCATAAAATTATACAGGCAGTCAAGTTCAGTTGTTTTTCAGCCCAAGAGAGAGCTTGAGAGATGTTGAGATGAATCAGATAAGCACTCTGGGTGAAGGAGAAGCCAGAACACATTGTTAAGCCTTTTTCTCAGTAAGAACGAATACTTTTGTCCTGTCTAAATATCCACAAGATTTTTTTTTTTCAGTTGGCCCAATCTAATGCAAACTTCATTTCTCTCTACTATCGATTTCCTATCAGCTCTTCATAAATGCCTTTCTTCTTCCCTAACAGTCTAATAAACTATTATTTCAAAGGCTGCATTCAAGAGATTTGTTAATCAAAACACAACCTCCACCTGTCTCTCTTCAAACTCTGGGCTGTGAAGGCTACAGACATTGTTGGAGGAAAATCAGCAACTGTTAACTGGGATCCTTCCCTTCACAGCCATAAACCCACTCAGGAAATACATACAAGAAAAGGGAGTGAATATTTTGGAATGTGATAAAGAACATAACTGGACATCAGTGCAGGATTTCTGCTCATTGTTACAGTACATACAAGACATGCATTGGAATTGTCCTGTAAAACCAAAACGATTCATTTGTACTTTCCAAGGAAGGTAATTGCGAAAGAGATTGTAGAGACTTCAAAATCCTGCTGGACTGTGCTGATATCAAAGTTAAATGTTAATTTAGACTACAGAGCCTCAGAGCTGTCACAAAAGCATATTGCTCTGTCACAAGTTGGATGCAAAAATGGAAAGTGAAGATTTTTAGTACCAGCCCTTAGAAATCGTGGTGTAGCAGTGGCTGTTTGGAGAAGTTTCCAGGGGTCATGCTTGAATTAAAGTAGTCAGTACTTTTCTCTCTTTTACTAAGGAAATCTTCATTCTTCTTGGAAACAGATTAAAAATATAATACTTTATCTGGCTAGAAGTCAAACAGTTTTACTCCCCCACTGCCAGCACTACAGAATCATCTGGCTTTTTTCTGCCTTCTCTAACTCCAGCCTGCCCAAGAGCAAGAGGAATGCAGCTGGTTACCATATCTCTGCTTGTCAAAGACGCCTTTCCATAATTCTTTTTAACAGGTAAATAATTATCCTTAAGACTGGAAAATGGTGCAATCCAAACAGGGTGCTGCAGTAGCTCCAGCTAAAGGCATGTGTGCCCTGAGTATCTGCATATGTGTCAAAGTGTGTAGGTTGCTCTGAAAGTAATGCTTCCTATGATTTCCCTGGAATCTCAACAGATACAAAGAGCACAATAACACTATTTAGGAAATCAAATTCTCAGTTACAGTATGAGCCAGCAGTGTGTGTCCTGGTGGTCAAGAAAGCCAATGGCATCCAGGTTTGTATCAGAAATAGTGTAGCCAGCAGGATCAGGCATGTGATCATCCCCCATTACTCAGCCCTGATGACACCACACTTAAAGTTCGGTGTTCAGTTTTGGACCCCTCACTACGAGAAAGGTATCAAGGCCCTGGAGCATGTCCAGAAAAGTACAGTGAAGCTGTGTACACAAGTCTTATGGCGAGCAGCTGAAGGAACTGGGATTGTTCAATCTGGAGGAGGCTCAGGAGAGACCTTATTACTCTTTACAACTACCTGAAAAGAGTTTGTGGCAAGGTTGAAGTCGGCCTCTTCCGTCAAGTAACAGTGATAGAATGAGAGGGAATGGCCTAAAGTTCTGTCAGGGGAGGTTCAGGTTGGATATCAGGAAAAACTTCTTCCCAGAAAGAACAGTGAGGCATTGGAACAGGCTGCCAAAGAAGGTGGTTGAGTCACTGTCCCTGGAGGTGTTTAAGGAAAGGGTATATGTAGTACTTAGGGACATAATTTAGTGAGTAATATTGGTGGTAGATTGGTAGTTAGAATACATGATCTTAGAGGTCTTTTCCAACCTTAATGATTCTATGATTCCATATACATAGGATGAGATTCTACAAACTCTGTGTGTCTACTGGAGAGGAAGAGACATTTTTAGGGCAGGATGCACTGGGCATATCTTAGCTGTTGTCTTCAAGATATCAATCTAAAAAATTACCCAAAATGTGAGATCTCACTGACATCCTGATCTGGCAGAAGAGAGATGCTGTGACACGCTTACAAATCATAGAATCCTCAGAGATAGAAGGGACTTTTAAAGGCTATCCAGTCAAAGTCCCCTGCAGTGAACAGGTACATGCACAGCTAGATCAGGTTGCCCAGAGCCTGATCCACCCTTGCTTTGAAAGTCTTCAGGGATGGAGCATCAACCACGTCTCAGGGCAACCTGTTCCAGTGCCTCACCACCCTCACTGTGAAAGACTTATTTTTATATCTAACCTAAATTTACCTTCTTTGAACTTGAAGCCATTTCGCCTTGTTCTGTCACCACAGATCCTGCTAAAGAGTCTGTCCCCCTCTTTCCTGTAATGCCGCTTTAGGTACTGACAGGCCACTATCAGGTCATCTTGCAGCCTTCTCTTCTCCAGGCTGCACAGCCCCAGCTCTCTCAGCCTGTCCTCATAAGAGGGGTGTTCCATTCCATGAATCATTTCTGTGGCCCTTCTGTGGACATGTTCCAGCAGGTCCATGTCTCTCCTCTGCTAAAGACTCCATGTTTGGATGCAGTACTCCAGGTGTGACCTCACCAGCACAGAGCAGAGGGGCAGAATCACCTGCCTCAACCTGCTGGCCACGGTTCTTTTGATGCAGACCAGGATACAGTTGGCTTTTTGGGTTGTGAGGGGACACTGCTGGCTCACGTCCAGCTTCCCATCCACCATTACCCCTAGGTCTTTTTCAGCATCATCCCCCAGCTATTACTGGTAGTAGATATTGACTTGAGCCAGATGCAACAGCTTGCATTTGGATTTATTGAACCTCATGAGGTTCTCCTGGCCCTACTGCTCAATTCTGTCTGGGCACCTCTGGAAGGCATCTTGTCCCTGAGGTGTGTTGATGAATGACAATCTGCTACTCACATTTAGCTTTGTAAAAACATGTCCTTGATTTTAATAGTGAAAAATGTTAATTCTAGTATGAATGTGACTGGTCAGAGATGAATCTGGAGAAAGTAAAATTTTAATGCTGATTCAGCTGAACTCAGTCCAACCTCATAACTATAAATTCCAAAAAAAAAAAGAAAAGAGATAAAACTAATGCTCTAAAGCCAGGGTTCAAACTAACCTAATATTTTGGGTGAGCTTCCTTTTGAGAATAATCAGCTCGGCATTTATCCCAGATAACCCTGCAGCATTTAACAGAGAAAGATAATTATCATAGTCTTCCTACCTAGCATAAGCTTGCCACCTCTAAGATTCTTCGGTGTCCCCAGAACATAACTAATGAAAGTTAGCCTAGAGTTAATAGATGGAAATGTGCTTCTCAGGGTCTTCATATCCAGTATAAAGGATTTAAAGTGCCTAAAAACTGAAAAAGGATTTGAAACCCCTACTCTGAAATGGCTGGCAAGAAGCATAGTCCCTGGGTTTGATTTGGATTCCAAGGGATTAAAGTAGGCTCCTTAGAGGTTCCTTACTTCTCCAGTGACCCCAGGGGAGCAGGCTGTGACTGTGTTTTTAATTTAAAGCCTTTGCTATCTGTCCAAATAATCCAACTTTTATGTATCTAGGCTGTTACAAAGATTCAACTTTCTTTTAAAATCACTAATTACCGGAGATGACAACAAAAGTGCTCCTTTCTGCACGTCTGGCACAATGTTTTCAACTCTGAGGAATATATTGCCATATCATACTACTTGGTGAGCCTCCAATTGCTGATATTATATCATCAGAATTACCTTCTCTTTCTCCCCTTGTTTATCTCTCCTTTTTCTTCCTTCTTACAAGAAAAATCTAACAGCATTTTGCTAGAAAGAACAAAGCCTTGTATTTCATTATTTTTAAATCAGAGTTTGTGAGCTCCTTGATTTCCTTTCAGTAACTAATTGAAAAATTTTTAAGCTTCTAGTCTTGCCAGGGTTACGACTGGTAGAAGCCACCTCAGAGATAATTTCAGGCACAAGGTCTGAAAATCAGGTACAAGCTCATGTCATCCTTAATGTGTTTTATAACATGTTGCATGGAGAATATACTGCACTGTGGTTAGGAAGTACACAAATAGGACTGTATCTTTTTCATTCTGTGAACAATCACCATAACAGTAAAACATAGCAAACCTTGCTCTGTAATACAGCTTGATAAAAAGCTCTGCCAGGTGCCTCCAATTTTGAGCCAGCAATATATATCAACCCCTCATGAAGTCTGTTATGATACCTGGAAAGCCTACGCTAAGCAAAGCTGAAATGAATGATAAACAAAACAGAGCTCATTTTTCTCCAGTTGTGTTCACGTGTATGAGAGCTGTCAAGACAAGATGCACATTAGTACTTAACTGAGAATGACTTCAGAGAGCGTTCGTAAACCTCCATTAATAACTCCCTGACAGCCTGGCAGTGCCTGTCTTGGTATTTATCTAATAGCAGGCCACTATTACACTGTGACAAGTTCTATTCCTCCAGGGACCTCTGAAATACCTGTAGGATCTGGAAACGTTCAAGAAGGGGAAAGCGTACTACTTCTCCCTTCTCCAGTCTAATTAAATTTATTATCACACTTAATCCAGCATGAATAAGACCTTATTTATCATGATAGTTATAACTGCATATATGTTAGATCACATCAATGATACCTTCAGTGTAAAACTGTTTCCCGGTTGAAAACAAATGGCACAGCCTAAAAAACTCTTGATGTTGGATTCCATATCTTACGTGAAGCTCTGTACACATGTTGCACATTATGTTGCTTACTCAGACTATTGCTGTCCTCTGAGGCTATTCCAGCAGTCCTCAAGCTTTCCCCAGTGGGTTGAGAGCAGCTGCATATTCTCTAGGCATGAATAACAGCAGGAAGATCTCTGTAAGTCTCCTGCTGGTAGGTAATATGGACACACCTTGTGCTCCAAGGAATACTGATACTTCAACAGTATAGATATAAAACAGCTTCTAACATAATCCTCAGGGACTGTGGTCTGTTTCTTGGACAAATCCCAAACACAGTATAGATGGAGCCTATGTAGTGTTGGCAATCACTTCTCTTCCTGGGGACAGAGACCCCATCTGCAAAATATACAGTAGAAGCATACTGGCTTTGCAAAGCTTTAATTCTTCTCATGGTTCCAACATTCTTAATAGTGGTGTATGACAGCTCTGTAAAAATGTTTTTAGTTGTCAAGACAAACATTGGCTGTTAAAAAAAAAAAAAAAAAAAAAGAAGAGAAAGAGAGAAACCAGGAAATTCTGATAGTTCAGTTTGATTTCAGCTTCCTTCCCAAAGCAGAACAAGCAAACTGTTATGTAACAGAGTGAACAAGCTCAGCATACATCAGAAACATTGTGCTGTATCCAACAGCATGGACATGTCAGCCAGAGAATGGTCTGCAAGACAATAAAATTAATTCTCCTTCTTGTCCCAGTTGGCATTCAGTGTCTGGTTTTGAAATCACCCTTCAAGTAAAATAGTTGGGCCAATGGGAGGATAGCAAGAAGAATGTAGTGATAGCAGTCATCAGTGTGATACATGCAGTCTAGAAGAAAGATTAAACGATCTGGAGTTTCTTAGCCAAAAGAGAGAACAACAAGGGAATGCTTCAACAAAGCTGATGTAAAGGAGAGGCTAAGCTTTTCTTCACAAACTGTGGTCAAGAAATGATGGACTTAAATTTCAGCAAGAAGTAACTCGTTGATCTGATTCTCCCACCAGTGGTTCAACATGGGAGAGAGAAGGATGAACAGCAAAGCTCGTATCCTGTCTCCTTTTAACAGGGCCACAAACTGGAATGTAGGAACTAGTGGCTACTAGATATATCTGTGCAACCTCTTCCGCAGCAACCAAAATTATACCACTCATCTTGGTGTCATCTGCAAACATGCTGAGGGTGCACTCAATTCTACTATCTATATCATTAATGCAGTTATTAAATAGTATTAGCTCCAGACTCCTTGAAAGACACCTCTTGTTATTGATTTCCATTTGGATACTGAGCAATTAATTGACTGTAACCCTTTGAATGTGGCTAACCAGCTGATTTCTGATCTACCTAATATGGTTCATCCACCAAATCTATTATACTATATAATATAGTATATTAAAAATATATATTTATATTTTATATACATATTAATTATATATTAGATAACAGCATAAATATTAAGTAATCAAATATCAGCTGTCTGTTCTTCCTCCTTCAAGAGCTCTCAGGCCTTCTTCAATGCCTTTCTTCAACATAGCCTATTACTCCCTTTGAATCTCCCTCAGTTGGGGTTTAAGTGTCATGTTTCTCTGTATCTTCAAACTACTGAAGCTCATACTGCTGCACAGCTGCTAACATCACCAAACACATCTTCCAACAGAGTTTTTTTAAAGCTTAGAAAAGAGGCTAGGATCCTTAGCTAACCATAAGCAAAGTACTGGTTATTTTACATTGCTTCCAAGAAAGTGAAAATACAGAACATCAGCTGAATCCAAAATGACTTTTTGTGGTCCATTGAAGGGGAAGGAGTCTTAGATCCCAGAGATTTAGCTTCAGGAGAAGGTCTGCTTCTGTCAGAATTTGAGACATTCTTTGATGTTAGTGATATGAAAGAAAGAAATAGTTTCCTCAGGGACCAAGAAAAGAAAATAAATCCAGTCTTCAGCCTGACTTGCTTTTCACTTCTCCAGCTACAGTCTCCAGAATGCATTGCAATAAGTAAATCCTCATATATCATTGGTTTAATATGACAACTGTGATGCTTAATAAGGCTGGAAGAAACATCACTGTGACTCTATTTGAGCTTCCTAAACAATCAGTTATTGCTCAGAAGGTTGCACCAATTTTTATAGCTCGGGAGTTGATTTGCAATTTGTATTCATCTTTCATTTTGACTAGGCCAACTGTGTGTTCTGTCTGTGTGATCAGCTCCGTAAAAATTCATTCCTATCCATAAAAATACAAGATTTCTAATAACGCCTCCCCTACGTTGTATGGGTGTATTTGTGTTTTTATTTAAAAGAGAAAGGCAGTTAAACTGGTAACTGGATTGCCTTTCTGTCCAGTTTTGCTCTGGACTCAATCCATCTACTTTAAATCTCCCCAGTCAGATTTTAACTGAATTGTTTCTATGATGAGATGGGAGAAATCTATCTTTGCACAATTTATGATTTCTGAATAACTGAAATTACTGCACATCAAATGTCTCTCTGTACAGAGTCACTCTGGGCATGCAGGGCCCCTGATGGATATGGCTCACACTGTTTGAAAAAAGATGGTAAAGAAACAAACGATGTAATAACATAATGTTTGCATTCTGGTTGAGCAATAGGCATGCTGCATAGATAAATCTGGGCCAAAGATACCAGTTCAACAACAACAACAACAAAAAAAAAAAAAAAAAAAAAGGAGTTTGGGAAGCCTCAGTGAAAGGGCAAAAATGACAGTGTAAAGAGTTAAGATGATAAAGCAGTTCTGGATAAAAGGAGAAACAAACAAACTTTTCTGTAGCAGACAGATCCTTTTGTGCTGCAGGGCTAGCTGGGGAAACTCAAAAGTGAGGAGCCTGGAGGACCTGTGGTGGCTCTATCTTCCAGGTGAGTCTGGCCTGTAAATTACCTGGGATTCCTGTAACCTGGATAGCTCACCTAGAACAAGGGAAGGATAGGAAAATACAGACATAATGAGGTGCAAATAGAGCAGCACACTGAATATCCAGCATAATGTGTGGCACTAGAGCTTAATTATTTACCATTATTAATGATCTGGGATATTTGACTGATGCTCATGAGGAATAGAGCCATGGAAACACCAGTTCCTTCAAGATACTGGGCTGTCTCCTTCTCAACACAGGTCACACTCATGTAGCAGAGGCAGCTGGAGGAAACATATGCAGCAGTAGTTCACTGTCCAGCATCCTGAGACAACCTCACCTTCATGACCGGTCTGAGAAAAAATGCATGAAAAAGAGCAGTCAAGGTGGGGCTGGTCATCAGGCACAGTGACGTTTAGCAAAGCGTGGCACAGAGAGGTAGCATTACCCAAAAGCAGTTCAGGGAGAATGGCAGGGGCCCTACATGTGGGCATCTGGCTGCTTAAGCACTAGCAGGATTTGGGTAGTAACTCTGTCTCTCACTGCATCCATTACTTTGAATTGATGGACCAGATGATCTTAGTGGTCTTTTCCAACCTTGGTGATTCTATGATTCTATAATCTCCCTCCTTTCTGTTCCTCCCTTTCTCCTTATCTCTCTTTTCTCTCCTGCTGCCTTCTAAACAACCAAAAAGTCTAAAATACTTGTACTTGTACTTGTGGGTGAGATTCATTTCATGAGTCTTGCATGTAACAATATTGATCAGATGATATGCAGATCGTTAAAAGAAAGGAATTATCAATGAAATGTACTGGCTAAAGTGTAGATGTGTTGCTGTTCCCAGCTATTAGATTACAACAAACGGAAGATCTTTTAAAACATTTTCTAAACTGGCTCGCTTTTGTCAAGCATGATGATAGAACAGTTCAAATTTGTGTCTGCCAAGTTTTTTATCAGGTACCAAATGACATTTTAATTAAAATGTTAGAAGGGTACAAAACCAGCCCTGCATGTAAAAGAAACAAAAAGGCAAATGTCTGGTCTCAGTCTGTGAAGACGAAACAGGAATTTGTCTTCAGGCCAGGGCACTTCCGAGGGAGTGCCATAGAGATCTGTGTTTGGACTTGCAGTCTTCAGTGTTCCTGCAGACAATGTCTGTGAAGCCTTCTGGAACCACATCAACACTGCCAGTTACATGTAAACAACAAGCCTTCATATCGTGTCTATCTCTTCTTGCTGATTACAGAGTGACCTAGAGGAGCAGCTTCAATAGTTGACTCCTATTCTGCTGTGAGGTGCCACAGAATTTGTGATAATTAACTTGGACACTGGTAGCCTAGGGCATGAAAAACACCTGCAGCCCAAGGCAATTCAGAAGGGGGATAAGGAATCAGAGAAGGGGAACTTGTTCATGGAGAGAGATTTGGCTAACTCTATGCCAATTAAAAGGTTTGATGCTGCCCATCTCAGTGATATCACTAAAGCAGTTGCTCCAGTTCAGCTGTGGATGTGACATCTGGAAGCCCCGTCTCTCTTCTCCTGATCTTGCAGAGAAAACTTTGCTTGTGGTAAAGGCAGATGGTGGACAAATATGGACAACAGAGACAACAACTGGCATCACCAGTGGTAGCAGAGGCTCTCCCTAATGGGGTGTGGGGTTTTGCACCAAAAGACAGGTCTCTTGACATGCACGCACACCTAAATGATTTTCTTCTTACTTGGCCTCTCCTCATATGAAATCATTTTTGTCTCACCACTGTATACAGTGAGTGTCTTAGTGTCTTTGCTGATCTTTATAGTGGTGGGCTCCTGTCTTGGCTGAGCCTTTCTCCTTACCTCTTCATCCCCACATCTTCCTCTCAATCCATTCCCCACTGGTCCTCACAAAATGGTGTCCTTTCATTCGCATAAACATCCCACTGTGACAAGGCATCCATCTGAATAGTTCTCCAGATGGGGAGGCAGAGTAAGATCTATAGAAGGCTGGAAGACACGCTTCCAAGAAGGCCCTGAACTCAGTGGTCTCTCTCTCCAGTTTTCCTTACTGGCAGACATAAAGGTAAGAGACAGGAAAACGTTCAAGACAAAACTTCAAAATGGCCTTTTTAGATTTAGTAAAACAAGGCACTTCCAGAAATACTAACTTGAACAAATTTTGTGACTCACGAATGGATTTTCCAAATTGCCACTATCTCAGACACTGTCTGAGTTAATGTGATTTTACATGCCTGGGTCTTAATGCAACTTGAAAAAAAATCTCTGACTAGCCTCCATTCTGAGTAAAGGAATTTCTGAAGTTCATTCAACTTGTGCAGCTGCAGTCTGGATGAAGTGGGACACCAATACCATATTTTTTTCTTGGAATTTGTATCTCAGAAGCCTGCCAAAGCCCCCAAGTTACAGATATATCTCCAGAAGGTGCTACAGGAATTAGTAGGTTATAAACCACAACTGGATCTGAGTTTTAGTTCTGCTTAGTACAAACCAAGAAATTGAGGTTTACTGCCTGTTTCCATAGAAATGAAGTTCATGATCACTCTTTGAAATGTTCTAGGGGAATCCACTTATATAAAACACTATGAAAAGTCAGGCATTATTATCATTATTATTGGTTTTGTTGTTGATATTATTATCGTAGAGATTGTGCAGTGCTTTAAACCATGAATAACTGTGGACAGTGGAAAAGCATATTTACCTCTATATTTCTCACTACTGTTTAACTGTGACACCAGAGGGAGGATAAATGCAATGAAAGATATGTACCAAACAGATGAAGAAAAATGACTTCTATCGCTGTGAAGCAACATGTTGGAACAAATATTGACAACTGCTGAAAAAGTGCCTTTGGCTACAAACAGCAGAGATGTAGTTATGTCCAGCTCCCAGTGCCTTTCTCAGCTGCGCTCACTCGTAGTCCTGCCCCTTCACACTCTTAAGTTCATCAGAAGAACTTGACTAATGTCTGTGGGAAGTGCATGGAGGTGTATCATGGAGGTAAGATGGGGATATTCAGCATTTTTGTCTCAGCCTCAGCTGGGAAATGATACTAACACATCCAGTGTAGCAGAAAGAATATTAGCATTGCTAGCAGAGATTTGCTCCTAAGAAATAGGGAGCAGCTTCAGACAAGATATATCAAGAAATAAGAGATGATTTACTTCGACAGCATTTATTGCTATAAGGTGTACATACACCCCATCCATTTTCATTAGCCACAGGATTTGTTGCAGTTGTCCCTATTGGAGGACAATGTTGTTGCTTTTGTCATCATCATTTCCAATATATCGTGAGGAACCCCTGCTTGAAGCACAGTTTCTGGGCCCACATCAAGTGAAATACAAAAGCAATCTGCCCCTAATGCTAGCCCTAATCATGGGAGTTCTCCACCACTCTGCCATTTCCCAGTGTGGGTTGCAAGGCTTGTATGGCCTCCAGGAGCACATCAGAAGTAATCTTGAGATCATCCTTATATAAGCAACAAACACTTCCCAAGCAACTCCTTCCAGCTTGTGTCATTTCATATCACAGCACTTCTAATGAACAATCTTATTTCTGAGCAAAAGGAGAGAAAGTAAGTTTCACTCTGTTAGCACTGTTGCCTTCAAGGCTTGGGTATGAAATGGACTACTCAGAATGGAAAATTGTGCATTCGGAGCACAGATACATGGAACAAATTTGCCAAGATGAGTCTTCCATTGGGAACTTTGTCTCAGTACTCTGAGAAACGAGGCTTAAATTGAGTTTACTTCTAGTGAGGTGGGCACTGAGATGAAGACACAAATGTGACTGATGGGTTTGACGGAGAGATCTATGGGTCATTAAAATCATAAAATCAAGGAATCAAGATACATAGCATTACTGTGAATTGTATATAAAAATGGCACTTGGATGAGTTAGATTAAAAAAGAGATACCTATTCTTGAAATAGTTTGTTGACACCTTACTGAAAAGTTTTTTATATCTCATTGACATCTTTATCTGGCAGAAGAGAGATGCTGTGACTCTCTTAAGAATCACAGAATCATAGAATCCTCAGAATTAGAAGGGACCTTTAAAAGCTATCCAGTCCCAGTCCCCTGCAGTGAACAGATACATCCACAGCTAGATCAGGTTGCCCAGAGCCTGATCCAGCCTTGCCTTGAAAGTCTTCAGGGACAGAGCATCAACCACGTCTTGGGGCAGCCTGTTCCAGTGCCTCACCACCCTCACTGTAAAAGACTTATTTTTATTTCTAACCTAAATTTACCCTCTTTGAGCTTGAAGCCATTTCCCCTTTCTATAACCACAGATCCTGCTAAAGAGTCTGTCCCCTTCTTACCTGCAGCTTCCCATGAGATATTGAAAGGCCACTTACCTTCCATACTACAAGGGGTGCCTTGAAATCTCTAAATGAATATATAAGTAATCATAGAGTCATAGAATCATAGAAATGCAAGGTTGGAAATGATCTGCAAGATCATCCAGTCCAACTGCCCTCCCATTACTCCCAGAGGAGTAGTTCTTAACCTGCCTTTGCTCTATAGCGGAATTTAGGCATTACTGGACACCTGAATGCAGAGAAATCAAGAAGCTATAGAGATGATGGCTGAGCAGAAAAACACTGGTATTCCTGAAAAAGGCTCTCAGTTTCGGTAGGTGTGGGCAGTAAGGTGAGATACAGGGAGTGCAGAGAGATGGCAATTGGATGATGCTAGATGCCAGTCTTCCAGGTAGGTATATAAATGAATTGTCTTAAAAAGAAAAACTGTAGAGTGTCACCCAGCAGTGCCCGCATCCTGTGCTCTGCTCAGGGGTGTGGAGACAGCTGTGGGGTCCCTGAGCCTGCCGCTGATGGTTCTGCCCTGCTCTTTCTTTCCAGTAATGCTTTGTTTGAGGGGAGAGAGGGGCCACCATCAGCTGCACAGAGTTAGGCTGTATGCAAAGCTTCCATGTACCCTGCGCCATGGACGGGGAGTGTGTCACCCAGTTCTTTGGGCAGCATAGGTGAGGGCTGTCAGCAGCAGCCAAGCCAAGGAGGAGTGCGCAGCAACACCTCCCAGCAGGCTGCCAGAGCCAGAGCCAAGGTCTGGGGCTGCCTCCTGGTCCTCTGCCCTCCTCACAGCGCTTCTCAGCATGTCCATCCCATCCATCTTCCCCCAGGTCCTTTTGCGGGGAGCACCGCCCTCTACAGGCATCAGAGGGAGCTCCCGCACAGGGCATCTACTGCATCATCTGCCTGGAGCCTGTGGGGAACAGCATATCCTACCATACTATGCTGTGCCCAGTGTGCAAGCAAGCCCGGTTCCACAGTGGCTGCATCCAGGTAGGAGACTTCCCCTCTCCCTGCAGGCATGGCTGGTGCTCAACAGCACCAGGCCCAGCTCATGCTCACGCTGCTTGTGCTTCTGCTGCAGAGATATGCCATGAGTGCTGGCATTATGCACTTTCAGTGCCCCGTCTGTTTTGAAAAGACACAATTCCGTTTGGAAATGAACACCATGGGGCTCCAAATCCCAGTCAGGTTGGTGTCTTTCTGACTGACTCTGCACACTAAGGCTCCAGCACTGGGCCTGCCCAGGGACTGTCCCAGCAGACATGGCCATTTTCAGTCCTGAAACGTTGGCCTCAGCTTCATGGAGAAGTGGGAACAAGCTCAAGGTGGACAAGCAAATGCCTTACTCTGGAGGTGCTGGGGGCTCATCATTTTCTCTCCCTTCTCTGGCAGACCACCATCATGGGGGAACAACGCATCTGCATTGCTGCAAGAGAGGCACAGGCACTGTGATGCCAGTGAGTGCTATTACCCAGGAGGCAGGGAGCAGGCAGAAGAAGAGGGGTGAGTTACCTCAGCAGCCCTCTGGGACTCTGGGGGGGATCTCAGCCTCGCCACATTCCATGGGAGCATGAACTGAGCACCAGAGATGTGCCAAGCACTCCCTGGCTTGGCTCCTTTTGTCCTCACAGCCATAATCCTTCTGCTTCCCCAGGCCCTGGAAGCTGCTCCTCTGCTGCTCCTGTGCTGCACAAGGCACTCACCGGCACTGCTCCTTCTTGACCAGCAACATAGACATCTGGGAGTGCGAGAGCTGTGCTGGTGTGGGCAGCAGTAAGAGGCATTCAGCTTGTGTTAATGAGCTGGGGCCAGTTGAGGCCTGGCAGTGGGTGCTCAGGGCAGCCTTGCCAGAGTCTCTCTGCTCCAGGAGGGATGACAGCCTGATCCAGATTGGGGCTTCAAGTTCATCCTGTTGACCTTCCTGTCTTCCCTTACAGCCTCCAGAAGTTCCCTGGAAGCTGCACACAGACGGCATCCCAGACCGGGTAGAAGGGGCCAATCACAAAACGACTTCCCAATCCAAGAGAGTGCCTCAGGTTCCCAGAGCAGACCCCAAAGGTGCTGTGATAGCAGCTCTGCACCAGCCCCATGTGCTCCGGGCATCACCCATGGCTCAGCCAGAGCAGCAACTTCGAGGACCTCGGGTGCTTCCCCACATAGACAACAGTCGAGGCAGCAAGGGCAGGCTCAGACACGAAGCCGCTCCCCAGTAAAAGATCAGGCCTCATATTCCCGAAGCCGGCCAAGAAGACGTGGTGGCAGAGGCTGTACATCAGCCCGAGGTGCTCAGAGCAGCACTTGCTGCTCAACCAGATCAGTGACATGAAGATCTTCAAGGGGTTCCCCACTGCCTGAGTGCAGGAGGCGGTCCAAGCAGCGAGGGCAATCCCACACAAGAAGCCGTTCCCCAGTGAGACGTCAGGCTTCCAAATCCCAAAGCCGGTCCCGAAGAGGCCGCAGGAGAAGTTCCAGGCAGCAGGGACCAGCGAGGGCACGAAGGCGCTCCCGGCTTCAACATCGGAGCCAACATCCCTACAGCCGGTCCCAAAGATAGTAGTGCAGGAGCAGCTGTGTGCAAGTCCCACCTGCTGGCTCTGGTCCCAAGCATCCAAGACAAGCTGGGAGATCTCTCATGCATTTGTCGGCTTTATTTTTCTCTGCTTGTCCTGGGATTGTCTTCTCCTCAGCACCTTCCCAGACTTTCCTCTCTATGGCCCAGTCTAGGCTGAGCTGGGTTCCAGCTCTGGGCCCACCGGGGCAAAGCATCCAAAAACCCCATGGGCCAAGGCAACACTGATAAAGGCAGCCCAGTTCTGGGGGTGTTTCTGGTCTGAAGTTGTGGGCAGCTTTGGAGCTGCTGCTAGATGTGGGGTGGGTCAGAGCTCAGGGTTTGTTCCTGAGTTTGGGCTGTGCTGTGAGGTTTGAGGGGTGATTTTAGTTTGGGAAAGCGGCCAAGCTGAAAGTGCCTGAAAGTGGGTAGATGTGGGGGGAGGAGTGGATGTTGTCTGCCCTGACTTCAGCAAGGCTTTTGACACTTTCTCCTACAACATCCTTGTAATGAAGGTTAGAAAGTGTGGAACAGTGAGAACTGGTTGACTGGAAGAAAGAGCTCAGAAGGTTGTTATCAGCAGCACAGTCCACTTGGAGGCCTGTAAATAGAGCACTCCCCAGGTGTGAATGCTGGGTTCAGTCTTGTTGAACATCTTTAGCAATGACCTGGATGAAGAGAGAGAATGCACCTTCAGCAAGTTTGCTGCTAACACAAAGCTGAAAGGAGTGGCTAACATACTAGAAAGCTTGTGCTGCCATTCAGCAAGACCTTACAGGCTGAGAATTAGGCAAAGAGAAACCTGATCTGGTTGAACAACAGCAAATGTCTTGCACCTGGGAAGGAATAACTGCATGCATCAGTACAAGTTAGAGACTGATTTGCTGGAAAGCAGCTCTGCAGAGAAGAGCCTGAATGTCCTGGTGTACAACAAGTTGCCCATGAGCCAACAGTGTGCACCTGTGGTCAAGAAAGCCAACGGTATTCTAGGTTGCATTCAAAAGAGCAAGGCCAGCAGGGCAAGGGATGTTCTTCTCCCCCTTTACTCTGCCCTGGTGAGGCCTTCTCTAGAGTACTTTATCCAATTTTGGACTCTTCAGTTCAAGAAAGACAGAAAAGAGAATCCAGCAGAGGGCTACAAAGATGATAAGGGGTCTGGAGGAGCATCTCTCTTATGAGGAAAGGTTGAGAGACCTGGCACTGTTTAGCATGGAGAAGACTGAGTAGGGATCTTATCAGCTCCATCTCTCAAGATATTCAAAAGCTGCTAGCTACTCCAGGAAATCTGTTTTAACAGAGGACTTTAACTAGAATATCTCCAGAGGTCTCTTCACTTTTTGTTCACATAAAAAATTGCTCTCCATTTTGTTTATAAGCTCCCTTTACATTCTGGAAGGCTGCATTGATGTTGCACTGAAGTCTTCTCAATGCTGAACTTCCTAACTCCCTCAGCCTATCTTGTAGGAAAGGTGTTCTTGTCTTCTGACCATCTTTTCAGCTCTTCTTTTCTGCAACAACTCCTTGTCTTTTTAGTGCTACAAGTCCCCAGATCTGGATACAGTACTCCAGATTGGACCTTACAAAGAAGAAGGGGACTTCCCTTTCCCTTCCTTTCCCTGTTGGCTGTTTTGCAAGTCTTCCTCCAAAGCATCATTTTCTCTGATGATGAAAGAAAGTGTTTAAGTTGTGAAGAGAGGTCCTGAAGCTGTAATCTAGACAAGGTTTTCCAGCTATCTGTGTGGAAAGCCTGAAAGAATCATCCTGGCTCTGACCAGGGTTTGTCCTCTGGAGCATTCCAAGAGAGATTTGACAAACTACTCACAATCTGCCTTCATGAGGCAATGAAATCACAGAAAATGCTATGTTCAAGGATGGTCTTGAAGACACACATTTGCAAAGCAGAAGTCTGTACATGACTTTTGCCTAGATTTAGCTGCCCAAATAAAGGGAATGACTGACAGCTGTGGTGTATATAGTTATTTAAACTATCTACAAGGAGATGGTACATGTCACTCAGAATCTCGGGAATACCTGCACCATCATGGATCAGCAAATCAGGAGGCCAGGCAGGTTTCTCAAGGACAGCTCAGACAATCTTTTTGGATTGGTCAGAATACCTGACAGCAATGCATTCGGATGCATTTTAGAGTGTCTCAAGTCACTCAAGGTGCCAGTATGTGGGGAAGTGAATCTCACCTTCAAGCCCATAGCCGTGAGAGAAGCTCTGATACCCACTTCATGTGGACATACTTTTATGTGTAAATGCTGAAATCAAGGTGGCTGAAACCTCTTCTAGCATGTTTATTCTGTCCACCAGAAAATTTAATTATCTTGTATTGAGTCATGTTTGACTTGCACTAATTGTTAAGCTCTGAACCTACCCTGATCCTGGGATCAGTTTTTGTGTATAGGCATTAATGTCATGCAACAGGGTCCAGGAATGCCTGCATTGATTCCTATGTTGTTATCAGCAAACTGTATCACCTCCTAGGCAATAATACAGTGCAGGGGTATTCCGGTAATAAATGTCTATTCTTTCCTTGTGTATTGAAAAGGTTTAATTTGTTTCAGTATTCTTAGATTGACAGAGGAAAAGGATAATTCATCAGCAATGCATTTTTTTCACTCAATTTGTTCCTTGTTATTTTTAATGAGCTTTTGAAAGCAAGCAAAAACATCAAGAATAAATGAATTTCTGTATAAACCAAAACAAAGAAATCCAACCTAAACAGCTGAAAACTAACAACTCTTAATAACAGAATAAATACACATTAAAGAAATGATCATCCTAAACAGTAGGAATCGAAAAAGTGAAAGGAAATTGGTTGCTTGTTTCATGAAAAGAACAATCCACTTACAGCAGTAACAGCAAAGGCTTGGAAATGACAAAATTACCTCACCTCTGCTCGAGGCTTTGCTGTCTAATACTTGTAACACCTCTGCTAGTATTCCAGTAGGTATTTTGTGCTATTTTGCACAAGTTTGTAATTGCAGCCCTTACAAATGACATGATGATATTTCCAACAACTCCACAGAACTGCTTAGAAAGAGTTACGGGGTGATAATCAACCTTTCTGGGGCTCCAGGAATAAAATTGCTCCTGGCTTCAGTAGTCCCTTGAATTCATTTGATAATCAAGATGGCCACAAAATTCGAACAGAAGTCATTATGGCTTTTTCTATAGATTTTCAATTTTTAAAAGAAGCTCCAAGCAGCCTGAAGACATTGTCTAAACTTTATTCATTAGCATAAAACTAGACAGACGTAGCCAGTAGGAAGTTTTCACTGGTATCTGAAATGTTTGTGTTTCCAGTATCCTTTCTGAAGTTACTGCTTTTCAGATATCCATTGTTCCAATTCTGTATGATGTAGCCAGTTTTTCATGATGGAGTCAAATTATTTGGAAGCCAAAGCACCCCAAATCAGTAATAACTAAGTGTCAAAATAGAGACTTTGAAGTCATGACTAGCCTGGTAGGGTCTGTCTGACAAATCTGAACCAAGCAGTTACTGCTATACTGGTAGTATTGTCCATGTCTGTCCACATCTGGATATGGTACTCTAGGTGAGGTCTCACCAGAGCAGAGAGGCAGAATCACCTCCCCGCTAGCCATGATTCTTTTGATGCAGCCCAGGATACAGTCAGCTTTCTGGGCTGCAAGCTCACATTGCTTGCTCCCATTCAGCTTACCATACACCAGTACCCCCAGGTCTTTTTTGGAAGGACTGCACTCTATCCTTACTTTTATCAGCTTGTATGGATAGTGAGGATTGCCATGACTCAGGTGCAAGATGTTGCACATGAGTCTGATGAATCTCACCTGGTTCCACTGCTCAAGCCTGTCTAGGTCTGGATGGCATTCCATCCCTTGGGCATAGCTTGGTGGCATCAGCGAACTTGCTGAGGGTGTATTCAATTCCACTGTTGGTGTCATTGATGAAGATATTTAAGAGTATTAGTCCCAGCACTGATCCATAAGGAACACCATTCATCACAAATCTCTATCACCACAACTCTATGGATACGCTCTCATAGCCAGTTCCTCGTCCATTGAACAGTCCATCTGTCAAATTAATATCTTCCAATTTGGAGAGAAGAATGGGGGATCATGTCAGAGGCTTGATGAAGTCCAGATAGGTGGCATAAGTGGCTCTTCCCATGTCTACTGATAGTTATACCACCATAAAAGGCCACAAGGTTGGTCAGGCAGGACATGCTCTTGGTAAAGCCCTCTGTGTGAATCACCTACTTTTCTTCCTTAGCAAAGCTTCCAGGAGGATCTCCATGATCTTACTTGTTGGCATACAAGTCCACACAATGAATGGAGGAAGAGTATTTTTCAGCTACATTGAAGACTGATATTTAGTATATAAGAGCAGTTAGTCCATATGGAAATAAAAAGAATGTTATTAACATTAATAATATCCTGCTGAGTGAATACAGGAGTCTGAAACAATGCTACAAAACAAAAACAAAAACAAAAACAAAACAAAACAAAAAAAAACCCTGGAAAAATGCTATTTAATCCAGACCATAGCCAACATGATGAAAATGACTAGCTTTTAAAATCTAGTTCCATATTTAACCTAAACTAGTATTTTTGTTATAGTTATGGTGTAAAATTCCCTGATTTTACACCATAGGCAAGATGGTACAGAGAAGAATACCTAGTATGAAGTAATTGAGACATCCAATGGGGTTTTTCTCACAATAGCATGATGCAGATAACAAAATGTATTACTGAGACTAGATGAGACTCATGAGGCTCAGCAACTGCCCTTCTCACTCGTGGAAGATGCATCGTATTATCATGTAATTACAGACAATTTTGCAGAGTCTTATTCCTCTGCTTATTAAAGCAAAGTAAAAGCTGCTTTAAAGTGGCAAAAAAAAAAAAAAAAAAAAAAAGTTTTTATCTTTTCAGCAGGTGTCATCTTTTGTCTGTCTTTTCTTTTCAAGAAAAGAGTAATTTGTAGGATCATAACAACACAGAAAATTACTGACTTAAAGAATTCTAGTATAAATCAGTCCTAGTCTTTGGAAAGCTGAGGAAACAAAAGAAGAGCAGTTTTAGACTCTCAATTGATCATATATCTTTCCTAAATTCCTTGGAAAGAGCATTTCTCTTGTGCTGGTTCCAGAAGCCTGAATGTCCCCATTGCTTCAAAACTTGAGATCTAAAATCTTCATGTTAACTCTCTTTACCATTGTGCATTCAGTGGGAATAAATACAAAATAGCACATGCATTGAGCCAGGGATCAGAACTCATCTCTAAGAGAGGGCTTCAACCACTACAGTTCTGTTACCTCTTCCTCACTCTTTTTGACTTGAGAATCAGTCCTTACTGTGCAGAAGGAATGGGTACAATCTTCTAGACAAGAGATCCTAATGCATCTCTAGAAGAGGAAGAAAATGGAATTTTATATCACTACATTTGAAAGAGAATCAGTCTCAGTTCTCTGTATCCAAGTTGTAACAGAAACAACAAACACAAAAAGCAACAACAAAGCTACCACTATCAACAAAACAAATGAACCAACCAAAACCAAATAAGAGATAATAACTGCAGCATTTTATACACATCTGAGTCTTGCTAACAGGGCTAAGTGTTCTTCAATGATTCTCCATCAGGATTTGTCATAATTGAACTCGATGAACTTTTCAACATTAATGAGTCTCTGATTCTCTGATTCTTTATTCTTTGTGCACTGCCCTGCTTGGACAATCTAGAAATCTAAAAAGACAGCATTAAGTGCAGAAACCTTTAAATCAGAGGTACATATTCTTGTTCAGGAGTTCAGGTGTGTTTGATGTCATGTTGCAGCTGGGCAGGTGTTTTAAGGGGAGGTTTCCACAGTTGGTCAGTGTCCAAGCTGGTGTTCTAATCCACATCTCTAGAACCCACCTAAAGGTTTTTATCCCTAAATCATGTTTGAGAGCTTCAGTAGTAATTGTACTTGTAAACAGTTTCTCCCCTATTCTCTCAGCTGCAAAATCCACTCCAGAATATCCACTGAGCATTGCCATTCATGCAGAATGTCTGTTATCTTCCACCTCAATAAATGCTGAAGGATCTCTTTATTTACAGTTTATGAAGCACTTGGGATTTTATGAGGATGATTGACACCACAAAAATGTACATTATAATTAATGTCAGTCAGGCTGGAATCAGTTCTATTGTCCCTTTCCTTTCCTTTCCTTTCCTTTCCTTTCCTTTCCTTTCCTTTCCTTTCCTTTCCTTTCCTTTCCTTTCCTTTCCTTTCCTTTCCTTTCCTTTCCTTTCCTTTCCTTTCCTTTCCTTTCCTTTCCTTTCCTTTCCTTTCCTTTCCTTTCCTTTCCTTG